>NW_022631031.1:17786606-18386606 GCF_010015895.1 Lontra canadensis | reverse complement strand
CAAGCGCCAGCGGTGTGCAGATGCCAGCCCCTTACACATTTGGATTTCTGGGGCAATTAATCTGTCACTTTTCGACATCTGATCAATTTTCTAATAATTGAACTTTCAGAGGAATCGGTAGACAATGGGTCTTTGTACTCCAGCCATAAAGAAGTAAAAACAAATGAATTTTCCAGTTCACAGAAGCTTCTATCACCAATGCTTCTGATCATTTTAGCTAGATATCTTTCTAAATGTGTGAGATTCATAATGTTTTCCAAGAAAGTCTGCGTCTTTCTTTTAGAAAACCTCACTGCAGATCCAGAAAAAGATATGGCTACTAGCCAGCCCAGTGCTTTGTACGTTTAGAAAAAAGAAAACATGAATGCTGCATCTACTCTACGGGCCAAGGATGAGAATGTTGTTAAATTACCATCCTCCTTATGTGTCCTTGACATGACTGCCTCTGCTCCATTCATAGTCTGCCTCTGGAATCAACATCCCACAGTCTCCTTCATCATGATTCTCTCACCTGGAAGTCTTGTCCTCTTTTCCTCTGTAACTCCTAACAGCTGCTGTCCACTTTCATAGCACATGTCTGAGCATCGCCAGGATGGGGCACCAGTCTTGACTGGCCCTTTCTAACTTTACCCTTTTTCCTTGCAGTCAAGAAAGCACACTGGAAAGCAAGGAGGAGTGATATTGTATGGATAATCTCAAATCTGCTCCCATTTCCTTTTTAGGCAAACGAACATGGTTGGAAATATACCTAGATTGCAACCGAGAAATATATTAGTGGGGAAAAAAAACAGTATTTGTGAATGACCTAACAACTTACTATGACGTGTCAGTGTGTGCAGTGACTTCATGATTAATGTCCTTATGTTGATGAGCTGCAATGAGGCCAGATCATGCCCTTTCTTCCCAGAACACTAACTCATAATTTATGTGTTCATTTTCTGGTCTTTTATTCATTCCACAAGCATGTAATGAATATTTTACTGTGCTACCTGCTAAGGATACATGATGACCTAGACCAAAAATCCTTTAATGTCAAGGAGCTCATATCTACTATAGGAAGTTAGATATGTCAACAAAAGAAACTGGGATGTAGGAATAGGCAATGGATATAAATATAGATACTATATCTGATCAATGGATAGATAGTACTCAGACAGTTGATGACAACTGGTGTGTAGAGATGTAAGAGATTGTAAAGGGTCCCTAGCTATTTCACAAGAGAAAAGTGATCAAGGATGGATTAGAACACTTTGCTAGAAAGACAAAGGGGTAGGGGGACAGGCCTTCCCAGCAGCACCACAGCCATAGACAGTATGCAAGTCTAGAGCAGCAACGAGGCAAACTGACTTACGGGTCAGTGTGGTCTGAAGATGCTCCATTGTTAGGCTCCTTTCTATTTTCCTAGACTTCATAGTTTCCTAACAATCTGCAGATCATTTAAGTGTTGTTTATCAAACCTATGATGTACTGGGCACTTTGCCAAGATGATCTTGTTTAATATTTGTAGGAATCTGTTTGATCAGCTACTTTATAGGTAAGGACACCAAGGCTTGAAGACCAAATTCCTACTGCTAGTAAGCAACCATCATCATTCAATTCCAAGTTTGTCTGACTTCAAAACCCATGCACTTTCCGTTAAAGCAAAGGCAGATGCTTAAATTACTGTGCCACTAGGCACCCCAAAAATTTTTCTTATGATAGAACACCTGGAAATAGGGGCGCCTGGATGGCTCAGTGGGTTAAAGCCTCTGCCTTCGGCTCAGGTCATGATCTCAGGGTCCTGGGATGGAGCCCCGCATAGGGCTCTCTGCTGTACAGGGAGCCTGCTTCCGCTTCGCTCTCTGCCTCTGCCTGCCTGTGCTCTCTCTCTCTCTGACAAATAAATAAATCAAATCTTTTTTTCTTTAAAGTGTAGAAAAAATTTTAGGTGATCAGTGATTTTTAAAATATTTATTTATTTTAGTGATTTTTTTTTTTTTAAATAAGCTGGTGTATCTTATTGGTCAAGGGGATATGGGAATTCTTTGTACTTTCCTTGAAATTTCTCACCAGGATTGAAATTTGAAAAAAAAAATTTAATAATCAGCATATAATTTTATTGTTTTTTTATTATTAATTCAAAGCAAACTTTAATGTGGTTGAATCCAGGGAGACTCCCTTTTTCTTTTTCCTTTTTTTGTCCTTTTTTTTTTTTTTTAAGATTTTACTCATTTATTTGAGAGAGAGAAAACAAGTTGGGGAAAGGCAGAGGGAGAAACAGACTCCCTATGAAGCAGGGACTGCCAACACAGGACTCCATCCCAGGCTCCTGGGATCATGACCTGAGCCAAAGGCAGATGCTTAACTGACTGAGCCACTCAGGCGCCCCAAATGCAGCTGAATCTAAATGGAAACTCTACTATATCCCTAGGCCTTAGAAATTATGAATGGGGCACCTGGGCTACATTAATTATATTATTTTTAATGTTGTATGCACTACACTAAGTACTGGAGATAACAGTTGTGAACAAGACTGATGTGATCCCAGCTCTGAGGAAGCCTATGCCTTCATAGTGGGGGATGCAGACTTGTAAAGTAGCAATTAACAAGAATATCCTGTTTTGCTTTTTTTTTTTTTAAAGATCTTATTCATATATTTGAGACAGAGAAAAAGAGAGCACAACTGGCAGGAGAATCAGAGGGAGAGGGAAAAGCTGAGCAGGGAGTGCAACGTAGGGCAAGAGGTGATGTGACTTGTATTATGGAAGTCACAGTAAAATATGAAGAAGTAGAGGGGCACCTGGGTGGCTCAGTGGGTTAAGCCTCTGCCTTCGGCTCAGGTCATGATCTCAGGGTCCTGGGATCGAGCCCCGCATCGGGTTCTCTGCTCGGCAGTGAGCCTGCTTCCCCCTCTCTCTGCCTGACTCTCTGTCTACTTGTGCTCTCTCTCTCTCTCTCTGTCAAATAAATAAATAAATAAAATCTTTGAAAAAAAAAATATGAAGAAGTAGAAAGTTTCAGAACTAAAGAGCTATTTTAAAAAGAGAGAAAGATTCAAGAAGTAAAAATAGACAGAGGTTGGTGAGTGATTAGTTTAGGAAGGAAGTAAATGAAGAGTCACACATATACCAAGACTTCGGTTTGGATATATCTGAATATAGGTGGTTTTGCACATTGGTGATTCCCAAATAGAGATCCCAGAAGAAAAATGAGACTTAAATGGAAATATTATTAAATTTTTGAACATACATTTACAGGAAGAAACTGTAGAGCTAAACTCTGTTTGCCTTTTATGTTCCCAAGCACCTAGTAACTGCTCAATTTAACAAATCACTTAATGAATGAGCGAGCAGACGCAGGCATGGTTCTGAAGTCCGAGAGGGATTTGGGCTGAAGGTAGGGATGAGAGAGTCATTAGCAAATAGTGTTTGAAGCCACAGAGCTAGAGGAGATTGTCCTTGATGAGTGTGTACAGTAGGAACAGGGGTAGGAGATAAGACAGAGTTCCGTGAAGGGCCAACATTCAAGGGAAAGACCAAGGAAGCAAGGCTAATAAAGAGGAAGCCTTGTCAGAGTGATATGAAGAAAACGAGAAGGTGGCTTCTCCAGTCAAGGAAGCAATACGTGCATGTTCGACCTACAGATACAAAAACTACTGACAGGATAATGAAGATGAGAGAAGAGTCCTTTTTTTCCTTAAGATTTATTTTTTATTTATTTTAGAAAGAGCAGGAAAGCACAAGTGGAGAGGGGGGCAGAGGGAGAGAGAATCTTAAGTGTACTCCCGGCTGAGCACGGAGCCCCACACAGGGCTTGATCTCACAACCCTGAGATCATGACCTGAGGTGAAATGAAGAGTTGGACGCTTAACCGACTGAACCACCCAGGTGCCCCAAGAAGAGTCCATCTTAACAACCAGAACAATCTTACATCCTAATCAAGAACTTCTGGGTGGAGAGGAGGGAACAGAAGCCAGAAGACAGCGAGGGAGGTGGAAGGTGTGGAGGTAGAGACAGTGAGTATGCAAAATTCTTGCAGAATTTTGGTTGTAAAAGGGAAGGGAGAGGTGGCAGTGATTAACTGGAGATATTCTAGGGAGAGCTTTTGTCTGTTTTTTTTGTTGTAGTTTTAGAAGAAGGATTTAGAGTTGGTGCTGGTGAGGAGGGTATAGATAATAATGGTGATAATGTTATTGTCCTTGCTGTTACTTGAGATAGGGACACTGGAGTGATTTGAATGAAGGGAAGGAGGGAGAGACTAGTCCTTGATTCTGAGGACAGAGGAACGCGTGGAAAAATCTAATCCAGAGTTTGGGATTAGTTTTTGATGGAATAAAGGGCACATTTTTCCTTTTGTCCTGAGGGAAGGAAAGCAGAGTGAGTCAAGATGTAATTTAAGTACAGAACAGGCCAGAACATAAAGGCATTCTCTTCTGGTGGCTCCCATTTTTTTCTGTTGAATTAGAGACTGGGCACATTTGCTGATGGCATTAGAAGGCCCAGAGGTTTTAGGAGAGGAGAGGTTTGAAATAAAAATTGCGATGCGTGGAAAAGCAAGCTCACTAGCGCAAAGAAAGACTTGCCAGGCGGTGTTGAGAGTTCACCTGAGGTTGGAGACAGAGGCTTCAAGAAGCCAGCACTGAAATGTCCCAGTGTTTGGGTTTTGCCCAGTGAAGGTGACCAAAGGACAAAGGGTGAAAGGCTATGGCAGGAGAGTGATTAGAGTCCCCGGGACAGGACATCTGAGCTGGACCAGAAAGAAAGTAAAGACAGGAGAGGGGCAGAAGATTGAGAAAAAGTAACTAGGCCACCAAGGTATTTTATTTTCTGATGTCAGAAGCTTAAGTTTACAGCCATGTCAGACAGAAATCTCTGAAAGGGCATAGGGAGGAAGGTGGTTCCCTGACATAAGGAGTTATTTAAAATAAAGGGAATTTGGAACACCTGGGTGGCTCAGTCAGTTGGGCATTCAACTCTTGGTTTTGGCTGGTGTTGTGATCTCATGGGTGGTGGGACTGCCTGGAGGGCTCCAAGCTCAGTGGGGAGTCAGCTTGGGGATTTTAGTCCTCTGCCCCTCCCCCCTCCCTCTCTCTCTCTTTCTCTCTCTCTCTCCAAAGTAAATAAATCAATCTTAAAAATACATACATACATACATATGTAATAAAATGAAGAGAATATGCACTTCATCAGTGCATATGAAGTCAGGCATTATGCTATGAATTGCACACATGGATTAATTCATTTGACCTTCAAAATAAACCTAAAAGTCAGGGATTATTCTCCCTGGCTTTTTTTTTTTTTTTTAAGACTTTATTTATTTATTCGACAGAGAGAGAGAGATCATAAGTAGGCAGAGAGGTAGGCAGAGAGAGAAGGGGAAGCAGGCTCCCCACCATGCAGAGAGCCTGATGCGGGGCTCAATCCCAGGACCTTGAGATCATAACCGGAGCCAAAGGCAGAGGCTTAACCTACTGAGCCATGCAGGCGCCTCTCTTTCACATCTTTTTAAATTTATTTTATTTTTTCGGGGCGCCTGGGTGGCTCAGTGGGTTAAAGCCTCTGCCTTCCACTTGGGTCATGATCCCAGGGTCCTGGGATTGAGCACCTCATCGGGCTCTCTGCTCAGCGGAGAGCCTGCTTCCCAACCACCCCCACAACCTGCCTCTCTCTGCCTGCCTCTCTCTGCCTGCCTCTCTGCCTGCTTGTTATCTCTGTCTGTCAAGTAAATAAATAAAAATAAATAAATAAATTTATTTATTTATTTATATTTTTTCATTTTTATTATTATTTTTACATTACTTTATTTATTTAACTGATCTCTATACCCAATGTGGGGTTCAAATTCACTGCCTTGATTTCAAGAGTCCCATGCTCTGGGGGTGCCTGGTGCCTCAGTTGATTAAGTGTCTGCCTTTGGCTCAAGCCATGATCTCCGAGTCCCCACGTTAGGCTCCCTGTTCAGTGGGGAGTCTGTTTCTCCCTCTGCTCCTCCCCTCCTCCCCCAGCTTATGTTCGCTCTTTCTCTCTTACTCTCTCTCAAATAAATAAATAAAGTCTGGAAAAAAAAAAAGAGGCTCATGCTCTACCGACCATGCCAGCCAGGTGCCCCCAAATTAGGGCGCCTGGGTGGCTCAGTGGGTTAAGCTGCTGCCTTCGGCTCAGGTCATGATCTCAGGGTCCTGGGATTGAGTCCCGCATCGGGCTCTCTGCTCAGCAGGGAGCCTGCTTCCCTCTCTCTCTCTCTGCCTGCCTCTCTGCCTACTTGTGATCTCTGTCTGTCAAATAAATAAATAAAATCTTTAAAAAAAAAAAAAAAAAAAGATGTGAAAGAGGGGTACCTGGCCGGCTCAGTGGGTAGAGCATCCAACTCTTGGGGTCATTACTTCAAGCCCCACGTTGGGTGCAGAGCTTACTGAATAAAAGAAATAATAAAAATAATTTGTTATATTTAATTAATTTAAAGATTATTCAAAAATTTAACCCATAAAGATGTATAACGAAAGCCTTCAGGTGAGGCTGGTGCAGTAGAATGTATCTCCACCACTCTTAGTTTCTTCAATATCCTACTAGAATATTTCCTTGCACACACACATAGATGTGTATATGTGTATGTACACAGTTACATGTGGTTTTTTGCCCTCCTTTCCATATATAGCGATAGATATTGGAATTATTTGCTACAACACTTTTTCCCTTTTCAAACAGCCCAATATTCCCGAGTTACCAGAAATTATTTAACCCTACAACAGATTTTAGGTTATTTCCCATCATTTTCTATTACAACTAAATTAGTAATTATCACCCTTGCATATGTTTGTCTCCATCTGGAATTTCATTTTGAGGTGAGAAAGCTAATTACCTCTACATCATTTACTGACTAAATTGTATTTTACATCAGCGACTTGAAATGTCACCTTTATCCTATACCATACTAACATCTCAAGTGAATTTTCTTATTTCCATACTTCCTGTCGTGTTTCATTGATCTAAATATTCTTGTTCCGTATATTCATGTGGCAATATTAAATTGTTTCACTGACTGACATTTTACAAAACAGTTTGAAATCTGCTAAGAACTCCCTCATTCCTTTTATTTGCTGATTTTCCGAGTTTTCACAGCTAATATGAAGAAATTGCATGACTTCGAAGAGAGGAATTAATTTAGAGAAACTTCTCATTTCCATTTTAATAAAGTATATACTAGAGAAACTCAAAGAATCAGAGATTTAACTGGGGCAGGAAAAAGAGGGAACATTCGGATGTTAATTAGCTCAGCTAGCCCACACAGACACCTTTCCTGAAAGAAAGAGAAGGGAGAAGAATTTCTACAGAGGAAGGGAAGAGGAGAGGTGAAGCTGGCACTGCGCACCCCCGCCCCACCTGCCCCCCCCCCAACACCCCCGACTTCCATCTGGCTTCTGCTCTCTCCACTCCACTTGCATATGTTTGGACAAGGACACTCGGTTTTCTGGTTCCTAAATACATGGATTCTTCTCTTAGGGTCCTGTGGCTAGTCTCCAAAATACAGCAGGACTTTGCTGGTACCTTCAGGAAGCTGTGAGACCAGACACAGTTTAAATGACTGCAAACCTCAGCTCCTTTAGAATTTGTCTTTCCAGTCGGAGACAGTCCAATCCCCACACAGTAACATCCGGATCACACACAGAAATCTCTGCCTTATTTCCAGGCTTCCTCCTCCCCTCCACCTCATTCCCCACTCGCAGCCTCCCCCCAAAACACTGTCCTTATTCTTGTCCCACTTGAGTGCCTAAGTATTTTGAGGGAGGCTGTGTATGGGGACAGACGGAGGGAGACCCAGAGGTTAGAAAAGATTCCCCAAGCATCTCTACCATTTGCCATACAGCATAATTTACCCGAATACATAGCTCTCTCCAGTTTACAGAGTCCACAGTAGTGTCTAGTACAATGTCTGGAAGCAGAGGTACTCACTATCTGTTGAATAATCAACTACCAAATTATCTGTTGCTTATAAATCAAAATGGCTGCCGTCCTTAGTGACAACTGTAGGTTATCCTTAAGGACTCATTCCTGTGGAACTTGACAAAGATAAAATTTGTTATAAATAAGTATAGTTTCATTGACATTTGGTCTAGGGCAAGTAAATTACCCAACGAGGTGATTTATAAATTCATTCAACTTAATTCTCTGATAGGAAGCTGAGCAACGTGCTCTGGTCATTGGGTCTGATTTATATCAGGAAAATGTACAAAAGAAAATGGAGGTTCTCTAACTTGCTCTTGTCCTCTCCTGGTCTCCTGTTACTATATAACAGGCATCTTTTTCCTTTAATTACCTTCTTCATGGCTTGAGAGCTTTGATGACTTGATTAAGCCTTGCAGTGCAGTTCCAGTCCCTACCCATCTGATTAATTAGCCCAAACCTTATTAACTTCCTAATTCGGATCAATAAGGCACTGATGCTAAACTGTGCAAGGGCAAACTAAGGAGGCAATTTTATTTCAAGACAGAGAACCATTTTATCTGCTGCAACAGTCCTATTTGATTGCACTATTTGGGGACCTTGCATTAACAACACAAGACCTCCGTTATTCTGGGAATCAGGTAGGTGTTGCCCACAGCCAGAGAAAGAATGTGATGAAGAACGATGATGATGATGATGACCTTCTCTGCAGGAAACTGACAAACCAGATAACAAGAAACTCCTCCCCTCTAAACCCAAAAAGGGAGTTCCCTACCACCAACAGAATAGTTCAATATTCTAAACCAGCATTATCCAATGGAAATATTTTAAATTTTCTAGTAGCTACATTCAAAAAGGTAAAAATTAACAAGCGAGATTAATTTTGAAAGCATATATTTTATAATCCAAAACATCAAAAATATCATTGAAACATGTAAGCCATACAAAATTATTTATGAGAGAGGCGCCTGAGTGGCTCTGTTAGTTAAGTGTCTGACTCAATTTTGGCTCAGGTCGTGATCTCAGGGTTGTGAGATTGAGCCCACGTATGGCTCTGTGCTACGTGTGGAGCCTGTGTGGGATTCTCTCTCTGTCTCTCCCCTCCTCCTCTCTCTCCCCTTTACCAAAAAAATAAAATAAATTAAAAAAATAAAATTATATATATATATATATAAAATATTGTGCTTTGCAGACCCAGGTTTATTGAAATATAATTGACATCAACATTGTGTATGTTTATGGTGTAGAGTGTGATGATTTGATACATGTATTATTATGAAATGATTACAATAATGTTAGTTAAAACTTCCATCACCTCATCTTTGTGTGTATGTATTGAAAACAGGTAAGATCTATTTTCTTAACAACTCTCAAACATATAATCCAATAGTGTCAACTACTCATCAGGCTGTACATTAGATTACCAGAATTTGTTCATGTTGTAAGTGCAAGTTTGTATCCTTGACCGACATCTTTCCATTTCCTCCCCCCGAGCCCGGGGGGCAGCCACTGTTCTCCTCTGTTTCTATGAGTTTAGCTTCATTAGATTTCACATATAAGTGAGATCATAAAGTATTTATCTTTCTATGTCTCACTAATTTCTCTCAGCATCATGCCCTCAAGGTCCTTCCATATTGTTGCAAATGGCAAGACTTTCTTCTCTTTATGTCCAAATAATACTCTGTTCTGTGTAGGGGGACCATATATATTCCCCTACATTTTCTTTATCCATTCATCCACCAATGGACAAGATATTGTGCTTTTTTAAAAAGATTTTTAAAGATTTAAAGATTTTATTTATTTGAGAGAGAGAAAGAGAGAGCGAGACAGCATGAGCCAGGGGGAGAGGCAGAGGAAGAGAGAGAAGCAGACTCCCCACTGCCCATGGAGCCAGATGAGGCTGGATCCCAGGATACTTCCAAGACACAGGGATCATGACCAGAGTGGAAGGCAGAGGCTTAACCACTTGAGCCACCCAGACACCTGAGAATTTACATTTCTTTTTTTTTTTCCCCAAAGATTTTATTTATTTGACAGAGACACAGAGAGAGGGAATACAGGTAGGGGGAGTGGGAGAGGGACAAGTGGACTCCCTGCTGAGCAGGGAGCCCTAAGGGGAGGGGTGGGGCTCCATTCCTGGACCCTGGGATCATGACCTGAGCCAAAGGCAGACACTTATCCACTGAGCCACCCAGGCACCCTGAGAATTTACATTTCTAATAAACTCTCAGGTGATGCTCATAGTACTGGTCCTGAAACCCTATTTTGAAAACCATTGCTTTAAAAATAGGACTGATTTCAACCCATCTTCTACAGGTTCCAGAGATCTGTACAAAAGCCACATCCCCTTCCACCCAGTTAGGGTCATGACTTGGTCTTGGTTCTGTTTCCCTCCATCGCTTTTCTTTTTTTCTTTTCTTTTCTTTCTTTTTTTCCTCCTCCATCACTTTCAATCAAAATCTGGTTTAGCTTGAACCCTCCAATTTCCTCCCAAATCACATGAAGTTCGAAAGTTTAAGATTTTGTTTTGAACCGTGAAATCAGGTCAGCACTAAGCATGTATAAAGCCGAAACAGCTTTGTGTCTTCATGATCTGTGTCTGCAGACACCTGTTCTCCTGCCAAGGGCTCTCTCTACCTTGCAGAAGCCTCTGAGGAAGGCTTTTTACTCACCAGACACCAAGGCTCTGAGCGGCAGGGGCAGGGCCAGCTTCTGGCTCATTCTCTCAACCAGTCCCTCCCCTACCATCTCAGGCTGCTTTTCCCTTTACTGTCAGCTTAAGAAAATCACCACCTAATGAGCAGTTTCTTATTTTCGTCTCCCGTTCTTTTCGCTAATAAAGCAACGCATGCGCAAAGGAACCAGTTCGGACACTACAAAAGGGCGGCCAGTGAGAAAGTCGTGCCTCCTTCCCCCTTGTCCTGGTTTTCTCCATCTCATTGCCCTCCTAGGAACTTAAGGTGTTCTGACTGTTCTGTGTGCCTTTTCAGAGATCATCTACCCATAATGTATATATACGCTTTTACACACACACACACACACACACGCACGCACACACACACACACACACGCACACGCGCACACACACACACACACGCACTTTTCTTTTACGTGAAAGAAACCAGGCAGCTAGTTTGCGGTTTCAGCCCTACTTCATCTCGAAGATGTAAAACAATCATAATAAATCATATCACAAGCACAGTTCCAGAGCCAATAAATATAGTACACGGCTCCCACAAAATTGGATACAACAGACGGATCTTTTCACGTGAAAGATGGGGAAATAGAGAAAGGTGAACTGCAACCAGCGAACAGCCTGAGGTTTAGGCAGAGTAACTTGATGACTGAGCAATCTTTCTATTTTCATTCCAGAAAGCTTTAAAAAAAAAAAAAGAAAGAAAAATCCACTCTAATACTCAATTTAAGAAATTGGCATTCAGGGTTAAGAAAGCACAAATTAGCTACAATAAAATCTGATATTAAGAACCAAATAGGGGGAACCTGGGTGGCTCAGTCATTAAGCGTCTGCCTTCCGCTCCAGTCATGATCTCAGGGTCCTGGCATCGAGCCCCACCTCAGGCTACCTGCTCAGCGGGGAGCCTGCCTCTCCCTCTCCCATTCCCCCTGCTTGTGCTCCCTCTGCCACTCTGTCTCTCTCTGTTAAACAAATAAAATCTTAAAAAAAAAAAAAAAAGAATCAAAGAATAGTCTAAAAGGAAGGAAGGAAGGGAGGGAGAGAGAGAGAGAAAGAAAAAGAAAGAAAGGAAGAAAGGAAGAAAGGAAGAAAGGAAGAAAGGAAGAAAGGAAGAAAGGAAGAAAGAAAGAAAGAAAGAAAGAAAGAAAGAAAGAAAGAAAGAAAGAAAGAAAGAAAGAGGAAAAGAACCGAGGGGGCACCTGGCTGGCTCAGTCTGTAGAGTGTGCAACTCTTCGTGTCAGGGTCATGAGTTCAAGCCTCATGCTGGGGGTGGAGCCTACCTAATATAAAAATTAATAAAAATAAGGGCCCCTGGGTGGCTCAGTCAGTTAATCTTCTGCCTTAGGCTCAGGTCGTAATCCTGGTGTCCTGGGATCAAGTTCCCACATCGGTTTCCCTGCTCAGCAGGGAGTCTTCTTCTCCCTCTGCCTCTCCCCCTCACTGGCTTATGCTCTCTCTCTCTCTCCCTCCCTCACTCTCTTTCTCAAATAATAAAATCTTTAAAAAATAAATTAATTAAAAAATCAAGACTAAAGAATCAAATAACATTCAAAAAAGAGAACAAAATCAAACAACATTCAACTTTTCAAAAAGAATATAAGATTTATAGCCAAGAAATACTTCGATATCATTGAATTGTTAGCAAAGAAATATGCATGTAAGCATGCTTCATAAATACTTCTTCAGTGACTGGACTGTGACTTCTCCAGATAGCCAAGAAACCACACTTCCTCTAAATCTTAAAAGGAAATTTCAGAAGCTTAAGCTCTTTCTTCATATTCTGAAGATTGCAAAAAGAATATTGGGTTTTGGGGCACCTGGGTGGCTCAGTGGGTTAAGCCTCTGCCTTTGGCTCAGGTCATGATCCCAGGGTCCTGGGATGGAGCCCCACATTGGGCTACCTGCTTGGCAGGGAGCCTGCTTCCCCCTCTCTGCCTGCCTCTCTGCCTACTTGTGATCTCTCTCTCTGTCAAATAAATAAATAAACAAACTCTTTTAAAAAACGAAACAAACAAACAAAAAAGAATATTGTGTTTCATAAAACAATCTTATAACTTTGAAAAAGCAACACAAAAGACGTTCGTAAAGGATTGGAGAAGCAAGGTGGGGAGGTGGGTAATTAGGTTTCAACCAACAGCTCTGTGTTGCTCTCTTTAGTACTGTGACCATTGTTTTAGGGGAAGATGGCCATTGTTAGAGTAATTCAGAAATATGATCTGCCCACTCATACACTCACATTGCCTCCAAATGTTCTCCCCACTCTCCAGCCTTCTGGCCACCCCTGCCCGTTGTCCATAGTGCCATCAGAAAAGTCTACAGCAGCAGTCGGGGGTTGTTCTCGAAACTCTCCAGAGACCTCCCACTCCGGCATTCACGGCTTACAAGTCCCCTGCCTGATTCTGACTGTCATGTCTTTTCCATTCCCAGCCTCCCACTTCACCCTCCATCTATGGGACTGCTTCTACCTCCTTGTCTTCATCAGGATGTCTTCATTTTTGCTCTGCCTTCCAGCATCCTGTTCCCTCCACCTGGAAAGTTCTCCCCTTTTTGTTTGGCTAACACTTGCTTTCCTTTTAAGACTCAGTTGTAAGCACCACTTTCTCCAGAAAGCTTTCCCTGACCACCACTGCCCCGCTGTAATAAGTAACAACCTTCTAAATGGAGTCATACCTCCTGACCTGACAAAATTGTCATGGGGATGAAAGGAAGTAATGATCATAGAAGAGCACTGAAAATAATTAAGACTTTTAGATTGTTGGACAGCAGGGTATTGGCAAAATAACAGCAGAGTGGAGATGGGGATGGAGGTGTGCTTGTGGAGGCACACCATTTCAAATGTTGGCTCTGCCATTAGCAACTGTGTGACCTTAGACAAGTTCTAGCACTCTCTTAACACCTTGGTTATTACATCTCTAACATGCATGAGAGTCAGCCTCTTTCTCTGTGGCCTCCAAGCAAGTAGAGATGGAGGGCTCTAGGGTGTTGAAAACTCTACCTTTCACAGACCACTCCCAAGGTCAAGACCTCAAACTGGAGTACACATACCCTGGGGTAGACACTTTCCAGAGATCATACGACCTTGGATGGTCTTAAAGAAATTATTTTCCAGACCCTTTACTTCTGCAGTTACTCAGCTTTGCAACGGCTTGATAAAAGAAAAGTGCAACTCTCATCCATCCCAACTGAACTGTGGTCCATTGCTCCAGGGTGTACAGCCCTCCTGGGGCCCCAAATGACCACACCCGTCACCTTTGATAAATCCTTGGGACTTGCATTTCCCTGTATAATCACAACTCTATTAAAGGAAAAGCATGGCCTTAGAAATGTGGTATTTTGGGGGCGCCTGGGTGGCTCAATGGGTTAAGCCGCTGCCTTCGGCTCAGGTCATGATCTCAGGGTCCTGGGATGGAGCCCCGCATTGGGCTCTCTGCTCAGCAGGGGGCCTGCTTCCTCCTCTCTCTCTCTCTCTCCCTGCCTGCCTCTCTGCTTACCTGTGATCTCTGTCAAATAAATAAATAAAATCTTTAGAATTAAAAAAAAAAAAAGAAATGTGGTTTGCACTGGGTATTTTGGTTTTAAATATATGATAGAGTAAATGGTGGGATAAGGAGAATTTTCCTCTTTCCCTGGTCATTTGTCAAAGAATGCTTCATTCCTGAGAGCTGGTGCCAAGAAAAAAAAGGAAAGAGCATCAGTAAGGCATGTTGAATGCTAAAAAAGACAATTATTTTTCAGTTTTTCTCAATACTCAATCCTGGGACTCCGCACTGTAGGGGGGTACTTTTAAACAGGCAAAAGAGTGTAGATCATTAAAGCATTTATTTCATAAAATGTTTAATATCTTCTACATCGTAGTAACTCAAAATGAAACTATATGTAGCAGCTGGATCAACTTGAGCATTTTAGGAGCATTTTAACTCTCTTTCATTAAACACATGGAAAAATGTAATCACAATTCATGTCAATAAAAGACGCATTTTCAGTACGTTTACTTTTTATGATACTTGTCAAAATATGTAGCATACTTATACCAATTATGAACAAATAATAATAATGATAACAATACAGAATACATTTGTCGACAGCTGCCTCATGGTCACAGAAAATAAAACATTTAAATTCCAAAAAGAATTTATTTCTGTGTTCCATTGTGAGAGAGACATATTCTATATGAAAGAGATATTAATGGTTCAAGCAAGAAAATGTATAATAATCCATGGAGTAAGTGGAATACAATGTTCAGAGAGAAAGAAAGATATAATTTTTCCAAATGCTAAAGAATTAGCTTATTTTTAAATGGATAATGGTGGCTATTAAGTCATCAATATGCTGGGATTCTAATAGATATGTTTTTTTAGATTTTATTTTATTTGAGAGAGAACAAGTAAGGGAGTGGCAGGCACAGGGAGAAGCAGGCTCCCCAATGAGCAAGGAGCCTGTTGTGGAACTTGATCCCTGGACTCCGGAGATCAGGACCTGAATTGAAGGCAGACGCTTAACTGACTGAGCCACCCAGGTGTCCCTCTACTAGATACTTTTTTTAAAAATAATATATATTTTTAAGATTTTATTTATCTATTTGACAAACAGAGATCACAAGTAGGCAGAGAGGCAGGCAGAGGGAGAGGAGGAAGCAGGTTCCCCGCTGAGCAGAGAGCCCGATGTGGGGCTCGATCCCAGGACCCTGGGATCATGACCTGAGCTGAAGGCAGAGGCCCAACCTGATGAGCCACCCAGGCACCACTCTACTAGGTACTTTTTTAAAAATGTACAACCTTGGGGATGCCTGGGTGGCTCAGTTGGTTAAGCAGCTGCCTTCGGCTCAAGTCATGATCCCAGCGTCCTGGGATCGAGTCCCACATCGGGCTCCTTGCTTGGCGGGGAGCCTGCTTCTCCCTCTGCCTCTGCCTGCCATTCTGTCTGCCTGTGCTTGCTCTCTCTCCCTCTCTCTCTCTGACAAATAAATAAATAAAAATCTTTATAAAAAAAAAATGTACAACCTTGGGTGTGCCAAGGTCCTGGGATAGAGCCCTGCCATGGGCATCCTGCTCAGCGCAGAGTCTGCTTATTCCTTCTGCTCTACCCCTCCCCCATGTGCTCTTTTTCTCTCTCTCAAATGAATACATAAAATCTTTTTTTTAATGTACAACCTTTTTATTTTTATTTATTTAATTTATTTTTTTAGAGAGTATTTTTTTTAAGATTTATTTTTTTATGTTTTTATTTGACAGACAGAGATCACAAGCAGGCAGAGAGGTAGGCAGAGAGAGAGGAGGAAGCAGGCTCCCCGCTGAGCAGAGAGTCCGACGTGGAGCTCGATCCCAGGACCCTGAGATCATGACCTGAGCTGAAGACAGAGGCCTAACGTGCTGAGCCACCCAGGTGTCCCTTTTTATTTATTTTTTTAAGTAGGCTCCATGCCATTGTGGGGCTTGAACACACGACTCCAAGATTATGAGTAATGTGCTCTACTGGCTGAGCTACCCAGGCATCCCACAACCTATTTATTTTTTATTTTTATTTCATTTTGTTTTTTATTTTATTTTATTTTTTTATTAATTTTTTATAAACATATAATGTATTATTACCCTAGGGGTACAGGTCTGTGAATCGCCAGGTTTACACCCTTCACAGCACTCACCATAGCACATACCTTCCCCAATGCCCATAACCCCACCACCCTCTCCCTACCCCCCTCCCCTCAGCCCCCCTCAGTTTGTTTTGTGACATTAAGAGTCTTTTATGGTTTGTCTCCCTCCTGATCCCATCTTTTTTCATTTATTCTTTTCCTACACCCCAAACCCTCCACGTTGCTTCTCCATTTCCTCATATCAGGGAGATCATATGATAGTTGTCTTTCTCCGATTGACTTATTTCGCTAAGCATAATACCCTCTAGGTCCATCCACGTCGTCACAAATGGCAAGATTTCATTTCTTTTGATGGCTGCATAGTATTCCATTATATATATATACCACATCTTCTTTAGCCATTCATCTGTTGATGGACATTTAGGTTCTTTCCATAGTTTGGCTATTGTGGACATTGCTGCTATAAACATTCGGGTGCATGTGCCCCTTTGTATCACTACATTTGTATCTTTAGGGTATATACCCAGTACTGCAATTGCTGGGTTGTAAGGTAGCTCTATTTTCAACTTTTTGAGGATCCTCCATGCTGTTTTCCAGAGTAGTTGTACCAGCTTGCATTCCCACCAACAGTGTAGGAGGGTTCCCCTTTCTCTGCAGCCTTGCCAGCATCTGTCATTTCCTGACTTGTTAATTTTAGCCATTCTGACTGGTGTCGAGGTCATATCTCATTGTGGTTTTGATTTGTATTTCCCTGGTGCCGAGTGATGTGGAGCACTTTTTCACGTGTTTGTTGGCCATCTGGATGTCTTCTTTGCCAAAATGTCTGTTCATGTCCTCTGCCCATTTCTTGATTGAATTATTTGTTCTTTGGGTGTTGAGTTTGCTAAGCTCTTTATAGATTTTGGATACTAGCCCTTTATCTGATATGGTGTTTGCAAATATCTTCTCCCATTCTGTCAGTTGTCTTTTGACAACCTATTTATTTTTAAAAGTCATCCTCTAGGGGTGCCTGGGTGGCTCAGTGGGTTAAGCCTTTGCCTTCGGCTCAGGTCATGATCTCAGGGTCCTGGGATCGAGTCCCACATTGGGCTCTCTGCTCAGCGGGGAGCCTGCTTTCTCCTCTCTCTCTGCCTGCCTCTCTGCCTACTTGTGATCTCTGTCAAATAAATAAATAAAATCTTAAAAAAAAATCCTCTACAATTATTTAAACTTACATTAAGCACATTTAGATGTTAAATTTAAAATGTGGAGAGAGTATCCATGGTGTTCCGAGATTATTTTAGGGAGTAGGTGAGCCAAAGCAGTGGGGGAGCACCTTCGTTGTTGGTATTGGGTCTCCATGTGAGCTGGGCCCCATCCTTTCAGGCATGGTGAGGAGTGGGGGAAAGGTCAGCTTGAAGGGAAGCTGCTCTAGCCCAGTGGGGTGTGTGATTTCTTTGTGACATGTGGTGTGCCTCCCGGGCACTGGGGCAGTGTCTGGTCACCCTGCAACTCAATCAAGGCTGAACACAGCAGACCTGGGGTGGGGACATCCCACGTTCTTACCAGGACCATGGTCACCAGGGTTATAGAGGTTCCAGAGAATTCTATCAAGGCTGGGCTAGCCCGAATCATAATTTAAAATAAAAGAAATAGGAGCACCTGGGTGGATCATTTGGTTAACTGTCTGACTCTTGATTTCAGCTCCAGTCATGATCTCAGGGTCATGAGATCAAGTCCCACGTGGGGCTCCATGCTCAGCCTGGAGTCTACTTGAGATGCTCTCTCCCTCTGCCCTTCCCCTCCCTGCCCGCACATGCATGCTCTCTAAATAAATAAATGAAATCTTTAAAAAAATATACAGGAAACAAGCGAAAACTGTGCCCTCCCTTTTTCTTTGTAATGGAAATCCTAACATTGCCTGTCAGCAGTGCACTGCTGGAGGAGTCCCTGAACTCAGGCACCTGGCATCCTGGATCCGGCTCAGTTAGGAGTAACAGCCTGAGATAACCTGCTCCCAGTGGAGTAACAGAAAGAAAGCTACATATTTGAGCTCTCCCCCTACTCCTGCCCCGGGCTAGGATTCCATCCATAGATAAGCTTATCAGTCCAGAGAATCACTGACAACTTCAAGAAAGACCCAATCTCCCATTCATTGGGCTTCTGGAAATATTTCACCGAAAGGCCAGAATTTGGGGAAAGTGAGAGAGACCAAGATTCCATGAGAAGAAGCCAGCTGTTTCACCCACAGATATACATATGGAGTGTCCTGGGTGCCTGCTGTGTGCCAGGGGGACCTGGGGGCCCAGTGTGTAGGTGCTGAGGCTCCCCAGGGGCCGTCCCCAACCTTTCTGCTGCACACCTCTCTGCATCTCCTTGGCAATTTCAGCTTTCTTCGGAGTTTTACTTTTACCCACATGCTGAGGGCTCCCAAATCTACATAGCCAGCCCCAAGCCAGACCCTGATCCCCCAAAAGGCCTGAGAGCACCACCAACAGCAGGCAAATGCAGACTGGCTCAGACTACGCGTGATGGCAGTACGGACGGAGAGAAGCTGGCAAGAGTAAAGGATACGAGAAAATAGAACCGAGGGGACCAGACATCGTGTCCAAGGGAGAGGAAGGTAGGGATCAAGGACAAGCCCTTTATTTCCGACTCGGCATCTGGTGTCTCGGGATGGGGTGACAGTTACTGAGGGCACTGCTCGCTTGATGGGCCTGTGGGACATGCAGATGGAAAGGGCTAGTGGGACGTCTGGACTGGAAAGTTAGGTTCGGGAACCGAATGTGTGAATGCGGTATTTGACGTCAAGGGGATGAATGAGATCCGTAGGGAGACAGAGAAGAGAGTCCAACCCAGAAGCTTGGGGACCATTCAACATTGAAAACAAGGGCCACCAGGACAAGAGGACTCGCCAGAAGCCATCCTGTCGAGAAGCGAAGGGCAGAGAATGTTTCAAGGAGCGGGAATGGGAAATAACCAGCCCAAAGATGAGGACTGAAAATAGCCATTTCCATTACCGCCAAGGCAATTTACACTTTTTATTTTATTTTTAAAGATTTTATTTGTTAAAAAAAAAAATTATTTGTTTATGTGAGAGAGAGACAGTGAGAGAGAGCATGAGAGGGGAGAAGGTCAGAGGGGAGAAGTAGACTACCTGCTGAGCCCAGAGCCCAATGCAGGACTCTAACACAGGACCCCAGGATCATGAACTGAGCCGAAGGCATACCGAGCCACCCAGGCGCCCCTAAGGACTGCTTTTCACATGGGTGGTGCAAACTGAGCTCTCTGCAACATTTTTGCTCATGCCAGCTCTGGTTCCTCATGAAACTCAGTGATGTAGATAGATAATGTTATTATTTTCTAGCCAGATCTGGACAATGTCAAACTTCTAGACTACCATTTATGTTTTTCCCCTCAGGATTTTGGGAACTTTTCCAACCTTTTTTATAATGTGGAACCATTTAAATGACAGGCCTCATCTGTTTCTTAAAGGTTGCACAGATTCACATAACGTATAAAACCCTTGGGTCCTCATACCCTTTTAAGAAATAGATCTTTGGCAACATGTTCAGTTTTTTTCTAAGGTTATTGTCCTAATCAATTTTTCAACCTCTTTTTTAAAACAACTTTGTGGGCGGCTGGGTGGCTCAGTTGGCTAAGCCACTCCCTTTGGCTCAGGTCATGATCCTGGAGTCCCGGAATTGAGTCCCACATCAGGCTCCCTGCTCAGCAGGGAGTCTGCTTCTCCCACTGAGATCTCTCTCATGCTCTGTTTCTCTCTCAAATAAATAAAATCTTAAAAAAAAATTTTTTTTAAACAACTTTGCTAGTTCATATATTCATAGGATATACTGAAAGAATATTTTTACATTCAATGATACATAGTTTCAAGTTTATTTATATTTTAAGTAATACTGTCCTAGTTTTTCATCTTCTCACGGTTTGCGGGAAAAAATCCTTTTCAGCATTTATTTCTTACTCCTAATATTTTTTTATTGGTATTTTCTCTTTATTTTTCTCTTTTTAAAATTTTATTTATTTTTAATTTTTTAATTTTATTTATTTATTTTTAAAGATTTTATTTATCCATTTGACAGAGATCACAAGTAGGCAGAGAGGCAGGCAGAGAGAGAGGAAGGGAAGCAGGCTCCCCGCTAAGCAAAGAGCTCAATGTGGGGCTCGATCCCAGAACCCTGGGATCACAACCTGAGCCGAATGCAGAGGCCTTAACCCACTGAGCCACCCAGGCGCCGCTCTTTAATTTTACCTTTGTCAGATTTCTCTATTTGCTGTCCCCCCCCCAAAAATAACCAGATCTTGATTTTATTTATATGTCAGCTTTTCTTTCATTTTCTCCATTAATTTCTGCTTTCCCCCAATTCATAATACCTTCATAATTTATAATCTGTCACTCCAGTTACATTAATGTAAATTTTACTAGTCTTAACGATACACCAAGAACTAATTTTAAGAAGGCACAGAAAGATGTATTGATCAATACTAGAAGCCTTATAGATATTCATATGTCTATATTGCTCTAAGATTGGTTACATCTGGTTTTTTATTTTTTTGTGATAATTGCATTCTTTTTTTTTATTGGTTACATCTGGTTTTAAAAATTTTAGGCCATACTAGAATTATTATAACCATGATCTTGTAGAGTTGTAGACCTCAGGGCTCCCAGGGTTCCCAGGGCTCCCAGGGCTCCAAGTGTCCTTTTATCTGCAAGTGAAGTGTGGATTTAAAATTATCTAAAAGAGAATTCTGGTCCTGTGAGCTCTTGCTGCCTTAGCCCACCTCTGCTGAGCTGGGATTGTGCTTTATGGAAGCACTGGTGATCACTAGGCTTCCCAGTTTTCACAGGTGCAGATGAATTTTTGTCTTTGTTCAGAAGGGGAATATGAAGTTGGCTCCTCAATCTCACTCGATTTGTCTGCCCATCTGCAGAATGGGTATAACAATAAATTACTCACAGTAATCTTTTGAAGACTTTGAAGATAAGAAAAATAAAGCTCGAAAATATTTACGAATTTGCCTAAAGCCACACGGTGAATACAAAGTTGGAAAGAGCTACATCTGGGGTCAAGAACGCTGCTTCCACTGCAAAGTCTCCAACTACACGTTTCCTCAGTTTGACACTTATCACACGTTTTTAAAAATTTCAACACAGGAATGAAGCTTATGATCAGTTTGCATTTAAGATATTACATATAGCATCTTAAATATAAAGAAATATGCTTCATTTGAAGGTCAGGTAGAAGCCAAATGCAACAGAGAGCTGCTAAGATTTTAAAAGTGTACTTGCAGGGGTGCATGGGTGGCTCAGTGGGTTAAGCATCTGTGTTCAGCTCAGGTCATGGTCTCAGGGTCTTGGAATGGAGCCCCACGTCAGGCTCTCCACTCAGCGGGAAGCCTGCTTCCCCCTCTCTCCCTGCCTGCTTCTCTGCCTACTTGTGATCTCTCTCTCTGTCAAATAAATAAATAAAATCTTAAAAAAAAAAAAGTGCATATGCATTCGCCAGTTAGGAGTTTATTAATGATCTTAGCAAGAGTAGATTCAGTGCTGTGCTGAGGACAGAAGACAATGAAAAGATTGCAATGGTCATAAATGCTTTGATGTAATAAGTGCTTTTATATTATACAGCATCATAGCACGCCACATGTTCCTCGGAGTACAAGCTAAACCCTTCCGATGGCCTCCAAGGTCCTTCAAGACCCTGTGGTCTGCAACCCCCCCCCCCCGCCCCCGCCAACTCCCACTCCTCTATCCTATCATTCTCCCTGCCCCTGCTCCAGGCAGCCTGGCTACCAGGCTGTCCATTCATCACAGACACACCTTGCCCCTAAGACCTAATGTGCCTGCTCCTCAGACTGGTAGGATCCTCCCCAGATAGCCACCCACGACTCCCTTACCTTGGTGGTGAGGCCTGGCCTGACTCCCCTTGGGCAAATATAGTCTCCCAGACCTGGCTTGTTCATCAAGGCACTTGCTTTCAGACATACTAAACGTCTTTTATCATTGCATCTGTTCTCCAGTGACTGTCTCCCCGACTAGAACTACCACTAGAATTTAAGCTCCATGAGCTCAGGGGTCTGGTTTTTGATATCCATGTGTCCCACCCACCTGGAACATACCTGACACAGCATAGGTTCTCAAAAATATTTGGCGAAAGAATGAATGAACGAATTAACACATGAGAAAGAGCGTAGTAATTACGTGTGTACACTTGTCACTCACACTTAGAATTCACATCTGGGCTCTGCCACTCACCAGCTGTGTAACCTTTTTTAACCTTCATTTCCTCACCTGTTAATATAAAAAAAAGAATCACCTCACAGAGTTACTGTTTACGTTATAGAAGGCAATTAAAGTACAAGTGCTTAGCATCATGCTCAGAGCATACACAGTATTTGCTCAGGAAATGTTAGAAGCTATCTTTCATTTATCATTACTGTAATCATTGTTTTATTTAATTTCCACACTAATCCTAAAAGTTTGTTATTATCCCTATTTTATTTTATTTATTATTACTTATTTATTTTTAAAGATTTTATTTATTTATGACAGAGAGAGCGAGAGAGGGAACACAAGCAGGGGAAGCAGCAGGCAGAGGGAGAAGCAGGCCTCTGCTTAGCAGGAAGCCTGATATGGGACTCCATCCCAGGACGCTGGGATCTTGACCCGAGCCGAAAGCAGACCCTTAACTACTGAGCCACCCAGGTGCCCCTATTTTATTATATTTTAAAGATTTATTGGAGAGAGAGCGTGTAAATGAGGGGAAGTGGGGTAAGGGGCAGAGGGAGATGAAGAGGGAGAAGGAGGGAAACAGACTCCCTGCTGAGTGCAGAGCAGTGGGGCCCATGGTCATCTCATGACCCTGAGATCATGACCTAAGCCAAAATCAAGAGCTGGACATTTAACCCACTGAGCCACCCAGATGCCCCTTATCCCTACTTTAAAGATAAGGAGGGGCACTTGGTTGATTTCATTGGTAGAGTAAGAGATTCTTGACCTTGGGTTTGTGAGTTTGAGCCGCACGTTGGGTAAAGATTACTTAAAAAATAAAATCCTAAAAATTTTTAAAAATAAAGATAAGGGAAGTGAGCAAAAAGAGGTTAAATAACTTCTTCATCGTCAGAGCTTAGTCTCCCAGCTAGTCTGCTGAACACCTCTTTTCATGCCCCCTCGGTTCAACTGTTTTCCTGCCTGACCCTGGAGTCCTTGGCCACCAAACTCACTGGCTCCTCCTACAGTTTCCAGACGCATCTAATTCATCAGACAAAAGAGCTTCTCCAGTGGCTGCCCAAGGGATGCAGACATTAATTCCCCATGGCCAGAAGATTAAGTCCCTCTCCATTTTGCCTTCTGAAATATTTTGTAGAACATATTATTGCTGTAAAGTCTTCCTAGAAGAGTGTCTGTGGATGAGACTGTGTGCCTTCATAAAGCAGGGATCTCAATACACACTACTTTTTATTTTCTTCCTTTCTTTTTTTGGGGGGGGGTTGGGCAGAGGGGAAAAGGAGAGAGAATCTCAAGCAGACTCCCCACTGAGGGCTGAGCCCAACCCTGAGATCATGACCTGAGCCAAAATCAAGAGTTCGAGTCAGACACAACTGACTGAGCCATCCAGATGCTGCCCCCCCTTCTTTTCTTTCTTCCTCCTTCCCTCCCTCCCTTCCTCCTTTCTTCCTTCCTTTCTTTCTTAAGTAATCTCTATACCCAACATGGGGCTAGAACACATAACCCCAAGATCAAGAGTCACACACTTGGGGCACCTGTTTGGCTCAGTCGTTAAGCATCTGGCTTCGGCTCAGGTCATGATCCCAGGGTGATGGGGTTGAGCCCCGCATCAGGCTCCCTGATCCATGGGGAATCGGCTTCTCCCTCTCCCACTCCCCATGCTTGCGTTCCCTCTCTCACTGTCTCTCTCTCTCTGTCAAATAAATAAAATCTTTAAAAAAAAAAAAAAAAAGAGTCACACACTCTACCAGGCACCCCACCTTATATTTTCTTCCCATCCTTTCCTGTTTCATTTTCCTTCCCTCTTGTTTCTTGGAGTCCCACCTCCCAATAAAGGAACAGCACGTAAGCCTTGCCTCAGGCTCAATTTTCTATGGAACCTAGAATAGATAATGGGCTAACATTCTAGACCCAAATCCAAAGCCCATGCTCTTCCCATCATTCAACACCTACTTTATTGACCACCTACTGTATGCCAGTGCTGCTTCTCACGACTCCCTAATATAAGGTGTACAGGAAGTATGATGGTAGAAACTGGTGACTTCTTTTTTCCCAGGGATAGAAAGGAGGTGAAGTGCTCTGTCCCAGGAGATGGGACTAGAAATGGAGTACGGAACCTGAGAGAGGTAAGGATTCAGAACAGCCACTGTGAGGAATAGGAGAAGGGCTGACTGACCCCTAAGTGTGATTGGGACCCTGATGTCCAGCTTCAGGACTGATCTTTATTTCCAAATGGCTGGTTTATAGTTGTCTAGTCAATGAAAAGAGAGACCACATTCACAAAACATTTATTACAACATATTGTTAAAATTGTTCTATTTTATTATGCTGTTGTTAATTGCTTACTGTGCCTAATTTATAAATTAAACTTTATTATATGTATGTATTTGTTGGAAAAAACATAAAATATACAGGGTTTGGGGCACCGGGGTGGCTCAGTTGGTTAAGCACCTGTCTGCAGCTCAGGTCATGATCTCAGGGTCCTGGGACCAAGCCCTGCATTGGGTTCTGCACTCAGCAGGGAGTCTGCTTGTCCCTCTTCTCTTTCTGCATCTCCCCCAGCTCATGCTCTCTCTCAAATAAAATAAAATCTTAAAAAATTAATAATAAATATTAATTAATTAATTAATTAAAACAGCTTTAAAATCTCCAAACTAATTACAGTACTTGGCAGTACTGTAAGGCTAATACTTTGCTTACAAAGCAATTATGACTGAGTTGGGGTAGGGAAGGGTGAGAAAGAGAGTAAAAACGTGGGCTTTGGTGCCTGGGTATCTCAGTTGTTATGAGTGACTGCCTTGGGCTCAGGTCATGATCCTGGAGTCCCGGGATGGGTCTGCATCACGCTCCCTGATCAGCAGGGAGTCTGCTTCTCCCTCTGATCCTCTCCCCTCTTAATGCTCTCTCTCTCACTCTCTCTCTCTCTCAAGTAAATAAATAAAATCTTAAACACACACACACACAGGGGCGCCTGGGTGGCTGAGTGGGTTAAGCCGCTGCCTTCGGCTCAGGTCGTGGTCTCAGGGTCCTGGGATCGAGCCCCGCATCGGGCTCACTGCTCATCAGGGAGCCTGCTTCCTCCTCTCTCTCCACCTGCCTCTCTGCCTACTTGTGATCTCTCTCTGTCAAATAAATAAATAAAAATCTTAAAAAAAAAAAAACACACAAAAAACCACACACACAAAGTGAGCTTTGCTTCCAATATAGTGTATATTATGTTTAAAAATATCAGGGCAGGGGATCCTGGCTGGCTTAGTCAGAAGAACAGGTGACTCTTGATCTCTCTCTTGGTTCTAAGTTTGAGCCCCACAGTGGGTGTAGAAACTACTAAATAAATAAATAAATAAATAGACAAAACATTTTTTAAAAAAGTATATATCAGGGCAGCTGTAAATAGCAGGGGAAAAGCTTTGCATGGAAAATAATAGAATAACTATCACTAACTTAAAGAGAATCTTGTCTAGAAAAATACCCCGAAACTTCACCAAAATTAACCCCTAGTAATAAATATAAAACAAAAATGTTATCTTGTTCCTGCCTTGATAATAGAGTAACCTAAATGGAAGACAGAAAGTTCCAAGTCTTCTGTTTAAAAAACTTCAGCTACAGGCGTTCCTGGGTGGCTCAGTGGGTTAAAGCCTCTCTCTGCCTTTGGCTCGGGTCATGATCCCAGCGTCCTGGGATGGAGCCCTGAATCGAGCCCCGTATTGGGCTCGTTGCTCGGTGGGAAGCCTGCTCCCCCCGCCCCCCGCCTGCCTCTCTGTCTACTTGTGATCTCTGTCTGTCAAATAAATAAAAAAAAAAAAAAAAAAAAAAAAAACTTCAGCTACAAGAACTCAGGAGAATATGAATAGCTTTTCCACTTACAGGATGCTCTTAGCGATGAGGTCCTGTCCTCTTGTCTTCTACTCTGCATGAAGTACAATCTGAAATAAAAGATTTCACAATGAAAGCTTCCTAGACACCAACACGGAGCTGTGAGATTACGCTCCTCTTTATTGCTCTACAGGGACCTTGTCAAATAGACCACAAATGTGGGTGACACTATCTGAAAAGATGTAGTTATTCTTCTGTCTGAAGAATATGCAGTCTCCCTCCCTCCTGTTCCGTTACTCAGTCTTTCACCTCGTTTGGACTGACCCAGAAATTAACTTCATTTTACAGCTCGTCACACCCAGCATATGCTCCGAGAAATGGATTCCTTTGTCCGGAGCCCAGTAAAATCTCTGTCTCCCCAGGGATTCTGCTCTAGCATTTATTCGAGGACAGTAATGGATGTCCTAACCAGTCCGCGTTTTCTAAAGCAATGACAACTCAAGGTCATATCTTCAAAATGAGGCATGTTCAATATAATGACTGCAAAAAAGTGTACACAGGCAGCACACAGACATTCCCAGTGATGTCCATCATGCATTTTGCTTCTTTTTCCAATATGACATTTAATGGGGATTCTTATTCTAAGAGGCATTTGAAAAATCAACAAATCAATTTCTAGGAAGAAGCCTTTTGCATGAGTTAGAGCAAATGTTCAATCAGTTCCCAGTGTTTGCTCAGAGATGTGTACACAACCAGAAATACATACCAGATGATTAATGAAAAAATGGTCAAGACTATATGTTCTCTCAAATTCATGCCCCAAGCCAAAAAAAAAAAATAAATAAAGATTTAGTTATGATCTCCACCAAACTATGTTAAAAGATAGATCAGCAACTCTCTATCTGAAATTCTTAGACAAAATATTTTCAATGATTTGGAGTTTCTTGTTCAGGAAGATAAATTGCCCGGTAAGACGGAAGACCGAATACATTTCAGTAACGAGGTTGTGACTTTACAAAGGAAAAAGAAAAAAGAAAAATGTCTAGAACAAAAGAACATTTCCCCAAACAAATGGGAAAGACAAATTTGGAATTTCAGGGAATGTGCAAAAAATGCTGCAGGACAAATCACAGAAAGTTATTCAAAGTCACATAATAAAACCAAAATACCTTTGGTATTTTTGTATTATTTTTGTATTTTATATTTTGGTATTTTTGTCTCTTGCAGGCAAGTAGATTAGGCAATGCTTTCTGAGTATGAAAACTCAGCTAAAAGAAATAGATCAATTAACAGCTCTTCTAATAACACAACGAAAATGAATACCCATTGACTGAATTGGAAGGAGGTAGGTGATTTTGCTTTATGTATAGCTTGAATAGATGTGAATAGAATTTTTTTTACCCTGTTTACACACACCTTCCAAACAATTTACCTACTCTAATCTAGACTTCACTCAATATCCATATTGCATATCATAAAATCATAAAAAACCACCTGAATATGGATTTTTCATGTGTAATTTTTACTTGAGACAACTCAAACCAGTATGGGATTCGAAACTAAAAATGGTAACAAACATATAAAACTGAGCTTATCAAAATGAGCATGGCTCAGTATAGTTAAGCTGTTCTAGAATTATGGGTGCAGAAACTCCTGGTCTTCCTGAAAGACATCAGCCACCAGTGCACTGCCCAGCCTCTGAGACCCCCTCATTGCTCTTCCCTTGGCGGATGAAGGTTTTCAGTGAAATCCAGAACAGAGCTAGCTGAACAGAAAGAATAAAGAACAAAACTATATTGACAGGGGCGCCTGGGTGGCTCAGTGGGTTAAAGCCTCTGCCTTCGGCTCAGGTCATGATCCCAGGCTCCTGGGATACAGCCCAGGGCATCGGGCTCTCTGCTCAGCAGGGAGCCTGCTTCCCCCCTCTCTCTCTCTCTTTGCCTCTCTGCCTACTTGTGATCTCTGTCTGTTAAATAAATAAATAAATAAATGATCTTTAAAAAAAAAAAAAAACTATATTGACACAATTTGGAAAATGATCACAAAAATGGTAGAAATCACTATTAGATTCAGTGTTTTCTCTCTTTCACTGAGTATAATAAAAAAAAAAACAAAAACAAAAAAAAACAAAAAAAAAAAAAAAAAAAAAGGAAAGAAAGGAATTAAAAAGAAAATTGGTCTATAAAAATAATATCAGACAAATTTGACATCAAGGCTGAAAGTCTTAAAGGGGCCAAGAGGAATATTTTAAGTTCATAAAAGTTATGATCCACCAAAAATATAAAACAGCCAGGTAACTTTATGTACTTTAATAGCCCATTCAAAATATATACAGCAAAACCTGATAGCAGAGCAAAAAGCTACTGACCAACCCAAAAGAAAGTGGGAGATAGTAACCTATCACTCAAAAATCAACAGATCAAATTTATGCAAAAAATGTAGATGGAGGGATTAAATAATACATTAAACAGGTACAGATTTTCTTACCCAACAACAAATACACATCCATTTCAAACATCCACTGAATACTTGCCAATGTTAGCCGTATAT
Organism: Lontra canadensis; assembly: GCF_010015895.1. Taxonomy (NCBI): domain Eukaryota; kingdom Metazoa; phylum Chordata; class Mammalia; order Carnivora; family Mustelidae; genus Lontra; species Lontra canadensis. The sequence goes on along the minus strand of NW_022631031.1, from coordinate 18,357,810 downwards.
TCATGAGGCCAATAAAAAAGTTCAATGAATCCTTTTTTTTTTTAAGATTTTTTTTTAAATTTATTTGACAGAAATCACAAGTAGGCAGAGAAGCAGGCAGAGAGAGAGAGAGAGAGGAGGAAGCAGGTTCTCTGCTGAGCAGAGAGCCTGACGTGGGGCTCGATCCCAGGACTCTGGGATCATGACCTGAGCCGAAGGCAGAGGCTTAACCCACTGAGCCACCCAGATGCCCCGACAATGAATTTTTCAAATTAGAAATTACAGAAGCCACATTCATTGGCTATAATGTACTAAAACTTTAAGTTAACCAAAAGGTATGACCCTTCTCTCTTTGGAATTTTAACCTTATTGTTCCAAAAAATTATTGGCTTAAGGAGGAAATCTCAAACTAGTCAGAAATCAAGAATGTGGCCAAAGTAATACTCAAAGGAATTATAGCCTTCAATGACTTTATTAAGAAAAGGTGTTCTGAATATCTTCTATTGGTCTTTCATATTCACTCTTCCCCTTCTACATACTGTTTGGACCTGGAGAAAATGACCCTATGGATCGCATCAAAGAGCTCCCTACCCTCTGGGGTCTTCAACACTGGCAGATATCAGAGAAGGGCATAAGGTCCGGTGTCTACTCCCCCAGACTCCCACCCTGGTCACTGCAGCTCTTCCCCCTTAGTCTACAGAAGGTAGAGGAGATCACACCTTTATAAGTAGTTCCTGTATTCAACTTTCTTGAAGCAACCCTGTTTCCTGCTAGAATTTGCCTGGTACAAGACTGGAAACAAATGTCAACTCAAGAAACTAGGAAGAAGAGACACACAATATACCTCTAAGAAAGCAGGAACAGTGATGGATAAAGATACAAACAGGGGCGCCTGGATGGCTCAGTCGGTTAAGCCTCAGCCTCTTGATTTTGGCTCTGGTCATGATCGCAGGGTGGTGGGATCCACCCTGCGTGGGCATGGAGCCTGCTTAACATTCGCTGTCTCCCTTTTTTCTCTCTTCCCCGTCCCTCCTTTGCTTGCAGGTGCGTGATTGCACACATGCGCACAGTCTCTCTCCCACCGGCTCTCTTAAAAAAGAAAGAAAGAAAGAAAGAAAGAAAGAAAGAAAGAAAGAAAGAAAGAAAGAAAGAAAGAAAGAAAGAAAGAAAGAAAGAAAGAAAAAGAAAAAAAAAGAAAGAGGGACGCCTGGGTGACTCAGTCGGTTAAGCCACCGCCTTCAGCTCAGGTTGTGATCCTAGGGTCCAGGAATCGAGTTCCGCATCAGACTCCTTGCTCAGTGGGGAGCCTGCTTGTCTCTACCTCGGCCTGCCACTCTGCCTGCTTGTGCGCGCCACTCTCTCTCTCTGACAAATAAATAAATAACATCTTAAAAAAAAAAAAAAAAGGAAAAAGATAAAAACAAAAATTATTTATATAGGAAGCGTAAAAGCTACTAGAGTGGGGCCACCTCGGTGGCCCTGTCAGTAAAGCGTCTGCCTTTGGCTCAGGTCATGATCCTGGTGTCCTGGGCGGATCCCCGCATCTGGCTCCCTGCTCAGCGGGGAGCCTGCTTCTGCTTCTGCCTCTGCCTGCTGCTCTCCCTGCTTGTGCTCTTGCTCTCCCTCTAACAAATAAATAAAATCTTAAAAAAAAAAAAAAAAAAAAGGGCGGGGCAGCTGGGTGGCTCAGTGGGTTAAAGCCTCTGCGTTTGGCTCAGGTCATGATCCCAGAGTCCTGGGATTGAGCCCCAAATAGGGCTCTCTGCTCAGCGGGGAATCTGCTTCCCCCTCTCACTGTCTCTGCCTACTTGTGATCTCCGTCTGTCAAATAAATAAATAAAATCTTAAAAAAAAAAAAAAGGCTACTAGAGTTGATCAACAAATGACCAACAAAAGAAAAAACTTTGTGTGGTATTGAAAAAAAAAAAAAAAGAGGACAAGAGAATGAGAATGAGGGAGAAATAGGAATAACATTAGGAACAGAAAACAGACATAATTCAGACACCAAGGAGGTTTTCAAATTATGAGAATGGTTTATACAACATTATATCGATACATTTGAGGATGAAGTAGGCCCCAGACTTTTTAAAATGCTTATCCAAAACAAAATAATAACCTGAACACAACTGTAAAATTTATGTAGAAAAAAGAAATGAGTAATAAAAGTTATCCCCTCCTTCTGGTATGTTCCACAGTTACATAGGATGTTATCAGTGGGGGAAAAGGGATGTAAGTACATGGGAACTCTCTGTAGTATTTTTTGTAACTTCCTTTTAGGTTTAAAATATTTCAAATGAAAACTTTGGAGACTCACGCAGTTTTACAAAGTTATAGCATGTCCTCACTCTAGCTCTCTAGGCTGTGATATCTATGCTTCCAAATAAAGCTATAAGCAGTAGCTATCCCCAAATTTCTATATAACATGTATATATTGCCATTTCTTTTCATTCCCTCTGTCTACCCTCACAATATGCTCAGAGTTATACATATTATTCTTTGTCACTATGGATGTAAATATTGTTCCCAACAGAGCCCAATTATGTACTGGTTACAGTGTAGTTTTCCTTTTTTGTGTCAATTTTTTTTTTTAATCTCCCAAGTTAATAGCTATCTGCCTTTTTTGGTTGTGTGCTTGCTTGGTTTCTGTGGGGTTTTCTCACTCTCTTCCCCATCCCTTTGGGGATGTCCCTCCTGGTGGCCAGAATCTTTTTCTGTTTGGGACTGCTCTGTGACATGGCATCCTGTGAATTCTTTTGTCATTAACCTGGGATACAACACATCTGTGTTGTACCCTCTGTTTCCTGGATCCTATGACTTCTTTTTTCTTGGTTGTGGCCTTTTTTTTAGTAAAACACCCTTCTGAGCTTTCTAGGAAAGGGTGCTTATGGGGTAAAGGGGAACCTGTCATTTCTATTTGGATTTGGGGTCTTCTGAATTGAACTTTTAATTTTTTCTTCCCCATTTTCCTTTTTTTTTTTTTTACCTCTTTGGTCTACTTTCTAGGTAATTTCCTCAATTTCAGCTTCTGCTTTTCCAACTCTTCTGGGTTTGTTTGTTTGTTTGCTAACATATTTTTAATTACTAAGAGGTTCTTGTCCTCTGGGTTCCTGCTTAGTGGCCCTGCTTTTGTTCCATGAATGCAAGATCGTCTAGTATGTCTCTCTACTAGAGGTCTGAGTTTTTTAAGAAGTTTTCTCCTGCTCTATACATTGTTTCCTCCCAGTTCATTTTTTTGTTTGTTTCTTTTTTTTTTTTTTAAGATTTTATTTATTTATTTGACAGACAGAGATCACAAGTAGGCAGAGAGGCAGGCAGAGAGAGAGAGGAAGCAGGCTTCCTGAAGAGCAGAGAGCCTGATGCAGGACTCCATTCCAGGACCCTGGGATCATGACCTGAGCAGAAGGCAGAGGCTTAACCCACTGAGCCAACCAGGTGCCCCTGTTTGTTTGTTTCTTATTTTTATCTCTGTCTGGCATATTGAAGGCTTTTTCAGTGTCAGTGATCCTTGTTCAGGATAATTAGATGTACACTGTGGCATAAGGTGAGGACACACAGGCTGGGATAAGATCTGAGGATCTAACCAGTCCTTGTAAAACCTTCAACCAATTCTCTTAACTTCATCCCCACCCATACTCCCCCTGGCAGAAGAACTGGTTGTCTCATTTCCTGAACCTTCCTGGGATCTGTGGAGGGCTCCTCTTGGTTCTTGTCAGTCTTGGGAATCAGCTCTCTCAGGTAGGCTCCGGCTAACACTTGACCATCTGCTTTCCAGCTTCCAAAATTTTGTCGGAATATCTCATCCTCTGTTATTTCTTTTCCCTTTGTCCTTATACTTTCTCTGCCCCCTTTTTTTAGCCTTTTTTTTTTTTTCAAAATTTTATTTGTTTATTTGACAGAGAGATCACGAGTAGACAAAGAGGCAGGTGGAGAGGGGGAGAAGCAGGCTCACTGCTGAGCAGAGAGCCCGATGTGGGGCTCTATCCAAGGACCCTGAGATCACGCCCTGAGCTGAAGGCAGAGGCTCAACCCACTGAGCCACCTAGGCACCCTTTTTAGCCTTTTAGTATCTTTTCAGTAGGGTTTTAAGAGGGAGTGGATATAAGCATCTGGGTTCAAACTGCCATGTTTCCTCTGAACTTTCCAAACCAAGCAAGCAGAATAAAGTCGACACTTTTTTCCTAATTTACATTTTTGCACAAGCTTACAGACTTAACAAATCTTACCGTCTTTATCACACTTGCTCCCAGAAATACAACAATGAGGACAAAATAAACCTTTAGATTTTTCAAACTGCTTGACTTCTTTTATGATTTCCCACAGCTTAAGTCAATCTTTCTAGTATGACAGTCTAATGAGACTTCATCCCTCTTCTTGAATGTGGTCCTTCCATTTCTCTGAAATTCTGTTCACAAGGTTCACCTTGCATAAAGCTTTCCCTTCATTCCAGTTTCATTGTGTCCAACCCTTCTGGTTCACTGGAGCTCAGTAGGGGTACACCAGGTGCATATTTCACATTCGTGCTTACTTTTTTTTTTTTTTTTAAGATTTTTTTACTTATTTATTTGACAGAGATCACAAGTAGGCAGAGAGGCAGGCAGAGAGAGAGGGGGAAGCAGGCTCCCTGCCGAGCAGAGAGCCCAATGTGGGGCTTGATCCCAGGACCCTGAGATCATGACCTGAGCCAAAGGCGGAGGCCTTAACCCACTGAGCCACCCAGGCCCCCCTCATGCTTACTTTTACACCCGGAAGTAAACACCGTATACCTCTCACGATTCATACTCCTCCACTTTCAGTGGACTGGAGATGACAGAGACAGGATGTGGAGACATAAGGATGTGGAATTTAGCTAGGGAAACGGTGACCCAGGTAGAGAAAATGATCCACGTACAGGTCTCCATGCCCACCCTAGTCAGAGGACATTCCCATTAACTATGGTTCACAGGCAGGAAGCATGAGAGGCCGCCTATATTCGCGTACCTGATTGTTGTTTTGCACCAAGCTTTAGCTCTTTCCCAAAGAGTTGTATACAGACAGGTGGGTTATATATTAAAAATATATGTTCAGTATATGAAAGTACATATCATATGCATTTTCATCTATCAAGGAACAACTTAAGTGTAAGAGGTAGGCCCTTGCATTCAAGAAGTATACACAGCAGTGAAGGGTATACAGAACGTCAGCCTTCGGGAGAGTGAATAATGGAAACACTCACAAAATGTTGGGCGCGTGGTCTGCCCCAAGCTTGCACTCAAGGCTTCAGCCCTTCACTCCCTGACCAGCTCTCAAAACGAGAAGGTAAGGATGGAGGAAAAAGGCTACCTGCCCTTTGAGATCTTGCTTCAGCCCTGCCCCACCAAGAAGCTCTTTCTGAGGTTCGGGACACGTGCCAGCAAAAAGAAAAAGGTCACCAAGAGACACCAGTCCGCCCCATTTTGGCGCGCAGGTAGACAGCCCCGAGTTAGACCCTGTCCTCAACGGCCCGGTCTCTACCAGCAACCTGGGCGGCTTCGAAAAGTCAGAGGAGAGCCCGCCCAGCCTCCCGGTTTAGGGCGGTGAGCTGGGTGGGCCGGGGTTCAGCCTGGGGCGGGTCTAGGAGGAGCTCCAGCCCCGGGCTTCTCCTGGGGCTGGCGGGGGCTTGGGAGGGAGGCCGGGCGCGAGTCCCTGCCTCAGTTCTCTCTCTCTGCCTCTGCGCTCTTCCGCGCCCTCTCTAGCTCGAAGCCAGACTTGGCGGCGGGGCTTACCACTCACCGGGGCGTGAGGGCTCCGGCAGCTGAGGGTGGAGGGGAGGAGGAGGTCCGAAGGTGCAGGGTTAGGGAGGGAGAGGAAAAAGGGGGAAGGGAAAGACTGTGGGGTCCCATGGCCAGCGGCTCCAGAGGGGGTCACCAGTCGTCCTGGCCCTTTGTCACGCCCCCCCCGCCACGCCCACGCACGGGTGGGGGGGGATGTGCCAGGCCCTGGATGTCACCTGGGGGGGACATCCATCCACAAACTGGATCTGGACCCTGTGTGTGCCTCTATCCCCTCCAGCACTCCCACCCCCACTCCCGATGAGGACCCTCTAGGCGGGGGCGGTCCTCCCTACCTGGGAAACCTCTGGCAATCCTGGTGAAATCAGGGCCCTGCTTTCTCCAAGAAAGCTCTGAATAATAATTAAGGGGGAGGGGAAAGCCAGAGGGTAAGTCAGGAAGAAATAACAATAGCCACTGTGGAGGGCTCAGCCACTGCCTTAGTCTCTCCGCGGTGCTGTCCGCTATCAGCACACCTGGGCCCACCTTAAATTTTCCCATTCCTTCCCTATGTTTGGGTCCCATTAGTTTGCGTCTAGAAACCGATTCGAATGAGGCGCAGGCAAATATTTACCTACACAGATGTTTAGCACAGCTCCTCATAATATTGAAAAATCGGAAGCTACCTAAATAGCCAACAGTACGCCATTGATTCTAACTCATAGGACATCCTTCTAGTGGAACTTAATGCGCACGTTTAAAGTCGTTTTATGGAAGAATACTTAATGATAAACAGAAAACGTTCACTACGTAGTAAGGGGGGGGGGACAGTTTACAAAACCATTTCTGTTTAATAAAGAAGACATATAGACATAATTTGAATGGGCAGAGACTGGAAGAAAATTATCTCTAGGTGGCTGGATATTACGCATCAACTTTCCCTAAGGGCAAAAAGGAAAAGATTTATTTTAGAATTTCGACTCTGCTCCTCTGGGAATCCTCTCTCCCTCCTGCGTCCTCACGCTGTCCGTGGGGGAGAAGGGTATTCGCTCGCGTCCCCCTCAGCGACCCCCCTCACCCCTGCCCCGGGCCCCTCCACGTGCGGGGAAACCACGCTTCCAAGGTGCGCTACAAGCCGGGGCCAAGAGAGCAAGGGGTGGGGGCCGGCGGGACCTCCGCCTTCTGGTGGGGGGTGGGGTGGGCCGGGCCGCGGGCCGCGGGCCGCGGGCCGGGGTCGTGGCGTCTCCACCCTTCTCGCCGCGAGTGTTGATTTCGGGAATCGATCGGAAATTACAAGGCCAATTAAATGCTCTCCGATATAGAGTTCTGGTTAGGCCCGAGAGGCTTCAAACAGCCCCTCTGTCCCTTGGAGGTCTCCGCCGCCGCGGTGACCTTTGGCCTCCCCTCACCCCGAAATCTACCCAGGGCAATCACTGTAGGAGGGAGGAGGCAGCGCCGCGCCTCCCCCCCGCGGCGCTCACCCCCACCCCTCCTGCTGGCGGGAAGGGAAGGTCTTAGCGACTCCGAATACTCACCAGGCCCACGCCCACTCAAGACCGTAGAGCACCGAGCGGGTGGAATCCGGGGCGGTCGCTGGCCCCCCCGGGACGCAGCCAGGAGAGGGTGTCCCGGCCATCTGCTGGCCCCGAGGCAACCGCTTGCGGGTCCCTAGGAGCGGTGATTGTATTCTTCACAACCTGCCCTGTTACCCACCCCATCCCCCAACATACTGGTCGCCCTATTCTGTTCTTTTCTCTTCCTGCCTCAATTCCCCTGTTGGAGGCTGCTAGCTATTTCTAGAGTTTTCCAATTCAAATGCTTATTAGCTTTGCACCCCAATGGAGCCTTTCCAAATGGGACCAAGAAAGAGGAAGTCCTGACAATGGCAGATGTTAACAGAGATGGTGGCTACCTTGCATATTTATTTGTTCACAGAAGTCTTAGCGATAATAATAGGGTCCCACCTCCTCATTTGACAGAAAAGCAAACTGAAGCCAGTGGAGGGACAGGCCAGTCCTGGATGGTGTGATCCCTTTCTTGCTTAGAGAGAGTCTTGAAAGAATTCGAGTTAGACCTGAAGAAGCTTGTTAGAAGGGTTTCCTATGTAATTTCCCTCCGCCTAGAGACTAACGCCTGGAAAATTGTCATCTTTATCTGTTTTAAATGACGAGCTACATGTACCAATCTCTGTATAGATATACACTGCTAGTGAGAGTTTGGACTCTCTTTGGCCTAGCATTATATTGTAAGCTTTTCCCAGTGTTACACTGGTTTGTAGAAAGAATGTTAAGCAGTCTTTGAAAAACTTCAAGAGCCACCCAGTACCCCATCCTATCGTCCTGCTACGTCTTACCTTGTTACCCATTTTTGTTACTAACAACGGTGCAGTGCAGGCAAGAACGTGTTTGTTCACAAACCTCTGCACGTCTGAGTCTGTAGAAAGGATTCCTTGAACTGGAGCTACCAGGTTACAGACTACAGATCTTCTCAAGGCTTTGGATGTACAGCACATAACTGCTTTCTAAAAGGGTTGTGCTGGGGTGCTTGGGTGGCGCAGTTGGCTAAGCGACTGCCTTCTACTCAGGTCATGATCTTGGAGTCATGGGATCAAGTCCTGCTCCTGGCTCCGCTGGGAGTCTGCTTCTCCCTCTGACCTCTTCTCTCGTGCTCTCTCTCTCTCTCTCTCTGTCTCTCTCTCTCAAATAAATAAATAAAATCTTTAAAATTATTTAAAAAAAAAAAGCATTGTGCCAGTTTTATATTGTTCCTGGTAGAATGGGTGTGCCCACCTCCTTTGATTACTGGTGATGCTGAGAACTTACTGAGTGTATGAAAGTAACAAGGTCTAGAAGCAGCTGGATGGTGGCCATATGGGATTTTCCAGAGGCATTACAGGGTAATGTACTTTCTTTTTTTTCTTTTGAGAGAGAGAGAGGGCACAAGTGGGGGCGGAAGGAGCAGAAGGAGAGGGAGAGAGAGACAGACAGAAAATCTTAAGTAGGCTCCACGCCTACTTCAGAGCTGGATCTCAGGACCCTGAGATAATGACCCGAGCTGAAATCAGCAGTCAGATGCTTCACCAACTGAGCCACCCAGGCGCCCCAGTGGGGTACCTTCTTTACTGCATCTTGAACACACTGTACTTGGCATCTCTAGCACCTAGGCCTTTGCATACTGTTGACTGAGTAAATGCGTTCCCATCTTGCCTCCCACGTCTCACTACCAATCCCACTGGTCCTCCGGTGGATCTCGGGGCTGTCATCGCTGTCTGCTAGCACAAGATATAATAAACTCATCACTGTGCTGTCTTTCCCTTCCTTGTCTTCACACATGCTGTGCTTTCCTGTTTGTTCTTTTGCTTGGTGTCCTTGTCTTCCCTCCCCGGGCTGTCAGATATCCTGGGTAGCTGCTGTCACTCTTACATAGGGATATTTTAGCTCCACAGTAATTACAATAAAGGGAAGGCCAAATCTTGTCTTTCTTTCCTACACTTGTCCATTCATTTATTCATTCCACAAATATTTATTGAGCTACTTACTATATGCAGGGCAATATGCCTGCTGGAAACATAGAAGGAAATAATTACAGATTTTAGTATCTAACATTTATTGAACATGTACTAAATGCCACGCACTGTGTGGAGAACATGGGTTTACTTAACAGCTCATTTAGGTAAGTACTATTATTTCCCCCATTTTGCAGATAAGGGAACTGATGCCTGCAGAAGTTAAAGGTCACACGGCAGGTTAAATGGTGGAGCCTAGACCCAAATCCAAACAAGTGGCATTTAAAGCTAGATTCCAGAAGAGTGGGGAATGTTCCAGGTTGAAGAGATATAATTAGTAAAGGCCCTGGAGCAGGAAACAGTTTGGCTCATTGGCCAGAGCACAGAGTTCCAAGAGGAGTGTGTCTCAGAAGGAAACAGGAAGCCTTCTGGCTAGGGTGAAAGGTTTTTGTTTTTGGTTTTGTTTTTCCCCCTTTTCAAAGATTTTATTTATTTATTTGAGAAAGAGAGAGAGTACGAGCAGAGCAAGGGGAGCTGTAGAGGAGTGGGAGAAGTTCCTGGCTGAGGAAGCCCGACAGGGGCAGAGCATGGGGGCTCATCCCAGGACCCTGAGATTATGACCTGAGCCGAAGTCAGACGCCCTAGGGTGAAAGGTTTTGAATTATGAATGGGAAGTTAATTAAAGGTGCTCAAGCAAAGAAATGATAACAGATACGTGATTTGAAAAGATGCCTCTGGCCTGGCCAGGAAGCAAATGATTGGAGGAGGGCAAGAGTAGATGTGATAGCTACCCTGTGGGCCCAGGTTGAGATGATGGGCCCTTGGTTTTGTTTTTTTTTTTTAATTTCTTCTTTTCTATTTTTTTTTTTAATTTTATTTGACAGAGATCACAAGTAGGCAGAGAGGCAGGCAGAGAGAGAGAGGAGGAAGCAGGCTCCCTGTTGAGCAGAGAGCCCGATGCGGGACTCAATTCCAGGACCCTGAGATCATGACCTGAGCTGAAGGCAGAGGCTTAACCCACTGAGCCACCCAGGCGCCCCGGGCCCTTGGTTTGGAAATGAATTGTATGAGCTGCATGTCAGCCATGACAACCAGGTTCCTAGGATGGCAGGTGGCGGGACCATTCGTAAGACAGGGATGTCTGTTGGGCAGTCAGGTTTGTAGAAAAGATCTTAAGTTTGGTTTCAGATGTGTCGAAATCAGTTGCTTCCAAGGCACACAGAGATTCCAAGTAAGAAGTCAGATCAAGGGACACTGGGGTGGCTCAGCTGGTTAAGCATCTGCCTTCAGTACAGGTCACGATCCCAGAGTCCTAGGATCTAGTTGTGCATGGGGCTCTCTGCTCAGCGGGGAGCCTGCATCTCCCTCGGCCTGCTGCTCCCCCTGTTTGTGCACTCTCTGATAAATAAATAAATAAATAAAATCTTAAAATAAAAAATAGAAGTCAGGTAAGAAGGTAGGAATTATCAGGGTAGAGATGACCAGCGGAGCCAGCAAGGCCGAGGCAGGAGACCGGGATGACAGTGTATAGTGAGAAGACAATGCAGGATGGTGGCATTTACAGTTGAAGTCAGGAAGGGACCCTGTAAGGGCTCCCGAGGAAACAGGAGTGGCCAGCACGTCAGAAGGATTGATGAGTTTCAGACACAGACTTGCATCTCTCCGACACCAGGTGGACATTAAAATAGATATGGGGTCGGGGCGTCTGGGTGGCTCAGTTGGTTAAGCAGCTGCCTTCGGCTCAGGTCATGATCCCAGCGTCCTGGGATCGAGTCCCACATCGGGCTCCTTGCTCGTCAGGGAACCTGCTTCTCCCTCTGCCTCTGCCTGCCATTCTGTCTGCCTGTGCTCGCTCTCTCTCCCTCTCTCTCTCTGACAAATAAATAAATAAAATATTTGGAAAAAAAAAATAGTCATGAGGTCTGCCTGAAAGGCAGGAGTGGAAGTTACTTGATCTCTTTCTGGGCTCACACACTATGAGGCTGCCTAGCAGTCCTCCCTCTGCCTCCGTGTGTTTCAGCAGGACAGGATTTTGAAGTGACTTTGAAGGCCTTTCTTTTTTATAGTCTCACCTAACAACAACAGAAAAGGGGGATAATTTCATGAAAGAACACTTCTACTTCACTGTACATACTTTCATTACTTATAGTTCCGTTATGTGCACTATTAGCCACTAACAAATAAATACAATTGAAGTTTTAAAATTATCTTTAGAACTGCACTAACAGAAATCGCTAATCAGCGGCACCTGGGTGTCTCAGTCAGTTAAGCATCTGCCTTCGATTGGGATCGAGTCCTGCAACAGGCTCCGTGATCAGCGGGTCAGCTTACTCTTCTTTCGTTCTCTCTCAAATAAATAAATAAAATCTTAAAAAAAATAGTGAATCAAAAATTTTTTTAAAGATTTTATTTATTTGACAGAGAGAAAGAGATCACAAGTAGGCAGAGAGGCAGGCAGAGGGAGAGGGAAGCAGGCTCCCTGCTGAGAGCCTGATGGGGTGGGGGGGCTGGATCCCATGACCCTGAGATCATGACCTGAGCCCAAGGCAGAGGTTTAACCCTCTGAGCCACCCAGATGCTCCACAGTGAATTAAATTCTGAACCCTAACCTTTAGCAAACATCAGTGTACAAGTCCCAATTTTTCCCCCTATCCCTCAATGACCAGCCTCATTTAGGCCCTATTTTTAACTCAACAAACTTGATTCTGTCCACAATCACTGAGTGTCAGTCATACAAGACACACAGCTGCTGAGATGCTCCAGATTAGGGGCTTGGTAATTATTTCATGAGTGTGAGATGTTGGGGGGGGTAGGGAAGAAGAGAATTGGAAGGCATTCTTGCCAAAGAGAGACCACAATTTGATGGTAAAGATTTTCTTTATTTTTTTAAAGATTATCTTTAAAGATATTTGGTTAAATTATGGGACTATGCTTATTTCCCATGAAATTGGTGGAAAATAAATTTCTGTGACTCTGGATCAAATAGGCATGCGAATATAAAATGCTCTATGGGAGAGGAATAGTTTTACATAGAGTGTATAGACCAGCGCATTTGTGTTTGAAATGAAAAAATCAACTTAAATCACTCTGCATGATGGCTCTAGGCAGTGCACCCTGCAGGACAGCCGGTTTCAGCATATTTGCTTTTTAGCAGTTTATCAAGCAATCATTAAGTGAGTTAACTCCTCATCCAGGGAATGCTGATGGCAGCATTAGCCATAAATAAATAAGCTAATATGTACCATAGCTAAATGAATAGACTTTTCCTGGGTGTTTTATGGCCTGAAAAGAACGCAGCTTTTCATTAAAGGAATCATTTGAAAACGTGGAAACTGATACCAGCGCCGTTCAGCGCTCTCTTGCCCATTGATAATGGGCTCTGTATTCGTTGTGGGGGTGGGAGACTGATGTCCATTTACTTTAGCAAAGATTGTTATTGAATGAAACCTTTAATGGGGACGTTTATGATCCCACTCAGCTAAGAGCTTGGGGCTGCCTTAGAATAGTCTTTCCCTCCACCTTGACAGCTCTTAGACAATCAATACAGGTAATATGTCAGCTGGTGGTCAGCAGCCCTGGGAGTAGAAAGGTAGAGCTGAAATGGAAACTGACAGGTAGCCACTTAGAGAGGGGGTATGGGGTAAACACTGAAAGTGAAGCTTCTCTCGGGAGTGAGGGAGCGTCGGCCCTTGCATTACAGTTAATGCTGGGATCCCATAGGAAGAGATTAGGAACAAAGACTAGATAACAGGGGTAGCCATTCGCAGTTCAGGAAAGGCCTTCCATCTGGGTGGTACTTTTTTCTTTTGGGAGTGGATGGTACTTCTAGAACCCCAGAATTCAGATGGTTTGTCCATTTATAGTATCTGCCAATGTCTCAGTTTCTTAAAAAAGCTTTTTTTTTTTTTAAGATTTTATTTATTCACCTGACAGAGAGAGAGCACAAGCAGGGGGAGCTGCAGGCAGAGGGAGAGGGAGAAGCCGGCTTCCTGCTGAGCAGGGAGCCAGATGCAGGGCTCCATCCTAGGACACTGGGACCACAAACTGAGCTGAAGGCAGACACTTAACCGCCTGAGCTACCCAGGTGCCCCCAAATTTTATTTTTTAAGTAATAACTACACCCAATGTGGGGCTTGAACTCACAACCCTGACATCAAGAAAGGAAGGTGCCTTTTTAAAAAAAAAATTTTTTAAATAGGGGTACCTGGCTGCCTCGATTGGGAGAACATGCCACTTTTCATTTTTCATCCCCCCGCTTTTTTAAAGAGTTTATTTATTTGAGAGACAGAGATCACAAGTAGGCAGAGAGGCAGGCAGAGAGAGAGGAGGAAGCCGACTCCCTGCTGAGCAGAGAGTCCTGATGTGGGGCTCAATCCCAGGACCCTGAGATCATGACCTGAGCTGAAGGCAAAGGCTTTAACCCACTGAGCCACCCAGTGGCTCCCACCACTTCTCATTCCTACATGGCAGTTTTAAAAGCCTCTGAGACCCAGAAAGCCTTCCTGAGATACTTAGAAAAATAATGCCTGGTTTGGAGCATCCCTCCTGCCCTCCCCACCCGTGCCCCTCAGCATTTACTATTCAGAGTATATACTACAACAATGGCACAAAATGTTTTTAAAGATGACGGACATTTCCCAAACTTCTGGTAAGAACCATCTGGGTGTTCATCAAAAGTTCAGATTCCTAGAATCTCACCTCACCCGGGACCGGGAGTCAGTGTTTCGGAGGAGGATTCAGGGGACCGAGGTTTAATAGGCATCCCTATTAGGGATCTTTAAGCAAGTTAGAGAAACTCAGGCGTTAGCTTGATACAGACCCCTTTACTACCAACAAACTCCTTCTCTTCAGGAGTTAAAAACATCAAACTTGGTAAATGAATGGCTCGTTGTATTTCTTTCAAAATATGGATTCTTGGTCTTTGTGATCTTTGTTATCTATTCTTGGAGTTTGTTATCTATTATTAGAAAGTTAGGGTCCAGGCACAGGATGAATAAGTGGACATCGGTAGCCACAAACCCACCCGTCTCATTTTACATCTGAAAGTAGTCTTTAAGTCAGACTGATAGACCCCACGGATGACCGACCTTGGTTGTGGGATTACCTTTCTCAGAATTCCCCTAGTCTGTGCTGAAGTATTTCTGCGATTAATATTATTCACATACAGACTCCCATTTTTTAGTGTCTCTTGACATTTTTTATTTGTTATTCAAGTGATACAGGTTATGAACACCCATTTCTTTTCTTTTCTTCTCTTCTTTTTTCTTTTCCCTTCTTTCTTTCTTTCTTTCTCTTTTTTTTCTTTTTTTGATAGAGAAGTAGAGAGAGCACAAGCAGCGAGAGCAGCAGGCAGAGGGAGAAGCAGGCTCCCCACTGAGCAAGGAGCCCGATGTGGCGCTCAGTCCTAGGACCCTGGGATCATACCTGAGCCGAAGGCAGACGCTTAACTGACTGAGTCACCCAGGCATCCCTGAACATCCATTTCTTCATTTGTATTTCTCTTCACTCAAATCCTGCCACTCCTTGGGGAAAAAAAAATTGCATGTAAATACCTTGGCAACTAGTGAACCAGGAGAGGCCTTTGCAATTCATTTTCTTTCCTTTTTAAAAGTTTATTAATTTTTTTATTTGTAATGTCTAACACCTAACATAGGGGTTGAACTCGCAACCCCAAGATCAAGAGTCACATGCTCTACTGACTGAACCAGCTAGTTGTCTCTGAGGCAATTTGTATCAAAGTTCCTGGCAGCCGTGCTCAAAGGTCGTCTTTCAAACTTCACTGGCAAGCTCCCAGAGCTGGGGACAGCCAAAAGGGGCTCTGGTTTTTGTATTTGTACACTATCTTCAGCACTAGTCCTTCCAGGACCTCCAGCCTTCCCATCTGGCAAATGGAAAAGACTGGAATCCCATCTCAAGCTTGCTCTTAACTGCCCAGCCCTAGGCTTCCAGTCACCTGGGAAAATTTCAGGCCCTCCTGCTAAGGGACTAAACTTGCCTTGGGCTTGTCCAAGGATGTATTTATAGCTGAGGGGGTTTGGTATTTAAGAATGGGAATGGCCAGAAGACATGAACAGGTCTTTCTCAAAGAAGACATAAAAATGGCCAACAGACACGTGAGAAAATGCTCCACATCACTCAGCATCAGGGAAATACAAATCAAAGCAATGAGATACCACTTCACACCAGTCAGAATGACTAAAATTAACAAGTCAAGAAACAAAAGATGTTGGCGAGGATGCAAAGAAAGGGAATCCTCTTACATGGTTGGTGGGAATGCCAGGGGAAGAGCCACTCTGGAAGACAGTATGGAGGTTCATCAAGAAGTTAAAAATAGGGTGCCTGGGTGGCTCAGTGGGTTAAGCCACTGCCTTCAGCTCAAGTCATGATCTCAGGGTCCTGGGATCGAGTCCCGCATCAGGCTCTCTGCTCAGCAGGGAGCCTGCTTCCCTCTCTCTCTCTCTGCCTGCCTTTCTGCCTACTTGTGATCTCTGTCTGTCAAATAAATAAATAAATAAATAAATCTATCTTAAAAAAAAAAAAAAGAAGTTAAAAATAGAGCTACCTTATGACTTAGCAATTGTACTACTGGGTATTTACTCCAAAGATACAAATGTAGTGATCCAAAGGGGCACCTGCACCCCAATGTTTATAGCAGCAATGTCCACAATAGTCAAACTATGGAAAGAGCCTAGATGTCCATTGACAGAAGCATGGATAAAGAAGATGTGGTACCTATATACAGTGGAATATTATGCAGCTGTCAAAAATGAAATATTGCCATTTGCAACAATGTGGATGGAACTAGAGGGTATTATGCTAAGCAAAATAAGTCAATCAGAGAAAGACAATTATCATATGATCTCATTCATGTGTGGAATTTGAGAAACAAAACAGAGGATCATAGGGGAGAGAAGGAAAAATAAAACAAGATGAAACCAGAGAGGAAGACAATCCATAAGAGACTCTTAATCATAGGAGCAAACTAAGGGCTGTTGGTGGGGAGGTGGGGGGATGGGATACTGGGTGAGGGACATTAAGTAGAGCACAGGATGTGATGAGCACTGGGTATTATATAAGACTGATGAATCACCTCTACCACTGAAACTAATAATACATTATATGTTAGTTAACTGAATTTAAATTAAAAAAAGAATGGGAAACAGAGAGAGCAGCCTTCCTCTAAAGAAGAAACTGGAACAACCTTAGGAGCTAACTTGCCCCTCCCCCCCCACCTTCTTTCTTTCAAGATTTCCTTATTTCTTTGAGAGAAAAAGAGAGAGAGCAAGAGTGGGAGAGGAAGAGGGAGAAGCAGACTCCCCGTCCCACCTTGCCCATTTTTAGTGGAAGAGTTTCAAAATCAAATTGAAGAATTTGGCTCTGTCACCTTTAAATCAGATAATCCACAAGAGTGGAATTCACCAAGAGGACTCCTGCCCCCCTTCCCTCATTCAGGTACTCCCAGTCTTCCAGCAGTCAGAGGTTGAGAAAAGCTTTGCCAAGGAAAAATGCTGCTATGTCAAGAACAACCTCAAAGGGATGTGGGTGGACTGTGTTGCCTTCTTAGTTGTCTTGCTGCGTCTAACTGGTTAACAATGAGGAAAGAGCACATACTTGGTTCTAAAATCTTACCTGTTATTTTTATTAGCATTTTACAGAGAATGGCTGTAGATATATGTAGATATATATCAAAAGCATTGAAATTGCATTCTTGATTTTTACAAATGGTTTAAGAATGCCATGTGCTCTTGCACTTGCTCTCATGGTATATATCTACATATATATATTTTAAGATTTTATTTATTTATTCATGAGGGGGGCGCAGAGGGAGAAACAGACTCCCCACTGAGTAGGGAGCCCGATGTGGGACTCAATCCCAGGACCCCAGGACCACGACCCAAGAGGAAGGCAGCTGATTAATGGACTGAGCCACCCAGGTGTCCCTGATATATATATATATTTAAAAGATTTTATTTATTTGACAGACAGAGATCATAAGTAGGCAGAGAGGCAGGCAGAGAGAGAGAGGAGGAAGCAGGCTCCCCGCTGAGCAGAGAGCCCGATGTGGGGTGATGTGGGGTCATGACCTGAGCTGAAGACAGAGGCTTTAACCCACTGAGCCACCCAGGTGTCCCTATATATATTTTCTTGATAAACTGCTTTCAACCCAAAGTACCATGCTAGAAATGAATCCAAATCAAATTTCATGAGTGTATAGATAGAATTTATACGTGAAAATGTACACAATTTATCCCACTTTTTAATATATGAGATTACAAAAATCTTGAGATAGAGAAGACAAAAAAGTGACAGTGAAAGCATACTTCATCCTGAGAATGTATGCAAACATAAAACCACAATCTTCTCCCTGAAACTTCTTTACTTTTTTTTTTTTTAAGATTTTTTATTTCTTTATTTGACAGACAAAGATCACAAGTAGGCAGAGAGGCAGGCAGAGAGAGAGGAGGAAGCAGGCTTCCCGCCGAGCAGAGAGCCCGATGTGGGGTTCGATCCCAGGACACTGGGATCATGACCCGAGCCGAAGGCAGAGGCCTTAACCCACTGAGCCACCCAGGTGCCCATACTTTTTTTTTTTTTTTTAAAGATTTTATCTATTTATTTGACAGACAGAGATCACAAGTAGGCAGAGAGGTAGACAGAGAGGAAGGGAAGCAGGCTCCCTGCTGAGCAGAGAGCCCCATGCAGGACCCTGGGATCATGATCCCAGCTGAAGGCAGAAGCTTTAACCCACTGAGCCACCCAGGCATCCCACCTTCTCTACTTTTGCTGCGATTAGGGCTAAATATGTCATTTCAAAATACTGCATTTTATCAATGTTACTTTAACTCAACAAAAAAATAAAGTAAGAATTTTTTGCAACAATAAAGGAAAGCTTCATGTGCTTTGTATCTTTTGTATAACTTCTTAGGGTAATCCAGAAAACTATCGTTTTTTATGAGATTGCCATACTCTATGAAGAGACTTTCAATGAGGTAGTTTATCTCTATATTATTTTAACACTCTTCTTCCGTAAAGGTTTTGGTTATTCCCTCTTGACGTATGTCAGTCAACAAAAAAAGTGCTGCAATACTATGTTCTAGTTAACTGGTTCTATGGAAATAATTCAGTGTAGAAATTTGTTCTTCTGAACTTCGGATAGCTCTCAAGAAATCACAGTTGGGTGTGATTACTGCCCCTAAGAAGTCATAAATAACTCTCAAAGTACTTAAAATCTTTGAATGAAATACTATATAACCCATGATGTCCAAATTAGGTTCGCAGATAATCGGTGGTCTAGGACAGTGTTTGTGACCTTATTTCTATCACGTAGTGAAGGCAACTCCTCCCAGGCCCACCCTGCCCTGCACTGCTTGGGTACAAAGGGTGCCATGACTTTATGGCCCTGAGGCTGAACCCAGTGCAAGCGTCATAGAGGTCCGGAGCATCTGTCTGCTTTGATAGCTTTGTTCATTACAAATAGCAACTTACCCCAGTCCTAGAAGGACGCCCTGAGGGCCCATTAAGAGCTCCATCAATATCAGGAAGACCACTTTACTTTGAGCCTAGTTATTTTTCCAGGGTTCAGATGTCCCTATTTATACATTAAAACCAAAAAACCAAAACAAACAAAAAACAACCTAAAAAACCACTAATGATTGAACAGATGATATTTATCATCAGACTTAGACTCAGATTGGGAAAAGAAATATAACCAGAGGAACTAACTCATAGAAGGCTTCTAAATTCCATCCATCCGGTACGAGCTGCAGAAGGAGTTCTGTTATTTCCAACGGTAAAATGACAAAATTGTGTTCTGTTGATATCCATTGTTCCAAGAAAGAGCTCTAGTGTGCCTGTAGTCTGCATTCTAATGGTTCCTTCTAACGGACAGCTTTTGGGATTTTGCCCAGTCACCCAGCTACTTACTCAGTTTCACCCATTGCTACGCTGTAGGGCCTAGTTAGAGAAATCCAATACAGCCACATTTCTCAAACTTTAATATGGATTGTGGCCGCTCCCCCCCCCAGAATCTCTAATTCAGGAGATACTGGGTAGGGCTGGAGAAGTCACCTTTCTAACAAGTCCCCAGGTGATATTGACACTGCTGATACAGGAATCACACTTCTTGAGAACCCTGAAAGGATAGATAGCAACAATAAAAGCCACATAATTCTCCCTTTGCGTGACTGACAAGAGAAAGGAAATGGCTTTCCTAAGTATCACCCAGAATGGAAGTCATCTCATTTTACTTAATCCTCATCACACCCTACATAATTATGACATTATTTCACGGATGAGAATGTTAAATCTCAGACATGAAATGACTTGCCCGACATTATGCAAATGAGGAAATGGCAGACAAGTTTGTCCAACTCCAAAATCCGTATTGTAAGTGTTATGTTCGAGCAATGTCCAGCCAGTGTAATTGTATCAGCCCAGAGCTTTAATTTCACCCTACTTTTATGTAATGGTTAGTCTTCTAAATTGACTGCCTTAGTCTTTTTAGAAATTATTGTTATAAGTGACTCAAATTATCTTTAATAATTTTTAAAATACATATTTAAGGGGCATCTGACTGGCTCAGTCGGTAGAGCATGTGATTTTTTTTTTTTTTTTTTTTTTTAGATTTTATTTATTTATTTGACAGGCAGAGATCACAAGTAGGCAGAGGCAGGCAGAGAGGTGGGAGCAGGCTCCCTGCTGAGCAGAAAAGCTCTATCCCAGGATCCTGGGATCAGGACCTCAGCCCAAGGCAGAGGCTTTAACCCACCGAGCTACCCAGGTGCCCCAGAGCATATGATTCTTGATCTTAAGGTTTTGAGTTCAAGCACCATATTGGGTGTAAAGCTTACTTTAAAAAAAAAAAAAAAAAAAAAAAGATGAGATACATGTTTTCAATAAACACAAGAGAGCTTAAGGGAATTACTGAAGAAGGATGTTGTAAATTGACTCCATTTTCCAAACCAAAAATTGAGCTCTGGAACCTGATCAGGATGATCCAAACCTTTCGGCCTGCTTGGTCCACGTTAAGTGCTATTTGGCATGCGGGCATTTTGGAGTGACTGTTAGAAAAGGGCAAAACAAAAACAAAAACAAAAACAAAAAAAAACAAACCCCAAAACAAAACAACACAAAACCATTATTATCTTCCTTTGCTACTATGTTAGCTGGAAGAACAAAGTACTTATTTCGAAGGATTCAACTAGTGAAAAAATCGGCATCACATGAGTTCCTGATGTCTTGCTTTCCCGTTTGATTGTAGAATGAACTAGCAGTCAAAGAAAGGCTGCCTAATTACAGGATGAGCCCGGATTTTTTCAAAAGACCATTGTTCTGACTTAATTAACATGAACTAAAACAGTCCTAAAACAACAGGGCACATTCCCATTAGGATAAATTACTCAGCTCTGGTCAACGCAGCAGAGGAGTCCCCAGAGGAAAATCTGTCACTGCCTTTCCACCTGCACTATGGCTCTTTCTCAAAGGACTCTGCTACAGCTGGGAGCCTCCCTCTGGATGGGGCATCTGTTCCATATTGAATTTGCTCCACTTTAAAAGCCGCGGACCATGGATAAAGGGTGAAGAAAACTCCTAAGCAGTCAATATCACTATGGCTAGGCATGGACATAACAGCTTAGAAGTTAGGGTCACCACGAACACCCATTCTGGTCTTAAATGTCCCATGTGAATATTTAAACGTAGGTCATTGTTTGTTTTGATATCGGGATAACTGATAGAAAAGGGCCATGTCCTTACCAGGATTCATAGGAAGCCGGGCGGAGTGGGCAGACCTGGCTTTGTCCCTTGGAGATGAAGGCTGCACCACTTCCTGACTCTTAAGGCTTGATTTCGGTCTCTGCAGATGGCGAGCGCAAGGGTACCATCTCACAGGGCTCATGCTCATTTACAAACATCGGCTACTGTTATGCACATGAGATGAGTTTCTCTCTCGCATGTTAGCACAGATATCCCCCCAAGGTTTGCATCAGCCCACTGATAATGGATTTGGCATGTTTTTCTCTTCAGTGGGCCTCCTTTTTTGACATTCTAAATACTAGTGTGAACGGGCTAATCAGACCTGAAAAGATTCCACTTGTCTCTCTGAATGAAGTCGGGTTTGAAACTAGAGCAATACAAAAACATTTATTTTATAGTCGACTGCAATTTTTAAGCTTTTCTTAGTTTGGTAATAATAATTTTTCTTCCCCAATTACAAAGCTCAAGATGAGGTGAATAAGTAGCTTCTGTGTCCTAGGAGTAATTCTGTACAGTGCTAAACAAATTAACAGGCCTCTGTCATGTGATGGGGGAGGAGTGGGTTCTAGGGGTTGAAAATCAATCCAAAAAAGATGGGAGATTAATTTATGTCTTAACACTTAGTTGCAAGACTAATGAAGCTCAGGGTTGGATGAATTTTTAAAGAATTTATTCTATGAAGAATAGACCAGGTAACAGCCACAGCCATATTACAATTGGGGACCCAAGGCAACTAGTAGAGAAAAGGTCTTTTTCATCACAAAATCAAACTCTACTCCCAGTCCCCAAAGTAAAATATAGTCCCTCTCTCAGGGTTTGTCTTGAGTTTCCAGACCCAGAAGTTCAATATTAATAGCCAGCTCACACTATTTCTAGATAAATTCACCAAAACTCCATTCCTGTGAAACACATTTCTGTGCAAGCTGGCAAAAATCAATTTGGTATTTTCCACTTTTCTGTTTCTCATCTCCATGTAGTTACCCTCTGCCCCTACGACACACCCCAAAAGCAAGGAAAACCCAGGCCGGATCCTAGCCTTTGGTCTTCCGTGGTCCCCGTACTCTGAGGGCTAGTAGCCTTCATGGAGCTTCATGTGGGAGTAGAATGCTTCTTGATCTGGGAAGGTTTTTCCACAGATGCTGCAAGAGCAGCCCTCATCCTCCTTGTGTGAGCGTCGCACGTGGCTGTCATGGGCAGCATGGGATGCAAAGGATTTACCACAGTACTTGCACTTGAAGGGCTTTTCTCCGGAGTGCTGCCTGATGTGTGTGCGGAGGATGCTGGAGGCTGTGAACCTCTGCAGAGAATGAAAAGCAGAAGAAAAGGTAAACTTCCTTCACTGGGACAGCCAACTAGACCAAGGGCTTGAGTTCACCGTTACCGAGCCTTAGTTCTCTGATGGATGAATCTGGGTTTTCAGGCTACAGAGCAGCATGTCTGCTCAACAGTAGCCGCCTTCATAAAAAAGGGCTTGAGGGATAGGAGGCTCAGGAGCCTCCATTTCAACCAGAAATCCCAGCGTAGGTGGATCTAGGACCACAGCCCAAGAGAACTTGCATTAGGGGAGTAGATACTCTTGGCCAAGGTCTCTGCATCAATCAGCATCTTACTGATTTTTTTCTTTTCTACGATTTTATTTTTAGGTAAATCTTTCTACCCTATACAAGGCCTGAACTTACAACTCCAAGATCAAGAGTTGCATGCTCCACTGACTGAGCCAGCCAGGAGCTCCGGTTCCCTTTTTTTTTGTTTTTTTAAACTTAAACTTTCTGAGGGGCACCTGGGTGGCTCAGTTGGTGAAGCATCCGACTCTGGATTTTGGCTCAGGTCATGATCTCAGGATGGTTGGAGTGAGTCCCACGTCAGGCTCTGCACGGGGTGTGGAGCCTGCTTGGGGTTCTCTGTTCCTCTTCAATCTACCCCTCCACCTGACTCACATGTGCTGGCTCCCTAAAAAACAAGTAAAAACTTGAAACTTTATTATTGGAGATTCTGTGTACCCTTTACGGAGTGTCCCTGAGTGCTTGCCTCTTACACGACTATGGTACAGTGTCATAGCCAGGACGCGGATGTGGGCCATTTGTCAAACAACGCCTCAGGTTGCCCTTTTATTTTTTATTTAATTTTATTATTATTTTTTAAAGATTTTATTTATTTACTTGACAGACAGATCACAAGCAGGCAGAGAGAGAGAGGGAAGCAGGCGCCCTGCTGAGCAAAGAGCCTGATGCGGGGCTCGAGCCCAAGGACCCTGAGATCATGATCCCAGCAGAAGGCAGTGGCTTAACCCACTGAGCCACCAGGCGCCATCAGGTTGCCCTTTTAGAGCCATACTGATCTCCCCCCACCCACCTCCCACTTTTTTCTTAAGCTGTGGCTGTCACCTATTTGTTCTCCATTTCTACTGCTTCACCCCTTCAAGATTATGTTTGGGATTGACTCTTCTCACTCAGCATAATTCTCTGGAGATCCATGGAGGTCTCCATGGATCCAAGTCTCCCCTCCCCTTTTATAAAGGTTTTATTTATTTATTTGAGACCGAGAGTGAGAGAGAGCGAGAATGAGCAGGGAGATTGGGAGAGGGAGAAGCAGGCTTCCCGCTGAGCAGGGAGCCCGATGCAGGGTTTGATCCCAGGACCCTGGAATCACGACCAGAGCCAAAGGAGGGGCTTAACTGACTGAGCCCCCAGGTGCTCCCAGTCCAGGCCTGTTTAATTGCTGAGAAGTACTCCCTGGTGAGGGTGAGCCCCAGTCTGTTCAATCACTTACCCCTTGAAGGATGTCTGGGTTGTTTCTGGTCTGGGTTCTCAAGAATAAAGCTGCAACAAGCATTTGTGTACAGGTAAAGCCTTCACTTCTGAGGTAAGTGCCCAGGAGGACAACGGCTGGGTTGTATGGCAGTTAAGAAGTTTCATTTTTAGTGCAACTGCCAAACTTTTCTAGAATGGCTGTAACAATAGTACTTTGCTGTTTTTACATTTTTTCTTGGCCAATTCTGTTCTTTCCCTGATTTATAACCTTTCTCCTCATTCATTTCAGTACTATGCTTTGACCTTTGTCACCTTCAGGCAGTATATTAGAGATATAATGACTCTGTTTGGGGGTCCACTGACAGAAAACACCAGGTGGAACTGGTGGCTTCAGATTTGGGGGGCTGGGAGAGAAGCACCACACTCTGAGGGGTATGGACTTGGGTCACTACCTAGGAAGGTGCACAAGCCACACTTGTTTGGAACATGTCAGTCTTCATCAGCTTAAGTAACTGGAGTCTAACCCGGGATGCCAAATAACTTGTTCATGTCCTAAGTGGATTTAGTTCCCCTTCAGAGCATCTCTCAACCCAAGCTGAGCTACAAGTCCAAGGTGGGGATCAGAGTAAGAACTTCAGAAACAGGATGTGTTGTGGGGCTATTTTGACCTTGCTCTGAATATTCTGCTAGACAGAATGTATCCCCCAGGATAGCCTGCCTTTTTCACACTAATTCACGGTCACCTCCTTCACTCTGCTGGTTCCATCTGGTCTACTCGTGTCTCAGCCTCATTTTTCTCTGTTGATTATTTCCATTCTATTGATATGAAATTTCTTCAGCAGTATTGTTTCCCTAAGCCTGGTACACTCAATGTTTTATGCTTCTTTGGGAGGCTTAGATGTCCCCCTAACATGGCCTGCATTTCTTTTATGGTTTTATCATAAAAAATTTAAGTAACTTAACGATAGGGTCAGTCTATTCCAGTGCTGTCAAACAGGGGCATTCTGCAGGGATGGAAACATTCTATGTCCATGCTACCCAGCTTGGTGGTCACTAGCCACATGTGGAGGATGAAACCAAACTACAGAATTTTCCATTTCATTTCATTCTTATTAAATAGCCACATATGGTTAATGGCTAACTAAGCACTGGACAGTTCAGATGCTTATCCTCATGAAGGGGCACCTGGGTGGCTCAGTGGGTTAAAGCCTCTGCCTTCGGCTCGGGTCATGATACCAGGGTCCTGGGATGGAGCCCCACATCAGGCTCTCTGCTCAGCGGGGAGCCTGCTTCCCCCCTCTCTCTGCCTGCCTCTCTGCCTACTTGTGATCTGTCTGTCAAATAAATAAAAAAAAAATCTTAAACAAACAAACAAACAAAAACATGAAGTGGGGCGCCTGGGTGGCTCAGAGGGTTAAGCCTCTGCCTTCAGCTCAGGTCATGGTCTCAGGGTCCTGGGATCGAGCCCCACGTTGGGCTCTCTGCTTGGCAGGGAGCCTGTTTCTCCCTCTCTCTCTGCCTGCCTCTCTGCCTACTTGTGATCTCTCTCTGTGTCAATATAAATAAAGGGAAAAAAAAAAAAAAGAGGTATTTTGGTAAGATTTCTAAAGCATGGTCAAACTACAGTTCTATTCCAGAAACCCCTAACCACTTAATTGTCTCTTCATTTTTATCATTCAGTATTCTGTATAATGTACATTAGATTCCAGCTGGGCAATGTTGGTCTAGAACGTTGAGAGCCTGTGCTCTTACATACTATGTAATCATGTCTGCCATCATCAAGTCTCCCTATAAATTAGGGGCATAATTTTTTTTTTTTTTTTTTTTAATTGTGTTCGGGGCACCTGGGTGGCTCAGTGGGTTAAGCTTCTGCCTTCGGCTCAGGTCATGATCTCAGTGTCCTGGGATGGAGCCCTGCATTGGGTTCTCTGCTCAGCAGGGAGCCTGTTTCCTCCTCTCTCTCTGCTTCCTTCTCTCCCTATTTGTGATCTCTGTCTGTCAAATAAATAAATAAAATCTTAAAAAATAAAATAAAATTTGGCTTGTTTATTTAAGTACTCTCTACATCCAATGGGGAGCCTGAACTTCCTGACTCTGAGACTGAGTCTCATGCTCTACCGACTGAGCCATCCCAGCGACCTCGGGGGTATATTTCATGACACATGTCTTAAATGCCAATTTGGTAATAGGAGGTCGTATCTGACCATCTTAAGCAAACTGGAGCTTTTTTTAAGGGTGGCAATGGGGATGGGACTGATAATGGACTAACCAAGAACTCCTTATAAGCCAGGCTTTATGCTTCAAGTTCTTATCCATGAACATCCAAACAGGGCTCAAGGTAGATCCCTTGGAAGGAGGTTCCATTTACCTTTGTACAATATACACACTGGTATGGTCTGTCTCCAGAGTGGACTCTCGTATGTTTGTTCAGGCTGGAAGACTGAGAGAAACATTTCCCACACGTAGAACACTAAGGTGTAAAAGAAACATACGGTTAAAATCATGTCTTCATTTTACCATTATGTTTATCTGGGAGTAAGAGGTGAAATATTGTATTTATCCAGTGTATGGCTGTAGGCAGAGGTTATAGAACTCAGGCTGACGGGTCTAATTAGGACAGCAGAAAGACTACCCAGGGCTACGGTGACGATTCTGGAAGTATGGGTTCTGGTCAGATGCTTTAGTTAATACTGCAAAAAGAACAGATCAAATCTCAAGTCTAAATACATGATCTGAAAAATAAGATTAGGGGACTGACTCTCTGAGAATGAGGACAAAAAAAATTAAAAGTTAAGCACAGGGAGGTAGATTCAACCTGATTATCTGGCCAAAAGGAGTTCCAGGAGAGAACAAAGTTCTAGAAGACAGATAATAACCAAAGAATGAACAAGAAAATTCCTGTCAGTTTATTACTTGTGCGTTCAAACGGAAACAGTACTTTGTACTTCACTGATTACAAAACAGGAAAAAAGGGAAAAGATATCCAACCTGACATGTTCTGTTAAAACCTCAGAATTCCAAAGATAAAGAACAATTTCCACAAAGAAGAAAACCAGTTACTTATAAACAGATAAGAAACAAATTGCCATCAAATGATGAGAGAAAATAGAAAGATGCCTCGAAGGTTTTTGAAAAGTTTTCTACCTGAAACTTTGTATCTAGTCAACTATCAAAAATATATGCAAGTAAAACGTCCTCAAAGAAGGGGCGTCTGTGTGGCTCAGTCGGTTAGGCGTCTGACTCTTGCTCTCAGCTCAGGTCTTCATCTCAGGGTTTTGAGTTCAAGCCCTGCACTGGGCTCCACGCTGAGCATGCAGCCCATGGAAAAGAAAAAAAAGACTCAAAATTTTTTCACTATGTACCTTTAAAAACAATTATTTGAAGATACACCCCAGTATTATAAAAAGAAAATCAAGAAAGAGGAAGAGTGGAATAAAAAAATACAGTGGAACTAACTTAGGAAGGTGATGATAGCTGTCCAAAGTTGGCAGTTCACAGGCCTAGAAGGCAAGAGGTTCCAATGTAAGTTTCCCTGCAGAACGCTTTCAACGAGAATGTCAGTATCATTATGTAATTAGGAAACTACATCTTCCACTTGGAATTAGAAATCCTAGTGAAAACAAAAAGCTTAGAAGTCAAAACCAAAATACAAAGAAAGGTATAAGTCTGGCATAATTTTGAGCAATTGATGGAATATAAGAAACAATGATTTTTGGAAAAATAAACTTCTCTCCACTGGTCAGGAATTTCAGGTTGGAGAGGACTGACATTTCTAAATTCCTGGATAAACTTTTGGGACTCAGGGATTTCCTCTGACATATTTGTGGTCTTCGTTAATTTTGCTTGACCAGTCATCTGAAAAGGAGGCAGGTGCATTTAGGTTTTAAATGCTGGAAACGGGATAATACAGGGCTTTCCACTGCTGGTTATGCACCCACCATCTTCTGACATTTTTGTCAATCAATCCTTTTCTCTTTCATGAAGAAACTGAATGTTTTTGTTTTTTAATGATTTATCTTAGTTTCTGCATGTCTGCCTCACTGGAGACTCCCCACCCCCCTTTATTTTTTTCAAGTTAAATGTTTTGTTTCGAGCTTCTGTAAATTAAATATATTTCACCACCTTAAAAGCAAACTACCAAACTTAGTGTAAAATGAAGAAAACTAAAAGAGCATAAAAAATGCTTGGCAGTAAAAGTAAGAAACAGAGGTGCCGTGAGAAACTCCACTTGAGATGCTCAGAATGCAACTAGACATACGCTACATGAGCTCAGGACAGAATTCTTGGATAGAGGTCCATACCCATGTGAAATGCTATTTATAGTCTTGATGTATATATTTTAAAGGTTTTACTTATTTGAGACAGAGAGAACAGAGGGAGAGTCAAAGGGAGAAGCAGACTCCCCACTAACCAGGGAGCCCGATGTGGGGCTCCAACCCAGGACCCTGAGATCATGACGCCTGAGCGACCAAGCCACCCAGATGTCTAACCAATGCCACCCCCACCACCTGCTGCCTCCCGCCGAGTCATGATAAAAGACAAGACCACTCAGAGAGAGTTTGCAAAGAGAAGATCACTAAAGAACTCTCCGGAACACGAAGGACACGGGACTCATCCTCTTGAATTGCCAGTTTAAAATGATTATTCTTGGGGGTCATGGGTGGCTCAGTCATTAAGTGTCTGTCTCTGGCTCAGGTCATGATCCTGTAGTCCGGGGACTGAGCCCCGCATTGGGCTCTCTGCTTAGAAGAAAACCTATTTCTCCCTCTCCCACTCCCCCTGCTTGTATTCACTCTCTCCCTGTCTCTCTCACTGTCAAAACAAAACAAAACAAACCCTTAAAACAAATAAATAAATCGATTATTCCCCCACCCTTCCATAAAACTGGCTCCTTGCTTCACTCTTCCCAGCTTCCACGCCTTCCTTGTCATCCCTGTCATCTATGGACAGCCTGGTCTATGGTCCCCCAAATTCAAAGATTGCCGCAGCTGAGTACAGCTTCTCCCCTCAAACCCCTACCCGAGAGCACCACTGTCTCCAGAGTTTAAGTGAAGGACCCAGCCAACATTTTAGCAGAAATATCTTGATGGAGCTCTGATGACCTTCAAGAAGCCCTTCAGCTTTTACTTTCTTAACCAACACCCTTTGATCTAGCTGCAGCAAGTCTGACAAATATCCCAGCGGTGCACATCCCCTCAGGTTAGGATCACTTGCTATGTTAACTGGAAAGGAAAACGCTTCCAATGAAAATTATGGCATACCACCCCTTGCTAAACACCTTCGGTTTCCAAAAACATACGCTTCAGAAACATAAAAACCTAGAACTGATAAACTATGGCTTGTAAAATAGTATTACAAAAGCACGTAGCAACAGACCTATTTTCCAAGGACACATGTGGACAGATCACGGTACAAATACAGAGAGCCGATAAAATATAGTTCAAACGTTTAATCCACATTATCAATTAAGATGCACATTAAAGCAAGATACTATTTCATCTACCAAAATGGCAGCATGGAAGGACAACGGTCAGTAGGAGACCCTGTATTGCCTCCTTCACGGCAAGGCTCACCGTCTGCATTATAAATCCACATCTTCCCCAGAAAGCTGTTCAGCTCTCCATTCAAGCCTTCAAATTATACAGAGTCTATGACCCAGTTTTTCTACTTCTAGGAATCTATCCCAAGGAAGTCATCAAAGATGGAAAATTGTGATGATTTCTATGGAGTATCGTTCACTGCAGACACACTGGGGAGAAATCCGCACGTCGGGAGATCTGTTACATAAGTGAAGGCCCATCCATGTCACACACTGATGCAGTCATTCCCAAGTTTATAAATTACTCATGATGTAGTGTTAAGTCAGAAAAGCAGCCTCATCGTAACCCCAAGTATATTAAAAATATGTGCATGTTCACATAAACACATCGAAAAAAAATTACACCTTAAATGTCTTCATGTGGGGCATGGCCTATCAGGTGGCTTGCTGGGTTCTCTCCAAATTCTATTACCAAGCAAACATTCTCTTCTTATGTTAAAAAGTAAAAACTGGAAATAAAAAACTAAACGTTGACTGAGTGAAAGTGAAAATTGCTCTTGACTTTATTCTTTTTTTTTTTAAGATTTTATTTATTTATTTGACACAGAGAGAGAAATGATCACAAGTAGGCAGAGAGGCAGGCAGAGAGAGATAGGGGGAAGCAGGCTCCCTGCTGAGCAGAGAGCCCAATGCGGGACTCGATCCCAGGACCCTGAGACCATGACCCAAGCTGAAGGTAGAGGCTTAATCCTCTGAGCCACCCAGGTGCTCTTGACTTTGTTCTTAATCATACTCCCAAAATGACATTGGTTGGAGGCATTACTTGGCGTTTTTCCATTTGTGTGTGAGCATCATGCGTGGCCTCCATAATAAACCATTTCAAATTTCAAAACCATTATCACTGTATACATATTCTGCAACTTGTTTTGGCTTCATAAGCAAACCATAATTTTTATAGCCACTTGTGTTGATGAACACACGGTATCTCACTTTTTACTGTCAGAATACTGGAGTGTAACTTTTCCCCTTCTTCCTATCAATGGGTGATAAATAATTTCACTGTCTTCATACTTCAAATGTTCATAGAATTCTGGTTAAGTGTTGTGCTTTTCTGTGGGAAGTGGGATTTGGAGGGGTCCGGGGTATTGTGGATATCTTCGTAGATCTAGACCACCAAGGGACTGTTAAAAACTAGTTGTAGGGGCACCTGGGTGGCTCAATGGGTTAAGCCTCTGCCTTCAGCTCAGGTCATGATCTCAGGGTCCTGGGATTGAGCCCTGCGTCGGGCTCTCTGCTCAGCAGGGAGCCTGCTTCTCTGCCTACTGTGATCTATCAAATATCTATCTATCTATCAAATAAACTCTTTAAAAAAAAAAACTAATTGTATTACATGTCTTTTAATGAGCAAAAAGGAATTCTTAGATTATTGTAAAGATACTCAAACTTTAATGCCATGATTGTTTGGGATTCTTCTGGAAGCGTAGCTGTGACTGGGAGGGGGTGCAAAAGGGCAATTTTATGAAAACCGCTCTCAGTTTTCTAAAGAAGACTGGGACTCTGGAGTCACTCAGGTGGTAGCCTCATCAGCTAGTCCTGACAGGGCCAGGAGTCAAACCCACATCTGTCTGCACCCAGGTCCCATCCTTTCTTCTAGGTAAGCCCAACGGTCACTTGTACTTTTTTTGCACCAAGCCTGGCAGCGTGACCAGCTATCTGGAGTGGCAGAAAATGGCTCCCTATTGCCATTGTTGCTTTTCTTCCTGACAAAATCCTCGGCGTGCCACAAAGGCCTTCCATTCCCTGGGTCATGCCCATGCTTCATGTTTGTCTATAATTGTAAATATGCCTGCACAGATAATGGAACAAAATGCAGTTACCTAAAAGCATGTATAGGCTCCTTCCCACCTGGAATGCCTCAACCCTCTCCCATCCCCGACCAACCCTGCCCTGCATATAAATCAGACACCCGCTGTCCTTCTAGACTCAGCTCAAGACCACCTCCTTCCTTTGCGCCCCTCTCTACCTGTGCCTCTGTCCCAGCACTCTGTCATGGCGTTAGCTCACATCTGCCCTTCAAGGCACCGTTCCCTCACAGACCCTGTGTCATCAGGCACTGTGTCCGAGCAGCTCAGACCTAGGGGACCCTCAGTGTGGACTCAGGGGTTTGAGGAAGGAGCACGGAAGCCAAGGGAGTCATGGGCCGCCCGTCATTCCCCGCCCTCCTTACCTTGTGAGGCCGGTGCTTCTCATGGACGTGAAGGACATGGATCCGGAGCCGGTCCCGCTTCTCAAAGGATCGTTTGCAGAGATTGCAGGGGAATTTCCTGTCACCCTTGTCCACACACGGGGTGTACTTCAGATGCTTATCTCTGTAATATTTGTAGGTAAATACTTTTCCACATCTTTCACATCTATAGCCTTCTGCAGCCTCTGTCAAACACAGGGGAATAAGGGCCCGTGGCTTAGTTCCCATCCCTCATTCTTAACTTCCTCCAAAAGGATTTTTAAAAACTTTCGTGACAGGGGCGCCTGGGTGGTTCAGTGGGTTAAAGCCTCTGCCTTCGGCTCAGGTCATGGTCCCAGGGGGCACCCCAAAGATAATACTTATTTAAAAAGTAGTAACCATATTGTCATATCTAAGCAATTAACTCTTACTCCTTAAAGAAATACATGTGTACACACAAGTTTAATTATTTTCCAATCAGTTTAATTTCAGATTCAAAGTCTTTTTGCTGTCTATGGTTTGTTATGTTTGTTCAATCTCGTAATTTGTAGGTTCTCCTTCCCTTTTGTGCCCTGAAATGTATCTGCTGAAGCCCTGCCTCCAGCCCTATTTAAGAGCACTTCAACCTTACAGTTCCTTTTTTTCTTTTTTTAAGGTTTATTTATTTGAGGGGCGCCTGGGTGGCTCAGTGGGTTAAAGCTTCTGCCTTCGGCTCAGGTCATGGTCCCAGAGTCCTGGGATCGAGCCCCGCATCGGGCTCTCTGCTCAGCAGGGAGCCTGCTTCCTCCTCTCTCTCTCTGCCTGCCTCTCTGCCTACTTGTGATCTCTGTCTGTCAAATTAAAAAAAAAAAAAAAAGATTTATTTATTTGAGAGGAGAGAGAGAGAGAGAGAGAGAAAGAGCAAGAGCACAAGCAGAGGGAGAGGGAGAAGCAGATTCCCCAGGTGAGCAGGGAGCCCAATGAAGCTGGCTCAATCCCAGGACCCTGAGATGACCTGAGCAGATGCTTAGAAGGCAGACACTTAACCCACTTAACGGACTGAGCCGCCGAGGTGTCCCACCTAACCCTACAGTTCTTCTTCTTCTTTTTTTTTTTAGTATTTTATTTATTTGGCAGAGAAAGAGGGAACACAAGCAGGGGGAGTGGGAGAGGGAGAAGCAGGCTTCCCACTGAGCAGGGAGCACAATGCGGGGCTCAATCCCAGAACTCTGGGATCATGACCTGAGCTCAAGGCAGAGGCTTAATGACTGAGCCACCCAGGCGCCCCATCAACCCTACAGTTCTTAAACACACTCTTGACTGTACTGGCATGTGTTGGGAGGTTAGGCTAACATACCAAACATACATACTGTGTCCCTTTCAGATCAGGCTAAGCTCTAAGTTCAGGGCAGTTCACCTTGGTCAATGGTGACCAGACAATGATGGACACCAACAGCTTACTTCCTAGACTTCACAAGGGCTGTTCCCATTGGCCCCGTTCACAAAGTCTTAGTTACGTGTTTAGCTTGCCGTTTTGCCTCCCTGAACTTCTGGAAAGGATTCCAGAGCTAGAACCAAAAAGCTGGGAGTAAGGATGACCATTATCTTGCCCTCTCTTGTATTCAGAGGGTTATCATGATGATTAATTTAATCCTATCACTTATTGAGCTCTTACCAATATGAGTGATACTATCACTGAGTGATAGACTTAAGACCCAGAAAGGTAAATCTGTTTTTATCAATGGAGGAGGGAGGGGGAGAGAGGTTAGAGAGGGTTCAGTGGACTCTAGCAAGGGAGGCCCCAGGTCCAGGGGTGTCTATTGTTGGGGGAGGGAAGAGGACTGGGGCCACCTACAAAAGCATCCCTGCTGAGGACACTCTGGATTCCGGAGGATCAAGTGGCTTTGACTGTGAATGCATCACTGAGATGCCATTGTCTGGCCCCAGGGAGGGAGAGAAGAGCCAGCAGTAAGTACATGCAGGAGTCTGTAGATGGAAATCTTCTTAGCACCAGGTCTGCAGGGAAGCTATCCATCAGGGGCTTTGTTAGTAGATAACTACATCCCAGGCACGTTTAACAGGTGGCTAAGGAAATAAACCATTCATTAAGTAAATAACCAGGAAGGCAAAGGCCAACCCCAGGACTGTCCATTGCCTGGGATGTCTATCACTTTCATTGAGGTGCTAATCCGCTCAGAATTCCCTTGCTGGGATGGTTTTAGATCAGAGCTAGCATTTTCATTGGTCAAAAATACCGGGCCTTCCTGTTCCAGCAGTGGGAAGAGAGGGTCTACAAGATAGGGATCAGTAATATTACAATTCAAAGCACTAAAGCACAGCAAAATTCAGAATCATGGTTCAATATTGAGCGTGCAGAAGAACCGCTTAGGCAAAAAAAGGACAAGCCACCCTTCCTCATTAGGGCTTCGCTGCCTACATTTTCTGCTCAGGTCTTTGGAAATTTAACTTAACCTAATGCTTTTATCCTGCTCCCTTTTCTTCTTTCTTCCCCTCCCGGCCCCATGTCCCCCACCTTGGTCAACTACTCTTTTTAGCCGAGGGGTTTCCCAATATTGACAATGATGCTTCCTGCCCCACCCACACACAGTTCAGAGTTTCGTAACAATTAAGAGCCCTCTTCACATTCCACACCTCCATCCCCCAAAACACACACTCTGCAGGCCTGCATACTCAAATAACCCGCCCACATAGGGTCCAGACTCTTCCCTCCCACTCAAGACCTGAAAAGGCCAAGTTCCCACCAATCCTCGCCAAAAGCCTTTGAGGAAAACCGTTCTTTTGAGAGGAGAGAGGAATTTTCATTTTTCTTTCCTTTTTAAAACTTATCCCAAACCACTTCACAATAGAAAATGAATTCATCCATAATTCTTTCCAATGAATTAAATTGTTTACCAAGTTCCTTCCACACGTTGTCCCAAATACATATTATTCAACCCCATTTACTATTCTAAGCCTTCATCCCTATTCCTTGTTATCAGATGGGGATTTCTGATTTCTGCATATTAGTCTATACGGTCGTATATCATCACTTGTGTTAGAATTATTCCGCTATTGAGCAAAATGCCGCAATAAAAAATAAGGGAAACCTTTTATCCGTGAGGATTTTTATTACGGCGCCATCCCTATTAGTGAAAATAAAAATCCTCACGGACAAAAGGTTTCCCTTCTGGACTATTTTCTGAAGACAAATTTCAGGAAGAGTATTCTTGAGAAATCAAAAGTCATGATCACTGCAATAGCTGACTGTAGTTCGTGAGTTATCAAGCATGGATTTTTCTCAAATCCATTTTTCACTTTTATTTCCAAAACAGTACACTTTGGAAGTGACCAAAAAGGTTACTTGGTTTGGTGCTAAGTAAGAAACAACTGTGAGGTCCACAAACTTCAGAGAGTCCTACGATCTCACCACCACCCCCGACTTTATCCCCACGCCATTCATATGTTGGAGGTAGCAGGAAGATAGTTTACCAAAACAATTCTGACAGGCCCTCATTATCTGGACTCTTGAAGCAAGAGGCTGTTCCTCATTCACTCCCTAATCCCTGCGAGCATGTCTTTTCTTTGGCTTCACTATTACCCAAACTTGGGTCGCCTTCCCTCCCCCAGCCCAACACCATCTCATCCCTAATCAGCTTTTCCCGTGTTGGTCCTGATGTCTTCTGCTTTCATTCAATATACACTGGGATCCAGGAGACGGGGATATTAAGGTACTTAGAATTATTTCCTGCTCTGAAGGGTCTCGGTTTACAAGGGAGATTTGCATGCATGCAATCACGTAGTGTGTGACGAGAGCAATTCACTTTTCCTTTTTAACTTGTTACTTACTACATTTATTATAACATAAGGTGGGCTTCCATAGTATTACACGCATATAGTAATTTGCATTTATCTCATATAACCTACTAGATCAGGGGTTCAGCTTTTGTGTGTATGCAAAAATCAGTCAGAGAGCGTTTGAAAAATGCAAATTCCAGAGGCTCACTCCCAGGGAGTGGGTTTCTGGTCCTCTAGGTTCGTGCTGCTCACTTGTGGTCCAGGGGCCAACCGCATCAGCCTCCCCTGGAAACTTGATAGAAATGCGGGGTATCTCAGGTCCCAGCCCTGACTGAGAATCTGCATCTTTCCAAGATCCCCGGATTCTCACATCCACATTAAAATTTGAGAGCAAGAGTGTAGCTCAATGCTTCCCAAAGGCGACTAAGATCCTCTATTTGAGACTCAGCACACACACATCTCCATTTGAAACAAAAACTTCACCAAAACAATGCTTGCTCATACTTTAGATTCGCATCGACAATTTCTATTCTACTTTATTCTAATTCCGTTATTTTTTTTCCTTTAAAGATGGTCTAAAACACTAAATTGATTTCCCACCCCATTAAGATACTGCAACCCCCATTTGGAAAGCCCTGCTCTGGACAGAGCGTTGATGGAGTCATCGGCTGTATTAGTCTGAGCAGAAACGAACCAGAAACTGGCTCACCTAGGCAAGAGGTTGCATCCATTTATTTTGCTTCTATTTTTTTCACCGGAAGGAGGTGAAGGGGGAAAAAGAAAAGGTATCTTTGTGAATAGAAGTAGCTTCAGCAGCTTTGGAAAGATGAAGGCATTTTCCACCAGCCGGGTAGTGCCCCCTGGTTAGAGACACCCTCCCTTAAGTCTCCCGGGGAGCATTAGCCTCTGATGGGGAGGAGCTCCACAGGTTAGCAGACATGCTGTTGGGGGTGGGGGTGGGGGTGGTGGTGTTTCATGTTCAGAAAAGAGCCAAGTCCTTCCACCAGAAGAGCCTCACTGGGAAAGGCAAAGGTGTACACTCACCTTCAGAGGGCCCAGGCACCTGCTTCCCCTGTTCTGTGACTTGAAGGCTCACAGGAATATCCAGAAACTTTTCATAGCAGTCTCCGTACCACACAAGGAGCTCTTGGTTTGGGCAGATCTCCTTGCAGCTCTCATAAAAGATCTGCCCTTGACACTGCACGGCAACTAGGTTCTGCTCCTTGGGGAAACGGGCACAGTTGACATAGGACATCCAGTTCCCTGCACCTCCTTTGCCATCTATAAAGTGGCTCAAATGACCATCTTCAAAGATCTAAATAAAATAAAACAAAGTTTAAAATGTATTCCCCCCCAACCTATAAAGTAAAATTACTTACTAAAAATTTATAGTCCAAATCTCATGCATGAGTCCACTGAATATATTTATTATTTATTAGCATTAAGCCCAAATAGAATTATTAGTTTAAGAATATCTCTATAGGTGCTGTGACATTTCTTTTTTTTTTTTTTGAAGATTTTACTTATTTGATAGACACAGCGAGACAGGGAACACAAGCAAGGGAAGTGGGAGAGGGAGAAGCAGGCTTCCTCCAAGCTCCCTGCTTGAGGCAGGGCTCGTTCCCAGGGCCCTGGGATCCTAACGACTGAGCCACCCAGGCGCTCCTGCTGTGGCATTTTAAAAAGATTCTTACTCTCATCACTTGCTTAATTTCCAAATTTCTATAGCGAGTATGTTAATTCCATTAGCAGAGAAAAGGGGAACAAGAGAAGGTTGCATTTAATTCCCAACTTAAAGACAACCAATTAGTTTTGTGCTTTATCCCCACCTAGTTGTCATGCATATTAGCGGAGCCATATTTTAATTCTTTCTCTGCTGTGAGCAATTCCAGCAGCTCCAGCGTTTTGTTATTATAAGCAACTTTGTGATTAACATCTCCACATACTCCGAATTTCAGATTACCTTAATAAACCATATTCCTAGAAGTAGAAAATGAAGGTCAAGGGGAGGGATCGGATATATTGACAAACCGGAGTCCTACTAGCATGTCCGAAACAGAATCAAGAGTATCAGTTTTTCAAAATCCACAGCTAATTTCATGGGCAAATGATATCACAAATTTTAAAATGTGTTTTTATTCTTTGGCCTATTCTCAGCACACTGTGTATAACCTCTAAAGCATCTGGTGTTACCTATAAATATAGGCAAATACTAATTCTTTGAATGTATATTCCATTGCTACTCTTCCACAGAACACCAAGAATGCATGCAGAGGTGTTATCTTGGTGGAATGAGCCATCTGCCTTTCATTCTCTTTATCTTGTAAAATGGACAGCTGGGACAGCTTGGACAGCAAGAGTGTGCCCTCTCCCAGGCTAGGATTCTCCCAGAGGGCCAGAAGCCAACACTGTTCCCCACCAGTGTCAGTTCCCACTTTGTGGACCCACAAGAAACATAATTTCATTTACCTCCCACATCAGAGAATTGTCTCCATAGGTCTTGACTTCACTGGCGTTGACCACTTTACCTTGAAAGGGCCCAAACCTGACTCCTTTAGCAATGAGGCTGCTGCAGAACACACCAAAATGCCGCAGGTCACCGAACATCGTCTGCTTGAGGCAGAGACCTAGTGGAAAGCCGAGGTAGGAAAGCCAGTGAGGAAACTGTATTCCTTCAGGGACAGAAATCCAGGCAAGAAGCCCTGCCTACCTTCTGGTAGCTGAAGGGAGTCTTTATCCAGAGTTTGACAGAGAGAATCGGATCCTAGAAAAAAGGGTTTAATTTTATTTTTCATAAGGTGTTTCCTTCCCTACTTCTTGGAGGTAACCATTATCCTTTATGTTTTTCCTGCTCCTTTTACATATAAAAT
This sequence comes from Lontra canadensis, assembly GCF_010015895.1. NCBI lineage: Eukaryota > Metazoa > Chordata > Mammalia > Carnivora > Mustelidae > Lontra > Lontra canadensis. The sequence goes on along the minus strand of NW_022631031.1, from coordinate 18,319,689 downwards.
TTTTCCTTTGAGACTGAGAACAACCCTTGCAAAGTTATGTAATTAACCTCATTCTGCAAATTTAAATAACTTGAGAATCAGAGATAATGCTGGGACTAAGGTCAAGCAAGATGGTGAGGCTGGGACTCCATGTAGAAATTGCATGAGGCTCTCAAAGAGATACCCGGTACATCCTGGTAGAGCCTGATCCCAGCTGACAAGTCCACTGTGTGAACCATGTGTCTCCTGACCCTCAGCTTCTGCTAAAACCAACCTTAGGAATCATGCATTTAGGCAAGTAGAGCCTCAGAAATGAGCCGGGTGTCCCCAAGCTCCATACTCTGATGGGAAATATATACACTTCGCCCCAGACTTGGGACAGTCTCAGATCCACCTTGATGCCCCCCTTTCCCACTCTTGCTCCCACCTCTATTCCCAGCCAATCTGACTCCCTCCCAATATGACAACCTTTACCAGAACTGTCTGTGGGGACCAGGAAGCCAGAAATTGCATGGTGCAGCGGGGCGGAGTGCTCCACGCTGGGAATGACCCCGAACAGAACTAAGTGCAGGTCCTCCTGGGTGAAGTGGTAACGGTGAGACGACTTTCCTTGTTGGCTCGGGAGTCTGGAACCCTCCTCAGACCGCTTGCTGGGGGAGCAAGTTAATAACTGGGGCGTCTTTAGCCCCTCCGGCAACAAGGAAGCATTTGCAGCCGACGGCGGAATTAAAATCTCAGGTCCACAACACTGGCCACTGTCGCTTCGGCCACCAATGTGTCCCAAGTCTTCACTGGTGGCGCCTGTATACTCGTGGCTGCTGTTGAAGCGAGGCACCTCTCTGGGGAGGTGGGGGACTGGGTACCACGGAGGCAGCTTGCTGTACCAGGGCAGATCGTAGAGCGGCTCCCTCTGCAGGGCCAGGCTGGAGCTCAGCAAGGGAGGCGCCGGCCGGAAGGCGAAGGCGGGCAAAGCGTGGGATGCAGACACTGCGGCCTCCAGCTGCGGAAAAGTTTGGAAGTCTTCCTCCGCAGCGGTTAGCATGTTCCCATAGTGGCCATAGGGCGGGAAGGGCATGCAGTAGGCGTCCAGGTGTTGAGGGGTGCGCTGGAGCCTCTCGGGCGCGTAGCACACCTTGTCCTGGGGTCCAGCTTCACCTGGTGGCCGCAGAGCCATCCCCGGCAACAGCGCGCCGCGCGTCTGCGGGAAAGCAAGCGCAGCTGAGGGGCGCGGGGCGCGGCGGCCCCGCTGCCACTTGCCTACCCTCCACCATCCAAGCTAGCCCCGGGTCCAAGGGAATCGCATAAAGCTCCCAGTTCGATCCCGCAAGCCCTACCAAAACAAAACTGCAATGCAAACAAACACAAAACCCCAAACGAAAAACCTTCCGGGATCTTGCTCGACTCCAAGTTCCCGGTAAGTGTCGCTTTTGCCTTCCCTCCCCAAGCACACCTTGACCAAGCACAGCTGCTTTCCAACAACCCATTCTCTACTACCGAACCCAAACCCGGCTCCTGCAAAATCCTTTTTAAGTTCCCTCTTCCGCTCGCTCCTCTGCTCAACAAAACTCTTTTACAGGGTGGGTCGGAGCCCCCCGGGCCCTCCCACTCCAGGGAACTGGAGCCGAGCGCGAGGCCTTACTGGGCTTTGGAGCAGGGGGCTGCTCCAGGAGCTCCTGGGTACCCAGAGGCGAAGGCAGGGTCAAGGGCCCCCGGGCGGTTCGCGCAGAAGGAGACGCGCTCCAGGAGCCAAGGGCAGGTCCGAAAGGCCGCCGCCCCTCCTCGAGCACAGGATCTGACCCCGCGGACCCACGGGTCCCGCTGCCGCGACGAGGAGGGCGCCACCTTGGGCTCTCCTCAGTGCTCCGCAGCCGGCGCCGGGTCTGCCACGTGGGCCGAGTCCCGCCACATTCCCCAAGTCCCTCCAGGAACCCTGGTCACTCCACCTGGGTGGTTAGGGAGCCTGGGGTCGCAGACAAGGACGAGCCTCAGGCCAGGTGGGAGAGACGCCTCGGCGGCCACCGCCCCCACCCCGAAAGGATAGCGTTTTAATGGACACAAGTTCACCAAGGCCGAGGAGGGGAGCCCCTTCAGGGCCGGCGGGTCTCGAGGGCAAGATCAATGAGCCCAATAAGGAAACCCAGCGGGGTCGTGACTCAGAAATTAAAGAACACGGGGTCAGGAGAAGAGGTCAGCCACGACGAAGCATCTGCGGCTCCTCCTGAGCCCCCAAAGGTGCTCGACTCCTGCCCTCCCCTGACCGCAAAGATATGCCACTTGGGGCTTGCAAGCCACTTAAGGAGTGAAAGCCCCAAGCGGGCAAAACGGCCACGCAGGACGAACTCCGCCAGCGCCTGCTTCCTACGCTCCCCCACCGCCCAGGCGGACGACGGCCCCGGGCCACCGCGGCGCCCCAGCCCCGCACCCACCTTCTAGAGCGCCGCCACTGGGCGGGCGCCTCCAGGACCCTGACGGCGGCGCGGGCTCCGCACCGGCAGGCTTTGGGCGGGCCGGGGAGGTCGAGCCGGGGGTTTAAGAGGGCAGCGGGCGGGCGGGGCCGCGGGGCATAGAGAGGGCTAGGGTGAGGAAGGGACGTGGCCCACGCAGGTCCTCTGTCCGTCTCCTCCCCGCCCACCGCAGCCATTGGCCGACGCTCCCTTTAGCCCTCCAGTCCCCAGGGGGTCGCGCATTTAACTCCTCAGGTCTCCAGCCCCTCCCTGGGACCCTGCCGAGAGCTCTCGCCCTCCGCCTTCTGCGGCTGGCACTATTGCCCCTCCAGGTTTGAAAGCCTGGACAGGAGTTGCCAAGGGTCCCGGATAAGGCCCCGTGCTCACGCATCGACCCCGACCCCGCCGGGTAAGGCTGGGACTTGCGTCCCGGGGTCTCGCCCCTGCCTCTCGGCTATGAGTTCCCAAGAACCAAGCCTGGCCGAAGGCGGCGTCAAGCCCCAAGGACCGGGTGGATGTTTGTCCCTGATACCTCGAGGGGAGGCTGGCACCGACCGCCCCTTGGGCTGGGAAGCGGGGCCTCGCGGGTCGCGGGTGGGGGCACCTGGACGCGGTGGGCTCGGCGTCCCGGACGCTTCCGAGGTTTCCTGGGGGTCGTTTAGCCCTCCCCGGGACGTTTTCTCAAGTCGCTTTCGAAGTCGGAGCTCCCGCCCCTTGCGCCGCCAAGGCTGCCCCCGGGGAAGGCGCCAGACCCCGGACGCGCGGGACTCAGAAAAGCAAGGTCCAGACCCGTACTGGGCGCTCGAAGACTGCATTTTTATTCTGTGTACCGGCCATTGAGGGAAAGAAAGGAGCACTCAGGGCCATTCGCATTCACATGCAAGCATCTAGGGTGGGGGAGAAACCCTTGTAATGCCGGGTGACCTTGGCCGGGTTCCTTGCCACCCCAGCCGCTGCTGCTTTGCAAAGTGGGGCGTAAACCTTCACGCCAGGCTTGACCTTAGCTGGTTACTAAAGGAGGAGGGCGGGAAAAGGAGGAAGCATCCAGACAGCTAAGAGACGCGGGCAAAGGTCCCAAAGCTGGCGGAGGAGAGAGACCCTTGGTGCGGCGCAGCTTCCTCCATGGCCGCACCGACCTTCGAGAGCCGCCGCAGAGGGGCGGGCGCCGAGGCCGCGGGCGCGGCGATGCTGGAGCAGGGAAGGAAGGCGTGGGGGCCCGCGGTCTTCGAGGGCCCCCGGAGTGCGCGCCTTGTCGCATCCCGCTCGCACGTGCGGGGCCAGGTCACCGCGCCCGGCCTCCGTCCGCGGGGCCAGCGCTGCTCGCGTGCAGACCGGTTTCCCAGCCGCACCGAGCATGTGAGATGAGAGCATTCTTTGCTCATCCCGGATGGGGTGACAAGGAGCTCAGGGTTTCCTTCTCTCCGTGTGTCAGATCTCTACCCAGGGCTTAGGAGAACTTGGCAAATAGTCTAAAGAGTTCCCGACGAATCTTTTCTCAAGGGACAGCAGCTCTAGAAAGGGTCTTCTCCTTGGAAAGGTCCAGTTAAGTCCTGCTGCCGGCTTATCCAGGAGGTGCGCCCACCCTCGGACTCCACTACCCACTTCCATTACTCTATCCTCCTTCCGCCCGGACCTCACCTGAAGGATCTGAAGACATGCGCCGACACTTGGGTGGTCTGTGGCAGTCAGGTCCTTAGGAGCCATTTTTCTAGAGAGGTCACTCACTGGCTTTATTTTTACAAAAGCAATGGAACCTTATCTTCAAGCCTTGTTATGGAAATAGAGTTTCAGATATTTTTAAAAAATTAATTATAAGATTTGCTGGTTTAGAATAATCATAAAGTAAAAGAAGTCGCTGACTGCCTCCTCTCCCTACTCTCCGGAGGCAATACTGATGAATAGTTTGGTTTATTCCTACCCCCACTGGTTTATTTGGTTTAGTCCTACCCGCATTCCTTTTTTAAAAATACCATACTTTTAAATTGCGTTTATGTATGTGGGATTTTTTTTTAACAAAATGGGATTATACTTGTGTGCAGCTTTTTCTCACTATTAATCATTGCTCCTATCAGTACAGAAGAATTAACTGTATTCCTTTTAATGGCTGTAGAGTACAGAAATTATTTTTATGGGTGTGGCTTAGTTTTTTAGCCTCCTCTGGAAAAGTATTTAAGTTGTTGCCAGTTTTTCAACACTTCAAGCAACTTCTGGGAACATTGTTATACTACGGTGCTTGTTGGATAAGTACCTAGGTATGAAACTGGTGGCTTCACAGGTACCAACATTGACTTTTTTTTTTTTTTTTTAAGATTTTATTTATTTGACAGAGAGAGACAGGGCAGAGAGGGAACATTAGCAGGGGGAGTGGGAGAGGGAGAAGCAGGCTTCCTGCTGAGCAAGGTGCCCAATGTGGGGCTGGATCCCAGGACACTGGGACCACGACCTGAGCCAAAGGCAGATGCTTAATGACTGAGCACCCACATGCCCTAACGTTGAACATTTTGATAGGACTTCAAACCATGCCGATTTATACCTCCACCAAAGGCCAAGTGCCCTGCTTCACCACACCCTCACCTAGTACTGAATATTGCCAATCCTTTAAAGCTATCTTTCATGTGAAAAGTGGTATCTTATTTTAATTTGGTTTTAATCATCTATCCATTAAACTTCCCGAATGCCTTAGCTATTGATGTGCTGGGCACCAAGCCTGACCCGGGGAATACAATTGTGAGCAAAGCAGCCCCATCCAGCTTTGGTCCCTGTAACAGTCTTATGAGGAAGATAAGTGTTTGTGTGATTACTTGATGGACGTGCAGCTAGGAACTGTGATGGGCCCAGAGAGGAAAATATAGGGTAAGGGGAAGAGGAGCATGTCCTGACCTAGGCAGGGAGGACAGGAAAGGTGCCTGCCCTATGAGATTGGCAAGATCTGCAGAAGTTAACTAGATGATGAGAGCAGGTGGTTTTCCATGTCCAGGGCACACTTGGGGCCAAGGCCCTGAGGCCTGGAGAGAGCACAGCTGCTTCACAGAACTGAAGGGCTCCTGGCATGGTGGAGACAGCTGAGGAAATCACAGAATCAGCAGAGGCCAGGTCTTTCAAGGGACACTGGTAAGTGTCCTTACTTCCTTACTTGCAAGTGTTTATTGAAGGAGTATTAGGCAGTCTTTAAAAGGGGTAGGAAGGGGTGCCTTGGTGCTCAGTGGGTTAAGCCTCTGCCTTCGGTTCAGGTCATGACCTCAGGGCTCTGAGATTGAGCCCCCCACTCTGCTCTCTGCTCAGCAGGAAGCCTGCTTCCCTCCCTGCCCCCTACCTGCCTCTCTGCCCACTTGTGATCTCTGTCAAATAAATAAAATCTTAAAAAAATAAATAAATAAAATAAAAGGGGTAGGAAGCTATTACAGCCATCAGGACACTTCATGCCTAAATAATTTCAGCATAAATATTACAAACCTAAGTTCAATATATGTGGTTCTTTGTGTGTGTGTGTGTCTGTTTAAGGTTTTTGTTTTTTTTTTTTTTTTTCAGAGAGAGAGAGAGAACAAGCGTGGGAGACAGACTGAAGGAGAGGAAGAAGGAGACTCCCTGTCCCGCAAGCAGGAAGCCCGATGCGGGCTCTGTCCCAGGACCCTAAGATCATGACCTGAGTGGAAGGCAGATGCTTAACCAACTGAGCCATCCAGGCGCCCTATGGTTCTTTGTTTTTAAAGTAAAATTTACATATGACAAAATGCACACATATTCAGTGTACCATGAGTTTTGGCAGCTGCATAAATCAGTGCATTCCTAGTCCCTCTCAAAATATGGAATGCAGGGTGCCTGGAGAGCTCAGTCGGTTGAGCATCCAACTCTTGGTTTTGGCTGAGGTCATGATCTCCCTCCTGGTGGTGAGATCCAGTCCCATGTCTGGTTCCACCTCAGCAGAGTCTGCTTCAGATTCCCTCCCCCTCTGCTATCCCCAGCCCTGACGCTCCCACATGCAAGTGTACTCTCCCCCCCCCCCCCAAAAAAAGGAATGCATCACCCCTTCAAGCCCCTTCCCTGGTAATCCCTGTATTTAACTACCCCAGAGACAATTGTTCTGAGCTTTCTTTCCCCCACGGATGAGTTTTGTCTGTTCTATAACATCGTATAAATGGAATCATACAGAATGTGCTGTTCTGTGTACTCTCAGAGCCTTTACTCCGACCATGAAATGTTTTGATGCACCCTGGAAAAAAGCATAAGCAACAAGAACATATTCAGGCTTCCCTGCAGGCAGTGATTATCTGCAGCTCATTTAGAAGACTTCAGATGGGTCTTGAGGTTTGGACTTGTGTCCATGCCCTGCCTCTCATTGTTTGCTTTTGCCTGAAGTGTATCACTGGCAGACGAGAAGTTCCCAGCAACAGCCTCACAGTTTAGAATGATGACCAGTGTCTGGACCACCTGCGTGGCTCAGTTGGTGTCCGACTCTTGATTTCCACTTGGGTCATGATCTGGGGGTCCTGGGATTGAGCCCTGTGTCCCGCTGCCTCTGCCTCTGCTGCTCCTTCTGCTTCTCTCTCACTTGCACTCTTTCTCTCTCAAATTAATAAAATCTTTTTTAAAAAAAAGTGATTTTGAGATCTTTATGGCATAATCAGCCTGATCATTTACCATTTCTGCCTGTGGCTATGACCCATCAACTATCCGGGTCGAATGTGGACTGTCCAAAAGCATTTCTAGTAAGTCTGCAATGGGGTATGAATGATGCTTGTATAAAATGCCCAGGAAAATATGTTTTCCCTACTTCGGGGCTGGAAGGAGCATAGCAAGGTTCAAAGGCTGACAGTACTGAATAGAGATAAGTAATGATATTGCAGAAGATATAAAGTGTCTCGGCTAGGATCGTAGTATATTTCATTAAGTAACAAAGGTTGTACAGCTTGGGGGATGATTAGGTTCAAGGAAGATTCTAGAACTTCAGGTAAATTAGATTGACCAAGGATAGAGGATGGTTGAAGAGCTAGTTCCAGTCAGCAAAAGGTATATTCATGCTTGTGTTTCCAGGAGAGGGGCTCCATCACCAAGGATTTAGGCTGGTCCTAGAGAAGAAGCAATCTCAGGGAAGCTGGGAATTCTGTCTACCATGTCTTGTGAGACCTAGAATAATTTTTAAGTAGTGAATCTTGGTGAGTTCTGCACAGCCTGTCGCCAGTCAATTGGAGATAAGCAATTTGCCTGAGGCAAATCATATCCCAGGTAATGACCCTTTTGCTGGAGAAAATTGCAATTTTTTTGTCCTTTTGTGCTAAAAGTCAAGAAAGTTGATAGAATTTATTTTCATGCTTTCTCTAAGCTTTAAAGCTTGGTGAAAGCTCATCCTACAGCGAAACTTTGAGGTCCCGATTAAGAACTTGTGATACGTAAAGGACAGTGAATCTCTGGGGCATGATAATGCAGGTATACTGTGGGTTTTTCAAAAGACAGGTAAGTAGGTGTTAATTTGAATATATGAGAACAGGCTCTGAAGAAGCCAGATCATAGCTGCACAACCCTAAACCTGATGGGTTTGCGAGGGGTTAGGGTAAGAGTAGTATGGTATTGGCACCGTAGAATGTGAGATGTAATTTTATTAATGCTAACCCTGAGATAGTGAATAAATCTGTACACCCAGTTACTTAATATTCAGGAGAGTGTTATAAGGACTAGTGCAAGGTGAAATGAGTCCTTTGTCTATTACTCCTTTTAGCATGGGCTTTAATTCATCTTTTTCTTCAGGCTTTAAGGATACTGCAGGCTTGGGTGAAAGTTGGGATGGATCAGTTTAAAACTTGAGGTGCTCAGCCTCAGTAATCCTGAAAATGGTAGTAAATTTTTAGTCCATTAGGACTCTGGTACCTCACAGAAATCTTCAAGTTGTATCAGATTGATGTATTTGTTATCCAGATTTGCCGTGATCTGATTATGACTAGGTACAATCTCAAGAATTTCATGGAAGAGACCCATACTCTTATCCATAGTGGCCTCACAAATTCACATTCCCATCAACAGTGCAGGAGGGTTCCCTCTACTCCACATCCTTACCAACACTTGTTATCACGCATCTTTTTGAGTCTAGCCATTCTGACAGGTGATATCTCAGCCTGGTTTTGATTTGCATTTTCCTGATGATGAGTGATGTTGAACATCTTTTCATGTGTCTGTTGCCATCTGTATGTCTTCTTTGGAAAAGTGCTCTCTGCCTATTTTTTAATTAATTGTGTGTGTGTGTGTGTTTAGTTGCTTTAGTTTCTAGGACATCTTCATCTGTCAGTTCCATTTCCATAACAAGTTTTTCTACTCATTAAGTTTAAGCTAATGTGATATCATAAGGGAAGAATACATTTTCAATGAAAAGACCAAGAGTAATAGCAGCTGAGACATAGAGGAAGTCAGGGCTGTTGGAACTACCCACTTAAGTTTTCACTGACTCTAAGGGAGAGTGATGAACTTACATGCAGGGTTATTATTAAAAGTATAACATGCATAACCGTAAGAAAATAGTGAGTGTGGCCTAGAATAGTTTATGATAATTCTTCCTATGAGTTTTAAGGAAGGAATTTAGAGTTGTATACTACATTCTCCCTTGAACTCTCTCATTATCCATTAGATTTTTCCTTGCCGGGGCGCCTGGGTGGCTCAGTGGGTTAAGCCTCTGCTTTCGGCTCAAGTCATGATCCCAGGGTCCTGGGATCGAGCCCCGCATCGGGCTCTCTGCTCTACGAGCAGCCTGCTTCCCCCCTCCCCCCCACCGCCTGCCTCTCTGCCTACTTGTGATCTCTCTCTGTGTCAAATAAATAAATAAAATCTTTAAAAAAAAAAAAAAAGATTTTTCCTTGCCAAGAGTGGGAATGTTGGTTTTCCAGCATCCTTTTTGTTATTTGTAGCAACAGGTATCCTTATCCATGGACATTTTGGGGAAGGCATATGGACTCTCTGGGGCCATCCCATTGTTTACTTTGAAAAACCATTAAATTTGCTTATGGTCTAACTCTGTTTTTGTTCTACAACCTTCTCAAAATGTTTGGAAAAAGCTACAGTTCTATTAGAGGAGTAATTTCTTATACCAGCCTTCAAATAGCCAAATTCTTGGTTTCTGGCTTACAACTATTCATTAAAAAACAAAGGTAATATGATCTTCACATTATTGATCTACCCAAGATTGTTATCTGAAGTCGATTTCTAAAATTGTCAATGAATTTGCTCTTTCAAAAAAAATGGGAGGGGCGCCTGGGTGGCTCAGTGGGTTAAGCCTCTGCCTTTGGCTCAGGTCATGATCTCAGCGTCCTGGGATCGAGCCCCGCATTGGGCTCTCTGCTCAGCGGAGAACCTGCTTCCATCCCTCTCTCTGTCTGCCTTTCTGTCAACTTGTGATCTCTCTCTCGCTGTCAAGTAAATTTAAAAAATCCTAAAAAAAAGATGGGATTAATGTCCAGTCAGTATGGATTCAAAATAAAATAGGTATTGTTTTTAGAATTGTGTCATATTTTGTGCTTTCTTTTTTGTTTGTTTTTGTTTTTTAAAATATTCAACTACATTTGTGTTTTAAATTTTATTTTTTTATTTTGAAAATTTAAGTCCAATTAATTAACATGTAATGTATTAGTTTCAGAGGCAGAGTTCAGTGATTCATCAGGCTACCTAATACGCAGTGCTCATCACATCCTGTGCCCTACTTAATGTCCATCACCCAGTTACCCCATCCCGCCTACTTCCCTCCCCTCTAGCAATCCTCAGTTTGTTTCCTATGATTAAGAGTTTTATTTTTTCTTCTCTTCTCCTATGCTCCTCCATCATTTTCTGCTTTCTTTGGTTCCTGTTCTGTTCTCTTTGATGAACTTCAGGAATATATAGTTTCCCAGGTTCTTCTTTTTATTTATTAATTTATTGTTATTATTATTCCTCTATCCCATTATTACTGTTTTTTTTTTTTTTTTTTAAGTAGGCTCCAAATATGGGGTTTGAACTCAGGACCCTGAGATTAAGAGTCACATGTTCTACCAACTAAGCCAGGCAGGTGTTCCCCCAGGTTCATCTGACACTTTCAAGCAAGGGTTGAACATATGAAGGACCTATTAATATTTGTGCTCGTTCAGGTAGGTGAGTGAAGCTGGGATCACAGCTTCCCTGTACTACCTTGAATCATAAAGTTCTTCATATGGGTCATAAAAGGCTGACAACTGAATATTAAATTAAGTAATTAATTAAATTTGCGGAACCTCCCTTTGTTTTAAAGTGCTCCTAAGATGGACAGTTTTGCTCATACTGAAAGTTCCTCAAAGTGGTCACTTAGCACACTGTGCCATTTTGTAACATATACACAAGCGTTTGGATTACAATGAGAATATACAGGGGCACCTGGCTGGCTTGGTCAGTGGAGCACGTGACTATTTTATCCTGGGGTCATGAGTTCAAGCCCCACTTTGGGCATAGAGCTTACTCAGAAATAAACAAATAAAATAAAATAAGACTATAATAAGAAACAGATGTTTAGCCTCCCAGAAGTATGGGGTTGGGCGCGATGACCCCATAAGAATTTATTATGAGGGGCGCCTGGGTGGCTCGGTGGGTTAAGGAAGGCCTCTGCCTTCGGCTCAGGTCGTGATCTCAGGGTCCTGGGATGGAGCCCCACATCAGGCTCTCTGCTCGGTGGGGAGCCTGCTTTCCCATCCCTCTCTGCCTGCCTCTCTGCCTACTTGTGTTCTCTGTCAAATAAATAAAATCTTAAAAAAAAAAAAATTCATTATGATCAGTCAGTCGTTGCTTGTATACCTGCCATCAGCCCCCAGCCAGAGGTTGGCTATCTCTGGCCAGAGACTTAACAACCGCAGCCTCTGATGAGTCAGATTTTGGAGTAATTTTTTTTTTTTTCCCCTCCTAAACCAATTCTTAAGGATATAAAGACAGGTTGGAGGAATAATAGACTTTGTAAGCTTTTTAGGTGGTTACCCAAGGCAGATTTCACTTGCCCGAGGAACACAGGCATGACAAGACCTTAAACTTTTGAGTCTTAATGACATGGACCTACTTGGATTCTGCTCATTCACCCTTCTTTACTCTTTACCCTGTTTAGCCAGTGACACATTGTAAGATAGGGAAAAAAAAAAAAAAAAAAAAGAAAGGTAAGTTTAGATGAGGAACATAGTTTCACCAAGAATTTTTAGAAATCTAGGTCGAATCTCAAAAACAGAGATTTCAATGAATGACATCAAATTTTCCAGAGAAAATGATGAATATCAATGAGAACTAAGCTCAGATGGAGTGTGTGACTCACCTCTTTCTGTTTTAAGTCAGAAACCTGAAATGGAAGAGATGCAAGATGCCTGGTACTCGGGTCCTGGTACCTAGCAAGAGGTCACGGCTGAGTCCCCGTGGGACTTCCAAATTGTGGAAAGCCTCCTTCAACAAAGCAACTTGTGAGAACATCCCACATACAGTGCTAAAATGCTTCTTGCTATGGTAAATTAGTATACAAATTTTATTCTTATAGCCTGGGTGTGGAAGTTTCTGGGATAGGATATCAGAAGTGAAATGACTCTGGCTAATTTCTCAAGGCAATAGTTGATAGAAGTTCTGGTTGAAGAAAGAAGTGGTACTCAAAGCACAAAACATTGCCATGATTGTAACTGAGGAACTGATAGGGTTGTTGCTTGGTTCTGTCTTACACATATGATGTTCACAATTATGGCAGTCAAAGCCATAAGTAGAAAAAAGATTCATAGCTATACTGCTTTCTATTTTCTTTCTTTCTTGCTTGCTTTTTTTTTATATAAGATTTAAGATTTTAAGGCAGAGAGAGCAAGTGAGCATAAAAAGGGGAATGGCAGGCAGAGGGAGAGGCAGACTCCCAGCTGAGCTGGGAGCCTAATGGGGGATTAGATCCCAGGACTCTGGGATTATGACCTGAGGCCAAAGCAGATGCCCAACCAGATGAGCCACCCAGGTGCACCAGCTAAAAATGCTTTCTAAAATGATTTTGAGGGCTGCCTGGGTGGCTCAGTCATTGGGTGTCTGCCTTTGGCTCAGGTCATGATCCCGGGGTCTGGAATCCAACCCTGCATTGGGCTCCCTGCTCTGTGGGAAGCCTGCTTCTCCTCCCACTCCCCCTGCTTGTGTTTCCTCTCTGGCTCTCTCTCTCTCTGGCAAATAAATAAAATGTTTAAAAAAATTAAAAAAATAAAATAAAAATAAGACAAGGTCCTACCAACCCACTGTCAAGAACTGTTAAAGATGGGGCACCTGGGTGGCTCAGTGGGTTAAGCCTCTGCCTTCCGCTCAGGTCATGATCCCAGGGTCCTGGGATTGAGCCTGGTATGGGGCTCTCTGCTCAGCAGGGAGCCAGCTTCCCCTTCCCCCTCTGCCTGCCACTCTGCCTACTTGTGATCTCTCTCTCTCTGTGTCAAATAAATACATGAAATCTTAAAAAAAAAAAAAAAAAAAAAAGAACTGTGAAAGTTCGGGGCACCTGGGTGGCTCTGTGAAAGTTTGGGGCACCGGGGTGGCTGAGTCGTTGGGCGACTGCCTTTGGCTGGAGTCATGGTCCTGGGGTCCTGAGATGAAGGCGGGCATCTGGCTCCCTGCTCTGCCGGAAACTTGCTTCTCCCTCTCCCACTCCCACTGGTTGTGTTTCCTTTCTCACTGTCTGTCAAATAAATAAATAAAATCTTAAAAAACAAAACAAAACAAACCCCGTGAAAATCCTGAGATTTCACCTTATTCAAAGTTACCAAGATGGCTGGCGGAAGACACCAGAATCCTGGGTCAGAGATGATTTTTTTTTTTCACCAAAACCGCTCTTTTTTTGAGGCCGAATGTGCAGCAGCCCCTACTCCCCCACCATGCAGGCCCCTCCCTGTAACCCCAACTTTGCCCTGTGCATCTCCCATTCCCCGCCCCCCTCCCCCTGGGCGCCTTCCCACCCCTCTCTGGCAGGACATCCGCCCAGCTCAGCTCAGGACCTGGGCTTCAGCCTCTGAGTTTGCCCACCACTGGCTTCGAGGGCTAAGCCCGCAGGCCCTGCTGGTCCAGGAGGAGGGACAGCGGCCTGGGAGGTTCTGATAGGGTCCGGCCTTGGCTGCCGCGTAGGTATTCAAGGCCAGGAGGCGGGACTTCCTGAGAGTTCCGGCAGCCTGGCGGAAGGCTGCCTTGCAGAGGCGGGAGCAGGGCCTTGAGGGCAGCGTCCGCCTTCACACGCCCGGTGGCCACGTCCCTAACTTCGACGTCGGTGTCGCTTAGGCTCCAGCTGAGGTTCAGGCCATGGGAGGTGTTAGAGGTAGGAGCCAAGGGGACCATGGGGCCCACCGCATACAGGTGCGGCGTGGTATGGGCCTACGGAGGTGGCAGGCACGGCCCCAAGGCCCTGTCTAGGTTGGGCTGAGTGTGAATGGCTCTGCTCAGAGTTGGGGGTCATGGGAGGGGTCAGCCAGGAGAAGGCTGGTGGCGTAGAGGGCGGGCAGGAAGTGGGCGAGCAGGGCGCAGCCCATGCCCAGCACGCCCCCGCGCGAGCCAGCTTGTCACTGGCGGAGAGGCAGCCCCCATATGTGGTTTATTACTCACAGCAATAGCAATCTTAACTGAATTTTTTCCAATGTCATTTTAAAATTTTGCAACCTTTCTAAATAGTATATAAGGAGAAGCAAATGTCTTTTCATGATGGATGAATTTCATCCCGTTTTCTTCTTGTTTTGTCACTTGTTCTCCTTAGTGCCTGTGTTCTCCTCTTTTTAAAAATATGTTTTAGGGGCGCCTGGATGGCTCAGTGGGTTAAGCCTCTGCCTTTGGCTCAGGTCATGATCTCAGGGTCCTGGGATCGAGCCCCACATCGGGCTCTCTGCTCAGTGGGAAGCCTGCTTCCTCCTCTCTCTCTCTGCCTGACTCGCTGCCTATTTGTGATTTCTCTGTCAAATAAATAAAAATCTTTAATAATAAAAGAAAAAAGAAGCAAAACAGTGATAATGGAGAGGGGAGGATTACTGGGAACTCGGCTACCGCGAAGCAGGGAGCTTCATGCGGGGCTCAATCCCAGAACCTTGGGTTGATGACCTGAGCTGAAGGCAGATGCTTAACAACTGAGGCACCCAGGCGCCCATTTTTCTGGTTTTCACTACTTTTTGGAGTTTCAGTAATTTGTAACATAGACAACAGATTACTCCTATGTATAAAATTTTTACCTTGAAGAGCAGGATTCTCGCTGCACCAGTACAGCCCCAATAAGTAGTTATCTTTGTTGAACATTCTGTTAGTCTGGGACCAATCAGGAAAGAGAAGAGGGAAAAGCTTGATATAAAGGATATTAGGGACACCTGGATGGCTCAGTCAATAAAACATGTGACTCTTAAGGCTCAGGGTTGTGAGTTCAAGTCCCACATTGGGTATAGAGCTTTAAAGAAAAAAGTAAAAAAAAAAAAATTTATCTGTAGCACAAGATTGCAGTGATGAGGGAATGGTGAATAAGAAGCAAAGAGAACTCTAGAGAACATAGGAGTAGCAGATATATAATAGTTAATATAATGTATAATACTACATCTATTAGCCACCCACACCCTATAAGTTGAGATGTAGACCTTATTGAAGTGGCCCCTGAATGCGGGACAAGTTGCCATGGTGCCTCTCTAGTGGAATTTGCTGGAAATGAGCCCTCTAGTGTGCTGGGGGAAGTTGTTCATAGGGAGATGTCTCACTGGAGATAGTCTGCTACAAAAGCACCTGAGGGGGCTGCTGAAGAAGCCACCATCATGGTGCGGGGTGGGGGGGGCTTGTGGGGGGGATACCCCTCCAAGATCCAGCAAAGTTCCTTCCTCCTATAGTGCCTTTGCAGTGCACTTTTCTGACAAAGCTTCAGCGCCAGCTATCCAAAGGGCTCAGATTCATTTTCATAGAGCACTCCAGTGGGCTGAATTTGGGGCCAAGAGGATGTAGGTCATAAAGTCCAATAGGGAAACAAATCCAGGCCTTTTCCTGCTGCAAATCTAGCTGGATTTTCCTTGTTTTTAAAATAGTGGTGCTGGGGTGCCTGGGTGGCTCAGTGGGTTAAAGCCTTTGCTTTTGGCTCAGGTCATGATCTCAGGGTCCTGGAATTGAGCCCCACATCCGGCTCTCTGCTCAGCAGGGAGCCTGCTCCCCCGCCCCCCCCCCCCGCCCCTGCCTGCCTCTCTGCCTACTTGTGATCTCTGTCAAATAAATAAATAAAATCTTAAAAAATAATAAAATAGTGGTGATGGGGGAACTTAAATGTGAAATGCCTTTTGATTCTAATAGTTCACTATTATTTTTATACCAAGTAAGTGCTGAACTCCTCCTCCCTTCCATTCTGTCCTCCTTTTACTTTAACTGTGCTGTCTCATGAGTGCTGGGGGTTAGTTCAGCTGAGAAGGGTATCACCTTTGCTGGAATGAAGGGCCCATGTGCCAGTGGGCCCATTGCCTCTGTCTCTTCTCATCTGTTGGAGGAGCCTGGGCAGTGGCCTTTGGTCTTAGCAGGGTATCTGTACACTGGGAAAACCCTATGGTTTCTCTCCAAACGTGGTCCCAGAGGGCTTCCCTACCAGTGAGGAGGCTGGTAGCACTTCATTCCTTACCTGGAATAGGTCTCTCTCAACTCCCTGAGTCTCAGTCCTGCTCCTTGGGAAACCTTAAATGCTACCATTTCCAGGAAACCTTCCAGTGCAAAGTAGACACTCCAATTCCCTATAATATTTTATTTATTTGAGGATTTATTTATTTATTTGAGAGAGGGGTGTGGCAGAGCAAGGTCAGAAGGAGAGACAGAATCTCAAGCAGACTCCACACTGAGTACAGGCCCTGGACAGGGGCTCGATCCCACTATCTTAAGATCATGACCTGAGCCGAAACCTAGAGTGGGATGCCCAATGGTCTGGGCCACCGAGGCACCCCAACCCCTATAATATTTTAAACTGACTTCAATTGGGGTTACAATAACTTTAATCCTACTTGCTTATGTCTCTATCTTCTGGGTAGACTGTAAGCACATTCTTAGTGACTTAATCAGTATTTATTTTATCACTCAGCAAAGGAATGGATTACACTGGCTGCTCATCATTTTCTTCCCTTCCATTTTCCTCTGAACAACACCCCCCCCCTCCCCGCCATCCCCACCTGGCTCTTTCCCCTTTCCTCCTCTCAGCCAAAATGCTCCTGCTCTGTCTTTTCCATAGTTACATGCTCGAAGCCAATCTACCCAGTGGGACAGAAATGTGCTTTTCACTGTTGTGACCACAGTGTGCCAGTTTCTTAAAAGGAGCCCTTATACACCTGTCTGTCAGGAGCAGAAATAGAGGAGAGCTTCATGTCACCAACACACACAGAATGCCCACACCGTAAGTGAACATGTGTTTGCCCAACAGTCTGCTGGTGAACGCATGTGTAATTCGGCACTCACACTACCCTGCAGATCCCGCGTGGGCACCCAGTGCCCTTCCACGTGCAGGAGCCAGACCCCAGAGCGGTGTGCTTTGTGTCGGAGCCCCACACTAGAGCTGCGCTAACCTGGCTGGATGTTTTGGCCACTAATTTTGAGTCTCAGGGGCTTCTGGAAAATCAAAGCAGCCATGAAGGAGGGTAAACAGGCTAATTTGCTGTTTAGCATCACGGATTCTGACAATCCAACAGAACGTTAAGGGGAGTCTGTGCTGGTGGGCACTGGGCGTGAGAGAACTCCAAGGGGGTTGATGAATTCAGAGGTCCTCATCTAGACTGCAAGGATGTTACCCAGTGATTGGAGCTTTGTTTCATTCTAAGAGAGTAAATAGATTCAGCAGGATTTGTCTTCATTTCTCTAATGGCGCTGTCTGCCCCTCCGAGCTGCCCCCAGGGCTTCCATGGTCCTGGATGGAATGCAGTGTAATGATAGACACCCCACATTTCTCCCTTGTCTACCTTTCACTCACATGCTCATCCCATGGGGACTTCTAGGCTGGGGGTGCAGGACGGATGGCCTGGGTCTCCCCTGTCTCCTGACCCTCCTGGTGTTAGCTGCTGTTACTGCATACAAGTCAGAAATAGAAATGTACCCACACTGAAGTGAAATAAATCTTCTCTAGGGTGGTTTAGAAAGGGACGATTCAGAGAAAGCACTCACTTTGTAGGTACGATCATTTTCCGTGATCTGTGTTTTGTTTGTAACCCTCCTTTAGTTATTCAGACTAAACAAGGTCTGTTAGGAGAGCTTCCCTCTCTGCTGGAGAAACCACTTGTAGGAGAGTGTCTTAGCCTGAGGCTGGGTGCAGGGCTGTGTCTTTGAAACTGCAGGGAGACAGTTCAGTAGGAGAGAAATGGCCAGCTTTTGGGACCAAAAATAAGGGATCAAATTTTGAAAGGCAAAGCTTCGGGATGATCTGGGTTCTATGATCCTGAGTGAGCTCTTGAGAAGCTGCAAATACACTCGCTACTCCCCCTTCTGGTAGGCATTGCCGCGGCGTTAGCTTAGGGTTTGGGGCCCCCCAGTGGGAGAATTGTCATGCCTTTTGTGCACAGGGCTTGTGCGTGTGCATTTCTGATAATAAAAGTAGTTCATGGTCAGTCATTCTAGGATATTTACAAAGGTTAAAAAATAGTTGAAGAAAAAAGTTACCTATAATCGGCTCTTCTTAAAGAATTTTTTTTTTTTTTTTTTTAATTTGACAGAGACCACAAGTAGGCAGAGAGGCAGGCAGAGAGAGAGAGAGAGAGAAGGGAAGCAGGTTCCCCACCTAGCAGAGATCCCAATGCGGGGCTCAATCCCAGGTCCCTGAGACCATGACCCAACCCAAAGGCAGAGGCTTACACTGAGCCACCCAGGTGCCCCTATCAGCTCTTTTTAAACATCTTTCACAGTAGAAGAGAGAAAGAAAAATCATGCTAGTTTATAGTGGTACAAATATTCTTATACTGTTGGTGACAGAATAAATTATGGTGCATGCTTTCAGAAAATCTTTGCTATGGCAGATAACCTGAAATACAGACATTTGTCAGCACAAAATTACTTTGGTACTATTCATATTATTGAAAAGTTAGAAACGACTAAAGTCAATGGGATATTATGTAGGCTATTAAACTTGTATAAGCCATTTTTTACTAACATTAGAAAATGCTTACTTCAAATAAGAAAAGTGGGATACACAAGTTTGATGCACTGTAGATCCAGATTGTTTTTAAAATGCATATGATGATGGGTGCCTGGGTGGTTCAGTGGGTTAAAGCCTCTGTCTTTGGCTCAGGTCATGATCCTGGGGTCCTGGGATTAAGCCCCACATCGAGCTCTCTGCCAGGGAGCCTGTTTCACCCCCCCACACCTGCCTCTCTGCCTACTTGTGATCTCTGTCTGTCAAATAAATAAATAAAATCTTTAAAAAAAATAAAATGCATATGATGGAAGCCATCTGGGTGGCTCAGTCAGTTAAGTGTCTGCCTTTGGCTCAGTTAATGATCTCTGGGTCGTGGGATCAAGTCCTTCATCGGGCTCCCCCTTAATCAGCAGGGAGTCTGCTTCTCCCTCTCCCTCTGCCCCTGTTCATGTGGTCTCTTTCTCTTTCTCTGACTCACTGTCTCTCAAATATGTAAAATTTTAAATAAAATAAAATGCATGTGATGACTACAAGAAAACATGTTAAAAAAGAGTGTCTTAGGTGAATTAAAAATAACACCCTCTTTCTGTTCCTTTTCTCTTGTAAATGCAATTAATTTATTTTTGGACATGTGGAGAATACAGTAAACCTATAGTGAAGGGAAAAAAATATAATCTCTATCTCTCTCAATGGAGAAACTACTGTTACTATTCTGGGCTATTTTTTTCCAGACTTTTAATGTCAAATATTTATTTATTTATATTAAAGTATGGTTTCTAGCAATTTGCCTTTTGTACCTGTTTTTTCTTGTGGATAAAATTTAGATTATTTTGGCAAATTAAAAAAATCCCATTGAAACATGAGTTGAAATTAAACTTACAAATTAGCTGTGAAAAATTGACAGCTATGAAAAATTGACATTTTCATGTCCTTCTGCTTAAATCTTCTTTTATGTTCCTTAGTAAAATGAACTTATATACATTTGTAAATTAGGTTATCCTTAGGAACTTTATAATTTAAACTGGTATTGTGAATGGGAATTTTGTATCCACTATATATATATATATATATATATATATATATATATATATATTTAAGATTGATTTATTTATTTGAGAGAGAGAGAGAGAGAGCGCATGTGTTTGCTTGCCAAGCAGGGGAGAGGGGTAGAGGGAGAAGCAGGCTGTCTGCTGAGCAGGGAGCCCCAATGTCGGAATTGATCCCGGTACTCCTGGATCATGACCTGACCTGAAGGCAGATGCTTAACTGACTGAGCCACCCAGGCACCTCTAACCATAGCTCTTTAGTGATATGATCCAAGGTAGTCCAAAATTCCAATTAAAAAAAAAAAAAGGGGAGCTATGGATGACTAGATGCTGGGAGAAGAGGAACAGCGATAATCGACACTAAGACAAATAGGTTCTAATTGCTTGCCCCGAAACAAGCACTAGTGTTAAAATCAGCCGGAATCTGATGGTGGGTTTTCAGGCAACATAACACATCTCAATTTAAATATTCCTTTTCCTCGGAACCCAGAAGGTCCAAGGCACTGTTCCAGCGCCAGCAGCAAAGCTTTTCCAGCCCCAGGCTGCCTGGACCCACAATGGTGCCAGTTCAGAGCCCCCATCCACTCAGATAGCATTACCTTCCTCAAACTCCCGTGCAGCTCGGGGCCCCAGGACTGGCTGGTGCAGATTTCCTGGAGTGGCTCCTGGCCTGAGATTAAGAGTCTCTTATGGTTTGTCTCCCTCCTCATCCCATCTTGTTTGATTTTTTCCCTCCCTTCCCCCATGACTCCCCACCCTGCCTTTCAAATTCCTCATATCAGAGAGATCATATGGTAATTGTCTTTCTCTGATTGACTTATTTTGCTTAGCATAATACCCTCTAGTTCCATCCACATCACTGCAAATGGCAGGATTTCATTTTTTGATGGCTGCATAGTATTCCATTGTGTGTGTGTGTGTATATGTATATATATATATACACACACCACATCTTCTTTATCCATTCTCTCTTGATGGACATCTAGGCTCTTTCCATAGTTTGACTATTATGGACATTGCTGCTATGAACATTCGGGTGCACATGCCCCTTTGGATCACTACATTTGTATCTTTAGGGTAAATACCCAGTAGTGCAATTGCTGTGTCCTAGGTAGCTCTATTTTCAACTTTTAGAGGAACCTCCATACTGTTTTCCAGAGTGGCTGCACCAGCTTGTCTTCCCACCAACAGTGTAGGAGGGTTCCCCTTTCTCTGCATCCTCGCAGCACCTGTCGATTCCTGACTTGTTAATTTTAGCCATTCTGAGTGGTGTGAGGTGGTATCTCACTGTAGTTTTGATTTGTATTTCCCTGATGCTGAGTGATGTTGAGAACTTTTTCATGTGTCTGTTGGGCATTTGGATGTCTTTGCCGAAATGTCTGTTCGTGTCGTCTGTCCATTTCTTGATTGGATTATTTGTTCTTTGGGTGTTCAGTTTGATAAGTTCTTTATAGATTTTAGATACTAGCCTTTTGTCTGATATGTCATTTGCAAATATCTTTTCCCATTCTGTTGGTTGTCTTTTGGTATTGTTGACTGTTTCCTTTGCTTTGCAAAGGATTTTGATCTTGATGAAGTCCCAGTAATTAATTTTTGCCCTTGTTTTCCTTGCCTTTGGTGATGTTTCTAGGAAGAATTTGCTGCGGCTGAGGTCGAAGAGGTTGCTGCCCATGTTTTCCTCAAAGATTTTGATGGATTCCTTTCTCACATTGAGGTCTTTCATCAACATTTTTGTGTGTGTTGTAAGGAAATGTCTAGTTTCATTCTCTGCATGTGGCTGTCCAATTTTCCCAGCACCATTTGTTGAAGAGACTTGTCTTTTTTTCCATTGGATATTCTTTCCAGCTTTGTTGAAGATTAGTTGACCGTAGAGTTGAGGGACCATTTCTGGACTCTCTATTCTGTTCCATTGATCTTTGGTCTGTTTTTGTGCCAGTACCATACTGTCTTGATGATTATAGTTTTGTAAAAGAGCTTGAAGTCTGGAATTGTGATGCTACCTACTTTGGTTTTCTTTTTCAACATTCCTCTGGCTATTCGGGAGTCTTTTTTGGTTCCATGTAAATTTTAGGATTATCTTTTCCATTTCTTTGAAAAAAAAATTGATGTTATTTTGATAGGGATAGCATTAAATGTGTAGATTGCTTTAGGTAGCATAGGTATTTTCACAGTATTTGTCCTTCCAATCCATGAGCATGGAACCTTTTTACATTTCTTTGTGTCTTCCTCAATTTCTTTCGTGAGTACTATAATTTTCTGAGTACAGATTCTTTGCCTCTTTGGTTAGGTTTATTCCTAGGTATCTTACAGTTTTGGGTGCAGTTATAAATGGGATTGACTCCCATAATTTCTCTTTCTTTTGTCTTGCCCTTGCTTGGTGTATAGAAATGCAATTAATTTCTGTGCATTGATTTTATATCTTGACACATTACTGAAATTCTGTATGACTTCTAGCAGTTTTGGAGTAGAGTCTTTTGGGTTTTCCACATAAAGTACCATACCATCTGCAAAGAATAAGAGTTTAACTTCTTCTTTGCCAATTTGGATGCCTTTTATTTCTTTTTGTTGTCTGATTGCTGAGGCTAGGACTTCTAGTACTATGGTGAATAGCAGTGGTGATAGTGGACAGCCCTGCTATATTCTTGACCTTAGGGGAAAAGCTCTCAGTTTTTTTTCCCCATTGAAAATGATACTCGCTTGAATGATACTTGTGCGTTTTTCATAGATAGCTTTGATGATATTGAGGTTTGTACCCTCTATCCCTACACGGTGAAGAGTTTTGATCACGAAAGGATACTGTACTTTGTCAAATGCTTTTTTAGCATCTATTGAGAGTATCATATGCTTCTTGTTCTTTCTTTTTTACTGTATTATATCACATTGATTTGTGGTTGTTGAACCAACCTTGCAGCCCAGGAATAAATTCCACTTGGTCATGGTGAATAATCCTTTTAATGTACTGTTGGATCCTGTTGGCTAGTATTTTGGTGAGAATTTTTGCATCTGTGTTCATCAGGGATATCGGTCCGTAATTTTCCTTTTTGATGGGGCCTTTGTGTGTGTTTGGGATCAAGGTAATGCTGGCCTCATAAAATGAGTTTGGAAATTTTCCTTCCATTTCTATTTTTTGGAATAGTTTCAGGAGAATAGGTATTAATTCTTCTGTAAATGTTTGGTAGAATTCCCCTGGGAAGCCATCTGGCCCTGGGCTCTTGTTTGTTGGGAGATTTTTGATGACTGTTTCAATCCTCTTACTGGTTATGGGTCTGTTCAGGTTTTCTATTTCTTCCTGGTTCAGTTGTGGTAGTTTATACATCTCTAGGAATGCATCTATTTCTTCCAGATTGTCAAATTTGCTGGCGTACAGTTGTTCATAATATGTTCTTATAATTGTTCATATTTCTTTGGTGTTGGTTGTGATCTCTCCTCTTTCATTCATTATTTTAATTATTTGTGTCCTTTCTCTTTTCTTTTTGATAAGTCTGGCCAGGGGTTTATCAATCTTATTAATTCTTTCAAAGAACGAGCTCCTAGTTTCGTTGATTTGTTCTACTGTTCTTTTGGTTTCTATTTCAACAATTTCTGCTCTGATCTTTTATTAATTTTCTCTTTTCCTGCTGGGTTTAGGCTTTCTTTGCTGTTCTTTCTCCAGCTCCTTTAGGTGTAGGGTTAGGTTGTGTACTTGAAACCTTTCTTGTTTCTTGAGAAAGGCTTGTATTGCTGTATACTTTCCTCTTAGGACTGCCTTTGCTGCATCCTAAAGATTTTGAGCTGTTGTGTTTTCAATTTCATTTGTTTCCATGAGTTTTTAAAATCATTTTTTAAGGGACGCCTGGGTGGCTCAGTTGTTGGACAACTGCCTTCGGCTCAGGTCATGATCCCAGAGTCCCAGGATCGAGTCCCGCATCAGGCTCCCAGCTCCATGGGGAGTCTGCTTCTCCCTCTGACCTTCTCTTTGCTCTTGCTCTCTCTCACTGTCTCTCTCTCAAATAAATAAATAAAATCTTTAAAAAAAAAAACATTTAAAAAAAATCATTTTTTAATTTCCTGGTTGACCCATGCATTCTTTAGTAGGATGCTCTTTGCCTCCCTGTACTTGCAAAAACCTCTTTCAATATTTCCTGCAGGGCTGGTTTGGTGTTTTTGCAAATTCTTTTAGTTTTTGTTTGTCCTGGAATTTTTTTTTTTTAAAGATTTTATTTATTTATTTGACAGAAATCACAAGTAAGCAGAGAAGCAGGCAGAGAGAGAGAGGAGGAAGCAGGCTCCCTGCTGAGCAGAGAGACTGATGTGGGGCTCAATCCCAAGAGCCTGGGATCATGACCTGAGCCGAAGGCAGAGGCTTTAACCCACTGAGCCACCCAGGTGCCCCTGTCCTGGAATCTTTTTATCTCTCCTTCTATTTTCAGTGACAGCCTAGCTGGATATAGTATTCTTGGCTGCATATTTTTTCTCATTTAGTGCTCTGAATATATCATGCCAGTTTGTTCTGGCCTGTCAGGTCTGCTACCAATCTAATATTTCTACTGTTGTATGTTATAGACCTATTGTCCTGAGAACTTTTCAGGATTTTCTCTTTGTCACCGAGACTTGTAAGTTTTACTACTAGTTGATGGGCTATTGGCCTATTTTTATTGATTTTGAGGGGGTTTCTCTGTGCCTTCTGGATTTTGATGCTTGTTCCTTTCACCAAATTAGGGAAATTCTCTGCTATAATTTGCCCCAATATACCTTCTGCCCCCTTCTCTCTTTCTTCTTCTGGTATCCCAATTAATCTAATATTGTTTTATTTTATCGTATCACTTATCTCTTGAATTTTCCTCTCATGGTCCAACAGTTGTTTATCTCTCTCTCAGCTTCCTTATTCTCCATCATTTGGTCTATATCACTATAGATCATATATCACTAATTCTCTTTTCTGCCTCATTTATCCTAGCAGTAAGAGCCTCTGTTTTTGATTGCACCTCATTAACAACTTTTTTAAAATTTCAACTTTGTTAGATTTTAGTTCATTTCTCCAGAAAGGGATTCTCTAGTATCTTCTCTGCTTTTTTCAAGCCCAGCTAGCATCTTGATAATTGTCATTCTGAACTCTTGTTCTGACATCTTACCAGTGTCCATATTGATTAGGTCCCTAGCCATCACTACCACCTCTTGTTCTTTTTTTTGAGGTGAGTTTTTCTGCCTCGTTATATTATCCAGATAAGAATAGGTGAATGAGAGAACAAAATACTAAAAGGGTAGCAACAACAGCAGAAAAATATACGCTAACCAAATCAGAAGAGACCCGAAACCCGGTGGGGGGGGAGGAGAAAGGAGAAAGAAAAGAGAGAGGAAAAAAAAATATGTATATATACACATATATCATTAGAACAGAGCCACACACTTGATTTTGGGTGTATTTTGGTCTGTTAGAAGAAACTGCCTCCCTAAATTTTAAAGAAATAAAAACTTTTATATGTATACAAAAATAAAGGTAAACACGATGAAGGGATGGAGTATGAATGTAAAGATGAAAATTAAAAAGGATTCTAAAAAAGGAATTGATAAGTTGGTTGAAAAAAGTAAAAAGCATGAAAAAAGAAAAAGGAGAGAACGTGATCAGGCTGGAGACTAGAACAAAGCATACGCTAGATTTAGGGTATATTTTGATTTGTTAGAAGAAACTGTATCGCAAAATTTTAAAGAAAAAAAAACTAACATGTATACAAAAAATAAAGTTAAATACTATGAAGGGATAGAATATAACAATGAAAATTTAAAAATATTTTTTAAAAGGTATTGATAAACTAGTTTAGAAAGGTTAAAATAGGAAAGAGGAAAAGTGTAAAAAATAGAATAAGAAAAAAATAAAATTAAAAAAATTTTGAAAGACTAAAGAATCATGGGAAAAAAGCCATGAAATCTGTGTTGCATTCCCCTAGCTCTGGAGTTCCACAGTTCTCATTAATTGGTGAACTTGGTCTTGGCTGGATGTTCTTGCTGATCATCTGGGGGAGGGGCCTGTTGTAGTGATTCTCAAGTGTCTTTGCCCGAGGTGGAAGTGCACTGCCCTTGCCAGCCTAAGTAATCTGCTTAGGTTCGCTCTCGGGAGCTTTTGTTCCCTGAACGCTTTCCATAGAGCTTTTGGGGGATGGGAATGAAAATGGTGGCCTCCCAATCTCCGGCCCAGCAGAGCTGAGAGCTTGGGGCCCCACTCCTCAGTGCACTGTCAGAGAAAAGCAGTTAATCCCTCCCACCTCCCTGGTCTCTGGCCATGCTCCTAGCTCACCCAGCCTGTGACCGAACATTTCTGTCTCTGGCGCAGGGCCCCCTTGGAGTCTCCAAACTCAGCAGATTCCTGCCGTGTGCTCCTGTGCCACTCCTCCTGGAGGAGGAAGGAGGGGGTCTCCCCGGATCTGCCACTTGTTAGGTCCCTGCTCGAGGAGCAGTGGCCTAACTGTTCCAGGAATCGCGGTTTATGGCAACCCTGAGCTGAGAGTCCATGCCTCGGCTCTGTCTCTGCAGCCGGCTTCCCTGCTTTGATACCTGGGAGCTCTGCCACACTCGGACACCCTTGGTCTTTTTGTGACCCCGTGGGTCCTGAGACCACATTGTCCCTGTGAGGGCTTCACCCCTTTCTTAGCCTCTGGAGCAACGTCCCTCAGTGGAGCAGACTTCTAAAAGTTCCAATTTTGTGCTCCGCTGCTCTACTGCTTGCTGGGAGCTGGCCCCTCTCCCTGTGGTCTACTTTCCTGTATATCGCCTTGGATTCACTACTCCACACTTCCTACTTTACAGAAAGTGGTCACTTTTCTGTTCCTAGAATTGCTGCTCTTCTTCTCTTCGATCTCCTGTTGAGTTTGTAGGTGTTCAGAATGGTTTGATAACTATCTAGCTGAATTCCTGGGACCTGATGAAATTTAGGTCTCCTACTCTTCTGCGATCTTGCTCCCCCCCCCTTTTTTTTGCCTTTTTTAGAGATTTTTATTTATTAGAGTGCAAGTGCACAAGTGGGGGGAGGAGCAGAGGGAAAGGGAGAGGGACAAGCAGACTCCCTGAGGCCTGGCTATGTGGGGCTACGTGGGGCTATGAGGGGCTGTGCGGGGCTGTGTGAGGTTATGTAGGCTCTTGGGGGGACATTGATCCCAGGATCCTGGGATCATGACCTGAGCTGAAATCAGATGCTTAACTGATTAAGTTAGCCAGGTGCTCCCAAAGGGGTTAACATTCTGACAGCAGATCGCACTTAATACTTTTCTCAGTATGCACCCCCTGCCCAACCCTTCTGTTAAACTTTTCTGTACAATATAACTTCATTCTGTCCAGGTTGGGGAGATTGCTTGGAGCAGAGAAGCACATCCGCCAGCTTTTTGGCCAGGCTTATCACACCCACATCCAGAGGCATCGAATTCCTGAGCCTCTAAGAAGTTCTGTGATGAGGGCGCCTGGGTGGCTCAGTCATTAAGCATCTGCCTTCAGGTCAGGTCATGATCCTGGGGTCCTAGGATTGAGCCCTGAACTGGGCTTCCTGCTCAGTGGCAGGAAGCCTGCTTCTCCCTCTCCCAACTCCCCTTGCTTATATTTCATCTTTCGCTGTGTCTCTCTCTGTCAAATAAATAAATAAAATCTCCAAAAAAAAAAAAAGTTCTGTGGTGAAACTTTGCTTGCTTTCTGGCATCACTCATGGCTAGCTTAGCATTCAGCTTATAAACCCTTCCTGTTGTTGTTTTTGGCTCCTATCATCCCTGTCCTTGTGGGTTTATGCCCTTGAATGGTCTTTATTGTTTTAGTGGGATTTTTAATTTTTTTTTCTTTCAGATTTTTATTTAAATTTCAAATACATAGTGTAGTATTAGTTTTAGGAATAGAATTTAGTAATTTATCGCATATCCAATTCCCAGTGTTCATCATAACAAGTGTCCTCCTTAATATCCATCGCCCATTTACGTATCACATCCCTCCATCAACCCTTGGTTTGTTCTCTATCTTTAAGAGTATCTTAGGGTTGGGGCACCTGGGTGGCTCAGTCGGTTAAGCCTCTGCCTTCGGCTCGGGTCATGATCTCAGGGTCCTGGGATCAAGCCCCGCATTGGGCTCTCTGCTCAGCAGGGAGCCTGCTTCCCCCTCTCTCTCTGCCTGCTTGTGCTCTTTTTCTCTGTCAAATAAATAAATAAAATCTTTAAAAAAAAAAAAAAGAGTATCTTAGGGTTTGCTTTCCTCTCTCTCCCTTTTTTTTTTTCCTTCTTAGTGGGATTTTTTTTTAGATGGACCTGAAGTCCTCCATCCTCCATTTTAAACTGGTCTCTTCGATAGCCTATTAACTGGTTTCCTATAGGCTATTCTTCACACAGTAGCCAGTGTATTGAAAACATAGATCATGTTACTCCCTTGCTGAAAACTCTCCAGTGGTTTCCTGTTGCACTTAGAATAAAATCCAAATTCCTTGCCTAGGCCTATAGAACCTTATATGATCTGGCCCCTGGCTGGCTACAAGGCCTGAGAATCAGGCCTTATATCCTGCTGCTCACCCCATCGGTTAGTTCTCTTCTCCAGCCCCAGTGGCCTTCTTGCTGTCCTCTGGACACCAGAGCTGGTTTCACTTTCATTAATTATCTGTTCCTATTCCGTGCTCATTTCCTAATTCTTTTCATTTATTGTTTTTAACATCACTTTGTTGCATTGTTTGCTCTTTCTTCAGTTTAACTTTGTTGGTAGAATATTAAAGTTTTATAAATTTATTCTTAGTAACTATTTTTTAAAAAGATTTTAATTAATTAATTAATTGAGAGGGAGAGCGTGCGTACCCATGCACCAGCAGGGGGAGTGGAAGAAGCAAGCTCCCTCATGAGCAAGGAGCTGGACATGGGGCTTCATCCCAGGACCCTGGGTGCATGACCTGAGCTGAAGGCAGGCATTCAACTGAGCCAGGTAGCCCAACTTTTGTCCTTTAAAGAATGCCTTCAGGGGGCGCCTGAGTGGCTCAGTTGGCTCGGGTCATGGTCTCAGGGTCCTGGGATCGAGCCCCACGTTGGGCTCTCCGCTCAGCGGGGAGCCTGCTTCCCTTCCTCTCTCTCTGCCTGCCTCTCTGCCTACTTGTGATCTCTGTCAAATAAATAAAAATCTTAAAAAAAAAAAAGTGGCCAGTTGTTTCGAAATCAGTTTTTTGAGTGCATTCCTACTAATTTGACTAAAAATGCCATCTTTCATATAATATATGTATAATTAATCTATTTCTGGGTTCTGTTCTTATGTATTTATCCATTTCTATATAAGTATTTTACAATACTCATCAACAAAAGTCCCACATTGTTTTTCTTATTCAAAATTTCAATGATTGTAGGTCTTATCTCCCAAAGGCATTTTTACTTCTTAGATTTTAATTGGGATTTGTAATGATTTTGGGGAACTGATGGCTTTTAAATATTGGGCCTTTTTTTCCCTGGGTTCAAGATGTCTCAATTTTTACAGGTCTACTTTCCTAGATCTTTTTTTTGTCCCTTCTGTGTCTTTTAAGTAAGAGTTTATAGTTTTCTTCACAAAGGATTTTCATATTTTGTATTAGCTGTAATCTTATTTTATAAGCATTGTATTGTTTCTATAAATGGAGATTTGAAAAAATTGATTTTTAGTGTGGACAGAAGGTATCGATTTTTGTATATTCTAGCCATCTGACCGAGAATTTTTATTCATTCCAAAAGCCGGTTGATTCATTTGGGTTTTCAGGATAGATGGTCAGATTGACTAAAATGTTTTACCTTGTCTACTCTAGTAGTTATACCTCAATTCTCAGTACTGGTAATGAGGTTTCCTTGTTTTGTTCCAACTTAATGGTAAAATATTAAGTCTATTTTTAGTATTTTTATAATTTGACCATTAAGTAAGATGTGTCAGTGGGACTGCACCAGATAACCTTAAATAACTTTAGGACATTTACTTTTCCTAGAGGTTTTCTCATGAAAGGGGGCTGAAATTTATCCTATGCAAATTTACTAAAAGGTATCTACTGAAGTTTTTTCCTTCCTTTAATTTAGTACAGTTAACAGTATTGAGAGTTTTCTTTATTTTTTTTTTCCAAAGATTTTATTTTTGAAGTAATTTTTACACGCAGTGTTGGGCTTGAACTCAAAACCTGGAGATCAGGAGTCACATGCTCAGGGTGCCTGGGTGGCTCAGTCAGTTAAGCCTCTGCCTTTGGCTCAGGTCATGATCCCGGGGTCCTGGGATCGAGTCCCTCAGTGTGTGTGGGGGTGGTGTCTGCTTCTCGATTTCCTTCTGCCCTTCTCCACCCCCCCAACTTGTACTCTCTTTCTCTCAAATAAATAAATCTCAGGAAAAGAAATAAGTCACCTGCTCTCCTGACTGAGCCAGCAGGTGCCCCAGCATTGATAAGAGTTTTCTATCCACTCATGTTGGTTTTATATCTTTTAAAAACACAGTTCCGGGGCGCCTGGATGGCTCAGTCAGTTAGGTGTCTGCCTTTGGCTTGGGTCGTGATCTCAGGGTCCTGGGATCGAGCCCCACATCTGGCACCCTGCTCAGTGGGGAGCCTCCCTCTCCCTCTGCCTGTCACTCCCCAACTTGTTCTCAATCTCTCTGTGTCAAATAAATAAAATCTTAAAATTTAAAAAAACAAAAAACAAAAAAAACCACAGTTCCAGATTATATTTACTAGTATTTCCTGTAGTTTATGACTTGGGTTTTAGGAACTATGCTTGTACTGTTTATCAACTATTAACAAACCAATCGATTGAGACCATCACAGGGGCGTCTGGGTGGTTCAGTGGGTTAAAGCCTCTGCCTTCGGCTCGGGTCATGATCCCAGGGTCCTGGATCAAGCCCCGCATTGGGCTCTCTGCTCAGCAGGGAGCCTGCTTCCTCCTCTCTCTCTGCCTGCCTCTCTGCCTACTTGTGATCTCTGTCAAGTAAATAAATAAAATCTTTAAAAAAAAAAAAACCATCACAAATATCCTAAAATCTAACATATAACCTGAATAACCAGTCAGAAGTCCACATTGTTCTTACGTTTTTGGAGAGATGTGGATGAGAGGTGGGTAGTCTGGTGAGGAGAGCAGTTGACATCATCTGGGATTTACTGGGCCTCCGTTCAGTCTGTATTTGCCATTAAGTTGCTAGACAATCTTAAGACATAAACTCTCAGCTTCAAAGTGAAAATCTGAAATGGGGGCACCTGGGTGGCTCAGTGGGTTAAAGCCTCTGCCTTCGGCTCAGGTCATGATCTCAGGGTCCTGGAATCGAGCCCTGCATCCAGCTCTCTGCTCAGCGGGGAGCCTGCTTCCCCCTCTCTCTCTGCCTGCCTCTCTGCCTACTTGTGATCTCTGTCAAGTAAATAAATAAATATCTTAAAAAAAATGCTAAAAAAAATCTGTGAGATGGGTCAGCAGGGGAATCAAACATTAAAGTGCCAGGAATAGCATCAACTACTGTCTGAATGTGAGAAATGATTGAACTACAGGTCAGGTATTTTACATTTAAATGCAGTTATGAATGAAAATACAATATAAACACATTAAAATCGCCCAAGCCATGTAAAACCCGAAGGCATTAAAATTTATTAAATGATGCAATAACAACAGAATTCTTTATTTACAATAGCATTATTTAACATCAAATAAGCAAATAGCATCAGCAAAGCAATATTAACTTGCATAAATGTATTTAAAATTTCTCTGAATATATCTACCTTTGCATAAACTGCTCACACTAGAAATACAAACATCAATGCAGGTGAACAAAGTGATGTTCAGAGTCAACTCCATTTTGAAAATAAATCACAACCTGAAACACTGTAAGCTTTCTCCTGAAGAACCATAGTTAATATATTGCTTAATTTTACCCTTGTATAATCTTTTCATATACACACATCTCAGATGCAACTTCATGAGGAACTGTACAAATAAAACCCACAAATGACAAAGGAACAAAAATGACAGTTCAATGTTTGAAGAAATGTATCATCATCACTATTCAACAACATAAAGGTTAAGTGATGATGCACTTATTCAAAAATTGTACACAATTCACTATACAAATATAATACATTGGACAGCTATGTAGGAATATACAAGACTTAAAAACAGATCTAAGGCATTATGCTAGATTTTAGCATTTTGAGGTTCTTGCACATAGCTTTTACCTGTAGTAAGAAACTTAAAAGATTTTGTTTTAGTCTATAAAGAAACACCAGGGAGAAAATTCTAATTAAAATCGAAGCCACTACAGTAATTTTCTTTTGTGCAGAGAATGCTTTGCTCTTAGGCAGCATACTACCATACAAATACTAGAAAATTTTAAATTCACACCAACAATTAATGGCTTAAGTTGCATTTCAAAATTGATTGTGTATCTTTGGGTTCTGCAAGTGGATCTGTGCCACCCATTTCATGTGTTAAGCCCATATGAACTCCATTTTTAAACACAGATTAAAAATTGCATTATATAAACTGCAAAAACATTGCTTTCGGTTATTACAGGCCATAAGAGATACACGTGGGAGGGGCATTTTTAGTCTTTGAGTCAAACGAATTCATTGTAGTAAAACAGCTCACTTCACTTGTTAAACTTAGCACATTACATGAACACTTAAATGAGTTTTACAACCAAGTTAATGTATGTATACTTTTCACATTATGTGTTTTTCACATTTAGTAATATAAGTAAAACACTGATTATTTTGTTCTATTAAACAAAACCAAGTACTCAGTCTAACAAATTTATTGTTTACAGCATGAGAAATACTGATAATGAAGGGGACTGATTTTGGCTTTTGCTTCTATAGTGATCAATATGATCAGAGGATTCCTTCACTGACTTTTCTTGATTAGATGTAAAGCAAAATCCACTACCTGGTCTGAGCCACAGGAGAATTTATCATCTCTTTTCCTTCAAAACAGTAATGATCATGAATTACTCTAAATTACCAGTATCACAGGTTTGCAGATTTGTCTGAATTGGGATGGACATTAAGACAGTGGGCAGACGGGTCAATGATACAAGATACACAGATATTTTTGGGGACAGTGTTCTGGTGAAAAGGGACTGAAAACAAAACAAAGCCAGTTTAAACTCCATTTCTCCTTTGTGCTGTGTGAAGCTGAAGTCATTCTGATTCACATATTTCTAAAAATCAACTTAAAACCAGTCACAGTAAACTGTGTCATGTGAGCCTCATCACACCGATGAGGTCATGGAGTTCCGGGCCAACATCTGCTCATTTTTTTCCATCTCTGCTGGGCAACCCAGTGGTTCGGTGGAGACGAGCAGAGCCTCTCGAGGGGCCACGTGAACTGGTGGCCGCCGAGAAGTGCTGTTCCTTGGCCACCTCCCTGTAGTGAGACCCCTCTCAAGTGGAACAAGGTATCGAAATGCAAATTTCCAGAAAATTTCTTTAGTATGGAGCAACACTTTCAGACTGTCTACTTAACCATTTATCTTTGGGCTAGATCTCTTTCTATACGCCCTTATTTGCCCATAGAGAGAGAGATAGAAATAGGGGTAGTTGGTACATTTTCCACCCTGCCACAAATAAACGAACAATCAAATTTCAAGGAAAAACCTCTCTGTTCCTAAAAAGCCTGGCTAATGAGATATAAAATGCTTTGCTTTTTAGACATCAAAAAGACATCATTCTGAAATTTAGGTAAGAAAGTATGTGAATTAGGGGTT
This sequence comes from Lontra canadensis, assembly GCF_010015895.1. Lineage (NCBI taxonomy): Eukaryota > Metazoa > Chordata > Mammalia > Carnivora > Mustelidae > Lontra > Lontra canadensis. The sequence continues at coordinate 18,286,492 of NW_022631031.1, read as the reverse complement.
GGGGGGAAATAGCTCAAAAAAGGCCATCAGTTTCTCGGTATTGCGGTTGTCTGAAACTGACGCCAATTAATAAAAGATTATTCCCCTACCAGAGTAGGCAAGAAAAACAACCATAAAAGTGGCCTGCTTAGTAACATGTAGTCTTTCTAAGGTTCATTAAGAAAGAATATAAACATATAAAAATCAAGAATTGGTTCCTACAGCGGCTGCATATCATATAGATAAATGATTTATGAGCAGAATCACGAGGTTTAGAAAATAAAAAGTCTTAAGTCTACAAATTAGGTCTAATCAAGGCATCGATATCCTTTACAAAACACCTTTAGGAGACATTGCTATGAAGATATCTAATTTAATACTGAAGTACCTCAATTTTGAGTCAATTCCACAATATGTATACCTCACAAAAATTATACAATTAAAACACTTAAGTTCTCAACTTAAATTATTGCTTGTTTACATATAAATTGGATTTTATGTACCTTACAAAACTTCGGCTTAGTCAGCACTGCTAAAAAACAAAATAAAAAACACATGGCGGAGGTTCAATCTCTTGTGATATCTGCTGTCAATTTTAAACACACTGTTATTTTTGCCCGTTTTTGTAGGCCAGTGTTGCTGGGGAACAGAATAAACATGCTTCCAAAGCAGGTATCCTTAGTTTGATTGGTATCAAGTCCTAACTTTGCTCCTCTCCTTGCCAGTAAATGCATTTTTCTAAAAGTTAATAGTTAGCAGTTGTTAAGTGGCTGGCAAAACGTTTAAGGAAATAAAGGGCTTACCTGGTTTCTGTTGCTTTTAAAATTTTTTTTCTAGCAAGATGAGTGAATGTAGGAGAGAGGTGAGGAAGGCCGAGAGGGGAGGGAGGGTCGGGATCACACAGGGGAAGAAGAGGTGCGAGTCAAAGCTGTCTGAGCAGCCTAAAGGGAGCTTAGTTTGGAAATGAACAACGTTTCTTCTCGAGTCACAATTTAGGTGAACTAGCTTGATTCTGACAAAGGAAAAAAAAAGGAAAAAGCACTTGATCTTATTAACAGCCCTCTCACAGGCTCCCTTTCATCTGTTGGTAACTGGAAACTCTGCCCAACATGGCCTCTAGAGCTCCTACAAAGATACAACTATGATTTTATCGGTCTTCACTCCTTGGGTGTCTGTACATACAGCGCTGTCCATGCTGTCTGCTCTGCTTTTATCCCAAATGCAGGCTTTCGTTTAGAACACCTTTAGTGTGATTTTTTTGTTTGTTTGCGTAATTCTTTTCTTTCCCCGAGATGAAATCTTCATCTCTTGCACTGGACTGATAAGCCAGGGGAAAACAAAGCAAGAAACCAGTGTCTGGAACCAAACAGGGACAGAACAAGAGCAGGGTTGTTTTCCTTAAATACATACGTTTACATACATTCAGTGTGACACGGGTATGAAATTTGCCTGTCGACATTTACTTTGCAGGAGAGATCTAAGTTGCACTAAGGTGAATGCAGCGAACAGAGAGCAACTGTCTGGACGTGAGCTTCAGACTGTCAGAGAAGAGGCCGCTCGTCCTGCAGCAGCCAAGGGGACTCCACCCTGGGAGCCGGGGCCCAGGCCCTTCTGCTGAGCTGGCTCTGGCAGAACTGGCCGGCAGGTCGATTGGGTCAAAACAAATAGACACAGCTCTCCAGGCTGGTACGTGTTTTGAGCAAGTGAGCCCCGTCAGCTGAAGAGAGAAGCAACCAGCTACCTTCAGGGTCAGCAGTATTTCTGCAGGAAAACAGAGAAAAGCGTCAAGTACTTCTGAAGTTGTTATAAAACACCGCTGTAGTACTCCTCATGAGATCATCAGAATGCCTGGCCATTTTATTTTTTTTTAATTTTTTATTAACACATCATGTATTATTAGCCCCAGGTACTTGGTCATTTTAAGTAATGTCCGTCCCGAAGGCGGCCTCTGGCTGAATTACACTCGATTCTGCTGCAGACAGGCAGAAGGCACTGGTCCTAACTGGACGCGTTATTTCCAAAGGCAGCGGATCCTACGTACCGTTTTGAAGACGGAGAGATTGTGGATGGAGACAGTGGATTACTCATCTCTCCTGAAGGACTGCTGCTCTCTTCCCAGCGATATCCCAGACCAGTTCAATCTCTCCCACCTTCTCCAACGAGATTACTAAGATACCTCGTTGCTGAACTGCCCTTGCTTTGTGACAGCACAGTTCAGAAGTGGCCACCACTTGCTTACTCCTTCCTCAGAATCATCTGGTACAAACCCACTTTCAGCAAAATGTCCATCTTGGCTCTCTCTTGTGGAGAGATGCCCCGGATTCCGCGGGTGTTTTCCTGCCTTTAGCAAACTGAATAAGCAGGGTTTATTGGCTCTCAGGGCATTCGTGCTAGTTTTTGGCTGCTATGCAGTGGCAGTCTGAATGACTGAACACGGAGGGCTGGAGTGAGCAAGACCCCGGTGGAGGTTATCTGCTTAGTTGGTTCCAAGTCTATCTGTTAGTGCTTTTCTTTGGCTATTGACTATGTTTCCCCCCGAGATATTTTATCCATGTAGGAAATACTCTGTGCCAGGTGCTGGGGATATCACCGTAACAATACATTTCCGGTCACTGCTATCAGAACACTGAGTGGGCCAGGCGGACACAGAAATAGCATGGTCCGAGTTCCGCGAGAGGAAACACTGGTTGGTTGCTGTGGGCACGAGTAACAACTGCTTCTGGGGTTTAGATCTTTAGACACAGCACATCACGGCCACTAGAGATGGTCTAGTTTAAGTCAGATTGGAGAGGAAGTTTCACCTAGTCCCTTGGAAAGAGAGATCTGGGCGGACTGCTGCTAGATCGTGCAGTCTCACGGTCATAGGGGGGCTACCACCTCCCGCCCCGGCTGGCTGCGTGGCTCCCCCAAGCTTAACCCATGTGCACAAGACCTGCTCTGGCTACAGCTCCTCGTGGAGAACAGTGAACATCTTTCTCTCTGTAATAGACAGTTAATGTCTACCTTTATTCCCAATTTGTGTCACTTACGTGATTTTATATAGAAATACTCCATGGCTCTGACTGAAATAGGAAAAAAGTCTTTCCATTTTCCAGTTAATCTGGAAAAACGAATTCTATTGAGAAGTATCCCTGTCCTTAGCCACTTGAAGGCGGCAGTGTTCTCTCACACGAATGGACACCACTAAACAGCCATCAGGCAGGATCGGTGTTGTGAAAGAGAACACGGAGTGGGACACGCATCTCTAGAGGAATGCCGCGTGGCTTGGCCTCTGGCTGTGTCACTGGGGGGGGGGGTGGTGTCACTCAATCCTTCTGTCCCTCAGACTTCCTAGGGCTGTCATGAGGATTAAACAAAATGATGTATGTGGAGTGATTAAGTACTTCTCGCAACAGGGAAAGTGCTCGGTTGGTGTCCTCGCCACTATCCCCATCACCACCACCTCAGAGCGGGTCCTCGTTAGTGATCGACTTCCGTAACACGAGCCAGTACAAGTAATTACAGCCGGGCTTTATACAAGAGCCCTGCAGCTGAGCGATAAACTCAATTTTGGTCTGTTTAAGTATATGTAAACTGCAGAGGCGTACTCTTAAGTCCTTGTAAAGGAAGAATCGTTGGTGATATGAAATAACCACCCTTCTCTAAATGGTGTTTTGGTAAATCGCTCTGCTTTAAGCAAGGTACAGTTTTAATCTCCATTTCAATATAAGTGGAACATAGATTCAATTAACAATGAATCACAGTGGTTTCCAGCTCAACAAATAGAACCAGGTTATGGATAAAAATTCTGGAAATAGTTCTTTAATTCACAACAGCAACAAAGCTATTCCAGAAACACAAGAGGCTGCAGATGACTGGCTCGCCCTCTGTGCACACATCAGTAGCACGGTGACAAGGACGGGGTAACGGCCAGTCATCACTCATGGATTAGAAGGGATACACTGTACATATTACCCCTGGAGGAAACAAGAGCATCTGACAGACCGTTCTCTGGCGTTAACATTCACACGAACAAAGTACAGATGGGTGAGCAAGATTCAAGAGGGGGACTGGGAAAAACAGGGAAAGTGGGAGGGGCACGAATGGTCCAGGCTAGATGACAACAGGCAGAGCCTTCTTACTCTGCATCCTGATGGATACTTGGGATGGGCAGAACATCCGGTATTTACTGAAAGCTGCTTTTTGTGGTGCTGATCATTCCATCTCAGTTTTAGCGGGCACCCACTGGGCGCCTAGATGTGCATGCAGGTAAATACCCTGGGCCTACCGGCCCACCTTCCCTGCACCTCTGCCTCTCCACTGTGCCCAGGCCCCCTCTGTGGATTAGTCGATCCAGTCTGGGAAGTCCCTGCTGCATTCTGCTTCTTGGAGTGGTCCCCCTCACTTCTAGGAGGGATATCCCCACACACTTGCTGTATGGAGTTGGCCAAATTCCCTAATTCTGAGACTCCGTCTCCTCATCGATGAGCGTGGGGAAGGGCTTAATCTCTGATGGGCCCAGCATGTCCCTGTACGCTAGAGACCAAATGCTATGTTCCCTTTCTTCACGTCAGAGGCTTTTCCCTCCTAAGATGAAGTTTCCTAGTGCCTGATGATGAGGGCTCTTCTCAACATGGAGCTGAATATTCACTGTCTGCCTGTCCTACAGAATGTGGGAAGGTTTCTTTTCCCTTTAGGATCTATAAAATGAGAGAAAGGAAAAGCAACCAATTTGTTTTTTGGGAGCCTTCTCCAATGTTACTTGCATAAAACCTTTAGAAAGGTATCACGGGAGCTCTGTGTCCCCTCTGGGGAAGTGGGAGGTAGAGTGCAGGGACTGGGAATGCACCCTTTGGGGTCAGCCTGCCTGGGTTCCCTTCTTGGTGTGACAGAACCTCAGGAAAGTCATGAAACCCTCAAAACAGTAGTTCCACCGTACGGTTGTGATGTGGTTTAAGTGATCTAGTTTAAACCAAGCCCTTGGCAGACAATCATGCTTGTGGTAAATGCTCAATACCTGTTGGTTGTTTCTGGAAAGACTATGAGGATGCTTGGGTGGGCTCAGTTGGTTAAGAATCTGCCCTTGGCACAGGTCATGATCCCAGGGTCCTGGGATCAAGCTCTGAGTGGGGCTCCCTGCTCAGCGGGGAGTCTACTTCTCCCTCTGCCCGCCACTCCCCCTGCTTGTGCTCTGACAAATAAATAAGATCTTAAACAAACAAACAAACAAACAAAAAAGACTACGAGTGCCTGCTTTGTGGGGATGCTGGCCTAGGCTGGCACATAGTCACACTGAAGGTGGCCGGAGGGAGGTCTCATCCTGTGGTGGTGGGTTCAGGGAGGAAAATGTGATCCTGGCCCCAAATGCTTTCTTCCTCCCACAGAGCTGCAATGTGCCCAGAGGTTAAGCTCCCTGGCACTTCTAGGTTAAAATGGGCTATCCTTCAGTGGACGCCTAATTATACTAATGTCATTGTTCCTCTGGGAAGTGCCATCCTAGGTTTTAAGCATCTACTTTCTGCACACAAGGCATCAGTGGGTTATGTGGCCACTCTCTGTAGAAGTACAGTGGGGTAGGGGGTGGGGTGGGGTGGGGAGGCAGGACTGGCAGCAAGAAGATGGCAGCCCTGTAAGGGGCTTCAAACTTCAATAAATGGCACATTTAGAGTTTAAACACAGGGCCAATATGAAATATATTCTATTTTCTATATGATTCACTATAGCAACATTAACCATTTAGATGAGCTGTGTATCTGGGTACTTGCAGAAAACATCTGTAGAACTCCCCACCCATGGGCCTCTCTGCAATGCATGACTATGGTTCTATTTTTTTTTTTTTTAAGATTTTACTTATTTATTTGACAGACAGAGATCACAAGTAGGCAGGGAGGCAGGCAGAGAGAGAAAGAGGAGGAAGCAGGCTCCCTGCTGAGCAGAGAGCCCCATGCTGGGCTCGATTCCAGAACCCTGGGATCATGACCTGAATGAAGGCAGAGGCTTTAACCCACTGAGCCACCCAGGTGCCCCGACTATGGTTCTATTTTTTTTTTTTTTTTTAGTATTTTATTTATTTGCGAGAGAGTGCGCATGTGTGCACGCATGAGTGGGGGCAGGAAGGGGACGTCAGAGGGAGAAGCAGACTCCCTGCTATGCAGGGAGCCCCATTCAGGGCTTGATCTCATGACCCTAGGATCATGACCTGAGCCAAAGTCAGATGCTTAACTGACTGAGCTACCCAGGCACCCTGGATCTATTAATTTTATTTTACTTATTTTTAAAAATATTTTATTTATTTGATAAAGAGATACAGTGAGAGAAGAACACAAGCAGGGGGAGTGGGAGAGGGAGAAGCAGGCCTCCCGCTGAGCAGGAAGCCTGACTCGGGGCTCCATCCCAGGACCCTGGGATCATGACCTGAGCTGAAGGCAGATGCTTAATGACTGAAACACCCAAGCGCCCAATGGATCTGTTACTTTTTAAACTTGGGTATTAACAAAACCACCCACGATCCACTTCTTTTGTATGAAACTCAACATTGATCCTACATTTTCTCCACTGAGAGAGAATTTTTAACTTAAAAAAAGTTATCTACTGCTAAGGATTATATCCCTTAGCTTCAGAGGGCCCCTGTGGGCTCATTTATCTATGTGCTAAACTGCTTCCAGAGCCTTCCTGTTAACGGATCTGCTGCTAGGCACACAATTCAGTTGGGTTCTAAGTACCAATTATTCTTTTTAAAGATTTGATTGAACACGGTAGTATCATTCTCTTTAGAACAAGTGTTGAAGATAATAGACAAATAATACACATGACTATTGCCCAAACAAAATGAAATATAGAGAAAACCCTTAAGAAGAATAAACATACACTTAATTAAGGGATAGAGAACAATTAGCTCCTCTTCATCCTCCTGAAGATCTAACATGATTCAGAAAAAGTAAAAATAAAAGTTTGCTCAAACATGACTGCTTTTTTGGCTATCATAATATCATTTCAGAGCAAAATTAGTGTTCTTAATTCATAACACCACCATTAGCTCAATTAAAATGAACTTAAAGAAATAATTATTCATAGAAAACCACTGTATGCCAGATAAAATTACAAGGTATTTTTCAAAATCACAAGCGTTACAACTATCTTCAGTCTACTTGCTGACAATGTATCTGCCAGTTTTGGTCTATAAAATACCCACGTTCACTTTACTACCCTATTCACCCCTTGCTATTTCTTACCCGTGATGTGTCTCCCTCCTGCTTAATCATATCCATTCCAGGCAGCTGGTTTGGGAAAAGGTTGCCTCCCCTCAGAGCAGGATCATTAACCTGAGGGCACAAGACAGCACAGTGGCTACCTTCAGTGGCACGTCCAAAAGTGTACTAGGGAAAAACCAACCATCAATCTTCCTCCTTGTCTTGGTTTTTAGGAACAGAATTATGGAGAAAGAGGACTATATAAAAACAGCTCCATCCCTGTATCCACTCTCCCAGGTATAGACTTGGGGGTGGGGGGAGTATGGAGGGACAAGAAAATACAAGTCACACTAACTGCCTTCAAAAAACTGTGTAGAAATTTGACAGAGACAACAATACTAGAAACATTTTCATGCCTTAATATGTTCACCTTTTTGGCTGGTTCTAATGATACTAATGACTTGTATATGGGACTTTAAAGTCATCCGAGAAGCTCCTAGTATCTTTGCTATTTAAGTTAGTTATTGATTAGCAAGAGCAAGTCTGAGTACCCAACAGTGCTGAATTTGGGAAATCTTCTACAACCAAGTGAACTATTCATTAGCATTCATACAATTAGTAAAGGTACAAATACTAATACTGTATAGGACTGATTTTGTCTGAAGAAAACACACTACAGTTGTATTTTTTTGGCTTCTCAAATTAATTCTGATACTCAAAAGGTTTAAATTTATGCACAAGTTTCTATACAGAAGTGATCTGGGTTATTAAAAATGCACCAGTTTACTTCCAGATAGGCTGAGTAAGACCCATGCTAGACTAGACTATGTCAGTGGCCCTGGCTTTATAGTTTCCCTACAAAGAGAATCAGGAACCACTACTGGTTCCTTTTTGTAGAAAACGCAAAATCAACACCATGTTTTCTCCACTGAAACGATTAAGAGTCTATCTTTAATTATGTCTGTTTAATTTACCCAAGTAAGCATTTAGCCACCATCAATTCAACTACAAGAAGTGCAGATTATTACACACACAGAGCTTTCTTAAATTGCAAAGGGCTTTGAATTTTCTCATGCACTACTCTGCATTTTTATTAACATCTTCTTATAGAATAAAATGCTGAGGTGCTGTAAAATTTAGTAAAATTTTCACACAAATTGTGGTTTACCAACATCAGATTAAATAGACCTAATCAAACTCTGAATCTTTCACCATTCTCACAATTACCATCTAACTGCAATATACAGTTCTGTCAGTGACTTACTAAGTCATTTAAACCCTCCATGCCTCGATTTCTCCATATATGAAGTAACACTCAGGGTCCTTGCCACATCTCTACTTTGCATGAACTACTGAGGTAGCAGAATGCCAAGCCATTTTGTGCCCTTTAGAAAGAAGTCTTCTGTAAATACGATTTAAAAATTACCAACTGATATTTTTACCTGTGGCTCAGCTGCCTCAGATTCTGAATCCCCGGCTGACGGAGGTAACAGTGTGCTGAGTCTCTTTGCCACCAAGTGAAGTTGGTGTGCTCTTAGGGATAGTAGAATCACTACAGCCTTAGTCAGAATTACAGTCTCAAGCAGAAGCCTTTTAAAAATATTGGCCAGAAAATTATGGCGCTCACATCCTCAAGATGATGATTAGAATAGTTTTTGGATTGACACCACCGGTGTCAGTCTCCCTGCACGCATGACGTGTCATTTAAAGCTAACTGGATGGGGACCGGGTGGGGAATGGAGTGGGGAATAAAGCTAACGGGATGGCAGGCAGTTAAGTGCGGCCTTTGTGATTCTTCTGATTTTTCATTTAGAAGAAAATCAGTTCTTAAGCTTAAATCCAAAATAGAGCCATTTAGGAAGCACATTTACCATTCCATTTTTAGAGGTTCACTTTAGAGATTGCTAAGTTCCTCAAATAATTTAAGTGACAAAGTTAAGAAATATTTTCAAATATCCTTGAGCAGTCAAGAATCCTTTCATGTTTATTTTGTCATTAACAAGTATTTCTGTTAATGGCACTAACACAGGTGAAAGTAAGGTGAGGAAACACTCATCAAAATAAAAGTGGGAGTTGATGGTAGATGTTAAATACATGGCAAGATACACTGAGCGCAGAAATAGGCAAAAAGTTTTGATCAGAAGACAGTGGGCTGCTTCTCAGGGTGCTCACCTGCTCAGGACCCATGGAGGACAGCCCTGACGTAGGCACGGAGGTCACTGAGGTCATGCTGATCTGTCCTGTCATCTGGTTCATGTTGCTCATCCCACCTGTGTTGGTCGCCATGGATACATTGATGTTCATATTGTTATTGTACATGCTGGTGTTTGCTTGTTGCCCAAAGTGTGGTGGAGACTGTTGTGAAAACATGCTAGAACCCAAGGAAAAGATGAAAATGTCAAGAGTTGTAGGGCAAACAGGCAGGCAGTTCTGCACGCTGGCTTCTCAGGCAGTTACTTCATTTACTTCAGAATGAGTAAGTCTAGGCTGAAAGAATCCAGGGTGGGGCAGCCAGCAGGGGTGAAGTCCGAAATGGTAAGGGGAAGTGCTCAAGGAAGCTGCAGGGGTGACCACGCTCCTCTCCTTTTCCTAACATCACTGGGAAGGTCTAGAGATTAGTTTCCACTTTCACGTCTGCACCTAACAAGCTTTTTATCTGGTTGCTTTTATTACATGTACTGATAAAGGATGGCTTCTAGGGCACTGCCATCCAGAGTAGTTTCCAGCTTAAACTGGTGGGGTGATACCTTCTGAGGGGAGTTCCTTTCATTCCTAAGGAAAAGATATGCTAAACTTTTTTAAGTTCTGGTAACTTCTTCCCTAGGAAAAGTAAACCTCCTTACTTAGTAGTTTATTTGACACTGCTTGCTTGAGCAAAAAGTTAAGAAAAAAACAGAAAAGATGGGCACCTGGCTGGCTTAGTCCATAGAACAAGTGACTCTTGATCTCAGGGTTGTGAGTTCAAGCCCCTCTTGGGCATAGAGCTTACTTAGTTTAAAAAAAAAAAAATACAGAAAGAGACAGGTGGTCTACAGAAAGATTCCCTGGTGATCATTTATATCAAAATGCCACATAAACACGGCATACCTGTTTCCAGCCATATTCCCCTGCGCCCACCCGTTCATGTCAGAGGAGGCCTGGTAGGCTGGATTTGCTTGCGACTGCTGCATCATGGGGCTCTGGGTATGCGCCATTCTGGGCGACATCAGAGGGCTCTGGGGCGTCGTTGCCCCGGTAAAGCCTGGATCAGGCTGCTGACTTATTCCTTCAAAAACAAAACAGAAATTGGAAAGAGATTGTTAGTGTTATGGTAGAGACTAGGGAGAAAAAAAGAGAACGTTCAAATTCACATACACTTAGAAAATTACTTTCAAATACCTGATCATGTGCTGGTTAATTATATACACCTTAAAGAGACTCCAAAATGGGATATAATTCATGAAGCAAGAAATTTCCATATCTTACTTCTCTACAGTGGTCACAAGGGTGCCTAAGAACCACATTAACCACCATGACTAGAGATGGAGAATATATTGTTCCGTCCCCTTATCCCTCTCCAAATCAAGCATGAGTCAACAGGTATACTTCTCTTTTACCTGAAATAGTCTCTACATTTTTATGTATCAGTATAACTGGGTTGTTTATAAACTTTAGGTAAGATTAAAGTTCAGCTGTATATAAAAAGTTAACACCTGAATAATTTTTTATTGAATCAAGTCATTCTGTGATTAAATCAATGCATTTTTAAAAATAAGTAACTGCATCACGATTAGCTTGTTTTGTCTTTAGAAAGGGCTCTATGGTTCTTCAGTGCTATCTAAGATGAGCAAGAATCAGACAAATTCTATGTAAGCTTCTTGTTCAGTGTAGAAGCAAACGGCATTTACGCTACAAGGAGAGAAAGAACTTTCAGAAGACTTTTCGAAGTCATCAAAAAGGACAAAGAGGAAAGGAGCTTCGAAACAAAGGCAGCAACTCAGGAAATTTCAAGGACAGTAAGGGAAGCGTGTTTCTGCCTAGATGTGTGCAACATGCAGATTTAATTGATACTTAGATTAGCTGTGAAAGAGAAGTTTATGATTACACAGAAAAAGCTGCACAGTATCTGTTTCTTTAAAGAAACAGGAGACATGAATGTAAGCACCACACAGACTTGATATTTATAGATAATTCTGGCAAAAGATAGGTAAAATCATTTCGAATAGGAACAACATAAGCACTTACTTTTATCAATAATTTAACCATTCACTGAACGTGACATGCACACAAATATTAATGTTTATGACATCAGACGTCTGTCTCTTAAGACTGACATTAAACAACAAATCAACATGAAGAAAACCTAGAGGCCTTCCACTGGGGTTTCTAGATAACACCTCTCACAAATTATCGATTCATTAAAGCTTCATCTTTTTTAAAAAAATTACAGAATGTCTAATCGTTGTATTTATAGAGGTCTTTCAACATTTTGTACGTTATCTGTTGATTTGAGTCAGACTCAGAGGTTTTCAAACATAGCACATGGCTATGCCCCCGTGTGTCCAAACGCTGACAGAAACACGTGTATTCACACACACTCACACACACAACCGAAGGACTGTATATACACACACTTACTTCGGTCACTTTTAAAGTAAGACCTGCACTCAGAGAAAAGGCGGTACCTGAGCTGAGAGACAGGAAGGTACTGTGCTGGACCTGGGGGCTCCTGACCGGCCCCAGCTGTCCTCCCGGGTTGCCTATCACTCCCTGGTTAGCCAGACTCATCTGGGAGCCATGCAAACAGTTGTGAGGGCGGAGCTGAGACCCAAGACCCCGGGACACTGGGGAGAAAGGACTGGTGAAAGGTGGTGGGGACGGAAGCCCAGTACCGTAGTTCGGAGGGAACGGAAACTGCTGCGCGTTTGCCTGGGGCATCCGGGGGTTGCTCAGAGTTGCTGGTAAGCCACCAGGAGCCACCATGCTTGAGGTCATATTCAACCCTTGTCCTCTCATCATCAACGTTCGCTGCTGAACTTGCTGTTGCTGATGCATCTGTCTCTGTCGAAGATGCTGGTTCAGGATTTCCCTCTGTCTTTGGGCCAGCATCTGCGCGTTAATCGGTGCCTAAAATAGGGGCGAGGTGGGGAGTACACAGAGGGAAACATTGGGGGAAGACACAGGTTGAAAAACAAACTATATATTAGAAATAGGACAAAATCCTTTGGAAAATAAAATAACAGGAAAGAACATTTTAGAGGTGAACAGTTGGTGGGTGAGGATGTGAGCTTCTAAATTCTATAGAGATGAGGATTTTTCTGAAACCCGGCAATGACTTAGAAGGGTACGTTCACTGGTAGTTCAAGTAACCAGGAACTCACCGTGAGAGGCACGGTTAACGGGAAGGACCCCACAACATCAGTGCTATCTGTAAGACGAATGTCACAGAAACCTTAAAGTGGCAACCTGGGTCTCATTCAAGGGACATTCAGGTCTAACAGGAAACCAAACCATCTGTGCCCAAATGGGGCTTGAGGCACTTTGGAAAAGGCTGAATGGAGGCAGGAAGAAAGTGGGGAGTATAGGGAGCGGGGTTAATAGGGACATACAAAACAGTCCAGGGCAGAATGAGGAGGAGGAAAGGAGGGATGGATGCAGGGAAGGGGTGCCAGTGCTTGCTGCGAGCAAGAGGAGTAAGGCCGTTTATGGGGTCCTAGCGATGCACAATCAATCTTCATTATTCATGGATTCCATACTGGTGAACTTACCTACTTGCTAAAATGTATTTGGAACCCCCAACTCAGTATTCACAGCACTGCCGTCATTTATGGACATGTGCAGAGAGGCAAAGAACTTGACATGTCCACGGTGCGTATCGTTCCCACCAGAGGCTGAAACAAGGCAACACTGCCTTCTTGTCTCAGCCTCACACTGGAAAGAGGCGCCCTGTTCGTGGACTCTTCAGATCCACGTTTTTCACTCTGTCGTGCTTTTCCCCGGTGATCCTGCCGTTTACAATGGTTCCTAAGAGGAGTGCTGAAGTGCCCCCTCATTTTTTTTTTTTTTTTAAGATTTATTTATTTGACAGACAGAGATCACAGGTAGGCAGAGGCAGGCAGAGAGAGAGGAGGAAGCAGGCTCCCCGCTGAGCAGAGAGCCCGATGCCGGGGCTCGAACCCAGGACCCTGAGATCATGACCTGAACCGAAGGCAGAGGCTTAACCCACTGAGCCACCCAGGCGCCCCATGCCGCCTCGCATTTCTAACAGCGAGAGGCTGTGACGTGCCTTCTGGGGAAAACACGGGTTAGATGAGCTTTGCTGATCAGGCAAGAGTCATAGCGCCGCTGTCTCTGAGTTCAAGGTAGCGCATCATCAGTACGTATCACATAAAGTGTCTTCAAACCCAAACACACATGAGAAACAGGGTTCTGTACTGATGGACTGAGGACGATGTCATCACCACAGGCCGGCGGGAACCGAACCCTTTCTTTCTCCAGTTCGCTAATTCAGTGTCTGCGTTAACTTTATGGAACACGACCAAAGTAAATACAAAGGATCGACTGTACTTGGCAGTGAAAATGGCAGTGTTTAGGAGGGAACTACAAAAGTGACAGGCTGGGGTGCCTGGATGGCACGGTCGGTTAAGCACCCGACTCTTAGTTTTGGCTCGGGTCATGAACTCAGGGTCATGAGGTGCTGGACTCTGAGCTCAGCTCAGAGTCTGCTTTGAGTTTCTCTCTCCCTCTGCTCCTCTCCTAAGCATGCATGCTAGCTTGCTCTATCTTTCTGACGTAAGTAAATCTTTTTTTTAATAAAGGGGGCAGGCAAGATGGACATGTGAATGACACGACAGATCCATGGCATTGATCTGGGTCAGATGGCTTCTGAGTGACTCTGCACCGAATATCAAGGAGGAAGAAATGACAGAAAATCAACAGAGGCCGTGAAAGCTGACGGCTGGTCGGCTCCTTACCTGTGTTGGTACTCCAGGCCTCAGAGTCAAGTTCACGTTGGAAACATTGCTGATTTGATTCATAAGCGGCTGGCGATTCTAAATGCATGCACACAGAAGAATCAATACATTTTTAAAACAGCGTATATTTTAAATCACTTTTCTTGAGAGATCACCCTCTCCGATGTAACCTCTGATTGCCATTAGATACTGAAACCACATAGTTTACGGTGGAATTCCCTTAGAAAGCTAATTATCAGTAAGGTTTCACATTGCTTAAACAGAGAAGGTATTTTGGACTGTTGCTGGAAATCTGTCTAGGCTTGTTTCAATGAGAACGCATGTGCTTGAACTATCTAGGTGTTCCATAAGGCAGCACTGCTCTGTCCCCATTCAGCTAAGAGTGACTATTTCTGTCACGCGGCAGGACTCTGGACTGGAGCTACTGTTGTCCTGCGGGCTCACACTGGGTTGGAAACCACATGAGGTCCTTTTACTCACGTACTCATTGCGCAACACCACACAACAGCCCCATTTTACAGACAGGAAAACGGAGGCTCGGAGAGCTCAAGGCTACACTGTTCATAAATAACAGGGCTGGGAAACACTGAAACAGACGGACAGCTACTCCGGGCTGGAGTGGAGTTAGCTGAGGGGACAGAAGAGAAACCAGCAATGCAGGCAAGAGCAGGAGATGTAGGAGCATCCTGGGAAGGGCTTCCAGAACTTCCCAAGGACACAGGATGGTTATGCCCGCTCGTGCCTAACTGCCCCCCAGCTGCCACCTTCCCAGGCACCCCCGAGAGCGCACCTGCTGGGCCTGGAGACGGTGCTGCAGCTGGAGTCTCAGCTGGTTTGGCTGGTTCTGCACCAGGCCAGTGGGCCTGAGGCCCGGTCTGGGCTGCATGCGGAGTGTGGCGTAGCTCGGCCGCTGGCCCATGCTGTGAAAGCTTGGGTCTTGCATGGCAGGATAGCTCCCCTGGGCCATCTGTGCCTGAGACGCGTACTGCTGCGGGAAAACGGCGGCCTTCTGCTCCAGCATGATGTTCGAGTCCTGACTTGGGAACTGCTCTGGATCGACTGCCTGGCTCTGCAGAGAAAGCCCAGACACGACCCAGACAAGTAAGGAAAACCACTGGAAACAGCAGAGTCAACATCAGGTGAGTTTCTCTCACGGTCACATAGCTGAAGCTTTCTATCCTCACTTATGACTCAAGGTACCTGGTTTCCTCCTAAAGAGTATCTTTGTTCAACACACCCCTGTGTGTGAGGACAGAAGCGGTGCTGGGCCGGACTCCCAGCGATGCTTCTTCCAAAGGAAGCGAGAACGAGGCCTCAACCTCGCAACTCTTCCTCCTCACTTCGCCAGTCAGAGACTGACCTGGACTTTAAAAATGTGCATGTCCCCTAGAAGTGTTACATGTTTTCGCTCATTTCTCATACCTGCATCAATCATTTTAGTCAGACAACCACCCTGGAGCCTAGCTGTGATCAGTTGTGTTGGGGTGCCCACCACCGTTACTCCTATTTTGCAGCTATCAAACACTGAGACCTGCAGCCGAGAGGCAAGCTGCAGCAGGCCCCTCTGGCTAGGTAAGCAGTGGGTCCCCCTCCGGTTGTGAGACAGCGCCCGAGCTCCTCGCCAGCGTGATACACTGCCCTGGTGTAACTGTCTTCTATGGTCGACAGAATTCTCTACAGTTGGCCCCCATCTTACTACCTCCTAGACATATCTGATGTGTTTGTTGTTCTTGACTTCTTACGGCTGCCTTATCTATCTGGATCAGAATGAGACAGGTGTAGAAAATCCAGAAGTAATGCCAGGGGGAGCGTCTCAGTGTCTGTGTCTAGGGCATGAAGGAGCACCTGGGAGTTCCCTTCCTTCTACTTCTGGGTAGATTGCTCCAAACCTCCAGATGTAAGGAGGGAAGGAAAGGCATCTCCTCGAGTTTTCTTCGGCTTAGTCATGTCCTAGGCCTCACTCAGACCAGTCTATCCAAGGTAGAGCAGGAGCCTGGGGCCGCTGCCTTCTCCTGAAAAAATGTGGATGGAACCTACCCCGGGGAAACCATTCATTATGGAATTACTGCTCTAACCACACCTACAAAACTATCTCATAACTTTAAATATTTGCCCATCTGTAACAGAGAAGAAATTTAATTTTTTTTAAAGATTTCGTTTATTTATTTGACAGAGAGACACAGCGAGAGTGGGAACACAAGCAGGGGGAGTGGAAGAGAGAGAAGCAGGCCTCCCACCGAGCAAGGCACCCAGTGGGGGGCTCGATCCCAAGATCATGGGATCACGACCTGAGCCAAAGGCAGATGTCTAATGGCTGGGCCACCCAGGTGCCCCAAGAAGAAATTTAATTATATAATTTCCATTTTTAAAGATTTTAAAAAATTTGTTATTTATTTGACAGAGAGAGAGGGAGAAACAAGCAGAAGGAAAAGGAGAGGGAGAAGCAGACTCCTCCACTGAGCAGGGAGCCCAATGAGGGGCTCGAGCCAGGGACTCTAGGATCATGACCTGAGCAAAGGCAGACGCTTAACCCACTGAGCCACTCAAGTGCTCCAATAATTTCCCTTTTTAAAGAAAACATACAACTCTGATGTGTACAAATAAATCCATTTGTACTCTCCATTTCCTGACTCCACTGAATAATGTTTCTGTAATTCAGTTTAATATGATATTACTATACTCGCGACAGATGTGATGAGACAAAATAGAAGACAAAGAGATAAAGGAGACTAAAAATATTAATGATGAAATGACACTAGCTTTGACAAAAACAATGCTACAGGTGGCTCAGCAATCCCAACAGCCATATTTTTAAATGTCACTTGGAGCAAACCTGAGGATAACAATACCGACGAGGCCGACTTCTAACTACCGCTAAAGCAGAGCCAGCCGGCCACACAGGAAATATTTAAATTCCATGCTCCTTTCTCGATTTACTTCAGGTTATATCATGTAACCTCTCCAGTCATTTCTTTCCATTCTGCTCTTCTCGATATGAATTGACAAGTCTTCACACCCCCCCCCCCCCCCCCCCCCCCCCCCCCCCCCCACCCCCCCTGCCGTCTGCTGCACGGCGGGCATGATGACAATACTGTTTCTGTGCTTTGGAGAAGCCTCTGCTGGCTCTGTGTCGCCTTCACACAGACCCTCCTGACACGCCACGTGCCCGAGAAGGAGGGTGGACACGGGAAGGTCCTTTTCAACAGTAAGAAATAAAGATGATTTGTGCTGAAAAAAGAAGATGGTACCGAGACTGCGATCGTTTTTTTAAATCTGTGGCTGTTGATACGCTTTACAAAGTGAATCAGGAGGTCTGCTTCGCGCACGGTTAGCCGAGTAGCCAGATACAGAAAATACGGTGCTATTGCATGAGACTGCGTGAGGTTTATTGTATTATTGCTATAAAGTACTCTTTAAAGCAGAGAATTACTTGAACCAACTAATTGTCGGGAGGAGGAAAGCTAAATAAGCACATTAAGACTGGTTAACTCCCTTATATTCCCATTTATGCTTAAATATCCCCCAAATTACTGTGGGCTCAACCCACACAAAGGTAAAAATGACTAATGAACTGCAGCTACTTCTAAAATGACTTCTGCTAACTTATGTGCAAAGTATTCATTCAGCACAAGAGCTTCCTATCACCAGCCCACAAACGCAAAGACTGAATAAGATGGTCATGGATACAGACTGGTTTTTTAGAAGAAAGGGTTCTAGGTCACTGGGGCAGCAATGCTCCATTCCTGACTTCCCTGTTCTCTGCTCCTCGCGGGTCCCTCCCTGTCATTAGGTGAGCCGGCCCTGACTTTCTGCCTTTCAGCTCAATAACCCAAATTATATGCAAAGCACATTTTCAGTGTTTTCCATCCTTGGGCAAAAGTTTATGTGACGGTAACAAGGAGGGCAAGAAAGAAAACAGAGTTAGTTTGTTAGGAGGTAAAGCAGCACTCTAAGAAGCAGACTGCAGATCAACATGAACAGAAGAAAATGGACAATCTCGTGCCCACAAGAGTGGTGGGCCCCCACCACTGCCCCGCGGCACATACCTGGCTGACCAGTTCGGGTATCCCGAGGGCTCTGTCAATCTCCTCAAGGCCATCGAAGTTCCGCAGGGCCAGATAGAGCTGGTCCAGGAGAGCCCCTTCATCACTCGGAGAGTCTGCTGCAGGATGCGGACACAGCAAGTCATCTGGAGGGCTGCCGAACTGCGGCCTGTAAGGAGACAGAGCTCACCTCAGGCCTGTGGAGACGCTAGCAGACTAGAGAACACTTGCCTTCTCTTAAAACTTGACAAAAGTCAACCAGTTGGCTTCCAGGGTCTTCGTAATAAAATACTGTACCAGCCAGACATAGAACAAAATGACAAGTCACCGTGACAGACACACTTTTGTTCAGTGCCTAACACAGGCCGGACCCAACTCGAGGCACGGGATGTATGATTTCTGTTGTTACTGCCCCCACTTTAAGGCTCATAAAGCGAAATAAATAACTGTGTAGTCGTCTTGTAATAAGAAAATTACTTCTAAAAATAAGAGATACACAAGGAAAGCAGGTGATGCGGAGGCTGAGGGACGTTCAGCCACGTGTCAGGGATCACAGGAGCGGACGCTGTGGTGCAGGGACACCAGCACAGGCATGCGTGGGTTTAGGGCCTGCCCGATCCCCGTACTGCCACACGTGTACGCGGAGGTCTCAGGTGTGTGTGTATTTACTCTGCCCTGAAGTAATCAAAGGATTTTTCTGAACGTTAGTAGGAAACACAAAGTTGACGGAAGAGCCTTATTTCATATGAGGCTCTGATGACCCACCTGGGAGAGACTAGAGACCTAGAAGCATAAAAGGTATATTAATGTTTTTGAATTCAGCTGTCGCTAGACTAACACTGGCTTGACTAATAGGAAACTTCTTAGTCATGCATAAGCAGGCCTTGTGAACATTTCTTAAAGCCCTCAGGAACTGTGGTTCTTGGCCTGAGTTAGAGACTCAAGAAGAGTAGATCACAAATGTACACGTTCTATTTATTATATAAGGTCATCGGTGATATAACCGTAACACTAAATTCCCAAACTCTATGGAATATGAAACTCTTATAATTTAAATCAATTGACAAGTTGTGGGGGGTGTTTAAAAAGAACTTCTGAGTTAGCTTAATATCAGAAGGGAAAATGATACTTGTATTTTGCCAAAAGAGTCTAATCTGTACTCTTAGAGTTACCATATAATGTTCTGGAGAAAAGAAAAGTTTATGAGTAAGCAGCTTCATTTTTAAGTCACTGAGAATAGATCTGTCAAAGGATGAAGTTCTCTGACCCCCTTTCCTAGGCCATGTTTTCTAAAGACAGCTTAACATGCCACTCTGGCCTAGAGTCCTGAAATGCTGACTATTAAAGCCAATAATTAATTTCGAACAGTTATAATACAGTGCATTAAAAAACAATTTATATCCTCCATTTATCCCTAGTAACTTGCAAAGAAAATCGCCCAATTTTTACGGCACCCTCGATGACACTGCTCGCCTGCTGTCACCGCCTCCGAGCCCATATTCCCACCACCTCTGAGCCACCGCAACCCCACTATGTAGCCACCGCCACACGCCAAGTGGTGTGTGATGCAGCCAACCGGGTCCACTCAAAGGGTCTCCCGTTGCTAAAGGCAACTGCCACTCTTGGAGACTGTGCTCTGCAGTTCTGGGGCCTTTTCTCCACCTGCCTCTTCCCCCTGTCACTGCCTGGCTTCTCAGTAAGACATCATTAGTGAAAATGGTTCCTCCTGCCCTTCCTGCTTCTCTAGCATCCGCACTCTTCCAGAATGCAGTTTTGAAACATTAAGGGTGATCGGGTCACTTACCGAGCGGGAGGAGGAAGGAGCAGGTGTAGAAAAGTGGCAACATGGAAGAGCAACACCACATATGACAGAAGCAAAAGGAGGAGGAACTTCCCCAGAGGAGTGACCAACATTCGGATGTGGTTAAGTTTCGTGAAAAAAAGAGTACAAGTCAGCCAAGAGTGTATGTTGTCTGTTTACCAAATTGCTTATACCTGGGACCTCATCCCCCAAAGATGCTAGTTACATGAGGCATTAAAAGATTTTCTTAGTCTAGATTTATTCCCTAATTTTCAACTTCTATTTCCTCCCACACAAGCATACCCCTTCACCGATGGCAGGCTAAGGTGAAATTTACTCTCTTTTTTAAAAGATTTACTTATTTGACAGAGAGAGAGAGAGAGAGAGAGAGAGAGCGCGCGAAAACATGTGCATCAGCTGGGGGAGAGGGAGAAGCAGGCTCCCTGCTGACTCTGGGATCATGACCGGAGCAAAAGGCCGTCACTTAACCAACTGAGCCACCCAGGTGCCCCTGAGATCTACTCTCTTAAGTCTGGGAAGGCTGAGGGTTCCCGTGAGCCCAAAGTCTCCAGTTTTGGAAGAGACGGAAACCCAGTGTCAGAAGGGAAGGGAGGTACAGTCACCCTTTGCAAGACAAAGCCACCCCAGGAAAGATACATCCAAAGGCGTAAAGAAGAAAAAAAAAACTAATGCAAATGCTTATTTGCATTTAAAAGAATTTCCAGCGTAATAAAATAACCCATTTTTGTCCCATGCTTTTCTTTTCCTAATTAAAAAAACATCAAACCTGTGCATGATGCTGACTGAAAGTCAAACAGTACTTCCAGGCCTTCCTACTCTGGTCAAGGCCCTTGTCGAGTCAGCCTCTCTTCAGTTCTCCTTATACAAAGTTGTCAGGTTCCTTTTCCCAAAACGAATTTTACTGAGCTGATTCAAAATTCTTATTTCAGCTCTCCCGGAAAATGTCTATGTCCCCGGACAGGTGGTTGTGGTGGAATTTAAGTACACATACACTTTGGTAAAGCCGGATCGTTCCAAAACTCAACGTCCACAACTTCCCTGTCAGCCCCAGCCTACCTGGGCAATTGATCTTTTTCCAGAAGATGCCTTCTACACCACTACAAGGCCACAACTTGTCATTCCAGGCTTCCCCCTCTCTCTTCCACTTAAAACTTATATTGTTATTTATGTTAAAAACATCAGCTTTGGACTATACCCAGTGAAGAGATCTTAAATCTCCTTGTTACCCCAGTACTTGAAACTGCATAGGTTCAGTAAATTTCCAGCTGACAAAAATAAAAGGCTCCTGATCAAGCCAGGATATCATACCTTATACTCAGAAAAGTACAGTGCATTGTGGCTTGATGTGATAAACTTGGGCATACCACACATCTGTCACTTCCTAGAGACATCATAATATGACTGGCTTATGGGGAAAAACACCAATCCAGACTTTTAATCCCAACTTTAAAAATGCCTACCTATTATCCTGCATTTGGGCAATTACAAATACAGTTACAACCTAGACAGCGTCTAGATCATGACCTGAGTTGAAACCAAGAGTCAGATGCTCAACCAACTGAGCCACCCAGTTGCCCCTGAAATCTGTTATTTTTTTTTTTTAATATTTCATCTATTTACTTAACAGAGAGATCACAAGTAGGCAGTCAGTCAGAGAGAGAGAGGAGGAAGCAGGCTCCCCACTGAGCAGAGAGCCCGATGGGCTCGATCCCAGGACCCCAAGACCGTGACCAGAGCCAAAGGCAGAGGCCTAACCCACTGAGCCACCCAGGTGCCCCAAAACCTGTTATTTTTAAAAAAGATTTACTTATTCATTAATTTGAGAGAGAACATGAACAGGGAAAGGGCCAGAGAGAGGGAGAAACAGACTCCCTGCTGAGCAAGAAGCCCAATGTGGGACTTAATCCCAGGACCCTGGAATCATGCATAACCTGAGCCGAAGGAAGACACTTAACTGAATGAGCCACTCAGGTGCCCTAAAACCTGTATTTAAAACAAAACAAAACAAAACAAAACAAAAAACCTCTGGAAATGTACTCTACTTTATGACATTTCAGAAACCCTGTTGCCTTTCATCATCTGTGCATTTGGTAAGAATATTACATTATTTTAAACTAGAATAATCCCCAAAGGACAAAATGCTCAGTCTGCAGTAGGGTCCTCTTTGAGCCTTCAACTCCAACTCCTTGTATATGAACCTCAAGTTCGTATTTCAAGTTGCTATAGTTTAAGTTTTCTAACAAGTTTGCTTTCTGGAAAGCAATGTGGGCGCATCCTTTAAGCTCCCACAGTGCCTTCTGGCTTAGGCTTCTATCTCTCCACATAGGGACTCTTGCCACCCACCAACCAGCCAGGAGGTACCATTACCTAGGGCTCAAGGTCACCTGAGCACCACGTGCTTTCAGTGCACCACTAAAAACAACAAGATTATGCAGAGAACATAATTGTGATGTTGGTTTGCAGGGATAGTGGAACTCTCAAAAAGCCAAGCACAAACAAAAGACCACCTGTGAGCTAAAACTTGAGCATCCTGAGCCACTGGTGATAGGTGTGTTTTATCCATAAGGCAGTAAGAGAGGGGGGGCACCTGGGTGGCTCAGTGGGTTAAGCCTCTGCCTTTGGCTTAGATCATGATCTCAGGGTTCTGGGACTGAGCCTCGCATCAGGCTCTCTGCTCAGCGGGGAGCCTGCTTCCCTTCCTCTCTCTCTGTCGGCCTCTCTGCCTACTTATGATCTCTCTCTGTCAAATAAATAAATTCTTAAAAAAAAAAAAAAAGCAGGGGGGCCTGTGTGATTCAGTGGGTTAAAGCCTCTGCCTTCAGCTCAGGTCGTGATCCCGGGTTCCTGGGATCGAGCCCCGCATCGGGCTCTCTGCTCAGCGGGGAGCCTGCTTCCCTTCCTCTCTCTCTGCCTGCCTCTCTGCCTACTTGTGATCTCTGTATGTCAAATAAATAATAAAAATAAAATCTTAAAAAAAAAAAAAAAGCAGTAAGAGAGTTAGGGTTTTGGGCCAAAGTGAAATAAAAGAGTTAACTTGAGGCTGCTGGACTGAAGCAGACTGAGCCTGGAGCAGACCCCCACCCCTGGCAGAGAGCACTGCAAATTTACTTTTAAGCAAAGTGTCCACAATTCCGACCTTAGATGTTTCACTGGCCAAGAGACACTTACGAACTTCCAATGCAAGATTACCAAAATACTCAGGGAAACTGGCCTTCCTAAGTGAGAGTCAACACTGGATTTTAGACCTCTAAGAAATCCAGATATTGGAATTCAAGAAATTCAGAAAAATAATGATGAACTTAATGCTTAAAGATATAAGGATGGAACCACAAAAATAAGCAAACAATGAGGCTGTGAAAAGCAGATCAGGCAAATACAACTTATAGGAATGAAAAACATGACTGGACCAAACACTGCTGAAGGGATAACTAAAGAACTGGATAAAAATTCATCCTGATGTAGTACTGAGAGACGAGATGGAAAATACACAGATTAAGAAAGCAGAGTTTATTTTGGGGGGGAGAGGGGCAGAGGAGAGGGAAGGAGAGTCTGAAGCAGGCTCCATGCCCAGTGCAGAGCCCAACTCGGGGCTTGATCTCACAACCCTGGGATCATGATATGAGCTGAAATTAAGAGTTGGATGCTTATCTGGCTGAGCCACTCATGTGCTCCTGGAGGGCAGAATTTTTAAAGATCTCGTGTTGGCAGAGAAGGGGTAACATAGGTCTAACCAGAATCCCGAAGGACAGAATAGAGAAAATAGAGAGGGGGTAGAATATAAAGAGATAATGGCTATAAATCTTCCAGGACTGATGAAAACCATAAATCTACAGATTAAAAAGAGTACAGCAGGGACGCCTGGGTGGCTCAGCCGGTTAAGCCGCTGCCTTCGGCTCAGGTCATGATCCCAGCATCCTGGGATTGAGTCCCACATCGGGCTCCTTGCTCAGCGGGAGCCTGCTTCTCCCTCTGCCTCTGCCTGCCACTCTGTCTGCCTGTGCTCACTCTGACAAATAAATAAATAAAATCTTAAAAAAAAAAAAAAAAAAGAATACAGCATACACTAAGTACCAAGCAGTATAAATCAATCCACACCGAGACATGCTGTAGTAAAGGTACAACACAGAAAATACCAAGAGTATTTCAAAAGCAACTAGACAGAAAAGATCACCCACAAAGAAAAATTATTAGACTGATAATCTGAACCAAAAAAATCTCAAACAGGATCACTTACCACTTCCTTTCTCAAAAAACTTTTTCAGTGGTAATGAAAAAGTCTGAATTCTTCAGAGTTTGGAATTTAAGACCTATTACTAATCCCTCTTCTTGCCAAGTCTTCTCGTACTGCCTTTACTATATTAAGTGGTAAAATATATGTTGACAGAAAACTAGACAATTTTCGGTTACCCTAAACACGAGCTGTTTCTGCAGCCTCCAGGCTCTGACTGTGCTGCTTTGACCCGCTGGACTGGATTCCTGCCACCTGCCTCCTGAAGTACATCTTTCCTTCCAGATTGTGAAGCCTTCTCCAACCACTCCGGTTGGACGCTCTTTCCCAATTTATTCCCCTTATGGCATTTATAGTACATACTACTTTCTATTACAGTTATTAATGTACATCTTATTTTCCAACTAAATCATAACTTTTTAAAGACATGCCCTAGGTCTCCCTGATTTTTCGATTTCTCCTTCTCTATACCCTCTGTCCAATAACTGATGACCTAGTCTGAATACATGAAAACTGGCCAGGACCAACTGTTTAGAAGAAAAAGAGTAACTTCCGGCAGAGGTCTAAAGTAACTTCCAGATCTCACCATGAACCACGATTCTCTTGGATTTCCTGGGTGCTCAGGACTTACCTGTTTTGGCCGGCAAAGGATGCCTGGTCTATAGGCAGGATGCTTTCGGGCCACGGGGCAGTCTGATTTGGAGGAGCTTGTTGTTGGCTGTACTGAGGTCCCCCCATGTTCATCTCTAATTCAGATGGCCCTGAAAAGACAGAAGACAAAAAGCCAAAAACTTCACAACTTGTCATCAGGGAAGTGCCTATTTCTGCTACGTAATATAAAGTGAAGTACCTGGTTTACATAAAGTGAAAAAGACAGATGCAATGATCATTAGGTGAAAATAAGAAGACTGAATTTTTGGTCTGAAACAGAAACAAAGGCAATGAATATCAAGGCCTATCACCCACTTAGGCAATATCTAGAATGCCAGCGGTAAACTTTTTATAGTCTTTTTTTTTTTTTTTTTTTTTGAGAGAGAGCGAGCAAGTGGGTGCGGTGAAGGGGCAGAGGGAGAGGGAAAGAATCTCAAGCAGGCGCCCTACTGAGTACAGAGCCCTTTGGGAGTGAGGTGGGTGGAGTGGGGGGCTCAATCTCATGACCTGAGCCAAAATCAAGAGTCAGAGCCTTAACCAATGAACCAGCCAGGCGCCCCAGCACCCTGACCCTGTAGTTTTGTTGATGTGGGTTATATCTTATTGATACTTACTGTATGGGGAATTAACATTGGAAAATAGAAGAAAACAATTATTCACTCATTTAAAATAATTATAAGGGCGCCTGGGTGGCTCAGTGGGTTAAGCTATTGCCTTCGGCTCAGGTCATGATCTCGGGGTCCTGGGATAGAGTCCCGCATCAGGCTCTCCGCTCAGCAGGGAGCCTGCTTCCCTCTCTCTCTCTCTGCCTACTTGTGATCTCTCTCTGTCAAATAAATAAGTAAATCTTTAAAAATAAATAAACAAATAAAATGATTACAATAAATCCACTATATGTTAACATAAACAAGCTTTTTTGGTTTGTTTTTTAAAGATTTTATTTACCTATCTGACTGAGAACGAGAAAGCAAAGCAGGGGGAGGGGGCAGAAGGAGAGGGAGAAGCAGGCTTCCCACCTAGCAGGGAGCCCAACTCGGAGCTTGAACCCAGGACCCCGGGATCATGACCTGAGCAGAAGGCAGTCGCTTAACCAACTGAACCATCCCAGTGGCCCCGAACAAGTTTTTTAAACAAGAAATGGAAAAAACCCTATTATTGGCATTGTTTCAGACTTTGGAAAATCACTTTAATGTCTGGATTGATAGAGGAGAGCCAGACAGAGACTACTACGTGCTCCCACATTCCCCCTACGGCGGTAGCGCACAGCATGTAAATTCCAGAACTCGACTGTATGCTTGTGAGAGGCGAGAGTGAAGACGGCCAGGAGGGTCTCAGGATTATTACGGAACTGAGCTTTTATGTTAACTGTCATTCAGTTAGCTCTTCCTGAAGAGAGAGGGTGGAACAGAAAGCAAGCCCAGACAACTCAGATGTGCTCTCTCTTAGAAGTTCTTTTTAGAGGTTTAAAGCTAATGGGTGACATGAGCTTTTCAGTGATTTTTTTGTTACCACCATCTGCAGACCTGTCTTTCACTACAACAGATAATTTTCTGTTGAGTTTAGGGCTTTTTTGAATTTGTTAAAAATCAGAGAAATTCAGCAACACAATACACAGCTCAAAGGCCAGGTGAGGTGTCCTCTAGTAAAGAAACACAGAGAATAAATTAAATTTCTGGATATAAGGGACTTATTAATTATGATATTTATTTATTCTTTTCTTTTGTATTTCAAGCAACCTCCATACCCAACATGGGGCTCAGACCCACGATCCTGAGTTCACGAGTCACATGCTCTACCGACTGAGCCAGCTAGGTGCCCTTAATTATGACATTTAAATGAATAAATCAATATATTAAAAGATTTCCCAGCTTAATTCTGGATGAAAATCTGGTCATTTTTAGCACTGTTCCATAGAAGTCTCAAATTATATGAATTATGTTTGGAAACCACTCATTAATTCGAAGTACATTCTCCGCAGAAAGGCTATCTGAATGTCACCTCTCAGAAACCTGCCAAAATGTGCTGAGCAATTACACAACTAGGTAGGAAAGCGCAGACCAGAGGTAGGATGAGAATTCTGCATTGTCTTGTCAAAACAATCCTGGTAGCTTTCCGTTAATGATTTAGCTCTTACTCATTGTACCATACCTAAGTATATGACAAAGGACATAAACATTAACTTATCTGAATTATGCTAATGTGCAAGATTTAGAAAAGGTTATTATGTCAATGATTAAGAAAACAATCTCAAGTATGAGTTGTACAGACCATTAACATTTTTTTTTAAGATTACAGTTTTATTGAGGTATAATTGACGTGCCACATAATTCACCCATTTAAAGTATATGACTCAGTGGGTTTTGGTGTATTTGCCGAGTTGTACGACCATTACGACAATGGGGCTTAAAACATTTTTATTCCCCCAAAAAAAAGCCCCATGACCATTAGGAGTCACTCCCCATGTCTCCCATACCCCAAGACCGAGGCAATCACTTCCCTACTACTTCCTCTCCCTAGAGATTTGTCTATTCTGGACACTTTGTACAAATGGTGCCGTATAATGTTTCAAACCATTAATTTTAATAACATGTGAACTGTATCCAAATAAAATTTTAGCTAGCCTCACACTTTATGAGATGTTCTAGAAGACCCTGTAGATGTTCTAGAAGACCCTGTCTAGAAGACCCTGGAAAGTCTGGTTTAATAGTCTAGGATGGTGGCCCCAAGAATCTGCAACTTCAAGTCCTGAGATGATTCTGACGATCACCCAGAGCTAGGAGCCACTGCTGTGACATTAAAATACTTTTTAAAAATAGCATATGTATAACACTCACAGTGTGACACTCCAATTCACTTCCCCCCAAGGTTGAAATGAGATAACTTAATAAAAATAAAACACCACAAATAGAGTTGGTTCTCTAATGTAACTAGAAAGTACAGAGTTCTAGCAAAATCTCCCTTATGACAGCTTGCCATGAGGGGAATCATCTAAACTGCAAATGAAGAGCATATCTTGAAAAAACTTTTGGAGCTGTTACTGTCTTCTCAGAAAGCATGGTGATTAAAAGTACAAAGCACTACAGGGGCGCCTGGGTGGCTCAATTAGTTCAGCGTCTGCCTTCGGCTCAGGTCATAATCTTGGGTCCTGCGATTGAGCCCCATGGCAGGCTCTCTGCTCAGTGGGGGCGCCTGCTTCTCCTTCTCCCTCCATCCCCCCGCCTCCAGCTTGTGTGTGCCCTCTCTCATAAATAAAATCTTAAAAAAAAAAAAAAAAAAAGGCTCTAGAACTACCTTACCTATATTCATGACCTGAGACTGAAGCATCTGTCTTGGGCCAGGCTGGCTGTTGGGTCTCATGGGGAGGCTGGCTGTTGGGTTCCGAATCATCCCTCCTTGGATTGGCCGGTTCATGGCACTGGTGGTAGCAGCACAGGTGACTCTCACCGCAGAACTCTGTGGTGCCCATTCCCCAGACGGCATAGCGGGCCGGGGAGGATTGCTACCCACCATTCCTGCAGGCAAGCCAAAGGGAACAGACATGGAGTAACTGAAAGCAGAGGCAGCATGGAGGAACACCAGATGCTCTTACTCTGTATAAGACAGTCATTCTGTAATACACAGTTAGCCCAACAGGTAACGCCCTCGTTGGGACAGACGCAGACCCTTGGCGAAGAAACAAGAGTTGGCAATTTCTACAGTTTTCAAAGCACAGACTTGCCACTCTTCATGGTTCGGAAAAGCTGTTAAAATTGTTCCCATATGTACTTAGAAACAGGTGCTGTGGTGTGTGGATAACCCCAACTTCCTTCCTCAGGAAGTGAATCACATTAGCTGATCTACACGTCAGTGCTTTACTTTCCAAAAGGGAGGTGAGGGCGAAGAGAAACAAGGTTTAAGCTGGTCATCAATACTCTAGTTATAAATCCAAATCCCAGAACGGCCCATAAAAGCTGATGTCACATCTTTAAATCCTCAGATCCCTTTCGGAGTACTATCATTTGTTAAGCTTCGAAACTGACCATGGTAGCCTCTAAAACATGCAGAAATTACAGGACCTTTCTACCACAGTTTTTTATATCCAACGCAAGGGAACTCCCACTTCTAGGGAACTTCAGCATACTTGGACCACCACATTCCTGATCACATAGGTCTAGAATGGCTTAGGGCAGACTGGTAAAAATCTTCTTATACTTGAGATATTATCAGTTAGTGGGCCACACTTAACAGTAAGAGCACAATACTCCAGGCAGGAGCGAGTGTTCGCTCTCTCTGGCCTGGCCCCGCTGACAGCGGCCAAATATTGGCTAAAGGGGAAAACCTCCAAGTGAGAACCCAGCATTTTGAAATGTTTAATGATGGGTCTATAAAAGTCTTGCTTTCATGATGGGGCGCCTGGGTGGCTCAGTCGGTTGAACATCTCCCTTTGGTTCAGGTCATGATCTTGGGGTCCTGGGATCAAGCCCTGTGTTGGGCTCCCTGCTCAGCCGGAGTCCGTGCTCCCTCTGCCTCTCCCTACCACCGCTCATGCTCTAGTAAGTAAATAAAATCTTAAAAAACAAACAAACAAAAACTTCTGCTTTCAAATAGATGGCTTGCTTTCATTTACTTGAATTACGATAACTAAAAATGGGGTATATTTAAGAAACGGAGAGAACATGTATTGTGGGTTGCTTTTCACTGGTGAAATGAGAATGTGCTATGTTAGGATAATCAGGAATAAAAGGTAATTAATCTGACTGAAAAAGAACAATATTATAGTACCATATATTTTAAAAACCATTTGAAGATTAAATTTGAACCACACAGTGTATTATGGGAGAACAGGTATTGTATTTTTCAGAAAATCTGGTCTCTAAATAATGTAACAAGATTACAGCAAGTCCAGAAAGCAGAAGGAAAAATGACCTGCAATTCAACAATATTCCTGCAATTATAGTAACTGGGGACTCAGTCTCTTTCAGACTTTTTCTTTTCTGAAGCAAATCACAGGCATTATATGATCTTCAGAGTCTAGACATCAGTGATCTCTGGCGGCCCAAATTTCAAAACAGGTATACCCCTGAATTCCTCCAAGAACTCAGAGCTTCTTGTGTTCTCCTAATAAGGAGGCACTTCTTTTTTTAATTAAAAAAATTTTTTTTAAAATTTATTTAACAGACAGAGATCACAAGTAGGCAGAGAGGCAGACAGAGAGAGCTCCCTGCTGAGCAGAGAGCCCGATGTGGGGCTCGATCCCATGACTCTGGGATCATGACCCGAGCCGAAGGCAGAGGCTTTAACCCACTGAGACACCCAGGTGTCCCTAAGGAGGCACTTTTAATAAGCCACTGGCTCCTCTGGTGTTATAGACTGTTGCAGAGAGCAGTATTTTTTTAAAGATTTAAAAAAAAATTTTTTTTTCATTTCATTTCATTTTATTTCTATTTATCTGAGAGAGAGAGAGAGAGAGAGCACGAACAGGAGGAACAGCAAACAGAGGGAAAGGGAGAAGCAGGCTCTGGACTGAGCAAGGAGCCCGATGCGGGGCTCAACCCCAGGACCCTAGAATCATGACCTGAGCCAAAGGCAGCCGCTTAACCGACTGAGCCACCCAGGAGTCCCAAGCAGTATTTTGTTTATATAAATCAACACTTTATCTTCAATTATAAAATTAATACGGCCCTTATTTCTGTGGATATATAAAGTAGCGGAGTAGTCAGTGCCTGGCACATATGGTAGGCGCCCAATAAATATTTGTTGAAGGAATCAATGATTTTAATAGAGCACGGTACACATTTCCCCATGAACTGCATCAATACCCGAAAACAAATAAATCCAAGTTTTCCCCTTAAAATGAACTCTCATTTTCAGTTAGCTGTCTAAAATGGCAATGTGTATACAGAGATTACACAACTAAGCTAAAAGAAAAAAAAAAAAGAATACAAATTCTTTTTATAATATCTATTTCCTCCAATGCCTTTTTCCTGAGTACTTCATTTTGCCAAAGAAGAAGGCTATGAATTGTGAGGCCTTCATTAGGAAACTTGGCATTCTGCTACTAGGTCTGTGATAAACAGATAGGGGGGACAGGACATGGTGGGAATAGCAATCATTGTTGCTGAGATGATTTCTAGCCTTCATTAGATGGAAGTTGGGGAACGTGGTAGCTGTGAGGATACGGACTACCACTTAGCAACTGTGCAGGGGCAACATGGCAGACACCTGAAGTTATAGCAAGCCAAGGTCCAAACAAGATCACAGGCAAAGTCAACCATCTTCAAAAGGGGAGCCCTGGACCTGGTACTCATAGACCGAGCATATTACCATGTAAAGTTCTTTATTTTTAATTAATATTTTTCTGAAGAAATGTATCATTTATAAGTATGAAAAGCTGGCTGCATTTTAAACTTTCATTCTGAAATTCTCCGAAAACAAATCATCAATTGATAGGAAGTTTTAAAGATTATCAGCAGATTACATGAGATGCCAGCAACCACCAAATTATTTTACACAGAACACTATAATGTCTAGAACAGTAAACTGGAATAGAAGATATCAGCCTAGGCTATAGGATTAAAGTTAGAAACTTCGTCAAAGAAATGATCACAGCTCACTGGAATGCTTCCCAATGCTTCCATACCACTCTCCCAGTAAAAGTCTGTAGAACTTTCTTACCTTCTATATTAGTTTCTAACATAAAAAAATTCATTTGAAAAATCCTACAAGTTTGATGTGGATGAATGCATCATTAAGTGAAATAACCCACCAAGAAAGTAACAGTGCATTTGAGCCCTTACCTGTGCTACTGTTCCCTAAATTTCCTTGGTTTCCTATCATCCCTTGATTACCCATCATTCCTGGCTGAGGTATCACTGAGTAGGGACTACTGTTTCTGATTGGTGGGAAAGGTCCAGCACCAGTTGGGCTTTGCAATGTGATGTCAAGTGGTAAATTCTGGTTTGGCAATAACCTGCCCAGTTGCCCTGGTCGTGGGTTATTAAAAGCTAAGGAGAAAACAAATGAAAATTGAAGGTTAATATAGGATAATGGAAAAGAACAGCAACAGAAGCAGTCTTCAGGGAAAATGCTGTCTGTAACGTATCAAAGATATGCCCATCAGGGACCAACTGCCTATTAAAGAGAAGAACTCACGGATACCAAAACCATATGCAACATCAAAATGTGGACTCGTAATCGAATCAACAATTCTCTTATTTGACTCTTAACAATTTTGCAGAAAGAGAGGAAAAAACCTGCGTGTCTTTTCCCATGTGTTTTCTTCCCCAACACTAATCTCTAACATGTAGTCATATTTGCTAGGTAAAATGCTCAGATGGCCCTGTCCATTTGTGCCACTATCCATCCAAATTTAGGCTCACCGCTTTGTCACAGCGAGGAAGCTAGGAACCGCTCCTGTGGAGAGCGCCAAACCCAGACACGTGGGGTTTGGACGTATCATTTCTTAACTGGACTTTCCTGGGAGTAGAATTAGGTTAAAAGCATCTATTTGCCTTGGAAGTTAAAATCTTTTAAGTGTGAACTCTGCCTCCTGAAGTCAGTATTAAAGCTTTAGGGCCCTGTTTAATCTTCTAAATACAGCTTCTTTAAATTCTGGACACATTTAGATTTGAAAGGATTCCTATGGGTGGCTGGTAAGAATCCACTGTGAGGTGTGCACTGCATTGTACTGTCACAGAGACAACCAATAATTTGATGAACATGATTAAATTTTAAAAGTATACAGATACTATAAATAACAGTTTATAGAGCTACTTTGTTAAATAATATCAAGTATTTTATTTTTACTGACTTACATAAACATAGTATGAAACAGAACATTCAGAATAAATAAGTTCTTAACAATTAGTAACAGAAATAAAATATTTAGAAGAATTAGGGCTCGGAATGGAAATAGTCTACGCTTAATCACGACTCCCTCAGGTTTAGCTCTCTGGTTAGCACTCAGTAATCTGATTACCATCAGGAGGTACAAACAGAGGAGAAAGCGTGAGTTCCCACGCCGCCCTTCATTAATGCCTCTGATTAATGAGCATAAGCTCTCAAGTGTGCTTCTTACTCACTCCCCAGCTCTTTGACCGTGAGCGCCCATGGTCCAGAAGTACCTTCCATTCCTCAAGAAATACAAAGGTTTGAGAGATGATAACAAACACCAACTATTTTGTTTTACCCGTTTCAGAATCATTAAGAATTACTTGAGAAAATACCTAGTGACTAAAGATGTTTTGTGAATTGGTTGATGGTTGCCGTTTCTGGTTTGAGAACAAAGGCTGAGCACTCAATCAGACTGTACTCAATGAGGGAAAAATCATTCTGTCTACCAAATTCACACTAAGGACGTCATTTATGTTTGTATAAGTTACGTCTCTTTGTACAGGAAAGATATTTTCTTCCACTCACAACTGTTGGACAACTTCAGGTAATTATTGAGCTTGTAAACTAAGTGATTCTGGTGAACAAAGAATTCATCTTAAACTCACAAAAATCTAAAATAAAAAGAATAAATGAAGAAAAAATGTATTTTCTCAATAGTCTAAGGTCTCCAAGCTTTATATCAAATTCGTTAGTGTGCACTTAGAAAACATGTATGATAAAGTTCCATTCAAACTGACATTTCTAAGATTATTTCTAAGAGACGGGATAAGGTATTTTTAATGTGTGTAGCCCATTTATTAAGATTAAATATTAAGAATTTTTAAGAGCATTTTATTCCTAAAAAGTCAGCCTTTCTTATTTTCTGTATTTAAAGTATCCAGTTCTATACTAAAACACATAAAAGTCTATTTTAAACTCCATTTCTGAAGGCAGTAGAAAAATAAAGGGAAACACGACAACCATCCAAAGAACTTTATCTATGTAGGTCAGTCTCACTCGGGCGCTGATGAAATGAACTGCACGAGAATGCTGGAAAGCCCTGTTCACTGGAGACCAATTTGAAAGGCGTTTTGAACAACCTGGACAGTAGATGGTGCTATTGGATCACAGAAACCTTGAAGTGACTAAGCTGTTTGTATCAGATTTTAATAATCACTGTTTCTAATGGTGATTATATGGGAATTTCTTGGCATAACCACCAATATCGCATACTCACTGCTCTGTGAAATTCGCAATGCTGTTTTCTGGGCTCCAACAGGTGCGACAGGACTGTTTTCGGCTGTGAGTTGCATGAGGTCATTGATGATGGCTTGCTTGTCAACTGATCCAGCAGGGGCGCCTGGCCTCGTGTCTGGGAAAAGCTGTGGTAATTGACTATTCTGCAAATCATCCAAAATCTCCTCCAAGTTGTCCAGCTCACTGCCAGGCTGCAGTTAACAAACAGAAGAGTTTATCCCGTTCCACCCTGAGAGTGGGCACCCCAGCCCCAACTGCAATTACAGACCCAGCTGGCCCGAGGCACCACCACAGCCACGCAAAGGACGCGGACACATGTGAGGACCTCTGGCCTAATGAGGGGCTTGATCATCTTTTAAAAAATAACTGACAAAGGCCAAATAACTTTAATTTCTTAGTCCCCTATTTCCTCATCTAGAAGAGTTGTGACTGAATTAGAAAGCTCCCTTCAGTGCTGTGCTTCATGGGCAATGTATAAATTCCCCTTTATTGTATGCTAATAATAATAATAATAATGTATGCTAATAAATAATCAGTTATAATAATAAATGATTATAATAATAATCAGTCATGAGTATATGTATATTTCTGATTAACTCTGAGTATACTGGACTTAAGAGTCCAGGTCTAGGTTTTATGGTTAACTCTAAGAAATAACAACAATGAAAAACTGGTTAAAAAAATTATCTAAATGTACACTACATCAGTATTTTGTAGGTGGTCATTTCCTTCTAGGACTTTTTTTTTTTTTAGGGGGGGGGTGGTAAAATGCAAAATAAGCAAAAAATCAGCTCAAAGTCACCATGAATAGTTACACGCTGCCTTTTCAATTTGACTGGTGTTTTTTTTCCTGCTCGCACTTTCAGTTTCAAATGCCACTAGCTCTCTCAGTCAGTCACCAGCTTAGGTGACAAAATGTAGGGAAGCAGGATACAAACATGGGTGTCCCCATACACGGCATCTATTAACCTGACTTCACAGAAGGCAGAACAGGGTTTCCTAGGGCTTTTCCTTCTACAGAAGTCATTTCATTTCAATGACCAACATCAAAATAATAAGGTACGTATTACCACTATCTCACACCTACTACTTTTCCTCCAGAAGACTCAACTTATTTTATATTCTTTTAAGTAGAATCTATCAGGCAGTGCCAACCACACAAGAAAAGGAAGACGTTAAATGTTAGAAGTCGTTTCTAATGAAGAAAGTGCTGATCTCTTGGATGTGTAGGTGGAAACCAGAAGTTATGTAATTCCCCCAAAGTCACTGGATGGACTCGGAATCCTTGACCGTGACTATTTTGTCCACCCAGGGCATTCAGATAGAATTGTTTACACCTGATAGGAGGTCTGCTTGAAGCAAAATGCACCACAGTTTTGTTTTATATAATTCCTATTCCCCATGCAAAGGTTGAATTTACTAAGGTTTTCTGCAATTTATGGCACATGTATTACCTGTATGAGAAGTCTTACTGGCCATGTTTCTCAAGTTAGGAAAGAGAAACTGAAGTGACATTTTACTTGATTCCTTCTTCAGAGTCAACTAGCTTAGTAATAACCTAAAGATCCACTTTTGAGGAAATTCCCAGTGTGTTCCTGGGGCAATCACAAGACCATTTTCTAGTTTAGTTTAGCCACCCACTTCCAACAAAAGATGGAGGCATCAAATATGGGAACGATACCTCTTAGGTAAGGGCTGGGCTCTGAAGTCAGCATCCTAAAGTATAGACAGAGAGATAAAATGAGACACCTCACTGTACACCTGTGTCCCCTCCAAGGACAACACAGTCAGTTTCTCCTCCGGAGAGGAAACACAAAGCTGTTTTCTCAGCTGAGTCCTAAACAGTGTAGTGTGTAGCGTGTAGAGGCTGTGCTGCTTTTAAAAACACGTAGCTACATGTTCACGCTGTTAGAGCCACAGGAGAACCCACACCCAGTGAACTCTTGTCACCCTCCTCATGATCACTCTGCTAGGGTACGTACTGATGGGGTATAATGGTGGGCAGAACTGCTCACACTACTTAACCACTTCGTTGCTGCCCCCTTCCTTTCTTCTGAATGTGTATACAGGATTTTGTGCAAGTTAAATGTACAAATAAAGTGATTCCACTGCAAATCTATCTTGATCATGTTTTACTGAATACAAAAGGTATAAACATCAGCATGAACATTTATTGTCCTCCAAGGAAAGTTCCTGGAACATAGTCATGGACACTCAGTCAATTGAATGAATTCCTTTAACCATATTATCCTGTGATTTAAGAAAATTTTTCATGATCAACTAAATTTCTCATAGAAATTCCTATAATTGCCATTATTTTCTCAGAAAAATACTTAAGAATGTGTAATAAATACCCTTGCAATTGTATCATTAAAATAACTATAGACATAAGAAAGAAGTTCTAATAAAATGAAATTTATTGCTGTCCTATGAAACCAAGTTTCCCTACTATGCTGCTGCCTTGTCTAGAGCATTTTATTATTTATTTATTTATTTATTTTTTAAAAGATTTTATTTATTTATTTGACAGAGATCACAAGTAGGCAGAGAGGCAGGCAGAGAGAGAGGTGGAGGCAGGCTCCCTGCGGAGCAGAGAGCCCGATGCGGGGCTCGATCCCCGGACCCTGGGATCATGACCTGAGCTGAAGGCAGAGGCTTAACCCACTGAGCCACCCAGGCGCCCCTGTCTAGAGCATTTTAAAAAGTGGTCCTTGAGGAAGCTCACTGTGTGTGTGGCAGAGGGGTGGGGGGGAGTTGGGGGTGAAGGAGGAGGAAGGAAGGGGTGAGTAAGTAATAAACTGCTTCTTGAGAAAGCTTTGCATATTGCCTTGGATGAGAAACAGCCAAAATAAAAAGGTTCATATAAACAATAATAAATATAAAGTATATTATTACCCTCAATAGATGCTCTTATATTTGCCCCCAATCCCATTTATGTGTAGGAGAAAGTTTTTACAATGTAGATTAACAACAGCCTGTGTCTAGACTCCTATCTTTCCTTTTTACCTTGACTCTTATCACACAAATAAAATTATACTTTAAACCATGTCCATCAAACAGAAAGATAACTATCATCATAGTTTCAAAGAGTTCTATCAACAAGATTCGTGATTCTTCCTTTGTAATCTACTCTTGTGTCTAATATAATGAACTGAAAATAAGTCTAAACATTATACATATAAAATGTTAAAATATATTTGGATGGCTTGGGTGCCTAGGTGGCTCAGTTGGTTAAACCTCTGCCTTCGGCTCAGGCCATGATCTTGGGGTCCTGGGATCAAGTCCCACGTCTGGCTCCCTGCTCAGTGGGGAGTCTGTCCCCCTCTTCTTCTGTCCCCCACCCCTAGCTTGTGCTCTCTCCCTCTCTCAAAAAACAAAATCTAATAAATTATTTGGATGGTTTAAATCAATTTATTGGTTTTTCAAGTTCAAATAATTAGAAAATTTAAAATCCAATGTTTTCCTTGGTTGATTTTTATTTTTTCAAAAAGCATGTATTATAAAAAAGCAGGTATTAAAAACTGATTTCCAAATTTTAATCTCTGCCATTTTAATTGCTGACCAGATTCAACTGGGGGATCAGTCTAGTTCCGACAAGTAACTGAACACTTTTTTGTCTTAAGAAAGCCACGTGGGCACTTCTTGTTTTCATATTCAAAAGAAATTGGTTCTTTGGATCCCCATAACTATGGGCATTATTTGAATTCTCTCAGCTCTCCATCAGAAGAATACATTATGTAATTTTCCCCACTAGAGATAATATTGTTTTGCTTGTGTTTATTTCTTGTTAATTTCTGGAGTACACATTTAACATTCATCAGATTGTCTTAAGTATGCTTTAAATGTTCTTCATCAAGGACATAAAATTCAGAATGTCTATTATAACCCGTTTGCCTGTTTGGCAATAAAATCTGACAATTATGGAATTTTCTTCTGTAGTCATGTAAGTTTTAGAAGGGATAGATTTGATCACATTAAGTTTCTGATCAAATATTACAGCCCCCCCCGCCGCCGCCAATTCTTTTAAGCTTTAATTCTCACCGAAAGTTCTTCTAGTCCATGTCTACTTTGTTAGGCATTTTCTTCACAAGACAAAAAGATTAATGCCTTCCTTTAAAATGCTTTGCCAAGATTCTTCAAAGTTTTGCTTAGGCATCTATTCGAATGCTCAAATTAGCCACATCAATTTGAATAGTTAGTTTAAACTATTTCAGGCAGAAAATGAGTCAGAAAGATTTTTATAAAAGTTCTACAAAATGAAAATTGGACTTGATTTCTTTAATTTTTCATTTTTCTGGTTTTATGAATTTTTCATGTGTCAAATCAACTTGTTCTCTGAAGGAAATATAAAGAGCACATGCATTTTAATAACATAAGTATTTTAATAAGTTACAAAACATCCTTTCAAAA
The DNA here is from genome assembly GCF_010015895.1 of Lontra canadensis. Taxonomy (NCBI): domain Eukaryota; kingdom Metazoa; phylum Chordata; class Mammalia; order Carnivora; family Mustelidae; genus Lontra; species Lontra canadensis. The sequence continues at coordinate 18,248,129 of NW_022631031.1, read as the reverse complement.
ATTTAAATAAAAAGTGTAATTTTACCACACTGGCCTAACATAAAATTGTTTAAAAAAAATGGTGAAATTTATAAAAGACGGTAATATAAATATACCCCATTTGGAGGGAAATTTTCAGGACACTGCCCATTTAAAATATGGTTTGCCTTTCTAGTGGAGTGAAATAACAACATGTTCCTTTTAGAAGATTTCTAGGCCCTCATTATAACTGGCCCAGTAGCATTAGAAAGAACCTAAGACTATCAACATGCCCACTGGGTAAGTAAGTATGTAACTTGAAAGTCGGTAAACATATTGGAAAATTTTCAGTTACTGCTTCCTGTTGGTGACGAAACGCCATAGAAACAAATGTTGTTTAAATACTCTGCCCAGTAAGGAACACTATTTTAGGTATAACAGCCCCATCGAAGTACTTCCTGTCCTTAATAAGTTATAGGTAGCTTAAATACACACTCGGTTAATGGCTCTTTTCTGAGTCAAAATAACACGACAGTTGAGTGTAGAATTCAGGCTCCCTAACAGTTTATCTCATTAAATAAAAAACTCGAATTCCCCTGAAATGAAAGAAAAACTTTAACAAACTGGTACAGCAGTTAAAAGGAGATACAATTAATCTGTTTTGGGAATAGAGAAGGAGAGCAGGAGGTAAAAGAATCACTGTTTTTTCCTTAAAGTAAGTCATTCTGACTTTGATCTAAATTTAGGTAATGCATACTTCCTGTGGTAACTTTTCTTTTCAAGTTGCAATGTTTTCAATGTTAAATTTTCTCTGAAGCAGTATTTTTTGGTGGAGTTTTATTTTTAAATGGGAGTGAATGGAGGGTGAGACCAGGGACTGGGTTTCATTAAGAAAAAAAATTGTATGTGTATGTGTGTGTACACTGCTTTTCGGTCCATCCAAAATAACAGATTTGTGCTCATGTTCCTAGGTAAGATGATTTTGATTAGAAAAATGTTTCTCCTAAACAACAATTAGAAATGGCAAGTGACTCAAAGTCTTAAAAAAAAAATTCTTTTTCTGTGTGTGTCAGTTTCTTGTCTGAAGTTAGCGTCATCACACACTAAATATAGACATGCCAAACAGTGTCCCCCTTCCCTGACCCTCTAAGTCCCTTGGGCCTCAGGCCTGGGAATGAAATAAATTCTGCGTATGGAGGGAGGGGCCGGCCACTTAGCCAGGGAGCTAAGGTGGCCCTCATGAGTCACCCTCTTGCCCTCTAGCATGTGTTAGGGAGATCTGGGGGACAGTATCTGTGCCTGCCACCCACTCTGTATATTCTAATCTAGTAAACCTCAACACTGACAGTCATCAATAAAGCTTCACCTACACTTAATCCAAGGTATTGCTCCTAACTTTCTGCTGAAAGAAACTCTTGAGTTTCCCCCACTTAACAGATTTCACGGCATTACAGAAGAGCTGTATTGTCAAACCCTCCACTAACGTCTACGTTCCAGGGTTAATTACCAAAGATGATTACAGAATTAAGATGTTTCTCTGGTGAAGGGCACGTAGGTTTAAAAAATCATGTCTGTCTTACAGGAATGTAGCAGCTGCCAAGACATCAAAGTGAAAGAAATGAAGGAAGCTAAGTACTTAGAACCTCGGTGGATGGAGCCCAGCTCTAGGGGTGGGGGTGTTTGGCCTCAGCCTTCCTGATTCCTGCTTTCAATCCTAGCCCTGCCCCTGGGCCAGCCTCCGCTGACTCAGCAGAGTTCAAGACAAAAAAAAAAAAGCAAAAGGAGTGCTGCCCTCTTCTCTCCCCATCCACACCTAGTCCCCACTAAACTCTCCACTTGCAAAACGGATTTCCAGACAAATTAGCAAACCATTTCAAGCAGAAAGGCCGATGTGGCTTCTTCACTTGTTAACAATCAGGACTTAAAAGATTTGAAGTCCAAGGCTGTTCCCAGGGATTAGAAAGCGAGCTGGTGATGCAGGGTGAAGTCCTGGATCATTAACCCAGCCCGACACTGAGTCCCCAGGAAACATCTTATGCCAAACCACTACATGAGAAAGAACTCTTAAAAATAAAAAAGCAAAGAAAAGAATTCTTTAACATTAACCAGAAGGTTCAGCTGACGATAATGAAGGGTGCGATGATATTCATTAGGTTTGAAAACCAAACTCTGATCTTAAATAGAGAGAAAGGTAACCGGGAAATAATTCAATGAAGTCTGTCCTGACAGAGCCAGTTTCAAGGATGTGATTATCTCCGATTCAGGCATCTTCTATTAACAGGGGCAGCAAACTACAGCTGGCCTGTGGGCTAAATTCTGCCCACCACCTGTTCTCCTATGCCCTGAGCTAAGAATGGGTTTACATTTTTTTAATAATAAAAAAAAAAAAAAATCAAAAGAAGAGCATTTTGTGACCCATGAAAACTGTATCAAATCCAAAGATCAGTGTCTGTCAGTAGAATTTTATTAGCTCTCATTTGTTCACATAGTATCTATGGCTGTTTTTCGTACCACAGCGGCAGAGACTGGACAGTCCACAGAGCCTAAAATACTTACCACTGGCCCTTCCTCAAGAGGAAAAAAAAAAAAAAAAGTCAGTCAGCCTACCCCTGGTCGATGGCGATGTCACTTGTTGGCAGAGAGGAGTATCTCGGACAGGGAGCTTCAGTGAGAATGAACTCTGTCTCCAAATACGTACAGCAAAGGAGGAGGCTTATTTCTGTCCCATCACCTGCAGCCTCCCCGTGAAAACCCTTGCTGGGTATGGATTGGCACACCTGAGAGAACACAGGACCCAACTTACCTGCTCACTGGGCTCAAAGCTCATCTCCTCCTTCTCAGTTTTCATAGCTATTAATTTTGTGTTGCTGGCAGGGTCTGTCTTACTGTCCAGTCGCTCAAGTTTGGGGGTTATTTCTGGTAAACCAATATCTTTAGTATCATCTTTGTCTAGCAGGTAGCGAAGTAGTGCATTCTCTTTCTTCTTGGGGCTCACGGGCTCTTGTTTAACAGTCACTTCTGAGCCGGGAGCTGTGCTGTTGGCCTCCTGGCTCAGCTCTTTGCCCGTGGCTTCTGCTGTTAGCTTGGCCAAGTCCACGGGGGAGCTGCTGTCCTGCAAGAGTCTGTGCAAAATCTTATGCTTCTCCTTGAGCGAGGTTCCGTGTGTCGAGCCAGAGCCAGGCAGGCTCGCCGTGGAGTCCTTGTTTGTGTCCGACAGGGAGCTGGATAAGGGCGAAGGCTCCATCTGGTCAGATTTGGTGGTCAGCAGCTGGAGGAGTTTGGTCTGTCCCTTGCTGTCATGCAGCCGATTCTGTCCATCGGCTCTCTCACTGCTCACGGCCTGGGGCATGCTGGAATCGCTGGTCTCCTTCTGCTCTCCCGGATGGCAGCTGCTCTCTGCTTGACCAGGTGTACCTTCAGAGGGCTCCCCATAAAGTCCAAAACAGTCTTTGGAGTCTAAGCTTCCCATCTTGCTGAGTGGGGGAGGATTCATATTAACGGGGGAGTTTTGCAAATTGCCCATTTTTAGGTCTGGTGAAGCCAGCGATGACCCCAGTGAGACCCCGTGCCCCTCGCTGAGGGCCTGAAGTGCGTTGAGGGAGCTGTTGGTGTAGCTATGGCTATTTCCTGTGCTGCTGCAAACTCCCACAGGGGAATGCAAGCTTCCTGCAGGGGAAAACTGACTGGGTGGGATTCGAGGGCTGCCAGCCACTCCGGGGCTCATGCGATGCCGTGGCGAAAGCATGGAGTTGGGCTGTCCTGGATTCATGCCAGGGCTGCTCTGTGAGGGACTGTTCATTTTGAGTGCATAGTTACTACCCTGAGGAGTGGTTGCTTGCATGCTTGACACATGGTTCATTCCCCCGGAACCGCCAAACCTGCCCATGGGCATGCCCATTTGTTCCTTTGGGCCATTGATGGGAAAATTTATATTGCTACCGAGGGTCATGTCCTGACCTGGGTTCCCACTGCACATGGCCTGATGGGCAGGGCTGCTAGAGCTAAGTGGATTCAATGGCTTCCCCATCGCTTGTCCAGTCAGATCCGGATTCATTACACACACATTCTGCTCTCTGTACGATGAGGAGAGAAATATAAAAGGAAATGCATTTAGCAAGTTGTTATTAATTTTTTAAAAAATGAGATGGCCTCTTTTCTTTATAAAAGAACAGACTACATTTACAGGACAGATAATACTTGGATGAAACAATCTGCAATTATGGACAAGACTGAGCACGCATAATTCTGGACCAAGAGGGATGTTTTGCAGTCAACTCATTAAGATGTCTGCGGTTTTACAGAGGAGCTGTCTTTAAATGTGACTACTACTGGATTGAAATCGTAGTTACCAGACAAGACATGAGAGGGGTTCCAATTACATAATATTATCTTTCTCATTACATGGTATATTATCATGGATAACTGAGAACTTGTCCCATCTTCAAGGAAGGACCCTAACAAGCAGAGCTGTCTTCAGTTATCTGCCAAATCACAATTCCTAACAGTAGACACATTTGTAAGCCCAGAGAGCCCTGAGGTATACTACTTGGCTCAAGACGGACAGCAAACTTCAAAACTGGCGGGTGGGGTTGGGGGAGCCCGCCTCAACTAGTAGGAACTCCGCAAGTACTAGAGCCAGTGAAGTTATTGAAAGTATTGTGAATTAGATCACCTTGTCCAACAGAGCCCCTTGCCGGTCAAAGCAAGAGACTCTAGCACAGACCATGTGGGGCCGAACTTTAGAGTGACTGTGCTCTGTGACCTTACCCCCCAACGTCCAGACAACTCCAATCCACTCCCTTACTGGTGACTCAAGGCAACCTTTCTGGGCTAGATGATTTTCCAAGCCCTATGAGCTTTAATTTATAGCCTTGGCAGTCACTTGTGAGTTACCACATGTGTTCACAAATCCAAACAAAACAGGTTTCACAAATCATCAAACATCAGCTTTCACTTAGGGGGGTGAAATCTGGCACATCTGTAATCACTTTCAAATTATTTCAGTTTGAGGTCAGATTTATTAACAGTTGGCAAACAGGGCTGCCTGATTTTTTTAATTCCCAAATAAGAAAGGATACAATCGAGAAGTGTAATACAAGGGGACTCTTTCACCAGAGCAACTTTATGTATCTTCTGATAGTACCTCATAAAGTTTTATACAGTACATACATAAATATTTATGTAAGGCGAAATGTAATCATTTCCCTAAATTTGTGCTCTAAAACAATATAGTTTATGACATTTATTTTAAAATCAACATTCAATTTTCTGTACTGTCATTTTTTAATGGAAATGTTTATTACCTTTCAGTTGAAAGGCTAATGGCAAGAAGTTAACTTAAACCTGAGGGGGAAAAAGCCCTGAAACAAGTCCTCTAAGTAGATATACTTGGAAGTTTCAGATTTCCACGCACAGGAGCAGAAGTCCTGCTAGTGGCTTTCCTACTTCACTGCACATGTCCCCACGGGGGGACGGCCCAACTTCCCTTCCCCTTTAGGCGAGGCCTTCCTGTCAGAGCCCTGTAAGCGGAAGCCTGTGTTCTTCCAGCGGGGTTTTAAAATTCACTAGTATTAAGGCACAAATTCAAGGGATAGCCCTCCTTTGCCGGTATCCCAAGTTGTCTCTTAGTCAGAAGTTAATAGCAACTAAATTTTATATTGTACCTGCGTGCGGCCGATGAACAGACATGTCTAACAAGGCTGAAAAGCTTTAGGGGGATCTGTTGCTTTGGAACCATTTCCTCTTGATTTGGGGAAGGGAAAGAGTGATTTCTTAGAACGAGGATTACCTGTGAAGCATATGTAATGATATTACAAGCTGAGGTTCATTAGTAGTCTGAGAACGGATGAGTTTGCTCTTCGTCTGTGCAGCAACAAGAGTGCCATCGGACAAGGAAAAACGGTAGATTTGACTGAACGCCAATCCTTGTCTCAGCACTGTGGGCAAGCAAGGAAACAGAATTCATGTTTACAAAAAAAAAAAAAAAAAAATCGGGGGGGGGCAGGATAAGACACACTGATAGTAATAACTTTCATTTTCATATATTCCTACTAGCATGTTAACAAGAGTTGGAAATACTATTTCATGATATTGAAATAGTTTAACATTTTAAAAGCACATTTATTTTTTTACTCAAAATACTAATAAATTCAATGTACTGTTTTTTTTTTTTTTTTAAATATGGCTTGGACCCTCGAACTATGTTCTTTTTAAAATCTTCAGTACCATGGTAAAAAAGAGTGTAAACAATTTGTTGGCTTAAAACTAGCTTTGCAATGGTATGTTTAAAATACCAGAAAACAATACAATGCATAAACATAATATCTTTAAAGATTACAATTTGCCTTTAATTTCCTTTTAAACTAATAAAAATATTACAGTAAAATTTATGACATTATATTTTCTGAATATTCATCTTCAAGTTATTACTGTTCATCATCTCATAATACTATCCCCCATTCTGTTTCTCAGTGTGTAAGGAGTATTATTTCTGTGGACGGGACTACAGGAAGTAAGAGATTAACAGTCAGAAAAGTCTCTTCAGAAGAGAAAAAGGCTAAGTAGAAAACCGAAACAATAAAAGTATAATTAGTTTAATTTCTGAATAAAGAATCTGGTGTTTCCATTTTCAAGGCAAGTGAAGAAAATATAACAAATCACCTAGGTTAAAATAATGTCTCTTAAAATAAAATTTCAGATTTATCTTTTAAAACAATACTGCCTATTTAAAAAGAACTTAAAAAAAAAAAGAACATCTCGATTCAGAAAAAAAGTAGACACATAATCTGGTAACCCACTTAAACAATTGTAAGAAAACTACCATGTTTTTATCACATAATCCTCTATACAAATTCTGTAAGTTGAAGAGCTAGCCCCACTAATAGCCAGATAGAGCACATTCATGACTTTACAAAATTGCCACAAGGGAGTGAGGGAGGGAGTCGCTGACACACAGTATGGACTTGGGTTTTTCTTGGTAAAAGTTCACTTTGAGCAATTTCCCTAATGAAACCCCCTCCGCAGTTTCAGTTACATTCAGTGCTTAGGTATTTCTGCCATCAAGTGTTGCATGAAATTACTCAGGAGTGGCGGACCTGGAAATGAATTACTGTGCGTATGTGTATTTTGCGTTTTGCAGTGAGTAGGTTCCTATAAGGCAGAATAAATACAATATTTATAATAGGATTCCTATTTTGAAAAACTTACAATTTTGGAATTTCGTCTGTGATCCCTTAAGATTTTCTATTTCCATCTGGTCTACACCAAACATCTCTACTTAATTAGACATAGTTAAGCATGCACCTGAATTCATTTAGGAAGCTCTTCCATTTAGACACAAACTTGCAGATTTTTACTCAATGTGATTGATTACCTTCCATCTTACCTACTTCATATGTTTGGATGCAGGGTATTTCATATGTTTTGTAGTTTCCCTTCAGTGGGTCCCGCCTGTTTAAGCCTACCACAGTGCCTGGTACACGTCTACAAACCCTTTTGTAAGGAATCGGAAGACCAGAGTTGAGTGTAGGGCATTGCTACTCAGGGCTCAAGGACACTGAATGTGTTTGCTCATAGTGATTTCTTATCCATATTTCTTATTTTTACTGTTTTTTATTTTATCATTTTTAAAAGAATTTTTATTTATTTATTTGAGTGGAGACAGAGGGCACAAGTGGTGGGAAAGGGAGGGAGAGGGAGAAGCGACTCCTTGCTGAGCTTGGGCCTTGATCTCACAAACCTGAGATCAGGACCTTGGAGTCAGATGCTTAATCAACTGAGATGCCTAGGTGCCCCCTGTTGTTACTATTTTTTTGGAAAGATTTATTTGAGAGTGAGAGAGCAAGCGTGTGCAAGCGAGAAAGAGAGGGAGGGAGAATCTCAAGCAGGCTCCACGTCCAGCAGAGCATGGAGCTGGGCTCAGGGCTCAATCTCACCACCCTGGAGATCATGACCTGAGCCAAAAACAAGAGTCAGAGGCTTAACCAACTGAGCTGCACAGGCACCCCCATTGTTACTATTCTTTAAATTTTAAACCAGATCTAGTGAAATAGTAGGTTAAATACTGATTTCTGCCAAATCTAGAATCTTTACTTCCTCATTCTTCCCAACTTAGAGAAAGATGCTGAAAGGCACAAATTGCTGGATTATGTACTTACTTCTAAAGAAGGATAAATAAGATGAAAAAGAGGAATAAGATGAGACAAAAATAAGGGGATGGGGAAAGAGGTCATCTACTACGATTTGTACTTTTCCGTAAGTGACCTTAAAGCACAGAGTGTAAGCATACAAACACTACTGGTAAAATGCTAAGGTCACAGATGCACATTAAATGGAAGAGGACAACCTAAAACTCTGTCTTCAATTGGGGACTTAGGACTTTTTTCCTGCCAAAATGCGACAATCTGCCAAACTGAGTTACCAGGCACACTCTGCTGGGCCCCACTGGTCCCAGGCCTCATAGCCCCTCCCTGGTAATCCAGGCCTCCTACCCAGGTGCCCCCTGCCAGGACATGCAGTGTGCACGAGAGGACAGAAAAGGTCAGGAGAAGTGTCACCTTCCCTCACTTAGTTCTGAATAAGTGCCAGGGAAAGGCAGTTTTTCTTCGTTCTCACAGAAAGAACAAGAAACCAGAAGGCACTTGAGGAAATGTGATTGAGTACGAAGAGCTCCAGGAACAGCAGAGCAGAGGGACTGCACAGCAGAGAGATGGCAAGTTAGGCTCCAGTGCTGACAAGCCAGTCATTTCACCTGCTTCTAGGTCCCCATCTCCAGGTCGAGTCCTAACACCTACCTCACAGCTGTGCTGAGGGTCCACAAGACAGTGTAAGGAAGGAAGATAACTGCACAAAGACCACGTGCCCAGGAGGGCTGCTATTATTACTGGCGTAGGACTTCCAAGTCCTGGGTTTAGTTCTAGCCATCTTGCTAATTAGCTGTCAGTCTAGCTGACCCGTGACCTCAAGACAAGTGACTTCATTTCTTTGGGCCTTCTAGAAACATCTTCAGGGGTCATGATCTAGAAGGAGAGCCCAGGATCTCACTGTCCCCTCTACTAGGAATTCAGCTGCTCTTGCAAATTTCATTTCATTCTTATTTCCAGATTTTCCTTATGATTCAGAGATTTCTTTTGATATTAAGTGGCCCCTTATTATATAGTCTTATTTATGTACAGAAGCCTTGGGATCAGAAAAAATGATCTCTTTCCTTCCCTTTCTTCTGTTTTTATGAAATGATCTCCGATTTATCTCATTCTTCTGTCCTACAGGTTCTATCAAACACAGAGACGGGGGGAAGCAGGCTCCCGCTGAGCAGAGAGCCTGATGGGGGGCTCAATCCCAGGACCCTGAGACCATGACCTGAGCTGAAGGCAGAGGCTTAACCCTCTGAGCCACCCAGGAGCCTCTTAAATTTTCCTTTAGGTGGCGACATTTTCTGGGCCAGACGATGCAACCACATCTAAACATAAAAAGTCAACAGATCTAAGTTTCCTGAGGTGAACTTCAGGCTCACGGTTTCAGAGAAAGCTCCCGCAGGAAGCAGTCATACAGCAATGTCAACTCCAAGAGGAGTAGCACGTGGGGATGCTTACCTTCATGATGATGCCTCTTAGCATAGGACACAGCCTCCCCTTCGTGCTGCGCGTGGAACTTCTGAATGCACCTTCTCACCAGGTCCTCCCAGCCTGGTTTCATGGCTGCCCTCATGGTGCTTGTGTCCAGGGAAGTGATCTTGCCTATGAAACGACAGCAAGCATTACACCTACACACTCATCTACTGTGTATGGAAGTGATTAGCATTTTACAAGAGAAAAATGTCCTTCTTTAGGATAGGCAGCACAAGTACATGGACCGAAAGGGCAGACAGTGAAAAGAAGTGTCCCTCCCTCTCCTTCCTGCGGCGCCTCGAGGCTTCTGCCCAAGCGCCCGTCACCATCCCCAGCTTCTTCGTTATCTCCTGAACAGAGCCCCTGCCTTACGAATAGGTCGATATTCTCAAATGATTGCTTTGGAGAGAAAATGTACCTTGGAGATCTTGGCGAGTAGTAAAACTTTCTGATGAGGGAAGAACTGGTCTCTCCTTCATAGGAACTCTTCTTGCCACACAAATCAAGCAGGACTGCAAATCTTCAATCACATACATTCATGGTTACCACATTAGGCCTTTCCAGCGAGTCACACAAACTCAAGTGTATTTATGACAACGCGACCTTGCCAATCAGCGCGGGAGGGACTACCGAATACTGTGCACCCTGCTCCTCCCCGGCTTCGCCCTCTCCCCTCCTGAGTGGGAAGAGCTGGGGGACGGGCAAGGGCGTGTGCTGTGCACGACGAGCTGGGGGAGGTCGGGGGAGACCGCTGAAGCCATGGACACATGTGGCCGAAGTCCACCCACCACAGCGGCTCCACGATCTGCAACCACCTTCCCAGGGACGGCGGGGGAGCGTGGCGGACTCGACAAGCAGCTCATTTCAACATCAATACACAGAGGATGAAAACTCAAATCCCATACTCTGTCAAGCGTTTGGTTTTTGAGTTTTTGGTCCACTACGCTACCGGAACACTAGACGTCCCCTCTACCCAACGATGCGGCTGCCCCCAGAATGGCAACATGCTCTTTCAAACCAAGAATATAAACCGAGGCTGGAGGTGACCTCGGAGAACAAATCCTGGAAAGTGCAGCATGTGCCAGAGCGGCCGCGCTACCGGTCAGAATCTCAGCCCTGGCTGGCTTCTCACAGAGCCATGCTGAGCCTTCATTCCTTACCCACTGACATTGTTTTATTCATCCGTGTTCACTTCTAGAGAACAGGGAAATGTTTTATTTATCTTTGTAACATGCAAGGCACACTGTGTAGCTCTTTCAATTTCAAAATGCTGGAAAAAAGGTCAAAAACAGTCTTCATATCTTATGTCCTTGATTTATGATTGCTCGTCTTGAAATCTGGGGAAGGAGTTCTTTAAATATACCCAGGAAGGGCGCCTGGGTGGCTCAGTGGGTTAAAGCCTCTGCCTTCGGCTCAGGTCATGATCCCAGGGTCCTGGGATTGAGCCCCGCATTGGGCTCTCTGCTCAGCATTCCCCTCGTTCTCTCTCTGCCTGCCTCTCTGCCTGCTTGTGATCTCTGTCAAATAAATAAATAAAAATCTTAAAAAAAAAAAATTAAAAAAATATACCCAGGAATAGTGGGTATCCCAAATATAAATGTAATCCTCATTCTCAACATAATAAAAAGCTAAATTTCTGAGCACACACTACGAGGCAGACATCTCTTTTAGCTGCTTTAGAGGCTACCGGTTCGTGTCGTCCTTGTGCCAGCTCTATGAGGCAGGTCCTGGCGTTCTCTCCATTTAACACAGGAGGAAACCACAGCACAGAATTTCAGTAAGTTGCCCAACACCGTACAAAGCTGGTGAAGCCAGGATTCGAACCTGAGCACACTATGGCTCAGAAATCCTCCTCAGCCATACTGTGTTAACACTGAGAACCAGACTTTAAATGCATACAAATGTTTAAATATACAGCACAAAACCACAAATTAGATCAGCTATATCTTTTTTTTCCACTTTGGAGTGGCGTCCTAGATGGGTGAATTGGCAGTACTTAGTCTGTTGCATAAAAAGAAAAAAATATCCCTCAACATTGCATACTTACGTAAAAACTTAATTTTGAAAAATTATGTCATCTATGAGAGCTCCATTACTTTTCAATAAAATTTAAATTACAAATTACTTTCACATTCTTTAAAAAAAAGAATGAACTACAGATCTTCCTCAACTTACAATGGGGTTACATCCTGATAAACCTATTTTTATTATTCTTTTTAAAGAATTACTTATTTGAGAGAGCGAGCGAGAGAGAGAAAAGAGAGTGAGAGTGCAAAAGTAGGGACGGGGCAGAGGGAGGAAGAGACAAGCAGACTTGCTGCTGAGTGTGGAGCCCGACGTGGGGCTTGAGCCCAAGACCCTGAGATCACGACCTGAGCTGAAACCAAGAGTCAGATGTTCAACTGGTTGAGCCACCCATGTGCCCCCCAACCTTGACAAACCTATTTTCAGATGAAAATACTATAAGGTGAAAATGCATTTACTACACCTAACCTACCAAACATCGTAACTTAGCCACGGCCATCTTAAATGTGCTCAGACACACTAGTCTACAGTTGGGCAACATCATCTCACACAAAGCCTGTGTCTTCATGAAGTGCTGACCACCTCATGTAATTTACCAGATACTACACTGAAGGTGAATGACACAACGGGTGCAGAACAGTCGAAAGTGTGGCTTCCGCTGTTGCTCGCTGTCGCTGCCCAGTATCCTGAGAGAGGACTGTAGGCATATCGCTAGCCCGGGGAAAGAGTTGAATTAAAAAATTTGAAGTATGGTTTCTACTGACTGTGTATGGCTTTTGCACAGTCCTAATGTCAAAAAACAGTAAGTCAAGCCTCGGAAGTTGGGGACGTTCTGGACTATTTAATGCTGATCATGGTTCAGGCGTATTCATTTAATCCTTACTCTGATACTGGCATTGTTGACCTCACTTGATGAAAGGAGAGAGCAAACTGATGCTCAGAGAGGTCAAAAGACTGGCCCAAAGCCAGAGTTGGGAAGCAGCTGAATAAGGAGCTGGCGTGTCTGATGATAAAGCCCGTTAGGTTTTCACCCCCGAGTGCCCCTCCGCACTTTCTCTCTTTCAAAGCCTCAGAGGAGAGAGGGACACTCAGCGGCACAGAATGGCTTGCTTGGAGGGCATCCGGGTGGGTGCTACAGCTGCGTCCTTTAAGGGGAAGGGACTAAGAACTTGAGAGCTTGAAATCCCCTCCCTCAGTCACTCCCATCTCTATCCTCTCTTGTGGATCATTCTAGTACACTGCATTCTGGACCCTGCATCCATGGATCAACTGTACGGAATCCATGAACCCCCAGAAAGGATATGAAAAATACTGTTAGTACTTGCGCATTTTTCTAGGTCTGTGGCTCGCTGCTTGCACTAGACAATCCAGAGGAGCCTCAGATCCCCGGGAAGCTTAACTATTACCAGAGCTTCTCTAGTAGGGCTGCCACTAGTGGCTAGGTAAATGGAAACTTGAAAAAATACAAAATTCAGTCCCCCAGTGGCATTACTGAAATTGCAAGTGCTCAGTAGGCACAGCGGGGCCTGCACTGGACACAGAAGATACACAAAACTGCCATGACTGCAGAACAGTCTACTGAATAGCGCTGTTCGAAAGCCTTAAAAATCGAACCTAAGGGATACCTGGGTGGCTCAGTCAGTTGGGCGTCTGCCTTCGGCTCAGGTCATGACCCCATGGTCCTGGGATCAAGTCCCACATCAGGCTCCCAGCTCAGCGGGGAGTCTGCTTCTCCCTCTGCCTGCCCCTGCCCCCTTGCCTGTGCTTACGTGCATGGTCTCTGACAAATACATAAAATCTTTAAAAAAAACGAATTTATCACAAGAATTAAGCAGGCTAAAGAGAATGGAGAGACCACTTCTACATTCTTCTTTGCGTGGCCACTCATTTTAGATAATTAAGCAGGAGAAGAGCAGCACAGGGATAGACACACAGACATGTGAGACAGCCTGCAGATTTTGTCCTACCTTCTCCTTCTTCCTTGATGGACTTTGGTTGAGAGACAGCAAAGCACTGCATAGTTTCGTATCTCTGGTGCGCTTCCTGGTTATCGTGCCCTTCCTCTTCCGAATCGGGGAGAGGTTTTACCAGCATCCGACAATTGAAGGTATGGCTGTTCCGCCTAGGAAGTTCGCCAGACCAGGAGCCCCCATTCACTGAGGGCGGTAAAAGCAATCCGACAATTACGAACCGACACCAGGCTCGCCGCCACCAAATTATCGAAATGATGCTGATGCTCAACAAGCTGGGAAAGATGCTTGGGATTTCCAAAATAACTTTTAGCCCTCTTACTTTTCACCCTGACTCCTTCCTTCAGGGTCAGGCCTTGGTTAACTATCATTAGAACACTGCTCTTCATTTTTGGATTTTCCTTACTCTGGTGTCTTGGAAATCTGGTTCAACCTACTTGTACTTTAGATATTTTACGCCCTTTAGACATGTTATCCCTGCTCAAAAATCTGGAACTAGCACCAAGTGCCGCACGCATCAAGCTCTTTAAGAGGATGCAGACTTGATGTAGTCAGGGATACAAAGGCCACTGGAACTGATGGACTAAATCTCACTAAGCAGCCCCATCTTACCCGTCTAACCAGATCCCCCACACTGGCCAGCACAGGCCTTCCCCACCAGCCTCCACAACCTGGTCCCACAGGGACACCAGTGCTCCTGCCACCTTATCTGCCACTATTTCTCCTAGCCCAGCGTACCCGGCTCTGAGGCCGAGATCTCATCATCTCCTCCTCTTCCCGACCTTTCTTCCATAGAATTTTACAGAAATTTTGGTATGTATTATGTAAGTCAGCTGTTGCTGAATGACTCTATTTTGTTTCATGCACATTTCCTCAAGCTGACTGAAAACTCCCTGCAGAGGCCCTGCTAATATCATTTATTTTTTACCAAGGGAAAGGCTACGTTACATGTCTTCTACTTTAGTGTCAATCCTTAGAAATGTATTAATTCAAGAAAACAAGAACGACACAGAGGAAAGACACTTTTTTGGGGAAATGGGTTAAAGCAATCAAGAGAAATAAAAGAAGAGCTGGAATCAGAACCAATCCTAATACTCATTTTGGTATCCTTTTCTTTACTGTTCTTTATGTTTATCTAAAAAATATTACAATCAGTAGGACAATGAAAGAGGGGATCGAAAAAAAAGGGCCAGTAGTTAAGATAAGCAAACACACTCTCAAAGCTCACTCGTGGGAAAATACTTAAAAGGATATCTAGGTGCTCTGGTGAATGCGATGCTAAGCCCATAGCCACTGGGCTGCAAAGGAATAAAAAAGAAAACACACCCTGGAAAGAACAAAGGAAATATCAAGTTAACTGCAAGAAACTGTTTTAGAATCACAAGAGGAACCATAGCTAACTTTATACGTCGTGCAGACATTTGGGAAGTTTCTTCCGCCATCGGTATTCTTAAGAGCTTATTTACATAATGGATACTACAAAGAGAAAAATCAAAGAAGAAAGAAAAAAAGAGTTCTTATTAACTCAGGTTAATAAGTAATTTTTAAAATATAAAAGAAGTACAGTATAAAGTCAGGAAAAGAGCTCTTTAGACAAGTGAATTAATAATAGTGAATTAATAAGTACAGGTCCTTTGAGGAAGTCATCAAATTACTGAAGAGATCTGAAATATTAGTTACTTGAAGAAATCCCATTTTCTTGTTCATTTACTACAGAATATAATATAAGAATCTCACATGAATATTCATGTGTTTTGTCTTACTGTTGCAGTCACTTTGAACAAAGGGTTATCCTGCCAAGGAAAAGCTAGCCCTCATGGAATTCAAAAAGGGCCTTCTCCTATTTACTGCGGTAACAATAAGACCGGCTGATAGAAACCGTTTGAAAAAAAAAAGAACAGAAATACTTGCTAACTCAGGACTTGACCTTATTCTATACTAAAATATGCACTTCCTTTTATCTGTGAAGATGTTCTTAGCATCGTCAGTCTAAGTGAGAATATTAAAAAAAGAACCACTTAGTAAGTGGGAACGGCAATACTCTGGAGCAGCAAGGAAGGTGGGCCTACGCTGCGGACCACCCACTTGAAACCGTGGCCCTCGAGACTCCTAGACACCCTTGGAGAGCATCTTTAGAGAGAAAGGAAGTCGGCGCTGTGGACCAGGGAGAGTGGGTAAGGAGGCAGAGCCACCGAAGCATCTGGAATATGGAAGAGCCCACTCAGGGCTGCTGGCCCGACAGCATCTGACCCTCCATGTGCCACTTGTTCCTTAATGTCATGGCCTCAGGATACTGGAGGCACCCACACACAGACTCTCTTCATTAGCAGCACTCAAAATTTTGTTTTTCTCAAGTCCAATCTCAAACTTCTCATGACCTTCTACTTCTTAGAACCAAGGAGCACAAGCCCAATCAGAGGCGGCTGGCGCTGGACAGAGTGGGGGGCAGTGTGGCACCCCCTTAAAAAAACATTGAAACAAACCCCATGAAAACAGTTGCCACAGGAGTCCCTTCCATCTGAACTATTTTCATGTACTTTAAATAGAGGATCAAAACAATCTTTCCTTCAAGATCACTATCTGCAGATGTCCTCTTCTCCACGACTTTGAAGCTTAAATAGTTAATACAAGCCTCTCTGAAGAACTACCCAGTTACCCTTATCCCCAACTGACATACCACCCAGTTCTATGTGACCCCCTCCAACCATGGGGGAGGAGGGAGCAGCAGACAAGCATTTACCTATAGACTTTGGCAGCAGGTTTTTGACAAATTCAGTGTGGTCCCCAACATGCAGGATGCTATATACACTTTTGTTCATCAGCTCTTCTTGGTTATACCTTAGGTATTGTGTCACGTTCTCTGAAACAAATACAACGTTGCCTTCCAGGTTCACTACAAAGAAGAACCCATCAAGGGCCTAAGGGAAAAGGCACAAACCGTGTTAGAAAGGACACAAGAGAAAAATCATATGCAGCTGTTAAGAAGGGATGATCCCCTTAAGGGAAAGGGTGGAATTCACACATGGACAAAAAAGAGATTTCTCTCTCTCTCTCGCCCCTCTCCTAGTTTTGGGGAACAATAAACACATTTTCGCGTGGTGAAATTGTGCCGTCTTAGTAAGTGGGAGAGAGCGTAGATCAGGGTTTCTTGTCGCAAACTAAATGACAAATACTAACTCTGTTATGCTATCAGGAGATAACTACTGCCATGTAAGTGCAGGCATTTATCTGTATTTTCTAAATTATACTGGTGGACTCCACCTGGCCAAGGACAACGCTTACGTTACCAACCCAGTACAAAGCGATTATGTTCTACCGTTTCTCATGTAACACAATGGGAGGAAAGGGTCATCGATAATTTTCCTTCCGTTTAAGGATTAAGAAACCCCAAACTTTACTACCTTTAAAGCTGCCAGGGTTTAAATGAAAATAACTGCAGGTGTTCTCAAACATCAATCCTTTATTGTTTAGGGGAAGGTCTGAAGCATCTCTCCGATAACGGGGACCGCGCGCTGAGACATCCGTGGTAGAGTCTGAAGACTGGAAGGGGACTTGAGGTTTTGGTTTTTGACAGTGAGAACTGGAGAGTTAACTAACCGTGCCCTTCTCTATGATTTGTTCCCTAGTCATGGAGATGCAGGTCCCTGACCACCTAGATAACATTAACATTTTCCTGCAATGTGGCTTGGCCCCACTCCTCCTTGTTGTCATTCCAATCTAGATTAGGGAAGGACAGAAAGACTCCAGGATCATTTCAGGAAATAAAGATAATGAGAGTAACTACCGAGCATGTTTACTGTGCCCAAACACATCGGGTCACCTGAATATTTACAACTCTGGAAGGAATGTGCTAGCGGAGGAGGAAGAAACTGAGGCTCTAAGAGGGGCAGTGGTTTACATAAGCTTTTCCGACTCAGTCAGTGGCAGAGCTGGAATCTGAATCCAGGTGGACTCAAAAGCTCCGGCTTGCAATTACTCTGCAGCAGAGTTCTACTTCAGTGTTTGCCCCAAATCTTTTCCTATCATGTTCACCTTGGTGATACGAAGTTTAGAGTTTGGCGAGTTTCCCTTTGTGACTCCTCCTTTTCCTTTTGGGTCTGTGCTTGTCAGAGCCCTGTTTTACAGATTAGGTGAGTGATCAAGACTACAGAAGGCTCCGTGGGTTAAGCCTCTGCCTTCGGCTCAGGTCATGATCTCAGGGTCCTGGGATGGAGCCCCGCATTGGGCTCTCTGCTCAGCAGGGAGCCTGCTTCCCAACCCCCCGGCCCCCGTCTCTCTCTGCCTGCTGCTCTGCCTACTTGTGATCTCTCTTTCTGTCAAATAAATAAATAAAATCTTAAAAAAAAAAAAAAAGACTACAGAAGGCTTGATACTGATTAGGTACACCTTGACATAGGGCCTCCTGGTCTACCCAGCTTGTGTCACACAGCTTCCCTGTGCTATGTATTTACTATTGTTTTTAACATGAAAGTTACGTGTACATATTGACATGACAATGTGTATGGCTGGGGCATGAAGTATTTACTTTTATCCTAGTTTGCTTTTTCCTTAAGTTATTACTTAACAGGCTCCTATTTTGTGAGCTTTCTTTGAATATATTCCATCTTTAATTCTATTTTCATCACAAAACTAAGTGCTCTCTCAAATTAGAAATGACCATAAGGCACCAGTGAATAGCTCTTCAAAAAAAAAAAAAAGTAACACCATTCAATTTTAAGTCTTTCTGAAATATTCTGTCAGGTTTTACCAATGGTGTGAACGATGTGCAGGGCAAAGCAAGACTGTATGTAAATGGCCTTCCACAACAGGTTGGCAGCAACCCTTGAAAGCCCTGTGTGAGTAAGCACATGCGGGTGTATGTCTGTGAAGGGGGAAAGGAAGGAAGTCAGTTGATGAGTTATGTGCCACGTGTCTTTCTAAACTAACTGCTTCGGATATACATTCGCAGGGATTTTCGTAATTATATTACCTACAGCTCCCTTTTGAAAATGCAGAGAGCTCCCCACTGCTTTGCACCATGACAAAAAGACTGATTTATAGCATAGTATGACTGAAGATGAAAGTGTTTCATCTTATAAGACCATGTTTTTTAAAGCACACTGTGATATGCTCTGATGAAAAAAACTGACATTTGCTTTTGTTGCCTAGCAACCACTATGCTATGATGTAAGCATGAGTGTGCATCTATGCCTAGGAACAGCTCAACGAGAACAAGTTTTCCCTGTTTAAATTATTCCATGTAAACAGGGATAAAGACTTCAAACCTTAAGTCACTAGATTTGAGCATTAACCCTCTAACCTATTCAGCACTGAAGTCCTGCCACAGAAGTCCTTGCCACTGAATTCTCAGAAGACTATTTTTTAAAAAATTTATTTATTTGACAGACAGAGATCACAAGCAGGCAGAGAGGCAGGCAGAAAGAGAGGAGGAAGCAGGCTCCCTGCTGAGCAGGAAGCCTGATGCGGGGCTTGACACCAGGACCCTGGGATCATGATCTGAGCAGAAGGCAGAGGCTTTAACCCACTTGAGCCACCCAGGCGCCCCAGAAGACTATTTTTAAACAGTAAAAGTGCTGGTCTGATTTTGTGAGAGAAGGCCCACTGATACCCAGCAGTCTGATTTCTATAATCAATGAACTTGCTCTCAGAGGGCCTGAATCATAGTCTTGTGGTTACTTCAAACATGTCTTTTTAGAAGTCTCAATAATCTTTTCAGGAATTTCCACCGTCCTGTAATCTTCCCCCATATAGGGAAACAATGCAGATATCTGGGAATTTCCTAATAAGTTAATAATTTAGGTTACCATAATTTCCAAATCAGTTTTGTTTATAATTAAAAATTTTTTCACAGACACCTATCTATTTTCATCTAATTCTAAATAGTCCACCTGGTTAGAGTTCTGTGATCTGCTTCTTAGAACCAAGCAGGAAGTAGCACTCTGGTTTTCCTTGTTGACTCTGGAAAATCAGGTTAAGTGTGTTTTTGCTTTTTCCCTGAAAATTGTACTTGGATACTGTCAAGCTAGTGACTCAAGAGGAATAAGCAAGGGACAACACAGGGTCATTTAAAGTCTTTTGGCTAGCAGGGCCAGGGTCAAGAATCTTGTCATTTCTAAATACAAAGACTGGGTCAGACGATTTTTAATTTTTTCTGTGTCCCCCCCACCCCACCTTCCAAGAGTAGGATAAATTTTCACAGAATGATATTCTCTAAAAATAAAGATCATCACATGTACCAACTGAAAGAAAGGGGGCAATTACTGGTGATCTTTGCTTTAAAAATCCTACTTTCTCCTATACGGGCAGCTACTGCCACGAGGTAAGTGATTCTACATGACGATGCCACCCAGCTTGCGGCCATGCGATAATTTTCAATCTCATCATATCATCGGCAGAGTAAATTATCCTGAGATCTGACATAATTTATGTCTCAGGGCTCCTCTGCTTCTTGTTATATATTCACCGACATGTTTTCCCCCTCATCTTCCCGTAGCCTACATCTTGAATTTTAATTTCGGAATAGGTACAGCAAAGCACGTGGTGTTTAATACTGTACTAGCTAATAAAAGAGGAAAACGAGACTTCACAAATTCTAGACAGGAGTCTGGTCATAAAACTTCTGAAAGTTAATAAAGAACAGGGAGTTAAGACCAATCACTACACTTGTGATGCTTACCTGAACAGCTCTGCCTATTATTGCCGTTTTCATCTTTATGAGATAAACTAGTTTGAAGCAGCATAAATAAAAAACATAAGCCTCCATCTGGTCCTCGAATTTTAACTGCCTATATGGACATCCACACATGGCATAAGTAAAATCTAAGAATTGGGGGAATATTTCAAATGAAAGTTCTATTGCTGAATTTAATAGGACTTGTGAGCATGATTTTCCAAAACAAATGCTTACTTTGTCAATTTATAATCTAGTTCAGGCAATGCTCTGTTATTACTGGGAAATGTATATAGGCTGAAATCTGGAGCCAGGCACGTATGTACTAGTAAGCTCCAGAAGTCAGCAGTACTTCAAGCTTTACGAGTGAAAACTAAGTGTAGATTGTCGTGAAATTATATCCACCTGAGAAGGGAACACAATAACGTGACGACCAATGACAGGGTAGGGGACAGAGCCTGAACGAGGGTACGCTACCTCAAGCATCATAGGCCCCAGCGCATCCTTGTCGATGACGCCCTGCCCGGTTGATGACACGTCTGACTTCTGCACTTCATCGACGTTGGCGGCTGCTGCTTTTTCTGCAATAAACAGAAGTGTGAATTAAATGGCTGTGCTTCTTCAAGGACAGAATGACACAGAAACATCGTCATTGTAATGATCTGTAAGATCTCCAGTGGAATCAGCCGGGGCGCTGGAAGAGTCCGAGTCCGTCTGCACCGCCGCCGAATGGGAGATGCTGCTGGAAGCAGGAACACAACACCACCTTTCACCTCCAGAACGTGGGGGCTCAGAGACCCTCCCAGGCAGTTGGTAAAATGAGTTTAGTGGTTTCGTGTTAGTCCCCGACAAGCATTTTTTTCCTCAACTACAAAACTGTTACACGCTACGGCACAATTAGTCTCTGCTCCAGGGACTCCGCAAACTGGGATAACAAGAGGTCTGTTGTTCAGGATTCAGGAGCATAATCAGAGGTACATCTGCAGGTATTTCAAGAAGGAAGGAAGCGGGGGGCGCCTGGGTGGCTCAGTGGGTTAAAGCCTCTGCCTTCGGCTCGGGTCATGATCTCAGGGTCCTGGGATCGAGCCCCACATCGGGCTCTCTGCTCAGCAGGGAGCCTGCTTCCCTCTCTCTCTCTCTGCCTGCCTCTCTGCCCACTTGTGATCTCTCTCTCTGTCAAATAAATAAAATCTTAAAAAAAAAAAAAAGAAGGAAGGAAGGGGAAGTCACTCCTGCTACGGCTGCCCCCACGTGATGTGCTCTCACAACTCCCTTCTGGACGCTTGTACTGCTCCACCTCCTGCCACGCTCACACAGGAGTAGCCTGAAAGAGGGGTCCCTATCCTGTAGAAGGTGCTCACCGATTAATAGCAGAGAGAAGAGGCACCCTCTCAGGCACTGGGAGGGGTTCAGTGGCTGCCCTTTTGTCTAGTACGGAGACATACAATACGGGCTCCCGCGTTACAACGTGCAAGGCAGCATTCAGGCCCGGGGAAGGGCCTGGGACAGCGCCCCATTATGGATAATTCTCAGAGAACAAACAGGTGCGCAGTTATCGACATATATGCAAACTCATTATTTTAAGAACATCAAAAAAAGTTTAAAGCTTAACAGATACATAGTGTCAACTTGCGAGAAAACAACACAAAAACAATGTGTCGATTATTTGTACCTGAATAAATTATATCCTTGTTTACACTGCATGTTAGCATTGTAATTAAATGCAAATAAAGAAAGCTGTAAATCAATTTAGTACTTAGGATCAACCTGCTTTCATGACCTTGGTAAATTTGGCTGTCCCTCCTCCTCCTCCTTCTTTTTTTTTTTTTTTGGTAAAAAAGATTTTACAGAATATTCTGAAGATCTGGAAAACTTCACTTGTCCCCGAGAACCTAGAACATAATTAGGAATTATGTAGGTCCTCCAAATCTTGCCGCTGCTGTGATGGAGCGCTGCTCCGTATACACTCAGTGGGAAAGGGAAGATGACCTGTGTGAGCTCAAGTCTAAGTTCAGCCATTTAGAACTACAAGCCAGAGGAAGTCATTCCAACTTTTTAAGGCCATAGAGGACCTGCCTTCTGTACACGATGGACTGTGACAGGAGAAAACTGGATGACAGGTAAAATATGCCCTAAAAACTATAAAGTAGTTTACAAGTGCAACTTACTACTAGCCTATCTGTGTGTGTTAGTTTTTCCTTAGGTAGTAGAGTTCCAAATGTAGTAACTTCTTCACAGAGCTTATCACAAGGAGACTGTATCTGCTTTTCCAATTACTATATTCTTGGTTTACCTCCTTAGATCTGAGTAATTATGAAATCCCATTAAAAGAGACAGGACTTGAGGCGCCTGGGTGGCTCAGTCACTCGGGCCTCTGACTCTCGATGTCAGCTCAGGCTGTGATCTCAGGGTCGTGAGATGGAGCCCCACACAGGGATGCTCGCTCAGCACAGAGTCTGCTTGAGATTTTCTCTCTCTCTCTTCCCCTCCCCACCCCTAAAACAAACAAATAAATCTTTAAAAGAGAGAGAGAGAGATGACTTTTCTGGTAGCCTTTACAACTCAATAATTACGTGAGGATCTGTCAGCCTTCATTTAGTTCTCTTCTTGCTGCCTTCCCTAGCTCCTGATGGCTGGGTACCTTACCTCCTGGCTCTTTCTGCAGGCTTGGTCTCAGCCCAATTCCTCAGCCTCAATGGGGCAGGAAACACCTCAGGCTTTCCAGACAATTACTGCATATGACCTCCCTCCCCCAAGGCTGTCCCCATTTTCCTAGAATCTTTTTCATTGCCAAATATACCCCAAGTACATGCAAACTGGGGCATATACCTTTTTTTTTTTTTTTTCCCCTACCCTATGCTGGTTCATTCTGTAAGGCTACAGATTTCTCTTCAGTTTCCACTCCCTTTCCTACCCACCAGTCCAGGGACAGAACCGACCTGATCAACTGCAAGTTCATCTAATTTAGCAGCTGGGTACTGTGGAGGTCCCAGCAGGCTTCGGGCCTAAGGATCCTGAGTTTCATTAATATTAAATCTTAAAACTCATAAAATGGATATTATATATTTATGTGGTCTTCCTGTATCCTAATTCATTTTTTGTCTTTCGTGTTGCGGCACTGTGAGCGCGATGTGCCGAGAGCCCACAGAAAGAGGCAATCGCAGCCTTTGCTCCGCTTCCTCACTTTTGGCAGGAGCTCTGTGCTCCCATCAGGAGCCTCTGGTGGCAGCAGCCAGGATTCTCAAACCGGAATGGTGTACATGAGAAGACAGCCTCCCCAGAGAGGATCTATCAGAGTCTGAGGACTAGAAAGGCTTTCTTTGCATGACATTCTGGTACCTCTTCCTAGGAAGAGATTACTCCACTACCTGGAGTAATCACAGTCCAGGAAATAGTACTCGATCCCCCTTGGAAGGTAAGTTTCACGGAGGGGGCACTGTGTCTGCAGCCGCAACGGGCACCATCCCTGTTTCAGAGCAAGTTTTCACTAAGTATTTGGAGGCTAACGGACCAGATGCACGTCGGGCACGTATTCCCAGATATGGAAGAGGCCACTGGAGGTGGGAGTGGGTGGAAAAAGGAATACAGTCCCCCCCTTTAGGCAAAACAGCCTCCTAAGGGTGCAGGGGGAGGAATGGGACAGATAGGCAGGGTCAGAAATAATAGGGAAAGGGTTTCCTGAGGAAATAAAACAGATCATCTTGCCCTGCCTTGCTCAGTAAAGTTTCAGGGCATCGGGTGTTCTCTCAGGTCTCCAGTTCTCTCATCCTTCCACTGTTGAAGCTGGCAGTTTTGTTCTTTTTAAAGAATGGACTGATGAATTCAGATTTATGTTGTGGGAAAGTGAGACGTGAAGCTCAAGCTACTTACTGATCACAGGGCAATTCCGCCTCAACTGCTGACTGCTAGGAAACAGCAGGCTCCTTGACATGTGAGACTCTGCATTCACAACAGTAAGAAATTCTTGTTTCCTGTGGGGTCTATGATAATGCCATTTTTTGAGCAAAATAAATTTAAAAAAAACCCCAGTATCTGTGATAATCTGTTTCCAAGCCTTTTAAAGGCAATAGATATACCTTGTGAGATGTTTACACATTTTGAGGATCTGCTCGTCATCCTGAAGACCCAAATTTTCCTCAATTCATCCTTGAATATTTTGTGGAATTTAAAAAAACAATGTAAGAAAACCCAATCATGCAGGTTTTCCTAAACACTGAGAAACTTCCCTGCTGGGGTGTCCTAACTATTCTAGCAACATGCTCAGACACTGAATTTGTAACTCTTAGCAGAAAATATATAGAATGAGGACCATAAGTGCACTGCCTTTTATTCTAGAAATCTAGAGATCAGATGAAATTTAAGATAAGAGCCTAAAATTTACAGAGCAGATGACATTTAAAATGAGAGCCTAAAATTTAAAGGAGATAATTCAGATCTGACAAAACATGTGTTTGGATAAAAACAATGATCCTCTTGAAAAATTACTGCTGATGGTAAGACATGCCATTTTTTTCTCTTTATCGCTTTCAACTGATAAATCTTTCAGAGGAGAAAAGCCGCTAACAGGAAGTCCCAGAGACTGAGTGGCCGCCATGAGGAAATCATCCAGTAACAATGGGATCTGTTCAGCAATCTCTCCGTCTCTGCGTCCCATCTCGCTGTGCATGTGGTGAGAGTGGAGTGACTTTTCCTTGTCAGCTGAGAGAATCTAGTTGGGAGGGTAAAACAATTATAACTGAACTAAATGAGAGTAAGGCAGGGATAATTGCAAGGAACTAACTTAAAGTTCAAAGAAGAGATAAGAATCTCTGGACGTAGCTGAAAATACTTCACGTACGTTGTATCTGAGTTGGACTCGGCAGGATAAGCAAGTGGATGGCAGAACTAAGAGCCTAAGAAGGAAACCGGTGGGAACGGACATGTGGCATCTGGCTCTGAGAAAATGTCAGCCTGGCCTCTGAAAACCAATGCTAAGCTAAGAAACGTCGGCAAAAAGTTTGTCCAAGCTGGAATTCGAGGCATCCCTGACTAAAAATGAAAACAACACAAATTTCATGAGATCAACTTGAAAATTCTATTAGTGGAACATACGCTTTGAAAAAAAACTCTAAATGAGTCTACTGATTATTTGCAAGAGAATGTTGCAATATTTACACGATATGTTCGTGTAATTAAGGGAATGGGAAATTTTCACTATTCAGAGAGTAAATATGAAATAGAGACAAAGGGTAAAAAATCTGGGGCTTTTCACTCCTGTCCTCACTAAATGTTTGCATTGTATGCATTTCCAACTAACCTGTCATCTAGTATTCAATTCTGCATTGAATTTGTGCTTTCATCACTTCTCAATATTAAAGAGAATAAAATCAATAATACGAAATGATAGAAAACACACAGAAGTATGGCTTTACCAATGTAAGTGAAATCTAAATTAAACTGGCCGTGAATTTTTGTT
Organism: Lontra canadensis; assembly: GCF_010015895.1. Lineage (NCBI taxonomy): Eukaryota > Metazoa > Chordata > Mammalia > Carnivora > Mustelidae > Lontra > Lontra canadensis. The sequence continues at coordinate 18,222,446 of NW_022631031.1, read as the reverse complement.
TTTGGGTCCTTTTCATGAGGTAATTACTAGTTCTGTTCAACGTTCAGCTGAACCTTGCAATTAAATAGGAGGAAGGAAAGGACTGTAGTGAGAGATACATTATTATGATAACGGGACATATACTGGTATCCTGATGGAACCTTTCAGTAATTAGTATGCTATTTTTAAGGGCCAGATATAAATAAGCTTAAATCCTTAGATATATTTATACCTCCGTAAGTATAGCATTACTATACCAAAACACACTATTTAATATTTTTAAATTAGGCAGTTTTCTCAGCGGTCACAAATTATATTTACTTTTCTATATTTTGCATCCATGAGCCATAAAAATACATTCTGTTACAAAAATAACCTTCAGTAAACGCGAGAGTAGAAGGATGTCCTGGAGTTTCATATGGTCAAACCTTGTGAAATCTCATTATTATAGATGGAACTCTTAAATCGGAAAAAGGGATGATAAAATTTAATTTTCAGAGCCTACAGAAAGATTTCTCCTTCATGCCTTGACTTCTATTTCTTTCTGCTGCACTTTCAGCATTAAAGTTATTCTTTTTAGATAAAGGATATGGCCTAAGAGAGTAACAATAAAAATAATAACGTTCTTCCTTTCTTCCTCACTCCCCCCAAAGATAAAAATGCCATAAAACAGCTATGATCTTTTTAATAGTAGTTTTACAAATGCAAAACCCTGATGAGAGACTGTCCGAGGATGCCTCTGTAATCTTTCTCTGAGCGTCCCTTCCCTCCCGGGTGGCTGCTTCGAGAGCAATCCCGTCCGGTTCCTTCCTCCATTTGCCTGCACTCCAGAAATCCAATACCAATTAATTAGATTTCCAGTTTCAAAGCAAAGAACAAAACCCCATCTCTTCAGGGACTGCGTTAGGATGAGTCATACCACAAACTGGGGGAAAATCATTAATATTATATTCCATATGCTTTTCTTTACAAGTAATTATTGTTCATGTTGTCTCTTAGAACAAAAGGAAAAGTGACTAGGGAAGCATTTGATCTCCAGAAAGGTAAGTGATTTTAAAATACAGATATTTTTTGAAGCAACTGGATTAAGTTGCTCTTTATCATTGGCATCTACAGACACAAATTTGAAAGTAAAATTTAAGTTTCTGGTGAGAACAGCAACAAATCAGAAGCTGTGATCCTAGCAAAACATGTATTTATCTCAAAAAAAAAAAAAAAACAAACCCCAAAACAAAACAAACTACAATTAGCTATTTTTAAATTACGGGGTGGTAATTTAAAAAAAAAAATCCTTACATGTTCTTTTAAAACATCACTTACTGATTTTTGGTAACATCAGGCGTCTTGTCTATTTGTTTATTAGGCAACTGAACCAAGAACATACATTCCAAGCTTCTTCCCAGAAACCATCAGCAGAACAGAGTGCTATCTCCTCGCAGGGATGGCAGTCTTGGCTCAGGGGACAGTCACATAATTGCTGTAAGCCCAGCAGCGGCGGTGGCAACCACCACTGATGAAGTCTTAGAACCCTAAACGCTGTTTACTATCTGCCCATTGGGAGGACAGGGTGATGTGGCCATTAGGGAAGAGGTTTATATTCTTCTTCATGGTTTTTTAAACCATCTGAAGAGACTGTGGAAAACTTGTGGAAATTAGTCTATCTTTAAGAAGTCAGAATTCAAACAAATATCAATTATTCACTCTGTAAAAATACATCAGCATAAAGGTAATCACAGGGTCTTTACATGTATATAGAAAAATGTCAGCTCTGCCCAAGTTCCGATGCCTCTGACATGTGAAGCCAAGCAGCAGTCTAACAGTTACTTGGATGTGGGGTCAAGCATGAGGACAGTCGCTTTCACCGAAGCAGTGTTATTTCAAGTATTAGAATCTTTGACTAGATGGGAACCTGATACTTTATGCGGGTTTTATAATTAATGCCACTGCTTCAAAATGAGTAAAATCACTCACCTAGAAACTATCAATTTTTCAGCAGACTGACGTCAAACACAAGTCTAATCACCTCCACAACAAATTTTAAGACTCTAGTGGGAATAGATCCACAATTTTCATCTTTTCTTGCATTTAGGAGCTGGACGACTTCAGGTGAAGCGACCGTCAAACCCGGCACAGCAAGGCACACGTGCAGCCAAGTCACTGAGACAATGACAGGCAATTTCTGGCCCAGCGCTGGAGATGAAATATTACGGGGAAAGTTATGGAGCATCTCAAAGGTTCTAGAAGGTAAAACCAGAGAATTATGCATCTGTACCAACTAAAATTAGAAAAGCTGCCATATGGCTCTGTGAAGCCAGCAGCACATTCTTATTCATTAGGAAGCATTCTGCTAACATAAAAACACAAGGCCCTTCCTGCGCTCTCCAAATGTGTTTATCTTTTCAACATTAATGCACTATATATCATCGAGCTGCTGAGAGCTCCTGCCGTGCATATTAAAACCGCGCAGCTGCACTTTCTTTAGGAGTGGGAGGGACCTCAGCCCCGAGTCGCCTCCCTCTTTCTGACATTGAGATTCTTGCTAACATACCACGGTTTCTCTTCGGTGTGAAGAAACAGAAACATGAGCCAATCTCAAGGCTAACTCTACCCGGCCACCCCCCAATTCTCCCCGCCCCCCCCGCTCTGTGGCAGAGAAGGCGACCCGCTTCGGTTTGTCTTCACCAATGGCACAGGCACGGCTACTTAAATAGAAGTGACAATCATGCCACAAGTTTGGAATGTAAAGGCCCTACTTTTAAAATTAATGTACTACGCTTATCAAGAGAAGACAGTAACCAGCACAGTCTCTAGGTATTAACTGATAAAAAGACAAGACTTTGTTTCGAAGAACGTTCTTTATCATTGAATCTGCCATCCCCAGTATAGAATTCTATTTAGTCCCCACTTCACCTATAACTTATCAACATGGAATGCTCTGTGAGGTAAAACAGACCATGGACAGGGTGCCTGGGTGGCTCAGTAGTTAAGCGTCTGCCTTTAGCTCAGGTTGTGGTCCCAGGCTCCTTCGATCAAGCCCCACATCGGGCTCCCTGCTGTGTGGGAAGCCTGCTTCTCCCTCTCCCACTCCCCCTGCTTGTGCTCCCTCTCACTGTGTCTCTGTCAAATAAATAAATAAAATCTTAAAAAAAAAAAAAGACCATGGACAGTCTCTCGCAGTTAAGCCATGTGAGTATATGACAATTGTTCAAAATCTTTTACACAGTCTAAATATACCTGTGCTGTGTGCAACCTTGGTACTAAGTCAGAATACCGAAAGCAGCATTCCCCAAAGACCAAACTATACAAATGTTTTATTTCTTTCACATATACACATTAACTCAAGCAAGGCCAACAAAATTACATTATAGGAGCACTTAATAAAGTTTCTGATAAAGAGGTTAAAATATGGAAAGGGCAGAAAGAGTTGTCTTTAAAATCCTTTAAAAGATTTTGGTCTAAGAAGTGTAAATATTTTCTCTCCCAAATCACTATTCTGTTTATTGGCATAGATACTAACACCATCTCCCAATATTCCTACCTTACACTCTAGCAATTATTTATCGCCCCAAATGCATCATACTGTTTCCAGATTTCAAGCATTTTCTCAGACCGTTCCATTTGCCCAGATGTCCTTTCAACCATTCTAAGACCCCATCACTGTTCCAGGAGCTCATTACAGTCAAGTGAGGGCCTTCCCCTGTGTTTCTGCAATGCCCTGTGCCCATTCCCCTAAAAATCCACATTCAATGACCTAGTGCTTTGAAATGCTTGATTTGTTTACTGATCTGTCCCTTTCATGGCACTGGTGGCCCCTTGGCTATAAGAAAGGTCTTTGTGTTCACTGCCTGGCATCTAGTGGGTGCTCAGTAACATGGGTGTTAATACTGGACAATTCTACAGCTGTAACTGAAATTCAGTATAGCCAGGATCTAAAAATCACAAATGTCTCTTTAGAGAGATCTGTTCTGGAGAGCCTTACTGTACATCTGACATAATGGAGATTTCTTTTAAGACTCTTATTTTTGGGGTAAATACCCAGTAGTGCAATTGCAGGGTCATAGGGAAGCCCTATGTTTAATGTCTTAAGGAATCTCCACACTGTTTTCCTAAGTGGCTGCACCAACTTGCATTCCCACCAACAGTGTAAGAGGGTTCCCCTTTCTCCACATCCTCTCCAACACTTGTTGTTTACTGTCTTGTTAATTTTGGCCATTCTAACTGGTGTAAGATGGTATCTCAATATGGTTTTGATTTTAATCTCCCTGATGGCTAATGATGATGAACATTTTTTCATGTATCTGTTAGCCATTTGTATGTCTTCTTTGGAGAAGTGTCTGTTCATGTCTTCTGCCCATTTTTTGACGTGATTATCCATTTTGTGTGGGTTGAGTTTGAGGAGTTCTTTATAGATCTTGGATATCAGCCCTTTGTCTGTACTATCACTTGCGAATATCTTCTCCCATTCCGTGGGTTGCCTGTTTGTTGACTGTTTCCTTTGCTGTGCAGAAGCTTTTGATCTTGATGAAGTCCCAAAAGTTCATTTTCGCTTTTGTTTCCTTTGCCTTGAGAGACATATCTTGAAAGAAGTTGCTGTGGCCAATGTCAAAGAGGTTACTGCCTATGTTCTCCTCTAGGATTTTGACAGATTCCTGCCTCACGCTGAGGTCTTTTATCCAGTTCAAGTTTATCTTTGTGTATGGTATAAGAGAATGCTCGAGTTTCATTCTTCTACACATAACTGTCCAATTTTCCCAGCACCATTTATTCAAGTATTTATTGCACTATTGGGTATTTACCCCAAAGATACAGATGTAGTGAAAAGAAGGGCCATCTGTGTCCCAATGTTTATAGCAGCAATGGCCACAGTCACCAAACTGTGGAAAGAACCAAGATGCCCTTCAGTGGATGAACAGATAAAGAAGACATGGTGCATATATATACAATGGAGTATTACGTGTCCATCAGAAAGGATGAATACCCAACTTTTGTATCAACATGGACGGGACTGGAAGAGATTATGCTGTGTGAAATTAGTCAAGCAGAGAGACTCAATTATATGGTTTCGCTTATTTGTGGAGCATAAGAAATAACATGGAGGACATGGGGAGATGGAGAGGAGAAGTAAGTTGGGGGAAATTGGAGGGGGAGATGAACCATGAGAGACTGTGGACTCTGAGAAACAAACCAAGGGTTTTGGAGGGGAGGATGGTTGGAGATTGGGTGAGCCTGTGGTGGGTATCATGGAGTGCATGTATTGCATGGAGCACTGAGGCGGGAGGTCACCGCCTGAGGCAGGAGGGCCATCGAGAAAGAGGAAGGACTGAAATTCCTGGAGAGGCTGGTAAGGTTCTTTTCTCATCAAATTTGTTCACTAGGTGGGCTAACATAACATTTATGGCATAATGATGTCCAACAGAGGCACAGGGAAGGAAGGGAGAGGGCGGGATGAAGGAAAGGAAGGAGGGTTGGTTCCTGCTTCCCATGATCCCTTGCTGCTGACCCTGCCACGAATCCTTCCTGCCTTTCTACTGCTCACAGGGCTTCAGTCTCAAGTCTCTGCTTCACCTCAGTGGTGGATCTTCAGGGACTAAAATGCATCCCAGGACCTGACCTTCATTTGTTCCCTGGGGGCACTCTTCCCCGCCCAGACGTCCTCTGTGTGCCCCCCTCCCTTTCACTGACATGCATCTTGTTCTTGGATTCATTTTACGTTCTCCGCGTAAGACCTGCTAGCTTTTCTCTTTGTATGTTTTTCTCCCATCTGGCTATTTGTTCCTTGCAGTTTTTCTCTACAGACGCAGGACCTGATGCCTGGGCCTCCTAGAGAGACTGTGACAGCTAGTTGTAGAGATATTTCTCTCTCTTCCCCCCACCAACTGTGATTCTAACAATACCACAGGGAAGCTGAAATTCCTAGTTTCATTTTGCCTACTACCATTTATCCCCTCACTTGCAGTCTCTGCTTGAGCAATCACAGGAGGGCCTCACGAGCTTGCTTTTTTTAAAAAAACAGGTGTTCCCAATTTAAGGCACACCTAATGCAAGAAGCTGATAATAGAACATAGAATCATCCAATTTAGAGACCTAAAACATTAAATTATGCTAAATCATCTCATCCTAGTAGAGAAACCAAAGCACTGATAACAATGCGAGAACTCCACATAAATCTATGTAGCACCGTGGCTCTGGCGGACCACAGGAGGCAGGGGGGAGATGGAGCTGAGGGGAGGGCATGCTATCAAGGGATCAAGCCCTGAGGATTCACAAGAACTGTAAGGTGAACACAGGGTCCACGGCAAGAGCTCCCTGTGGACATGGCCCAGAGAGGACCAGTATACACAGTGCCCACTCCCAGGGTCAGGAGGCCCCCAAGGGCCCAACTCTAGAGGTGGGCTCCAGAAAATTCTACCATTGTGACCACCAAACTCTCCTGTGGGTGAAAATCTCTAGTAGCTAAAAGCAAGGTTCCTTCTAGATCAACTCTTCAGGCTAATTAGGACATAAATAAACACAAGGTAATTCCTATATGAATGTTTAAGGAAGAAAAGAAGAGACTATGGGAGGGAAAAAATGAAACAAGATGGAGCAGGGAGGGAGTCAAACCATAAGAGACTCTTCTTCTTTTTTTTTTTTTTTAAATATATTTAAAGATTTTATTTATTTGACAGAGAGAGATCACAAGTAGGCAGAGGCAGGCAGAGAGAGAGGAGGAAGCAGGCTCCCCGGTGAGCAGAGAGCCCGATGCGGGGCTCGATCCCAGGACCCTGAGATCATGACCTGAGCCGAAGGCAGAGGCTCTAACCCACTGAGCCACCCTGGCACCCCAACCATAAGAGACTCTTAATCTCAGGAAACAAACTGAGGGTTGCTGGGGGGTGGAGGGGGAGGGAAAGGGTGGCTGGATGATGGACATTAGGGAGGGTATGTGCTATGGGGAGTGCCGTGAATTGTGTAAGGCTGATGATTCACAGACCTGTACCCCTGATGCAAATACTACATTATATGTAAAGAAAAAAGAAAGTAGGTCTCGTCTCAAGCATTTTAGGAATTTGAACAATCAACACAGGCCAAGTTTACCATTTCTCGTGAACCTGAAACCATCATCACTGGTTGTTTCAATAATAGTTCTCTGTGTTTGCTTATGCTCTTCCTGGTTCAAAAAGATTGTTTCTGCTTTAGGTTTTTTTCTTTCTTCTTCTTCTTCTTCTTTTTTTTTTTTTTAACTTATTAGGAGCTATGCATGGAAGTGAAGCTACCTAACAATTAAAAGAAATACACACAAATAGAAAAACCTGTAAAGATTTTACATACTCATTTCAGAGAAAGCCAGCTCGGGAAATTAACCAAGTTTATTCTCCAGGGCATCAGGCAGAAAGGAAGGAGTAAAAGTGAAAAGTGTGCAGTCGTGGGTCTAAGAAGAACTTAACTGTCAGAAGATCTATGTTCTCCAGAACAGGACTTTTGTGGAAGAAATGACACAAAGAATCATTTTTATCTCATACAGAAACAGAACATTAATCTATTATATTCAAATGCTTGAAATGCTTTTGGTTGGAACTCATATTTTTACATACAAAAGTGTGAGTATCCCTCTCCCTGCAACAAATCTCGAACGGGTCCTAGTCCGATGGACTTGGGCTACACGCTGAGGTGGCGCGGCCATCAGTGCTGGCCATGTCAACAGGGTCCAGAGAGGGGCAGAGCCATTAGGAATGACTCATTCTTAGTGCCAAGGTCATCAGGGCCCTCACACAGGCTACAGCTGTCACCTTAGGATGGCATTTAAAACTGTCTGGACCAAATGTGAAATTTGGTAAAAACCTGGTAAAGGGTCTGAACTTATTTTGAAGGCCAAATAGAGGTTGCTTCAGAATTTTTTTAAAGCAAGGTTTGCCTACCCAACAGAGAGAAACCAGATTTGTATCTGTACATTTTCAATACACGCACCCAAACTTTGTCTGATTGTGGAAAAGGATCACTGTATTTAGATTAACAGATTAGGCGGAAAGGGGGAAAAAAAAGGACTGGGAAGCATTTAGGAAATAATTCCAAAGTAGATCTTCCTAATTCCTAAAATAATGAAGTTTCATTATCAGTATCCTAAGTTCAAAAGACATTCTAGAAAGAGAGTTCCTGTCAAATATCCATCCAATACCACGTTTCGTAATGACAATGGGAGGAGATTTAAACACACCTTTAAAGTGACCCTTTAAATACTGTATGGGAGTGGCAGTGAATCATCAACTAACCTTCCACAACTAAAGCAGTAGGCAATTAAAAAGAAAACCGGGATCAGCTTCACTCAGACACTAGGAGTAGGAGCAGTAGGAGCCGACACGAGGCCCTTAGAAACTGTTGACAGCTGCATGTATCAAAGCCCAGCGAAAGTAGGGACAAGAGTCGATCACAATTAATATGAGGAATTTAAAGTGAAATAAAAAAAGGCTGACATTACTAAGACCCCTAAACTTGGTATCCATTTCTACAAGGAAATCCTTACCTTTCTTCATGTATAGTCCTATACTCTCCAGCAAATTTTTTGTTTTTTTTATTTCTCCAGCAAAATTTTTAAGTTAAGGGGGAAAATAGGATACCTCCTCAGCAATTCCATAATTCTCATAGATTTTGTATCTGTTAAGTGCTCTCTCAGATACAAAGACTATTTAAGCAGTCAAATCTACTTGTAAGAAATTATCTTATTTAAAGTCTGACAATTTTGTTCTCCAATAGAAGTTATGGAAAAGTTGAAGCCACAACTGAGAGACTTTCAAATGAGTACAAGGCTACCCAATGGATAAGTCAAAAAGAAAAATCCTCAGGGGGTTAATTTTGATCCTCCATGTAGACCATAGAATATATAAAAATTAACTATCTAATTATGTCTGAAAAAAGACATAATAGTGATTAAGTTACTTCCTATCAAGTTAACTGGTTTAAATTAGCTTAAGAGTACAGTTTTGTTTTACATACATTAGCCATGAGATGTTTCCCCATTCTTAAACTCTTCAAATAATGACATAAAATCTTCAGCAAATTTATTCTTTCTATTTTCAATTTTAATGATCTGCCTTAAGCTTCCACATGCTAGATGATTTAGAATGATGTTGTCATCAAGACTTCAGAAAAGTTCTACCCAATGGCATTTTGGACTAGGTTTAGCTCCAACACAGATGGGCAGGTTGAATTCTAGAAACCCATTTTTGGAAATCCTGCCTGCCAGGTGATGGCTTATCATGGAGCAGATGAAGTGGCAGAAGATGACAGACATGACAAGTGGGCAGGTCCAGGTTTGAGAGCCACGGCAAGAGCAAGAGCAGAGGTAGTCAGTCCTTCCCCCTGTAGACGTAGAGTCTGGACAGGAAGATGATGCTGTACTCTTGCTAAGTAATTTAGCTGCCTCCCAAGCCTACAGTCTTAGATTTGCTTCTTCAAAATGTAGTTTATTTTTTATTGTATCAATGGACATTGGGCTTCCCAGAGACTAGAATGGTAGCAGTTGTTAGCTCTGTATTGCCAAGGAAAATATTTGGCTGCATATAGGGTTTCCTGAGAGCAAGTCAGTACACGACCTCAATCTTTTCCAAGCTTATCATAATGCTGTAAGGCTGTGCTGATTCAGCAAAGCAATCTATAATCGCTTGCAAAATGCCCCTGCCTCCCAGGGATGTTATGAAGCTTAATAAGATAATGCATGAGAAGCACTCTGAGCTCCACAGAAGAAAGGCGCTAAGCAGTAATATTCTGCATTTATAATTACAAGCTGTCTCACAAAGCAAGAATCCAATAAACTTGTCCACAAATTACAAATAAAAACGACTTTAAATAATTTAACATAAATAATTGTATAACAAAGGAAAATGTGCAATCATTCATCTTTAAAAAGCGGAATGGACACACTTCATAAGGCAAAGTCAAAATGAAAAAAAGAGAACTATACATGTTTCTACTAAAAGAAAATTACATTCTGTTGTGGTAAAACAGAAACTGAATCAGAAACTTGAAAGAGTCTATTTTATTATCTTGAGACACTGCTATTAATGAACTAAATTGAGTATCATTTCTATAGTTTTTCTCCCAATAAATTTGTTTTTGTTTTTTGTTTTTTTTAAAGATTTTATTTGTTTATTTGACAGACAAAGATCACAAGCAGGCAGAGAGGCAGGCAGAGAGAGAGAGGAGGAAGCAGGCTCCCTGCTGAGCAGAGAGCCCAATGAGGGGCTCGATCCCAGGACCCTGGGATCATGACCTGAGCTGAAGGCAGAGGCTTTAACCCACTGAGCCACCCAGGCACCCCTTCCCAATAAATTTGTAAAAATCAAAGTCAGTATTAATAGTAGTAATTTCTTTAGTTATCAGTAACACTTAAAATATAAATTTTAACTCTCATTGGGATAAAACCTGAGTATTTTACCAAGTGTAAATTAAGAAAAAAAACTTTTTTAAATTAAAAAAAAGACATTAAGACAATGCTGCTTCCCCCCTCGCCATAGCACATCTCCTAGATGGCAAACACTTGTTTCTTGTTCTCTGGCCAAGCCCAAGCAGCAAATCTGCTTTAATTAGGATGTCCACAAAAGAGCAGGCCCAGGCTGAGCCAGCATCACCGGGTTCTTTGGTGCCACTATCTTTCTTGGATTGTGAGTGGGGCCTTTTTGGTACCTGTGATCATTTCCTTCAGGCCATCTTCCTGGAATCTCAGAAAATCTTTTTTCCCTGTTTACCCTCTGTTCCTCCACAACACTGCCATAATGTGACTTACTGCATCATATGGAAATCATCTGATTTGATCTGGACCCCCTCACACTATTGAGTCCTTCAGCCAGAAATTTTATTTTTCATTTTTGCATCCCCATCTTCAGCTGCAATCTCTGACCCACATAGATACACTCACTAAGCATGAGTGGAACTGATCCCCACTCTGAAGAAGGCAATGGAATGAATCCCTCAAGTGGTCTGGTTTTCCTTCACTTAATACGAAAATCAGTCTGAACAGAATTAACTCCGAGCACACAGACAGAACAAGTGATTTCACTTTCTATTTCTTATTTGTTTTCAGAAAGGTAGTATTTCATGTTTTATTTATTTGATTTGTTTATTTATTTGAGAGAGAGAGAGGGAGAGAGAATCTCAAGCAGACTTTCCACTGAGCACAAAGCCCAACTTGGGGCTCGATCTCACGACCCTGAAATCTCAATTTGAACCGAAATCAAGAGTTAGACACAACCAACTGAGCCATAAAACGGTAGTTTTATGTTTTTAAAAGAAACATAAGCATGGTATTAGATGGTGAGGATGCAAAGATAAAAAAGACAAGGCTTATCCTCCTCCTCTGTGTTTAAGGTACACTACAATGATTAAGCCAAGTCCCAAAACGGAGTTGGTACACTTTCTTTGTAAAGTGTTGTGGATTTATGCAATAAAAGAAAAATGAAATTTATAAATTTGTAAGCATTAGGGTTTTTTATTTATTTAGCTGAAGACTCAGCTAAGTTCAGGAAACTGCATTGATCCAGATGCTGAATGAAGAGAGACTCTTAATTATCTAAGATTTCACTAAGAATGCTTTCATCAGAGACTGAACATGGCAAGAGCTGATTACTTAACTCAAAATAAACTTCCATCAACACACCAGGAACAATGCATACACCTCAGGATGCTAACAGGGCCTAATTAGTTCTCTGAAGTGTAGCAGCTCAAAAGAATTTTGGAAAATAAAAATGTGAAGGTTAATGATCTTTTGTATTATCCTCTCAGGATAAACCCAATTGCCAAGGAACTTAGACTTATAGGTATCAAAAATTCAGGCATCTATAGGCATAAAAATAATCGGCATAAATATAATCTGTCAATTTTTCAAAGTTAAATCCATTGGTGAACTTGATTTATTTTTTTTAAAGAATTTTTTTTTAAATTATTTGACAGAGATCACAAGTAGGCAGAGAGGCAGGCAGAGAGAGAGGAGGAAGCAGGCTCCCTGCCAAGCAGAGAGCCCGATGCGAGGCTCAATCCCAGGACCTGGGATCATGACCCGAGCCAAAGGCAGAGGCCTTAACCCACTGAGCCACCCAGGCACCCCTCATTGGTGAACTTTAAAGAGAAAAACCTGTAATCACTTCACCATAAACGTGCCTAAAAAGATGGATTGTGTATGCGTCCTTTCTAAGAAAAGGATGAGCCACTGAGTCAGGAGTGGAGCTAAAACACACAAGGGTCTAGATCTTTCCTTTCACTCCATAAGAAAACCAGGAGCTTGATTTTAAAACCTCAGTTCCAAAGGAGGAGGATTTCATACGGTGCGTGGTAAGAACATAGGGATCCTGATATTAGTATACAGAAGGGATATAGGGGAATTATCACAATCAACTTCCTATAAGGAAAGTCAAAGAAAGCTGGGAGGAGAAAAATATTCAAAGTGACTATTTTATGAAAGAGAAAAACTGGGGAGGGGTGAGATGTTTCTGAAAGACCAGGTTTACTCTGGGAGGACACTGTGGTAAGGAAGCCAAGGCATAGACCTGATAGAAAAACTGAGAAACGCAGCAGCTACGACTTCACATGAGAATATTTAATACGGCAGGTCTTTACAGCTCCTGACATTGGATCTCTACTCCTTCAGGGTCATGAGGACCATTTCCCCCTCCCTGAGGGTCAATTTGGGCAAAATTAAATTATCTTAATTCACGTGTGTGTGTTTTAAATATGAAAATAGCTTTAGTATGTTCTATAGGCAAAGGACAGGCAGTAAGTATATTCTTAAGTTCTGAGTAACTACTGTATTGAGAAGATGGATATCAAAGACAAAACTGCTATTGCTTCAAAGCCAGTAAATGGGGATCAAAAACTCCAATGTCTACCTGGTCAGTTAGATAATGTAAATTCACCTCAGTACTGAAAGGAGTCCAGAACAGCCTACAAGTGCAGAATGGAAGGAGAAAGAAACCATGCTCCAGGTTTGGAAATGCACCAGGTTCTGAAAATCCAGGAGAGATCTTCCCAGGAAATGTAAGGATGTGCTGACTGATGAGCTGTTACAGTACCTGTTACCTTGTAATAAACATCAGGCCAGTGGTTCCCACCTTTTGGAGTAGGAGGGCTTTTTAAAATATCAGTAATATGCATGGAACCCCTTAGTATCTATATTTGAAATGATATATAATGGAAAGAAAAGTTACAATAAATTTAGTAATGCTTCCAGAAGAATTTGTGTCTTATTTATCTCTACAACATCTCTATATATTGGAAACACAGCTGTACATACCTCACATATTAAGAACTACTGTAATTAGAAGCATTATTGGTTACAATAGGCTTTATGGAACTGGTCCAGGAATCTAATCACCGAAATTGCACTGTTTTGATGGAAAATATCCTCCATTCCAAACAACTTACGTATAAAACTTAGGAGAAAAATGGTTTTTAAAGTTGAAGACTGTTTCTTTTTTCTTTTCTTTCCTTTCTTTCTTTCTAAAGAAAGCAGCGAGCAGCGAAGAGGGTGGCCGCGGGGAGGGAGAGAGAGAATCTTAAGCAGACTCCATGCCCAGCAAGGAGCCTGATGCAGGGCTCAATCTCATGACCCTGAGATTGTGACCTGGGCCAAAATTAGGAGTCAGACGGTTAAATGACTGAGCCACCCAGGCATCCCAAGACTCTGTACTTCTTAGGAAAGCATGGCAGTAGGTCTTTTCAACAAATAGAGTTGGGAAAACTGGACAGTCACATGCAAAAGAATAACACTGGACCACTTTCTTATACCATACACAAAAATAAACTCACAACAGGTTAAAGACCTAAATGTGAGAGTTGATACCATAAAAATCCTAGAAGACAGCTCAGGCAGTAATCTCTCTGACATCAGCTATCACATTTTTCTAGGTATTCCTCCTGATAAGGGAACTAAAAGCAAAATAAACTACTGGGACTTCATTAAAATAAAAAGCTTCTGCAGAGTGAAGGAAACAATCAATGAAACTAAAAGGTAACCTACTGAATGGGAGAAAATATTTGCAAATGACAGATCGGATAAAGGGTTGGTATGCAAAATATATAAAGAACTGATTTAACTCAATACCCAAAAACAAATAATCTAATAAAAAATGGGCAGAAGACATGAGTGGACATTTCTCCAAAGAAGACATCCAGATGGCCAACAGATACATGAAAAGTTGTTCAACATCATTCATCATCAGGGAAATGCAAATCAAAACCAATGAGATACTACTTCATACCTGTCAGAATGGCTAAAAACAACAACACAAGAACAACACAGGTTGGTTAGGATGTGGAGAAATGGGAACCGTCTTGCACTGTTGGTGGGAATGCAAACCGGTATAGCCACTGTGGAAAACAGTATGAAGGTTCCTCAAAAAGGTAAAAACAGAACTACCTTATGATGTAGCAATCATGCTACTAGGTATTTGCCCAAAGAATTAAAAAATACTAATTCAGAGGGACACATGCACCCTAGGTCTATAGCAGCATTATCTCCAATGGCCAAATTTTGGAAACAGCCCAAGTGTCCACTGGTTGATGAATGGATAAAGAAGATGAGAGATTATCTATCTATCTATCTGATGCAGTATTAGCCATGAAAAAGAATAAAGGATAAAATCTTGCTGTTTGCAACAATATGAACAGAACTAGAGGGTATGATGCTAAGTGAAATAAATCAGTCAGTGACACAAATACCATATGATTTCACTCATATGTGGAATTTAAGAAACAAAATAAATGAGCAAAGGTGAAAAAAAGAGGCAAACCAAGAAACAGACTCTTAAGTATAGAGAACCACCTGATGGTTACCGAGGGGAAGCTGGGGTGGGGGTGAAATAGGTAATGGGGATTAAAGAGTACATGATGAAACTAAGCTAAACTAATAAAATTTAAAAAAGAAACATGTAAGTATAAAAACAAATGAATTCTTCAAGCAGTTAAGGTCTAAAGAAATGGAAGACAGAGACTCCCCAAAATGGCCCAGGAATTCTATAATGTCCACTATCTGGCCTTAACGAGTGTGAAAAGGCATCTCAGTAATGAACATATGGGAAACAGCATCAAGCCAAGTACTGGCATTATTTATTTCGCTTTTCTTTTCTTCTACAAGACAAAATGTCTTATTTCTAAAATTGATGGGCCCCAAAAGGACTCTAAATCTATTATAGGTGATCAAGGTTCTAACACTGTAAGAGTAGAATCCAAGTCCATTTCAATGAACAATTTTTCTCTCCTGGGTAAAATCAATGAGGTTTTGGTCTGTGACATGCTGAACTGGGGCTTTCTTCTGTTCAAAATGACAGAAATGAGAAACATAAGGCAAAATTACCCTTTTGCTATGGTTATCTAATAAATCCACTTTACAAATCGAAGTCCGCGTTTTACGTACTTCCTTTTCAGCACCCAAGTTAAAACACACATGACGTAGTCTTGTATACAGCGAAGTACTCTTGTGTGAAACAGGGATCTCAGATTCCGTTCCTTTCCTTTCCTCCTGGTAGATAAGGTAATGAATATCGGGGTGCTCACAGTGATTAAAATGGGTAAAGTCTGTTTTGCTCCCCGTATGTTTGCTGAAACGGGAGAGAACACCTAAACCAGGCCAGAACTGCTGTTTACCTAGAGGTTACACTGCACGAAAAGATGGACAGATAAAATGATGAGACGTTCACGCTGACAGAACAATTCCTCATCTGTTCACATCAGGGTACAAAATGAATGTTCTAAAACAAGCTTGGTATCCAATTTTCTGGCTAAATACCAAGAAGTCTTTTTCTGGCCTGGATAGCAACCCTCTATTTTCTTGGGATCTTTTATCATCTTTTTTTTTCCTGACAGGAAAAGCTGAGCTGCCTTAAAAGCGTACATCTTCTGAGATAAGGATCTGCAAAAAATATCCTTCCCAGTAACTAAACCGGCACAAGTAGATCTTCTGAAATCCAGCCAATACCATGCTTACCCAATTCACTCATAACAACTTCCTCCAAACGGCAGACAAAAGTAAGAGTAAACTTCTGGGTGTCATGTGTGTTTATCCTACAGTTTACTTGGAACAAGGCAGGGGATCTGGATTTGCATTCCAGTTCCACCAGCTTCTCGCTGTGTGACTCTAGACCAGCAACGACACCCTAGGTTGCTCGTCTGCAAAACGGAGCTGGTAACTGGAGCTGCCCTCCAGGGGTGCTGCATGGGTGAGATGAGACAATGAACGTGAACTGCGGTGCGTGGCCCAACGTAAGCGCTGCGGACGTGTCAGCTCTCCTTTCCCCTGCAGAGGCGGGCCCTTTTGCTTTTCACCTAGTATATATTTGCTAGTTCATAGGGATGGATTGAGGTTTTGTAGGACTGAAGCTTGTATGGTGTGAGGGAACTCACTCCAAGAACACAAAATTAAGTGTAATTCTCATTCTTATATTTAGAAAAGAAACAGTAGCAAAAAAAAAAAAACCAAAACTCAATTTCTTCCTCTGAGATCTCTTTAGGTATTATCTGAAATGCTTATGAAGAAGTGCTTCCCAGTTGAAGTGCAGCTTCCCTGTCTCCACATGTGCTCCAAGTCCCAGCCCTCACAGGGGCCAGCACAAGTAAGAGGCCTTGCATCTTAACTTTCATTAGCTTGGTGGTAATTCTGCTTCTGAAAGTATGCAAGGCAAATTCCTAACTTAGTTCCCTTATTTTTCATGTCAATATCTGGCTCTTGGAGAAATATGAATTTTCTCATAGAATTTTCTATGAGATTTTCATAGAAATTTCATAGAAATATGAAATTTCATAGAAATATGAATTTTCTCATAGAATTTTCTATGAGAAAATTCATATTTCTCCAAGAATTTCTCATAGAAAATTAACAACACCTTAGCATCTTTCCCTTTCTATTCTTTGATACTGAGATAACTAGAAAAAGACAATAAAGACAGTACTGGGAGATACTCATCAGTAATCAAAGAAGCCTAGTTAGAACCGCAGAGGTGTGAGCACACAGGAACTGGGTTAGAGGCATTAGAACCTTCAGGAGCCATCTGCTCTCATGGCTCAAGCTACAGGGCTTCACAGCCCTTAACTGCAGCCTCCACGGAGTTAAGATATTTAATGAAATCACATCTAACCCAAAATCCTCAAAATCTCTTCTATGATCTTTTAAAACTACCCCTAATGACACAGCAGTAACTATTGTAAATCTTTCTTTTGGTTTTGAGTATGTTACTTTTGGAATTTCAATGTAGATCAACATTTTCTCTCATAATTAACAAAGGCAAAGTTGAAGACATGACCACCACTGTCAGAGGCACGTAATGGAACACAGTAGAAAGATCACAGGCTTTGGAATCACCAACAGAACGTGGATGGAATTCTTACTTGTCATGTACTAGAGTTAAGGCCTCAACCTGACTACTGTTTCTGCGGGTCAGTTTCCTTATCTACAAACATGGACCATAGTATCAAGTCTCCCTGAAAGAGTGTGAGTCTGGCCATGAGCAGTAACCCAATGACACCATACAGAACACAGGAGGCTTCCAGAAGGGATGAGAAAAGGTAGCTGAAAACAGGATGCATAGATACATTTATACGGCATTTAAAAAATATTGCTACAGGGAAGAAACAAAAACAAACCCAGCAGCCTTGGGTATAAGGAATCCCGATCCTTTGACATGAGATTTTATCTCAGCATTACCCACACAGTAAACTTCAGTATATTCTTCTAGGTCAAAAGGTTGTATTTCCTACCTCTTCTGTTATCACAATCTGCCTTTTAGTTCTTACCTGATTTAGTTATAGATCTATACCCATCTATCTATCACAGCACTTCCTGCTGTATTTCTTCTTTTTCTTAGATGCAAATATTGGCCTAGTCACTTATTAATAAATGTAGGCACAGGCCAAGCTGAACAACCACAGGTCTCCCTCTCAGGTGTGTTCTCAAGTCAGGGAGAAGGAGTACGTACACTGAGCATAAGCTATTCTCAAAAGGCTTTAATGACTTCTTTATTAATGAGCCCCTGGATGGCAGGGGCAGTGTTTGACTTCTTTTTGTATCTCTGAAGCACAGGATGTGGCACACAGAAGGCATGTGGTAAATGCATCTTGAATACAAGTACGAATTAATGAGAAATCATCATATTCCAAAATAATTATGATATGGGCCCTGGTCATTTCCAGACTACGCCGTTGAAATTTATTTTATGTGCTGGGATTTCAAACTCACACAGTTGTTAATGATGGTCCTTAAATGCCTTCAGTCATTTATCAGCCCCCATCATTCTAGTCACACCTTCTTGAAGTAGCTGAAGAAAACAGTGAATTTCTTGCTGCTTTCACATTTCCTGTAAACCCTAATTTTGTCCATTATTTACATAAACACTTATTAAGTATCTCTCATGTACACGGCATTAGGGAAAGGACATAAAAATGAGTAAGTAATGGTTCTTCCATTAAGAGTTTAAATGGTAGTAAGGAGTTTTTGTTTTGTTTTGTTTTTTTAAAGCTCGAACTATTATACGACAAGCCAAAATGAAATATTTTATCTAACATGGCTCACAAGCTATGTAGCTACAGGTTAAAGAGTAACTAAGTCTTAGGGCTCTGCCTAGAAGAATGTTTGGACAGATGGTACCTTAAATGCCAGGTGAGGACAATTTACTTTCATCTCTATAGGGGACACACAAAGTTCTGAGAATAGCAATTACGTATCTATGTATTTTTAGGAAATGAATGTTGGTAGCAAACAAAGTTGTAAGGAGCTAAAACTGAATAAGGAAGGGATTTTAGTTGGGGACAAAAGGCGGCCCAGGGTTAGAAAAGGAAGAGAAGGCAGTGACCGGGTATGGACAGAGTCTGCACCCAAAGTAGAAGTGCTTTGAGGAAGGATGGTTAACAGACACAGAGCCATAGAGAAGCTAAGCAGCTTGGGAGGAAGAGGAGGAGGAGGCCCTTGAGGAGGCCCTTCCTGTGGTGAACAGGAAGTCACTGCTGGTCTTCCCGGGAGCACTGCTTGATGAGATGTGGCAGGCCAACAAGCTAGATTTTAGTGACCATACAGTCAATGGGAGTATGTAACTTACTTACTTCATTTGTATGGCAATAAGGGATGAAGGAAGATGGAACAATGTAGTGCAGAGAAGGAAACCATCATCGAAAGGCACTGGAGCCCCAGGCCACATCCTGATGTCTCTCTATTCACTCCTCCGTTAGCTAAGGCTGATTGCATCCATTGAAAGCCAACTAGGCAAGGATTCTCTAGGAAAAAAACTTCTTTGATAACTCATTCTATCAGTATTTTTGATAGGCATGTACAATCTACACAAAATAAGCATTTGTCTATAAACTGTATGAATTTACCACTGTTAGTATGTACATTAAACATTTTAAGAACTCAGTGTTATGGGCCCTGGCTTATCTTCTCATCTCTAGTTGAAATGTCAGTGAGGACCTTCCATGAACCCCAGGCAAGAATATATACTTCCCAGGGCACACTGGCCCTACAGTGGAGATACATTTAGCACTGCTACATACTTATATCCATGGCCCAGCCTTCCTATTACTACATTCCAAGTTCCATGATGGCAGCAACCATGTTACCTAACGTGTTGCTGTATCTAGGGCTCAGTAAAAAAGAAGGCCTCACAAGGTATTTTCTGACTCACAAAATTGTGGTGTTTTTTTGTTGTTGTTGTTGTTGTTGTTGTTGTTGTTTTTCTTGACTCACCATGACCCGCTCTAACCAAGTTTCACAACTGGGAGCTGGGAGCGTAATTTCATTTCACGGTTCTACCTTATGACTATGGCAGTAATGACAACCACCACTGGCCTTTGGACTGTCCTCTGATAAACAGAAAAGGAAAAGGAGGAGGTATGGGGAGTCCACTTAGGAGACAAAATAATACTTTAAGATTTCTAAGTAAGAGAATGGGATACCTTGACTCTTGGTAAATTTTCAATCTAAACTTCAGCAAAATATTTTAAAACCTGACTTTAAAAAGTCAAATTACAGCCACTGTAGAAAACAGTATAGTGATTCCTCAAAAAATTAAATATAGATACTGCATGATCCAGCAAAACTACTTCTGGATATATATTCCCCTAAGATAAAAGCAAGGATTTAAACAGATATTTGTACACCAATGTTTGTAATGACAATTTACAACAGTGAAGAGGTAGAAAGAACCCAGATGTCCATCAATGGATAAACGGATAAACAAAATATGGTGTGTGTGTGTGTGTGTGTGTGTGTGTGTATATATGCATGCATGCAATGGAATACTGTTCAGCCTTAAGAAGGAAGGAAATTTATATATATATATGAACATGGATGAACCTTGAGAACATGATGCTAAGTGAAACTAAGCCAATCACAAAAAATAAACACTATATGATTCCATATATAATAGGTACTTAGAATAGCCTAATTCAGAGACAGGCAGTAGAACAGTGGTCTCTCGTCTCTGGGGCTGGTGGGAGGAGGGGTGAGTACTATCTAACAGAGAATTTCTGTTTGGGATGATGACAAAGTTCTGGAAATGGATACTGGTGATAGCTGCACAACAATGTGAAGGTATACTTAATGTCACCCAACACTTAAAAATGGTAAATTTTATGTTATATTTATTTTACAATAAAAAAAGGTCAAATTAAAATAAATTCTCAGGTTAAAGTTAATTGGTATCCACTCCCCACCACTCCCCCCCAGCAATGCGTGGCTTGAATTCACAATCCTGAGATCAAGACCTAAGCTGAGATCAAGAGACAGTCGCTGAAATGACTGAGCCACCCAGGTGCCCCTCCAATCTTTAGTTAGTAAGTATTATAAGCAGATCTGCAATGCTTATTTTCTGTGAATTATCCTTCACTGTTGCAGTCTTAGAAAACAAAACAGGATTTGAGATCTATGATATGCTGATAAGACCACAGAGTCTAGAGTAACAACTGGACTAACAATTCTAAGGTCTAAATCTGCAGGGGGCCAATTTTTACTCGACTTTGTGCTGATAGCAAAGCATAAACTTGTAAAGGTCTTCCTTTCTTACCAGCAAAGCTGAGACGAAGAACATGATCACTGTTTTTCTAGAATTATTACCTTTAAAACATCGGGGGTAACAGAAAAGATGAGAGAAGATTTAAGAAAAAACAACAACAACAACAATAACAAACAACAGACTATTGCACTTAGGACCACAGGCAAATGACCCAGTAATTAGCGAGAAGTGAACATTCTCTAAGTAGAAATGAAGTAAAGTATCTTAGACTGAACAACAATAAGGGAACTGGGAAGTGACGCATAGGAGTGTCTCTGTTTGCAGACCCCCAAACTATCTATAAACCGTATGAACTATGAAGGTCGTACTCCTTCTTTCCCTGTAACCTACATAAAGAAGGCTAATGTAGTAAAAGGCTTCAGGGAGAGAAACATCCTTTAGGGGAACATGAGAAATGACTGAAATGAGGCAGAGTGTCTAAAAGAGAAATCTCAATTTTCCTACTGACCCCAGATTTGCCTCAAGGAGTCTTCTTGCACCTCAGAATCTCCTCCTCATCTTCTCAGCTTAAGGTCCTGTTCGGTGCCCTCAACTGTTCGGCAATATGTGATACTAAGATATCTGACCACAGGGGGCAGTCAGTGCTCCAATACAGTATTAGCTACTTACTCTTTTCAAAACAGTTCCTTGGAAAAGATATTCAACATCATTAATCATCAGGAAAATGTAAATGAAAACCACAATGAGGTATTGTTCCCACACACCTTAGGATGGCCACTATCAAAGAAACCAGAAAATGACAAGTGTTGACAAGGATATGGAAAAATCAGAACCCTTGTGCATTGTCAGTGGGATTGCAAAATGGTGCAAACGCTATGCAAAGCGTATGATGGAGTACAGAGGTTCCTCAAACAATTAAAAACAGAACTACCATATGACATAGCAATGCCGCTTCTGGGTATTTATCCAAAAGCACTGAAAACAAAGTTTTGAAGAGATATTTGCATACACACATCCACTGTGGCACTGTTCACAATAACAAGATGTGAAAACAACTTTAATGTCCACTGATGGATGAATGGATAAAGAAAATTTGGTGTAATGGAATATTAATTAACCTTTAAAAAGAAAAAAAAAAATCCTGACCTACACAAGGATGAACCTTGTGAGTCCAATTATGCTAAGTTAAAGAAGCCAGTCACAAAGATACAAACTGATTCCACTTATGGGAGGCATTTAAAATAGCCAAGTCATAGAAACAGAAAGTAGAAGGTGTTTGCCAGGGGTTGGGAGAAATGGCAAGTTATTCAGTGGGTACAGAGTTTCCACCATGCAGGAGGAAAAAGCTCTAGAGGCCTCTTGTATAACTAACAATACAATAATGTACACTTAATGATGGCTAAGAAGGTAAATTTATGTTATGTTTTTTTAAGCACCCCCCCCCACACACACAAAGAAAAAACCAACCTCTCATCAACCCAGAAAAAGTCTCCTTAGAAAGACCAATTACAATAGTTTCATGTCCAATAATTTATTACTGTATAATCCATTTAGTCCATATAGTCCACAAGTTAACTTAACCTAAAGTACACAAAAACAGTCCCATTTCCCTCTTTTCATTCTATTAGTACAACAAGTTGGGAAAATAGACTTGTTCTTACTCATTTGGTTTAAAAAAACAAAAACAAAAAAGAAAACAAGAGTAAGTAGAATGCCTAAACCAACCAGAGAGTAACAACAATTAACAGTCAAATACTGGTATTTGTGCTCTACATCTTTTATTTATTCCAATGTTAGTTACTATAAATCTGATAATTATTGTTAACCTTCAGTAGTGAATAAATTACATATACAGACACACTTATATAATAAGCAAACTATAATGCAACTGGAAACTCTTGTTCCTTTCTCCCTATCACATCCCAAATATTTAATTCATTTCTCAAAAATTATATTATTCTTCAAACTAAGAAGAATTAATCAGAGGTAACTGCAGCTCATGGAAATTTAAATGTATCTGACAAGATCTGAGATATGGGTTCTTTCAGAACCAATACATCCAGTATCACATAGCACTAAATCTAAAATGTGAGCATGCTTTCTATTTGCTACATATACTAGTCTAACACAGTATGTCTATTTAAAATCAGGGAAAATATCCCAAATTAATTGAAGATCATAATAAAATTACAAAACTGTAAAATACTCCCCTACCCTGCTTTTCAAAATATATTCTAGTTGACAAGTTGTGCACATCTGTCATCCTTATTTTAAGACAGTCTCAAGAACTAAACTTATTAGAGCCTAAGAAAGTTAAAAGTTTACCAAACGCACTTGAGGAGACACAAACACACTTTCAGGACACAAACTAAAATACTATAAATACTGTCGCAAAAGAGGTTGTAATTTAACATCATCATACGAGAGTCAAAATGTACTTACTCAATTATTAGAATAAAAATGTCAAGTTCTTAAATTTGGGGTGCTATCTTCCCCCAATATAAAGCCATTATACAATGCTAGATAAAAAGCTAGCATCACAAAATTTTAAAGCATTTATTTTACAGACTAAGAACAAACACTGTGCTCAGAAATGCCACAGGTGTGAGTGGTAAGTAGATATGATCTCTGACATCAAGGAATTTGTCATTCAGTTGGGAAGGAAAAAGGAAAACCCGCATAAAAACTAATCAGAAGAAAAAAATGATATGGAGATTCACAAGAGACCAGTCTATATGGATTGGGATACAGAAGTTCTTTGTTCAGACAGCAGTATTTGAGACGAACCGTGAAGAAGGAACACTAAGCCTCTAGTGGGAATAGACAGAAACAGGGTAAGGAGGCATTCCAGATAGGGAGGGAAGGGTATGAGTAATGATGCAAAAGCAAAACCCCATAAATATGGGTTAGCAACAGTAAGCGGTCTAGGGTAGAGGCCTGAGGGTGCACGCAACTGAGGCTATGGGACATAACACAGTAGTGGGCTAAACAGGCCAGATGTGGGAATACTCAAGTGGTGAAGGCGCCTTGCCACTTGATATTCTACCAGCCAGCCTTTCACCGTGTCCTACAAACCTCAAGCAGCTGTAACACTCCACCCTCCTGGACTACTAATGGCGAGCGACAGTCAACCAGCTAAGGGGGAAGAGGAGAGAAGCATTCCAGGCAGAAGACACAGAGGCAAGACACTGTGCATGTGTGTGTAGGCCTGTGTCAGTGCCAGGTGTGCGGGAGGGGAGAAGAGTTCACGAAGTTGGTGGCTTTGAGCAAGGAGAATATGACGGGACTGGAAGCGGATCATGGAGGGACCTGTATGCTGTGGTGAGGGCTGTTCTCCTGGACTCCGTCACAGGGCTTATCGGCAGTCTCTGAAGTTGAGCAGAGTACCAACCTGGCCCCTTCCCGGGGTTTTAGGGAGCACTCCTAGCTGACTGCTGTGTGGGAATGGCCCAGTACTGTTCCCCTGTGCGCACTGACAGATGGGACTGTTTCTGAGTCTCAGCAGAGAGCCAGGCACGGAGAGACACTGAAACAGCTCCGGCTGACAAGGACAGGGGAAGGCTGAGCAGCCCAGACACGAGTGTGGGCGCTCTTCACTAAGGATTGGGGTGGGATTTACGCAGAAGGTGAGGGAGCTAGGGAGCTAAGGCCACTGGCTCTTATCTAAGGGCTCACAGTTGTCAAATAAGACTATACTTGAAATGCCTGGATGGCTCAGTCAGTTAAGTGTCTGACTCAGTTTCCACTCAGGTAATGAGCTCAAGGTCCTGGGGTCAAGCTCTGCACTGGGCTCCGCGCTCAGCGGGGAGCCTGCTTGTCTCCCTCCGTCCTTCCCTTTATATGAGCATGCACTCTCTCTCTCTCTCTCAAATAAATAAATAAATCTATAAAAAAAAGACAATGCTTTAAGTCATTAGTGACAATGTCATAAGAGACTACAAAATAAAATCTTTTATCAAAAAATTTATCTTTTTGTTTAAAATATTTTATTTTTTTATTTGATGGAGATATCACAAGTAGGCAGAGAGGCGGGCAGAGAGAGAGGGGAAGCGCGCTCCCCGCTGATCAGAGAGCCCGATGCAGGGCTCGATCCCAGGACCCTGGGATCATGACCTGAGCTGAAGGCAGAGGTTTTAACCCACTGAGCCACCCAGGTGCCCCTATCTTTTTGTTTAAATGTGAACACGTATGCTTCTTAGTATGTTGCTCTTCTTTGTCTTTGTTGGTCTGTCTTTGTGGGTCTCACTTACAAAACTTTCCATTCTGTCCTTCCCTCTTCACTTCTTTCCTACTACTTCTATACCCCTCAACAAGTTATATAAATGAATAAGCCGTTACGTATAAAATATTTATTAAAGATGACTAATGTATTTTATAGTTCTCTAGCATGTTTTAACTTAGATTTTTCTTGTTACTGATGTTTTATTGGTTATATACCTTCCCCCTGCCCCAACCCCCTGAAGTCAGCAGCAAAGTTTCCCTGGGCGCCTGGGTAGCTCAGTTGGTTAAGCAACTGCCTTTGGCTCAAGTCATGATCCTGAAGTCCCAGAATCGAGTCCCACATTGGGCTCCCTGCTTGGCAGGGAGTCTGCTTCTCCCGCTGACCTTTCTCTACTCATGCTCTATCTCATTCTCTCTTTCAAATAAATAAAATCTTAAAAATAAATTTCCCATTTCTAGTATTTCTAGAATCTAGAGACCATGGTGGACAACTTTAAGTCAACTCTAATAAAGACTGCTAAGAGTCTCTCATTTTATGTCACCTTCTCCAAATTTTAATATTGCTTCAATACTTTACCTACTGTCCCACCTCGCTCTCACCTCCCCTTTTCAGCCTCAAAATCAACCAAATACTTCAAAATATCCTATCCTTTAGCTTAATAGTCTGACTTCACACCCAGTATATGCTTTGAGACCTCCTGTGTCTTTGCTCAGGTTCCTCTGCTTCCTGTTTGGATGGCCTCTCTGCTCAACCATAACTATCTCACCTATTACAACCTCACTTTTCTAGAAGAAAAAAGGAACAAAGAAGAACTACAAAAACAACTAAGAATTAATATGACAGCAGTAAGCGCATACCTATTAATAATCACTTTATTTTTTTTTAAGATTTTATTTATTTACTTGACAGAGAGAGATCACAGGTAGGCAGAGAGGCAGGCAGAGAGAGAGGAAGGGAAGCAGGTTCCCTGCCGAGCAGAGAGCCCGATGCGGGACTCGATCCCAGGACCCTGAGATCATGACCTGAGCCGAAGGCAGAGGCTTTAACCCACTGAGCCACCCAGGTGCCCCAATAATCACTTTAAATGGACTAAATGCTCAATCAAAAAGACCTAGAGTGACTAAGTGGATTAAAAAATAAAAACCATCTCTATGTTGCCTACAAGAGACTCACTTCACATCTAAAGACACATGTAGACTAAAAGTCAAAGGATAGAAAAAGATATCCCACGCAAATGGAAGCAAAAAAGAAAAAGTTGAGGTAGCAATATTTATATCAGACAAAACAGACTTTAAAACAAGGACTGTAACAAGAGACAAAGAAGGACATGATCAATTCAACAAGATATTCTAAGTATCTGTATACCCAACATAGGAACACCTAAAGATATAAAACAAATATTAACAGGCAGAGAGGAAGAAATTGATAGGAGTACAATCAGAGTAGGGGTTCATCAATGGATGGATCATCCAGACAGAAAATCAACAGGTTAACTGTGGTTCTGGATGACACTTCAGACCAGATGGTCTTGACAGATATATATATACACAGAACACTCCATCCCAAAACAGCACAAGATACATTATTTTCAGGTACACAGGGAACATTCTCTGGGACAAATTGGGTTAGGTCACAAAACAAGTGTCAAAAAATTTAAGGAGACTGTAGTCATATCAAGCATCTTTTCTAATAGTGGTGAGAAACTAGAAATCGGTTACAAGAAGAAAACTGGAGGGGAAATAAGAAAAAAGAAAGCAAGTATGTGGAGACTAAATATTCTACTAAACAAAAAATGGGTCAACAAAGAAATCAAAGAGGAAATAAAAAAATACCTTGAGATAAAGGAAAATGAAAACAAAATGGTTCAAAAACTTTGGGATGCAGCAAGAGCAGTTCTAAGAGAAACAGCCCAAACTCAAGAAATGAGAAAAATCTCAAGTAAATGCTCCAACCTTACACCTAAAGGAACTAGAAAAAGAAGAACAAACAAAGGAAATTATAAAGTTCGAAGTGGAAGTGAGTTAAATAGAGATTAGAAGAATAATAGAAAAGATCAATGAAATTAAGAGATGCTTCATTGAAAAGATAAAAATTAGTAACAACCTTTAGCCACACTCATAAAAAAGGGGGAGGGCGGGGGGAAGAGGGTTCAAATAAAATCAGAAATGAAAGAGAAAAAGTCACCTCTGACAGCAGAGAAACACAAAAGATAATAAAAGACTGATATAGAAGTTTATATGCCCACAAATTAGACTGCCTAGAAGATATGGAACCATTTCTAGAAATACACAATCTTCTAAAGCTGAATCAGAAAGAAACAGAAAATCTGAACAGACCGATTACTAGTAATAAAATTGAATCAGTAATAAACAAAACTCCTAATAAACAAGAGTCCAGGATCAGATGACTTCTCAGGTGAATCCAACCAAATTTAAGGAAGAATATCAGCTATTCATCTCAAACTATTCCGAAAAAATTGATGAGGAAGGAATTTTTCCAAATTCATTCTATGAGGCAGGCATTGCCTTGACACTAAAATCAAACACCGATAAACACTGATGTAAAGATCCTCAACAAAATATCAACAAACCAAATTCAACAATACACTAAAAGGATCATTCACCACGATTAAGTGGGATTTATTCCAGGGATACAAGGATGGTTCAGTATCTGCAAATCAATCAACCAATGTGATACAGCGCATTAACAAAATAAGGGGTAGAAATCATATGATGTCAATAAATGCAAAAAAAGCATTCACAAAATTAGACATCCCCTGATGATAAATCTCAGTGAAGTGGGTATAGAGGGAACATACCTCAATATAATAAAGGTTATACATGACATGACAAACCCACAGCTAGCCTCGTATTCAATGGTGAAAAGCTGACAGCTTTTCCTCTAATATCAGGAACAAAACAAAGATGCCCACTTTTATTCAATGTGGTACTGGAAATCCTTGTCACAGCAGGCAGAGAAAAAAACGACATCCAAATTGGTAAGAAAGAAGTAAAACTGTCACTATTTGCAGATGACACGATATTATATATAGAAAACCCTAGGGGGTGCCTGGGTGACTGCATCTAGGGTCCTGGGACGGAGTCCTGAGGCTACCTACCTGCTCAGTGGGGAGTTTCCTTCTCCCTCTGACCCGCCCCCCCCCACTCTGCTCACTCTCTGTCTCTCAAATAAATAAAATCTTGGGAAAGGGGGAGGGAAGGGGGAAAAAAGGGAGAAGGAAAGGGAAGGGAAGGGAGAAAGAGAAAGGAAGGTAGGAAGAAGAAATTAATTAATTCCTAGGGGCGCCTAGGTGGCTCAGTTGGTTGAGTGTCTAACTCTTGATTTTGGCTCAGGTCCTGATCATAGGGTCATGAGATTGAGCCCCACACTGGGCTGCATGCTCAATGCGGAGCCTGCTTGTCCCTCTCCCTCTGCTCCTCCCCCTGCTCTCCCTCAATAAACAAATAAAATCTTTATTTAAAAATAAAAAAAAAAACAAAAAAACAAAACAAAAAATAACAACCCAAAACTCCACAAAAAACCCACCAGAACTAAAAAATGAATTCAGTTAGATGGCAAGTTACAAAATTCTGTTGCATTTCTATACAATAATAATGAACCAGCAGAAAGATAAGTTGAGACAACTTCCCATTTACGACTGTATCAAACCCCCCCACCCCCCAAAAACCCATACCCACACACACACAAAAACCAAAGTAGGAATAAATTTAATCAAGGAGGTGAAGACCTATACTCTGAAAACTATAAGATATTGATGAAAGAAACTGAAGATAACACAAATGAATGGAAAGACGCTCATGGACTAAAAGAATTAATATGAAAATGTCCATAGTAGTGAAAGTAATCTACAGGTTCAATGCAATCCCTACCAAAATACCAACAGTTTTTCTCACAGAACTGGAGCAAATAATCCTAAAATTTGCATGGAGGCATAAAGGACCCTCAATAGCCAAAGCAATCTTGAGAAGGAACAAGCTGGAGGTAGTGCTACCCCAGATTTCAAATTATTCTACTGAGCTATAGTAATCAAAACAGTATGGCACTGGCACAAAAACAAAGACATCAGTGGAATAGAGAGCCCATGATTTTAGGGTCAATTAATCTATGACAAAGGAGGTGAGAATGTCTAATGGGAAAAGTCAGTCTCTTCAATAAATGGTGTTGGGGAAAACTGAACAACTAACTAAATGCAAGAGAAGAAACTGGACCACTTGCTTATACCATATACAAAAATAAACTCAAAATGGATAAGACCTAAATTTAAGACCTGAAACCATAAAAATCCTGAAAGAACACACAGCCAGTAAACCGTCGGACACTGGTCTTATTAATATACATTTTTAAATTTTTCTCTTCAGGCAACTGCAATAAAAGCAAGAAATAAACAGGTGGGACTACATCAAACTAAAAAGCTTTTGCACAGGGAAGGAACCCAACAACAAAATGAAAAGGCAACCTCCTGAATAGGAGAAGGTATTTGTTTTTGTTTTTAGTTTTACAATTCATTTAATGGCAACTGGTAAATCATCAAATTAGCAATGGTTATCTTCAAAAGTTATTACACTTGCTTTGTTGTCATTTCTCAAGGATGATTATATATCCACAGTCATAGACATTTCCCACATACGATGCATCATGTTAATCAGACATAGGGAAAAAAAAAACTCAGACTTGGTTTATCACCAGCACTGATAAAACCAGACCTAGGGAAAGAACAGAGTCTGGGGACACATGCATGGTCTTATTATAGCAAATGGTTAGCTTGCTGTGATTATTACAAAATCAGAACAGTGGAAATATTCACGGTGGGAGAAGATATTTGTAAATGATATACTGTGACAAGAGGTTGGTATGCAAAATATATAAAGAACTCAGACAACTTTAGCACCAAAACCCAAAAATCCAATTAAAAAATGGGCAGAGGACCTGAATAGATGTTTTTCCCAAGAAGACACACAGATGGCCGAGAGGCGCATGAAAAGATGCTCAAAGACGACAACCACAACAACAACAGATGCCCCACATCACTAAGCACACGGCGAATGCAAATCAAAACCCCAGTGAAACAGCATCTCACACCAGTCAGGATGACTAGTATCAAAAAGACAAGAAATAACAAGTGCTGGTGAGGATGTGGAGAAAAGGGAACCGTCTTGCACTGTCAGTGGTAATGTAAATTGGTACAATCATTGAGGGAAACAGTATGGAGGTACCTCAAAAAATGAAAAATAGAAGGATCACATGATCCAGTAATTCTACTGCTGGGCATTTACCCCAAAATAATAAAAACACTAATTCAAAAAGCTGTATGCACCCCTATGTTTACTGCAACATCATTTATAACAGCCAAGATACGAAAGCAACCCAACTGTCCCACTGATAGATGAATGGATAAAAAGGATGTGGGGTGTGTGTTTATACCATGTACAGTTATCACTCAGCCATAATAAAGAATGAAATTTTGCATCTGAAACAACATGGACAGATCTAGAGAGTACTATGCTAAGAGAAAGAAGTCAGACAGAGAAAGACGAATACTATATGATTTCACATACATATGGAATCTAAGAAACAAAACAAACAAAAAACCAGAAACACTTGTAAAAACACTTGATAATACAATACTCTTTACTGTCAATTCTACATAGCCAGAACAAACTGGTGGTTACTAGAGGGGAGAAATGAGACAGGGGGATGGGAGAAGCAGATGAAGGGGATTAAGAGGTACAAACTTCCAGTTATAAAATAAGTCACAGGAATGAAAAAGTATAGTATAGAGAATACGGTCAATAATACTGTATTCACTTTCCACGGTAAAAGATGATAACTTACACTTATCATGGTGAGGCAATCTGTGATATACATAACGTCAAATCGTGACACTGTACACCTGAAACTAATATGATACTGTATGTTGACCATACTACAACTGAAACTTAAAAATAATAAAATAAAGGGGCACCTGGGTTGCTCAGTCGGTTGAGTGTCCAACTTTTGATTTTCCATCAGGTCATAATCTCATGGTTATGAGACTGAGCTCCGCGTCAGACTCTGCGCTCAGCGTGGAGATGGCTTGAGATTCTCTCTCTCTTTCTCCCTCCCTCTCCACCTGTCTCCACTCTGCTCCCTCCCCCAAATCAATCAATTTTCACCAGCATTTGTCATCATTCTTATTTCCACTGTCCTCTATAGTTCCTCAGTTAGCTGTCTACAAGCCGATGTCCCTCCAAATGAGTGAAAGCTCCAAGGGAAACAATCACATTACTGACTGTTGGATTCCCGCCTAGTGAAGAACAATATGTCTTGCATGTAGTATTTACTCAATAAAACATTTACCAAATGATGCTTGGTTTTGAATGAAATCAACACACACAGTGCAGTGTCAGAATTACTTTCCTTTTTTTAAAAAAAGACTATTTATTTGAGAGAGACTGAGGGAACGAGTGGAGGAGGGGCAGAGGGAGAAGCAGACTCCCCGATGAGCAAGGAGCCCGATGCGGGGCTCAATCCCAGGTGGTCCTGGGATCATGACCTGAGCCAAAGGCAGACGTTTAACGGACTGAGCCACCCAGGCACCCCTCAGAATTAACTTCTTTCCATACCAGTAGATGATCAAGAAGAGAAAGGATGTCTACATTCTGTAGAGAATGGAAGCTAGTTTAAGTCTTGAAATCACAGCTCATGTCATAAACTGCTGAAATCCTAAAGCATTAGGGTACGTTAAATAACTTAAATCCTCTCCATTTGAAAGCTGTTAAATAAACAAAATAACCCCTTCCATATACTTAGGAAAAAAGTGGGGGGGATCCTAAGAAGAAATGACAGCAGGCATTCTACCCCTGCTCGCTAATTTTAAGGATTTCATTAATAATATGAGCCATTAATCCATATAAAACTATGAAAGTGAATTATTTATACATCATTAGAAGAATATCTTTATTAAAAATTGCAATGCCAAGAACATAATGCCAATCATTGACTATATTATCAATGAAATAAAGTCTGATTTATTACTGGATGTATGGAAACATGTAACAGTTTCAGGTCTTCAAGAGAAAACTAAGATTCATTCCTGCATTGAAGTAAATACAGATGAAATAAAAACTGCCAAGACTCTGCCCTCTTTAGTTCTCCTTAAAGCAAGATTCTTGAAAATGCCACTTGGGTAACAGGGACAAGCAGGTACCAGAAAGGTCCAGCAGGAGCAACAGAGTCAGAGGGAGGGATCCAGATGTAGTCACATCAACCTATCTGTAATGTGTATTTTTTTGTCTGACTGCGTAATTGGATAGCTTTTATTTACTTACTTCTACATTAAAAGTAAAAAGAATCAACACTATAAGAACATTAAGGCTTAAAATCGTAACAAAGAATCCAAAATCTAGTTTCAGTAGTGAGTCCCCAGTCCTGAAGTCCTCAGGGAGGAAACCTAGATCTTCTTGGATGATGATTCCAAGTATAGATGTCAGAAGCAATAATAAGAGTAATAACTACTGTTTAGTAGGTACGTGCCAAGGACTAGATTAAGTCCTAAATAAACATTATTGAGCATATGCTTCACAAGAACTTACCCTCTTTTTACAGATTAGGAAGTTAAGACCCAAAGATGTTAAGAAACTTGCATGTGGTCATACAACTGGGGAGAAGAGAGACTGTGTTCATTTTAGATCATAAAGCTTATGATCTTAAAGAGATTATTACACGGATTATTATCTACAAATGCATGTCCAAGAGAGGCGGAGTTTCCTAACCTGCCTCTGCCATCAACACCGTAAGGTTTCATCACATGCTACCTAACCAACGCCTACAAGCATCAACCCAAAAGCCTGATTTATAGAAATCCAATCCCTGAAAGACATCTGATAATCAGAGCCCTTCTGCTTACTTTGCTTCTTGACAGCTATTAGCTCAAGCTCAGGCTTCAGCTTGAATGACAATTTCCACCAGAAGAACTTCATGAATTTAAGATGGTAAAAAAAGAATAGGAAAGAAAAATGTATTTTTAATAGGCTCCATATGAACTTTTATGGGCTAAGATTAGATTGTTTCCATTACTATTTTCTTGAATTCTTAAATAATCTCATTAGTTTATGAATCTGATTCACCTACATTTATAATCCAACCTTCCCACCTTCATGGCTACAAGTGGTATACTGGGAAATACTTAAAAACCCAGCTCTCTGGGGGAAAAATAGTAAGCATCATGATGTTTACTACAAATTTTACTCTTTAAAGGATGTACAGCATATAATGTATAATGATAAGACAATACTCTTTACTGTCAATTCTACATAGCCAACTGATTCTTACAGAATGCTTCCATGAATTTTTGCCAAATTCTTGGATTGCAACCAACCTTTGATTACCACGGATGAAAAACAGTTCCAATATGAATATTGGTTAAAATTTTCATTTAAGTTAATAAGACAAAAATGAAATAATGAAAATGTATGAAGATGCTGTGTGCAGAAATGCAATTGTCAATGTGCAACTGACCTCTTTTTGCTGAACTGGATTATGATCTATTGTATATGCACATAATGGCTACTTAATGTTAAAATGTCAGTTGATTAAAAAAATGTCAGAAGGTAATTAACATTTTCTCCATAATTTGCCCCCCCCAAAATCTCCCTTACTTTTTAAGTCTAAAATGACAGCTAAGAAACAATAAATCAAGCCTTGATTTGCAGGGTGTCAAGATTGTTGTATTTGCAATCAGCCATGGTGACATTATTGAAGGTGGACTTAGGAAGAGATGCAGAGTGGCCACCACTTCATAGTATTTCTATCATGTAGGTGATTCAAGTTGCCATGAGCCTTTAGTGCATAGATAACAGCAAAATGCAGTAGAAGAATTAGATAAATAAATAAATGATAAATTTAAGTCTTCCTTGGCTTTTTAAATATAATTTAATTGTAAGTCTATGTAATTTTTTTAAGTCTGTATAATTTTCAACAATGGCTGTGCTCATCAGTTGGCTTTAAAAATTCTTGAAACTGAAAAACTGGCTTTCATTGGTTGATATGAGTGATTCTAGCATACCACAGGACCTCACCTTCTTTTAAAATACTTTTTTTAATGTTATTTTCTATATTAGGGGAAATTCACAAGTACAAAGCAATCTGGGATCCCAATGTTCTCAAAATGGCACTGAAATCAAAACTGTGTCATTAGAGTAATCACAATGAGAAACCAGAATGGTCTTTTAGGTAGCCTGTTCCTTTTCTTCTCTTTCTTTCTTTCTTCCTCCTCCTCTTTTTTTTTTTTTTTTTTTTTAAGGTTTTATTTATTTGAGAGAGAGGGATCACAAGCGGGGGGTAGGGGGAAGGACAGAGGGAGAAGCAGACTCCCCACTGAGCAGGGATTCGCATGCGGGACTCTATCACAGAACCCTGGATCATGACCTGAGACGAAGGCAGAGGCTTAACCTCCTGAGCCACCCAGGCCTCCTCAATTTTATTTTTTAAGAGCACAGGAATTACTAGGTATTTTCTACAGAAATTTTTATGGAAGTTTCCAGCTAAGGAGTGTGAAGTTGGACATAGTAATTCCAAATTAAATCATCTGTATTTTTCATACTAGTTGTTATTCTTCTGTGGAACAGAAGCAATATTAGCCTCCCCAATTACGAAAAAAGGTTATTCACTATTC
The DNA here is from genome assembly GCF_010015895.1 of Lontra canadensis. Classification (NCBI taxonomy): domain Eukaryota; kingdom Metazoa; phylum Chordata; class Mammalia; order Carnivora; family Mustelidae; genus Lontra; species Lontra canadensis. Next base: position 18,187,612 of record NW_022631031.1, on the reverse strand, counting down.
ATGAACTATTATCGTTAAGTTATAGGAGCCAGAAGTTTTAAACATTATCAGCATCTTCTCAAATGGGACAAAACATCACACCTCCATTATCACAAATCTGGTGTAAGGGCCTGAGTCCACAGGATGTGTATCTGCTCCGCTGCCGCGGGGTCCACGCAGTGCGCGTGCTGTCGGGGGGCTGGGGTCTGTCAGGCCTGGGTCTCATAACGCGCTTACACAGGAGAAGGCTGACGTACTTCAACAGCTGGCAATTCTCCCACCAAAGTCCCATCATTTCGGTCACTTTAAAATACCCTTTCTCCTCTCTATTTACAAAGTGGATGGGAACTCAAGGGACAGCTGATGACCGAGCAGACTCGTGAGGAAAAGTCCCGCATGCCTGGATCAGCTCCCTGAGATTCTGACACGGGCCGGCGCCTTCAAGATGAGCCCAGCTTTCCCGAGGTGGATTCCGCACCCCCCCCCCCCCCCCAGGTGGATTCTTTAGTGGGGATCCTCAAGCAATCCAGCTGAACTGCTCTAGCACAATTAGGATTTTACTCAATCTGGGACCTGCGACTGAAATACAAATGAAGTTTGGAAACATTGGAAAGATGATGGCTGGACTTAATTTATACCGATCGAAAGGGGGATCTGTTGGGCACGAAGAACGAGAGAGAAGGGCTCGGGTCTGACTTCTGCGCTGCTCTTGAACTTCAGCTGGCAGCGGAGGAGTCCGCAAAGACTACGCAGAATTCTCTGGCCTCAGAACCGTACCTTCTTCCAACGACCCTATAGGAACGGACATTCATAACCCACTTTCCCACCGTTTTTATCTCCCATTCTCCATCTGAAGTAAGAGCTCGCTGAAGACCCTAGCATAGGTAAGGGAAAGAAGGCGACTTTCTGCTTAGTGTGAAAAAGATATTTACTGAATACCTACCAAACCTTCACGCTGACAGGTATTGGCTGAGTACATTTACATAGCTCATAATTTCAACAACCGCACAACCTCAATATTATGACTGCTAAATTCCGTATGAGGAAACGGGAGTTTGAGAGAGAGAAAATAATTTGCCCAGGTTCAAAGAGCTTGTAAGTGGCAGACCCAGGATTCATAGCTAGCTTCTGTCTGATTTGATTCTGAAGTCCTGCTGTTTTTAAAAAAACAATTTGTTACACAAAAAATACTTTTAAAATATTAGATTAGAACATGAAAGTGCATCTGTGGTTTTCATTTGGTTTTTAATTTCTGCTTCCCCTTTCAAAACCCATTACTCTGCAAATTAATAGGAACATTATAAGAATAAGACATGACAGGGTGTTTATTGCTGCTGCTTCTTGGGTGGTTGTGGTATGCGGCCTTATGATTAAACCTACAGTAAAAGTATGGCAGAGTCCCAGCGTGGCACATCTTAACGTGTTTTATGGTTGCAAGGGGGAATTACCAAGGTTTTGCAAAACTTTTAAAACCTTGTGCAAGACCTCGATAGTAAAAAATACATAGCTGTTTTAAAGTGCAAAAGCACTGCCTAACGTGCTTGTGCAATGTTCACAAAATTGTATCATTCAAAATCTCCAGAAGCCTGAAGCAAGCAGCTTGCTTCTCCACCGTAATCTCAGCAATGAAAGAAACAGCAACTTCAAAGTACTATGAAACTTTAACCAATTATTTCTCCTAAGAGCTGTAGGAATATTATTTTATCCTTTGCTGGTCTGCCCCCAAAATGAAGAATATATAAAATGGAGATTAAACTGAATTTTTGATAACTGGTGGATCTCAAAGGGAAAAGAGGGAAGAAGAAAGAGATGAAGGGAGACCGAGGCAGGCACTGAGAGCAGAAACTCATGGAATGTTGACTGCCGAGTAATAGAACTTTGGTGGCGAAACCAGGAAATAAAGACTGATTTTCAGAGTGGGCTTGTATTAGAAACTCTGTTGTTTCACCTCAGTCTGCTGTGTACCTTAGGCATGTATTTTTAAATTCTTAGAAGGCAGAACTACATTTGTAACACTGTTTTATATAAAACTTAGCTTAATAGTAAATGTATGAAAATGAAAAACGCTATGATGATGATATGCAAATAGGCAGCTAAGATTTGATAACAGATGGGAAGTTTCAGGTCATATACCTACACAGACGAAGACATTATTTTTCTAAAATCTGCCTCTTTTGAATATCACATAAAAGGTAGATTAAAAAAAAAATGAACTGAGAGGATGCATTCAAAAGCAGATTACAAGAGATCATAATCTCCCTCCCCAGAAGGAAAGCAGTGTGTGAATACTTTAAGAGCACACATTGGCCCTAAGCACCCAGAACACTGTTCGTACTTGCCTGATACTGATTTTTTTTTTTTTTGGCACCACTTAGTCCAATGTGTTTTTTAAAATATTATTTTCTTAATTTTTTTTTTCTTCAAAGAAAAGAAGCAGAAAATTATCTCAGGAAAAAAAAAAAAACCCCAGGAAGAAAGCTGTCATGTTCTGTGTTTCAACTCACAAAAGAATTCTGACTAGAGGCTTGAGCCTTTCAAATCTCTTGTCATTCAGGATATGAAATTCTAATCTAGCGGCATGGCCAGTTGAGGCTGAGACTTAATCAAATATGCTGACTAGCTGAGACAGGAGGTGGCTCACTTCCTTACTTCTGGTTTCCATCTTTAGTTGGCTCTTCACTTGCAAATTATGACAGACCCTTGCTGTGAAGGCAATGAAAATTCCAAGGTAGGGGAGGAGAATCAGTGGGCACCTAATTGAGTTTTACTAGATGAAAAGTTACATCACCCTGCCTCACCTCAGTCTCCTCTGTCTTTAGGGAATTGCTGAATTTTATATAAAGCCTATTTATAAACCCCTGCAAGTGATACTTGCATTCATCTGCGCTGTGACATCATTTCCTCATCAATAATTTAAGCATAAGAAATGGATTAAAGGGACTCTGAAGGGACTTCTCACACATGAAAAAACAGAACCCGGCTAAACTCTCCAAAAGATTAATTCAGGCTTCTTACCTTGTTCTTTGATCTGACGAATTTGCTTCACAGTTTCTTTTAAGATTGCACATTTGTCAGGTTTGAAGTTAAAGTTGTCTATATCATTAAAATTTGCAAAAATCAGCTCTGCAAGTTCTTCGATGTATTTATTTTCCTGTTCACGATTACGTTTCTCAGTGCTCCTCTTGGGACTATTAAAAAAAAAAAACATAAGCATGTTAAACAAGTTCTAATATAAAGATAGCAAACAAAAGTTACTTATCTAAACATGGAAGTACTTTGCAGAGGGAAAAAAAACCCTCAACTTGCCTTAAGTGTTGCACGTGTTTTTTCTGAAATCAAACTCATCCCAGTACATGATCACAGATTTACTTGCGTGACTGTTTGTTCTATGTATATCATGTCTTCCACTGGACAGTAAGCTTCACAGTGACAAAGCTCAGGATGATTTGCTCATCACTGTGCTTAATACAACACCTGGCAGAGGCAGGCATCAAATTTATTGTTGAATACACAGAGGAAAAGTTTTAGAAAAGTAAGGCAGATTATGTTATAAAATTTTTAAAAATTTACTAGGGTCAGTAAAAGAAGAAAGGGAACCTAACCTCGTTATAATGGGAATAAATACACTGTGGGGATTTTTTGTAAAGTTTAAAAAGATAAAAGTAAATCTCCATAATTTCATAGACTTCTTTAGGATGTTGGTTATCAAACCAAACAATTATTTTTAGATAATGCAAAAAAACCACAGTACAGTCAGAAACAAAAAGTGAAACTGACCTAGGGTATTTGTTAACTATCCAAGCTGAATGACGTACAAAATACATACAAATGGTCCAAGTTCAACTAAAGTTTTAAAAAATTAATGCAAGGGAGGGAAAAATAAAAATTGGCAAGATCTTCTCATTTCAGTTTGACAAAATAGCAAGTTCCCTTTGATAATAACAGCATACAACTAGTTTTTTTTTTAGTAGAGGGCCCACTAAATGCCATTCAAACTACACAATAAATAAGAAATGTAAGTTGTTTCATGTAGCAGCTTTCTGTATTTTTATGACACTGACGCGCTACCTACTGCGCTAACGAGGCACCTTATATTTTTAATATATATAATACTAATTGATAAGAATTTGTAGTCTGTAATAGACTTCCATCTATTTGCCTCCAAGTATCAGCTTTATTTTCACAAACTAATAAAGCTGAGATAGAAGACAATTTCTCTATTTCACAGTGGTTACACAACTTGTCCAAGATCACCCAGTGAGTTACTGGTAGAGACGGGCCCAGAATTTGGTTTTTTGACATCTCATTTTTATTCCTAGCTTCTATTTCACTAAGTACAGGGAAAGGGAGGGAGTGGCTGGGATGCCTGGAGGAGACAAGTTGCCCCCTGGACCCCTCAGCCCCCCTCAACTTCTCTTCAGCTCCCTCTCCCCACAAGATGGATGAACACATGACAAATAGGTGAGAAAGGGGAACTGTGTTACAAAGACCTGAGAGCGCAGGGGAGGGGGTCTGGAGGCTCCCCGCCCCGCACCAGGGCACCAGCACAGCAAGACACAGGAGAACTGCCCTCCGTCAAAATGGTCTCCATTTTATCAAACTGCCTCCTCGAGTGGACTTCCAGGCATTAAAGACAGTTTGCCAGACAGATGGCTGTGGACAGCCAGGAGGTACTGGGGAACCTAGAGGCCACATACTGCAGCCGAGGGTTGGGGCCTGGGATGTGTTCAGTAGCAATTTAATAGACTTGTTCTGTTTGGCAGGAAAAGGGGAAAAGGGAACATAAAATATTTTTGCTCTTTCTCCCTCTCTTCCTGTCTTAATGACTTTTCCTAGTCCTCTGCCCTGTTCTTCTCCAGCTGATCTTTTTACTGGCTATTTGAGAAGTTGCTGCTTTTATTGAACTTTTTATTTTATTTTATTTATTTTTTTAAAAGATTATATTTATTTCTTTGACAGAGATCACAAATAGGCAGAGAGGCGGGCAGAGAGAGAGAGAGAGAGAGAGAGAGCAGGAAGCAGGCTCCCTGCTAAGCAGAGAGCCCAATGCGGGGCTCGATCCCAGAACCCTGGGATCATGACCTGAGCCGAAGGCAGAGGCTTTAACCCACTGAGCCACCCAGGCACCCTTTATTTTATTTTTTTTAAAGATTTTATTTATTCATTTGACAGACAGAGATCACAAGTAGGCAGAGAAGCAGGCAGAGAGAGAGGAGGAAGCAGGCTCCCTGCTGAGCAGAGAGCCCGATGCGGGGCTCGATCCCAGGACCCTGGGATCATGACCTGAGCCGAAAGCAGAGGCTTTAACCCACTGAGCCACCCAGGCGCCCCTATTGAACTTTTTAAATCATTTACATGATTTAAGTAACCAAAAGATTGAAGTCTCTATCCTACCTTTGTTCCCTATTAGACTAGTTCTCATCCCCCAAAATGGGTTAACAACTCTTAAGTGTTTCTTCATTATCCTAAAACAAATGGTTTATACGAAGGGGTGGTTTATACAAAGGGTAGTACTCCATACTCATGCTTCACAACTTGTTTTTCTCTGTAACAATGTTTTTAAGAGATTCTTTTTATATCAATCCATTAAACATCTTCACTCTTTTTCATTGCTGTATTGCATTCCAGATTATGGAGGTATCAGCTATTTAAATAGTTCCCTATAGACATTTAAGTTTTCCCTAATCTTCTGCAATTATTAAACAATGCTGTAATAAGTAACCTCAGTGTCTATCATTTTGCCAGTGTGAAAGCATACTCTGGGAAAATTCCTAGAAGTGGACTGCAGTTCAAAGAGGATACACATTTATAATTTTACTAGACCATGCTAAATTATCCTGCATGGAGATCAGAGCAACTCACACTTCCATCTATAATATATGACATGGAACTTGCTTTAAATTACTTGTTTACTCACTGAAGGCCCATAATCTTTGTCACCAACTCAAAAAAATAAAAATAAAACAGTGTAAAATTAACAGCAACTTCTGCTATGGGATCTTCTTATCTTTATCATGTCTTGTGATCTAACAGAAAAAATGTGGAAGACTCAAAATCATATAATAAGCCTGCTTTAACAGTCAAGTACACAGGTGACATCAGAAGCAGCAGGAAGCTTTCGTCTTTGTAAAAAATAGTAAAATCTGCAACCAATCAGCATAACCAAAATATAAGCCAAATAATACATATTCAAGGTTTAACTGTTAAGGAGAAAAACCAAACAGTATTTTGACCGGGGGGTGGGTTGGGGGGGGTGGGGGGAGTGGGGGGGTTGGGTGGGGGCGGGGGTGGAGAGGGGTGTCAAGTCAGCCCTGCTCGCACGTCACGGGGAATACTGATTCTGTTTCTCAGCAGGTTCTAACCTGGGTCCAAGCTGGTCAGGACATTCCTTGCGCTTTCTTGTCTCTGCCCTGGACGGGTCAGAGGTGTTTTCTCCAATCCCACTCATCTTGAACACATATCAGCAACTAAAACAAGAAATGGGGACGGGGGGAGAGAGAGAACAGAGCTGATGATAAAGTGGCTGATCAACTTACCACCAATAAAAGAACTTCAACTTCAATCAGAAATTTGACCACAGTTACTAACACATTGTTTGGATTAATATGCGCGTGCAACTCCTAAAGAAAGGGCTCTATTTTTTTTTTTGACCTTGTTTAAAAGTTAAGTGTTCGTCAAGGTTCACACTTCAAAAGCCAACAAGCCTACCTCACTGGGCCCAGACTCTTTAAGCAGACGATGTATTTCAGCAGCACCATGAACTACAACCAGCTGGCCCCAGGTTTCTGCAGCCAGCCTTCGGTTTCAGGAGTGATCTTGCACTCGGGGGAAACTACAGGTGTTGTAAGGGGCTCCTCCCAGTCTCTGTTTGGGGTTGACCAATGTGAAGTCTGTGCTGCAATAGCTCACCCACGACAGACAGCCCTGGGAAGAGGCAGTGCCCCACCACTAAGCTCAATATTTCCAAATCCGCCCAGGTACAATGGACCCTGGCCCTACACGAGGCTTCCAGAAGCAATGCTCCCCAAAGAGAGGAGGTCGTGCCTCCCGGTGGAGTCTCCCGTTCCCTCCACCCCTGCAGCAGCTGCCTTGCTGCTCCGCCCTCAGTGCCCTCTCTCCCCAGCAGCTCGCCTTCCTGAGCACACCTCCCCTCCGTGGTTTCCTCTCTCACATCCTGCTGCTCCTGATACTCCCTCCCTCGGCTAATTCTAGCTGCTATCACCAAAGGTCTTAAAATATCCTTAAAAAAAAAAAAAAATCACGGAACATTACTGACCCTAATGAAGGAGGACAATTACTGGCTCCTGCTTACTGGGTTCCTTCCAGTAAGAAAATAAAAGGACATAAAGTAAGAGAATCAGTGTGTTCACATCAGTCATCATTAATAAAATCTAAATAATATTTAAATACCCAAAGATCAGGGTGACAGAGGTTTAAATTCTACGAGAACTAAACAAAAGAACTAACAAAGACACTGGGGGAATAATGTAGTCGCTTCAGCACACAGTGCTTAATAACTGCTTAGCAAAAGAAAAAAAAAATGCAGCCTAAAAAGATGACGTCAGCATTTAAACGTCTTTCTTAGAGTTCCAGTTCTCTGCAGCTTCCCCCTTCCTTCTGTCGCCCCGGCGTCTAAAGTCACCTTCGCCCTCCTTTACTTTCTATAGTGGCTTTTCTTCCTTTCTAGACTGGAAAAACCGGATGGAAGGGCAAGACAGTAGAACAGGTCAAGAACTTCAGAAAAAGGCCAGAGAGTAACAGGTTCAGGAAGAAAGGACAAAGAGGAAGGTGGGCTAAGAAAGCAGCACCCAAGACAGGTCACTGTAGCACTGTCACATACCCATCAAACTGCACAGCCTTCACTCCGCGAAATCTGCAACGCTTAGTCTCCCTACAAGCACTCCTTCTGGTCACAGCTCTGATCCAAGGGGGCTGAGGAATGAATTTTCTTGAGAGTCATGTGGAAGCAGGATGAAGAAACACTGTATCGTCGAGGGAGGCTGCACCAACTGCACATTATATTCACGAGGTCACACAGGAGGGGACAATCTGAAAGCTAACGCCTGAGCTTCCTGCCTTGGGAGCAATGTAGCCAAGTCCCAAGGTCCTGTACTGTGGGCACAGTTTGGGGCTGATAATAAGTATAATCTGTATCAAGTTATTCATTTAGCATTTACTATGCATCCAGCAATTGCTGGACACAATTTAATCATCAAAACAGACTATGAGGGGCAACTGGGCAGAGCAGCTGTAGCCACGTAATCCGTGTCCTAGCTCTACCACTTGGTTAGCTGTGAGACCTTAAGAAGTTACCTCTCATGGCTTAATGACCTTTTCTGTTAAATGGGGATAAGCATTAGCATCTCCAGCCCAGGGCAGTTGAGCAGCTTAGCAAATGGCAGAGCTGGGGTTATTTGTACACAGGGTTACACACTCCTACTTTAAACGAAGATGTTATGGCAAGGGTTTCCTCATCAAAGAGGCCATTCTTCCTGTAATCACATAAGCACAGGTCAGGAGGGAGGAGTTGCAAGATACGGACTGTGCTGGCCTCCGTGCTTGACTCTTTCCGCTCATCTCAGTGTCACTGTCATTGTCAATGTCACTCATTCACCCATTCATTCATTCATTCATTCATTCAAAGACTGCCTGACTGCCTGTAAGCATCAGGCTGGAAGCATGAGGAGGAATGTTGCTCTCCAGAAGAAAACAAGGTAAGAGAAGAGATACATCTGTATATGGGAAAAATGGTAATAAGTAAACTTGGTAAAAGTATTCTGTAACAGGCGCACACTCCCACGTACTTTAAGGTCCAAGAAAGAAGAACACTGCTGGGTAGGCTAGGGAGGTACTGAGCTGGCCTTGACGAAGGCCTAGGCATTCTGATGGTGAGGAAGGGAGCCAGGGCATTGCAGGAGGTATAAAAAGACAACGGGTGAAGCAATAACCTCAACACCAAAACCCTTCTTGGATGATACTCATGAACATTCCTTTTCTCTATTTCTCTTGGAACCACAATTCTTATGGTTTCACTTATAAGCATGTAAGGGAAAACATTACCTATCCAATCTAAGTAAGCTTTTAACAAGTGACCTCCAGGATTTTCACTGTGAAAGGAGTGTTCTATAAATCATAAAAATTCAAGTAAATTTTTATCATCAAAATATAACAATATATAACAAAATGCCCTCTATAGCAGTTGTATGTGTTAAGTCTGTTGATTAAAATGGTTATTCCCCCCCCACACACAAAGTATCACCATATATATTTAAAAATACAGTACTATCAGAAAGATCAGAAAGCTTTTCAAAAGATTATCTTACTTAAAGTCTGTACTTAGTTTTGGGATTTAACATTAGCTTTAGCCATCATCTATCTTAAATTTCCCAAAATAGATATCCTAGTAATTGTAATGTTGCACGGAGGGACAGAACTGATATATTTCAACTGAGGGGCTAGAAAGAGACAAGGAGCAGAGCAAGGTGCTAACAATTTCTGGTCTCAGTATAGAAAACCATTTGAGCAGACTGTTTATATTTTACTTGAGTCTACTCAACACTGGCTCACAAACCACTCTACTTGTAACTTTAATTAAAACATGATTAATTTCTTCTTTAAGTAAGTTATTATGGGCTAAATTTTCTCTTTTATTATTATGTGATGGTACCTTAAACACATGTCCTCAAAAAAAGAAAAAAGTTTTATGAACATGCTTACTTATTTTTTGATGTCTACCCCCATGTCCTCTTTTCTAAGCAACCTTCCTGAGGCTACGTATACCCAGTGCACACCACCAACCCAACCTGTAAACCACCAAAGAAAAAAGAGGGGGTCTGTAGCAACTGGAGGCAGGTGGATGCACTCTGCCAGCCGAGGTATCAGGCTGGGGATGTTCCCTCTGAAACTCTGCTCATTAACCAGGGGAAAAAAGATGAGCCTCTCAGGTGGGGGAAAAAAAAAAAAAAGAAGAGGAAGCAGGAAGGCAGGAAAGAGAAAAGGAAGGAAGGAAGGAAAGAAAGGAAGAACTAGGAAGGAAGGAAGAACTAGGAAGAAAGGAAAGACAACAAAGAAAGAAAAGGAAGGAAGGAAGGAACAGAGGGAGAGAAGGAGAGAGAGAGAGAAAGGAAGGGAGAAAGAAAGCAAGTGAGAGAGCAAATTCAGGGCTGAAGCCTAGAAAGGAGGAGGGTGGCGGAGGTGCTGAGAGGCGGCAAGCAGCAGGTCCTGGGCTCCTCCTTTTTGCCTGCCACAGGGCTGGAAGCAGATGTAATCCTGGAGCAGACGTGTGGATTTATGCCCTGGTCCTTAGTGGATGAACCAAATAAATAACAGTGAGCCTCATTAACGAGGTGCTCAAAGAGAAGTGTGGTGCTCTAATCTAGAGGACTCTGACTGATACTCTTCATGCCTTAGGTGAGGCTCTGCTGACAGCAAGCACCAGGATTTCACATGGGAACCTGCGCTGGGGCTAGGTGAGTGAATTTTTTTTTTCCCCACTCAAGTGACACAGCTACAAGAGAAAGAACGACAGCTTCAATACACAGATTTATGACCCCTAGTGTGCACTTAGGCATAGACAAATCAACTAAAATAAACGCTATGGATAGATGAGTTTTATTTATTTATTTAAGATTTTTATTTATTTATCTATCTATCCATCTATCTATGGGGGGGGCACCCAAACCAGCACAGGCAGGGGGAGCAGCAGGCAGAGGGAGAAGCAGGCTCCCCGCAGAGCAGGGAGCTTGACACTCGATCCCAGGACCCCAGGATCATAACCTGAGCTGAAGTCACTTAACTCACGGAGCCACCCCAGGGATCCCTGGATTGATGAGTTTTAATGCATTTTTGTAGACCAAAGTCAAAAATCAATTCCCAACAGAAGGGTAAGAGAGAGAAATAGTGACGGGCAGCAGTGAAGGTTTAGAAATCCTATTTTATTTTGTAAGTGGGCTAGATTAATAGTTTCTTAAAGTTTCCGCACGTTTTCAACATTCCCGTGAAATTAAAATTCTCGAGCGTTTCACTCTCAGTTCCGAATCGGTTCAATGTAAATCACAACAACTGAAAACGACACAAGCCAACTCTTGGGTCTTATCTGATGGTAATTACAGTCATTGAGAACAAGCCAGTCTCTACCAGATGTGGGGGGTTGTGAAAGGACAAGTCTGGAAAAGGAGTTTCAATTTGTCCGTTCTTGTTAGCTACAACAAATAATCCCGCACTCACTGTGACAGTCCCTCCTTCCTAACATCCTCTGATACCAACTCGTATAAACTAGATGGTAAAGTGTTATAGTCACCAGAATCAAGACCTGCTTTGTTTTTTTTTCGTTTGTTTTTTTAAGTAACGATATTCTGGGAGGGGTGAATAATGCCGGTTATATCCTTAGCATGAGGACAGAAAGCAAAACACAATGTTAAAGCCTCAACACAAAAACTGCACTCTTTGCTCATGAAATTCATCAATATAACTTATCAGGTAACAAAGCTGCAGCTCACAATACCGCCTCATATCTTTAAAGCTAGTTAATCATCCAGACTTCATGCGAACGATCATGTGCATTTTATCTTTTATCAGTACTGGCCATCTTCCAAACATGGCCTGTAAAACTGTCAGATTTATTATATGTGGAACAAACTCAGTTAAAGAATAAGTAAGGATAACACTGTTGCTGAAATCCAAATATACTAAGTGATCAACATCAGATCTCTCTATTGCTGGTTCCAAGAAATATTTTTTAAAAGTTAGACCCTCTGAAATTCCTTACTTTGAGATGAAATTTATAATGAAATGACATACAAAGAGCTGTTGAAACGACTTCTCTCATTAACGCCTACAAGGGGAGGCGATGCCTGATAAATCATCTAGCTCTTGATATGAGACCAGAAAGGCTCCTACAGCTTCCAAGGCCTTCCGGGTTCTTTCTGAATTCTCTTTACAAGAGCTACATGACATCGCTGTGTATTCCGCAGTCTGATTCTTCATACTCTTTGTAAGACTAAGAAATACTCAACGTGGGGCGCCTGGGTGGCTCAGTGGGTTAAAGCCTCTGCTTTCGGCTCAGGTTATGATCCCAGAGTCCTGGGATCGAGCCCCGCATCGGGCTCTCTGCTCAGCAGGGAGCCTGCTTCTTCCTCTCTCTCTGCCTGCCTCTCTGCCTGCTTGTGGCCTCTCTGCCTGCTTGTGATCTCTCTGTCAAATAAATAAATAAAATCTTAAAAAAAAAAAGATTAAAAAAAAGAAAAAAAAGAAAAAAGAAATAATGCTACCGCTGTATCTGAAACTTCACTAAAACCCCCTTCGATTTCTATTCTATTAAATTAGGAAAGGATAATCTTTTCAGAAGCCCACCTCAGCAGTGAAAGATGCAGTCTCTATTTCTTTATCACAAGCGAAAAAACATTTGCTCATTCTAAATTCGAAACATTTTTTTCCCTTAAAGTATACTGTGTTCCGGGAGGGGTCCCTTTTACTTTAGAAAGAACAATTTCTGCGCCAGTCTCTGATAAGTCAAAGAGAAAACAGTATCTAGTGCTCAACTATGCCAAATGTGCTTCTCCAGAAGAAGATGCAGATGCCTGAGAAAGGCAGAAAGCAGAGAATGGCCAGACCTTGGAAGTCAGAAAACTGATACAGAGATAAAAACACGGAGTTGACGGAGGAGGGGAAAAAGACCTCTTTGCAAAAGTGTCAAGTGGACAAAATCATCCAAAGCAAACATTGTTCTGGCAAGACCCCAACTCTTGGCAAGAATTAAATAAATATTCTCTGCAGTAAATATACAGATTACCCAAGGATATACTGTTGCTTCATATAAATAAGCAAACAAAGGACCATTACACATGCAAATATAAATCTAACTGTGTAGATTTACTAACGGCAGGGACGAGAGCACACAGAAAAATCAGACTTTTTCTTTTCCCTGGCAAAACAATTAGTGCACTGAACACAGTGACAGAAGGTATTATACAGTATTTCAAAAATAAACTGTAGCTCGTCAAAGGGTGTATTATTTTTCTCAAAGTGTCAGAACCCTTTTTAACTAGATCATAAGAACACTTTTAACTTCATTTTTACAAAACACGATATTGCTTCATGCTTTACATAGAACATTAATCTACCTCACATATTACAGCATGCAGCTAGAGAGTCAAACTCATAAAACTGCACATTAATTCATACAGTGACAACAAGGAGATTATTGTGAAGTTGTAGGAAACTCACTTCATATAAATACAGAATAAAGGCATCTCTTACTTGGAAGCAAATTCTCTGTTTAAGTTCACTAGTTCTAAGCAACTTACTATATGCCTGATTTTTTTTTTTTTTTTATTAACTGCAGTAAGCCAAATGCAATGTACTATTATTAGGACATAATTTTTCAATAATAAAATACCAGCAGTTTCCAGCTGGAGACGGGACTAAGGAAAATAACATGGCCTGCAACTCTGTCCAGCTATTCCCCAAGTAAAATGGCTTCAGCACCTACCTTGTCTCATGCTGTTTCTTACTCCACGCCAAAGTAGTACAGTGTATACACAAATGTTTAAGCTAAAAAAGTCCTTCCTTTTCAATATGCTCTTAGATTTACTTTTGTATAATGGCCTTAAAGTGGTATATCAGACAGTAACTAGAAGACATATTCCATTTTCTGACTGAAAGCCAATAATACTCATGAATTTTTTAGCTGAAAGACACTTCAAGATGCCATTGGGAAGACTGGAATAAACACATTAGGCTGCAAACGGGCAGCCGCAGCTCTGTAACACATGCTGCAACAATCAAAGGCACAGTGAAGTTCACGTTCACCCGGTACACAGATATTTTGCTGTAACATTTCCATCATCCACACAGCTCCTAGAGCAGGCAAACTCCTCTCTTGGAGCCCGAGCTGAGCAAAATCCCATGCAGAATATGTGAACCGCAGAGAGCTGTTCTAAACTATCATTACCAACAGGGGGAAAAATGTCTAGTATGACATCAGTGGCAGAAGATGGTTTCTACTTTCTGAATTCTCATAGGCTAAGTTCCTTAATATAGCCGGTCGCTGGGCTGCCTCTATCCCCAGCGACGTCAGCCGGCGCTAATATGGCCAGGAATAGCAAGGCGAGGTTCAGTGAGGCCTCGGACGAGAAGACTCCACGAGAAGACTCGGGAAGGAGCTGGGTCCCTCGCACAATGTAGGCATGGCCCTCCCCTTCAAGCGCTGTGTACTCAGCCCCCAGTCAACATTCGGAGCCCCCATCTTTCCCTGGAGGCTGAGCATTCTGGAAAGAAGTCATCAAACCAACAACTACAATGCAGGGCTTGTGTTGGAGTTTCCTAACTTGTCCAGATTAAAATTCATTTATCTGTCTTTATTCGGAAACGGTCTTTAAAAAGTCTCAAATTATGAGAAAAACTTACAGAAATGGCAAGGGCAAGACCGTCTGTTTCTATATAAAGAATACTTTTATTATTCCAGTTGTAAAACATTCTTAAAATAAATAAATGATAGTCCTTTCATAGTATAGCATGTTGGGGTTTGTGTGTGTGCTCACTAACATTCAGGAAACACTTACTATGAGGTTGAGCACTTGGCACACATCTTCTTGCTAAAAAATCCCCACTTTTATGTTTTTATACATGTGTCCACACACACTCTCTCTCTCACCTTGCAGATCACCTAAACTCTCTGACCTGTTTTCATGACTCATTTGCCCAAGTGATACAGATAATAAATGACAGGTCAGGAATCAAACTCAGGTATAATTGTGATAACTATCATTCACGGAGTACTTCCTAGCTTGGCAGGCACTCACTATGGACTTTACATTTATGAATACTTCAGTGCCCGTAACCACCTAGGTTTAGCCCCATTTTACAGATGAGGAAATGGAGATACAGATAAAGCAACTTGACCAAGGCCACAGTTAGGAAGTTTTAGAGCTTATAAGTGAATCCAAACACTTCCTCATTTCTCAACCACTGCAATGTGAGCGCTGAGGTTCCTGTATTTCGATACTTTCACTAAAGAGAGAAACTAATATATATTATAGAAAGCAGTATATTTTAATTTGATCACCAGTGAATACATAATTTGAAAGTACTTTTGTTCTTGCTAAAAATCTAACGGTATTATTGCAAAATGCAAAACATTTCTTTCTACAAAGAACATACATACTTTGGAATCATCTGTCTATCCGCTCAGTACCTGATTAATGCCCCAGGTACCACTGTAGGCATTGGAAACAGGGCCATGAAAAAAACAAAGTCCCTGTCCTCCTGAAGCTCACATTCTGGTGCAGAGAGGAAATCATGCCTCAGCTCACAAGCAATTACTCCCTGAAGGGAAACGAACTAGTATTGTTATTATTGAATTTATTATGAAGTTATTGAAATAACAAAACCAGTTAGAAATTTTCTGGGGCACACTAAGAAGGCTGAGTTTCATTCCAAACAGTAAAAGCCTTCTTTTCCTATAGAACAGAAGTAGTAATTGGTTGATTTTAAAAGTCATGTATCAAGAGCAATGATAAAAATGACACCTTCTACCTTTAATCATTTTGTTTTGGCTTTAAACATAAACACCAGACTATCCCTCTCCACTGGAGTTTCAAACTGATATTAGTAAGGCACTGTCTACTCATTCTTTGTCTAAGACACAGCTAGAAATTGTAGAGAATCTGATTTCTTAACAGTGCTTATGAGGTATAATTTTCTTATTTTTTCTATCTATTACAGTTGCGTTGCGTATACTTATTTGACAGTAATTTTTGTCCATTAGAGTTTTTCAAAGCATCCATCCTCGTTTTTACAGAAACGTGTGTTTTTTCAAACTCATACTTAGTTACATAATAGTTGATTAAATGATGTAACAAGCAGTGGCACAAGCCAGTCTACACAAGAAGCCCACTGGGTCGCAGTGCGGCGTCACTGCCGGGTATGGAGTGCCGCAGGCTCTCAGGGAAAATGAACAGAGGGTAGCACAGAGCATGTGACTGTTGTAGCCCATCAGTCCCAACAGAGGCTGATTAAGAAACTCAGAATTCATGCAAAATTCATTCAACGCAACGGCGAGGTCATTCAGTCATTCAACACGTATTACTGAAGGGTGCCCTGCCACGGTTCTACATATTGGGGGCTACCACAATGAACAAGACCGACCAAGTCTTTTACCTGTGACTCTTACGTTCTAATAAGAAAGTGGAGAGGCGGGGTGCCTGGGAGGCTCAGTGGGTTAAAGCTTCTGCCTTTGGCTCAGGTCATGATCCCAGGATCCTGGGATCCAGCCCCACATCCGAGCCCCACATCCAGCTCTCTGCTCAGCAGGGAGCCTGCTTTCTCTTCTCTCTCTGCCTGCCTCTCTGCCTACTTGTAATTTCTATCTGTCAAATAAATATATAAAATCTTAAAAAAAGAAAAAGAAAGTGGGGAGGGAAGAAACAGTAGAACAAATAAACATTTACTTATCCGATACGGACTAGCACTTTAAAGAAAAGTAAGGTAGGGTTAGTGTAGAGCACAGTGTAGACTTTTAAATGGGTGGTCAGGAAAGCTCTCTTTTGACAGAGTGACATATGGGCAAAGACCTTTCTGACAGACCTCTAAGATTCATAACACAATTTATTACACAACCATGAAAAGCTGTACAATGTACAGTGGCTCAGAGCACATCCTCTGCTGTCCACTCTGGTTTGGAATCCCGGGAATATTACGTATTAGTTTTGTTAATTATGTTAATTAAGCTCTTTGAACGTAAATATCTTCATCTCCTCAAGAAAAAAAATAAAAGCCATCTTTTTTTTAAAAGGGTTAGTACTACTTTCTTGTGAAAATTTTTTTAAAAAGATTTTATTTATGGGGCGCCTGGGTGGCTCAGTGGGTTAAAGCCTCTGCCTTCGGCTCTGGTCATGATCCCAGGGTCCTGGGATCAAGCCCCGGCATCTGGCGCTCTGCTCAGCGGGGAGCCTGCTTCCTCCTCTATCTCTCTCTGCCTGCCTCTCTGCCTATTTGTGATCTCTGTCTGTCAAATAAATAAATAAAATCTTAAAAAAAAAAAGATTTTATTTATTTATTTGCCAGAGAGAGAGAAGAGGGAGAGCAGCAGGCAGAGGGAGAAGCAGACTTCCCGTTGAGCAGGGAGCCCGATATGGAACTCTATCCCAGCACACTGGGATCATGACCTGAGCTGAAGGCAGACGCTTAACCGACTGAGCCACCCAGGCATCCCAATACCCATCTTTTTAAGTTTGTTGAGAGCAAGAGCTGTTAAAAGGCATACAACAGTGACTCGCGCCTAGCAAGGGCTTATTTAATAAATGTAAGCTATTATAGGTTGAATTTGATAGCATGTAAATGTTTATGAAATAATTTAAGCTGATGGTGAGAAGAGATGGAGAAGAAGATTAATTTATAGAAAAAAACTAGAAGAAAATTCATCATAATATTAGCAGTTGAATTGTTTTGATGGGTACTTTGGCTATAATTTTCTCTTCTCCAAATTTCCTTTCATTAACACATCAGAATTCTATGAGTTTAAAAAAAAAAAAAAGGAGGGAGGAAGAAAAAAGGGAAGAAGGGAGAGGGGAAGGTGAGGAAAGAAGTAGGAAGGTAAGGGAGAAAGAAGGGAAGACTCTGAAAAGGGAGGGAGAAGGGAAAGGGGAAAAGGGAAAGGGGTAAGGGGAGGAACAGAAGGAAAGGAGGAAGAAGGAAGAGGAGGAAAGAGAAACTTGGCTGTACTGCTGGTGGGAGACTGGGGGAGACAAGACAGAAAGAGATTTTTTAAATAATCAGTTCTCTGGAATGTGGATTACAAATGCACAAGTTCTTTACATGCATATTTTTGGAAAGAATATTGCATAAACTGAAGTAAGCCTACCTTATAGTAAAAGAAAGACAAAGGCTGCCCCAAATCAATGAAATAAGAAACTGACCTTCATTTAAATGAAATCTGAAGTATAAATTACTTCCTTTGATAAAAGATATCCCACAATGGTTTCCAGACTACTAAAATGATCTTACAACCAACTTATGCTTCTCCAAATTTATTTCTATGTAAGAAAGATGGAAGCTCTTGGTCCTTTTGGACTTATCACTTATTCTCCTTAACTTCAGGAACTTTCTCATATTTTCTCATATTCTCTCTCCTACTGATGTGACTCTCTTAAAGCAAGAAAAATACCCACATCATAAGAGCCTTCCAGCAAAGGTTACTAAATTGCTCTTCTTCCTCAGGAAAATCCTATCCCTTAAGCTCAGCTGAAAAACCATCCTCTTTATGAAGGCTTCCTAGATTCCAGCAGAAAAAATGAAAGGCTCCCTTCTACTTTTCCCCCAGCTCAAGGTGCATAAAACTAAAACCACACTTCTCTCTCTTGCATCATTAGTCGTTTCCCTCTGGAGAGGGTCCAGGGCACTCTCCCGGAGGCAAGCTCAGCCGGCTACCTCCCACTGGCTACCTCCCACTGCAGTCTCTGTGTGCCACAGAGGAGACCCGGGATACTCATTCTTTCCTGCCTTTTCTCATTCTCACTCATTTTAACTCCAGACTTTCTTGGGAGTTCTTTATCTCTAAACAAATAGGAAAACAAAGCACGGGCAAAATTTGTCAGCACATCCCAGGGATAAAGTATTAGGAACCAAAGCCAATGCTTGTGCTTAGAGGAAAAACTAGCACAGGGCGACAAGCCCCTTTGGCAGTTTAAAAAATGTTTCCTGACTAGGGTAAAACCTCTGTGAGAAGTCTCTCTGAAGGTTGTTTTTTTTTTTTTTCCCCTTCCTTCCCTCTGTTCTCTACCACTCTTCCACAAAAGTGGAAAATGAGCAAGAAGGAAAAACTTGGTTTGATGGGAGGACCTCTGAATCATTTTCTCACCGTACCAATTCCTATAAACTTTCTTTCAGTCGCATCGTTACAATAACTTTGAACACTACTTGCTGTGAGGTAGCGGTTGCCATTAAAAATAGAAAAGGGCAGCTCCAGATTGACAGCCCCACCCCCCCCATCCAATTTGGTTTTATAAAAATAAACCAAATTAAGCATTTTTACCTGCAAATAACATACCCACAGAATCATTTACTGAGAATTACTAGAATGTAGAAAGTTATTTATAAAAATCATTATTCTGAAAACATTTTTTAAATAAAGTTGGCATCTAAAAATATGAACCAAAACACTATTTTTTTTTCCTCTCTCAAATGTTGGATCTCAGTAACTGCTGAAACTGACCATACTACAGTAGTTGACAGGAGATGTATGTTTTGGTTGAAGTTTCAAACTTGGGATACACAAACAGCTTTCAGAAGTATAATCATATTGTTATTATTTTGACTATGTACAATACAGTTCAATTCTCTGACCTCAGGATCCGAGGCCAGGGAGCCCTCAGGTTTTGAGGACTTTTGAAGAGGACAGAGTTGTCCTGGAGAGTTGTAAATGGAGGGTTTTCTCCCTTTAATAACTTCAGATGGAGAGTTATGGTGTTCTGTAGAACTATAAATATAATTGGACTCAAGAATGGTAGCTCCTAATTACCTACTGGGTAGTTTATAGAATTCAGACCCAAATTAGCTTAAAGTGCATTTCAAATAATAATAACTTAAAGGACTAAATAAATAGTCTAGAATAGACAATGGAAAGATTAAAACCAACTCCCATTAGAGAATGTAGTGTTCTCTACCTTTTTTTTTTTTCATTAGTCCTACAACGTGCGAATAACTGTTTTGTAAGACCTACACCTGTGGATAAAGATTTGTAAGACAGCTGCATCTTATTTAAACGTAACAGGCAAGCAATAAACTTGAAATGACACTTACAAGAAATTAAGATAATTACTTGACACCTCAGAGACAGCTAACTATATCATATTCCTTTTGTCTGGTCCAAAACCAAAAAACGGTTAAGAATTCATGCTGAAACCCAAAGCATGGCAGCAGTGGGCTCGACGACGTGGAGGAAAACCAGCTGGCTCTCAGTGCTATCACGACATACCACATGTGTCTACATAACACAGGCATATGATTTCTTTAGTTTGGTGTTTTGTTTTAGGCCAGTGTTTCAAAACCTAGAGCGATGACTGTTGCTTAGGACAAAAACACATTTGGTCCTGGAGAAATACGTTTCATATGAGATTAAGTTTCTAATTAATACAGGTAGGTCTCTTTTTGGTATTAAAAATATAACCTAAATTATAGGGTTTTAATTTAAAAATCTATTTGCATTTCTTTCCTTCTGATGTTCAACTGTACTGATAATTACTGAGTAAGCTGCTAAGGGCAAATTACTGTGTTCTACGGACACGGCAGTACAATTACTGAGTAAGAAACTCAACTTAGTCTCAAGAAATCAAAGATTTAGGAAGAAGAAACAAGAATGGAATTACCAGAATCCAGTATATATGAGAAATACAAAGTACTACTAAGGAGGCCGTGGTGAAGGTTAATGAACACCTGAGCTGGGTCTGGAAGAGTGGGCACGATTTTCCAAAGTGAAGCTGGGGTGGGAAGGTGGGGCAGGAGATAGGAGCAGAGCGCCTGCTACAGCTAAGGGCGAACAAGGCTGGGCCAGAGTTGCTGGTGACACACAGCACTAGGCCATTGGGGAGCCCTGATCTTTGTGTCCTCACCCACCCTCTCTCCCTCCCGGCGGGCTATCAGGCCCTGGAACTGTGGTCTGAAAGTGCTGCCCAGGAACGGCCACAAATGCACAGTCTGGCTCTAGCCCAGCCCGAGGGAAGGCAGCTATGCTCACCACTATACCACCAACGCTGCACTAGCCCAGCCCGAGGGAATGAGGACCTCTGGGGGTAGCCTCTGGGGGGCGGCCAACCCTCCACCAAGCCCCACTGACAGTCGGATGCTTGCTGAAGTTTACCACTGCCCTAAACTTCAGAGAGAGGGTTTCTTGCCCCATCAGTGACCTGAAATCCGACTAACTCAGACTAATTATCTTCTTCCCTGAGGGAGAAGGAAAGGGACAGATAAGGCAGAGTACATTTTATTCATTGGATTCATTTATTCACCAGATATTTAGTAAGTGCCTACTTTGTAGAGTCAAAGGACAGAAAACCTCAAATGCCAGAATGAGTAGTAGTTCCTGCTGCTTTCATAAACTAGGGGCACAACGAAACGTTCTGAGCCAGAGGTGGTAAAGTCATAGCAATGCTAGAAAGACTGGCATGGTGGGGGCATAAATGACATTTCTGGCAGTGGAGGGGGGAGGGGCTGAAGACTTGTGAACAGGATACTGCTGCAGGCCACACAGCGTACAACTGCATTTATATGAACGCTTCAGAATTAGTAAATCCATAGAAACAGAAAGCAGATTAGTGGTTGCCAGGGGTTAAGGGGAAAGGGAAATGGGGGGTGACTCCTAATTAGTACAGCGTTTCTTTTCAGGTTAATGAAAATGTTCTGAATCTAGATGGTGGTGGCTATGCAATTTGTGAATCAACTAAAAACCACTGAATTGTACACTACGAAGGGTGAGCTGTATGTTCTGTGCAGGGAATCTCAGTAATGCTGTTATTCAAAACATATAGAGAACAACAATAACAACAAGCATCACGGCTTTTAAGCTTGATGTCGATAACCCGGCTAATTTGTTGAATAGATAGAGGGGCGGTCTGCAAATATTTAGAAAACACACTGGTGATTATTATGAGCAAGAATGACTTCTCCAACAATTCATCCCAAATGAATTTTGCTAAAGAGATTAAAGTAAGAATTTTAGGGCACCTGGGTGGCTCGATTGGTTAAACGTCTGCTTTCAGCTCAGGTCATGATCCCAGGGTCCTGGGACCTGGGATCCCAGGGTCTTAGTTCTCCCTCTGCCTGCTGCTCCCCCTGCTTGTACTCTCCGCTTATCTCTCTCTCTCTCTCTCATTCTCTCTGTCAAATAAATAAATACATAATCTTAAAAAAAAAAAAAGAGAGAAACTAAGATTTTTTTTTTAAATTTTTATTTGTATTTTTTTTAAAGATTTTATTTATTTACTTGAAAGAGAGAGAGTGAGAGAGAGCATGAGAGGGGAGAGGGTCAGAGGGAGAAGGAGACTCCCCACCCAGCAAGGAGCCCGATGTGGGACTTGATCCCAGGATTCCAGGATCACAACCTGAAAAGGCAGCTGCTTAACCAACTGAGCCACCCAGGTGCCCAAGAATTTTACTTTTATAAAAGTTTTATTAGTTTTGCTTAATAAAAGTGATATGTGCTTAGTATAGAAAATTTAGAAAATACAAAATGCTAACACGTAAAATTGCATATAGTTCCACGACCCAGAGAATCACCATTAACTTAAAAACATTTCTGCTTAGTATTTTAAGATGTATTGTGTATATATATATACACAATTAAGCACAAACTATATATATACAATTTTATACATGCTTTGTTTTCTTAATGTTACACACTAAAAATTTTCCATGATATTAAATGTCTTCATAAACACGTTTTTTAGTGGATCTATGCTATTCCATCATATGAAGATACCATATTTATTTTTAAAGATTTTATTTATTTGACAGAGAGTGAAGAGAGCATGAGCAAGGGGAGTGGCAGGCAGAGGGAGAGGGAGAAGCAGACTCCCCAGTGAACAGGGAGCCCAACAACATGGGGCTCGATCCCGCGACCCTGGGATCATGACCTGAGCCGAAGGTCATGACTGAGCCACCCAGGTGCCCACCATAATGTATTTAATCATTTTTTATAGTTAATTATTAAGATTGCTTCCATTTTTTACTATTATAAATAACACTGTAATAAAAACCCTTTATATAAATACTGATCCATATTTCTGATTATTAACAATAATCGATAGTCTCTGGGGCGCCTGGGTGGCTCAGTCATTAAGCATCTGCCTTCGGCTCAGGTCGTGATCTCAGGGTCCTGGGATCCAGCCTCACATCCGGCTCCCTGCTCAGTGGGGAGTATCTTTCTCCCTCTCCCTCTGCAGCTCCCCCCCGGCTCATGTTCTCTCTCTCAAATAAATAAAATCTTAAAAAAATAAAATTAAAAAATTTAAAAAACAATAATCAATAATCTCAATACAACAGTCTCAGAAATGTGATTGCTAGATCAAAGGGTGTGACTGTATTTAAGTCTATTTATGGGCATTAACAAGTTGTTTTCCAAAAAAGCTGTTATTAACTTACAATCACCTCAGCAGGGTATGAGAGTTCCCATTTCAGCAAAATACACAATAATAATAGGTATTATGATTTTTTTAACACACTCTAATTTGAAGATTATGGCATGACATTATAATTTAAACTGATTACTAGGAATTGAATACCTTTAAAATGTTTACAAGAACTTCATTTCTATTTTGATAAAAGAATGCTGAGTCAGGGATACGGCACAGGGACAGTATGTGCCAGTCCCCTAGTCATCTGACACAGTGTCACTGTGGAGATGAAAGAAAAATATGGGTTCCTCTGGTGGTTCCCAAGGCTGGCTGCTAATGAATCATCCACAGAGCTTTTAAATGTATGGATTTCCTGCCCCACCCCAGACCAATGACACCAGAATCCCTTGCAGAAGGACCCCAGGTGATCAGCCAAAGCCTGCCCAGCATTATCTGGAAAGGAAAGCAGAACTTAGAACTACAGGGCTGGATGACAATGAAGAATCAGTCCATGTTGTGGAATAACATTCTTGGCATTAATTAACTGGTTATTATAAACAAAGAGAAGTTCTCCAGTCTAGTCTGGTTTATTTTTTTTAATCAGTGACTCAAAAAAAAAAAAGAACCTATTTATCGGATAGGCAGATGACACAAAACACAGCTGTCATGTGTGATAACAAGATGACATTTAGGAAAATCTGAGTATTAGCAGTCCAGAATAAGAAGTCCAAACCAGCATGATGACACTATACTACATACCTTTGTATTACAATAATGGGAATATATACAGAAACAAGTACATAAAATAAAATAAAAAATTTTAAAACAGAAAAAGGAAAACCCCTCACAATCTCTCTATTCTAGTGTATTTGGTATTTGAATATGAGCAAAGATGAAACTACTCTCACATTTGGTCACCACCCATTATTCTTAATCTAACCTGTGCTTCTTTCCTAATACAACCTATAACAATTCTACTCCACCCTACATCTCTCCCTGTGCCTTCTGAAGCCCTTACTCTTGGCAACAAATTCCCCTACACCCTTGACCCGATTACAGAGTATGGAGCTACTTTGGCTCCCCTGCTGGGCCTCCCCTGTAGTCCATTCCAGAAGCTGCCCATTCCCTCATTACACACATACTTGGGGGAGAAGGTGGGGTCATACTCGACACACTCCTCAGAGCAGCTATTAGGTCACGGCTCTAGTACAAGGGTTACCTTGCATAAAGATCTGGTTCTTTGAAACCCATGTTGTAAAACACCCTCTATCTGTGTTCAAGTCAGAGATTTACCAACACGCCTCTCAATCCTCCACATTTACTGAAAAGCTTGAGCTGTAATTAGTTCTTCCTCTTCAACCCAAATAGGTCATCATCCTGGGTGATTTCACAGTCTGTGGATGAGCTGATACCCATCCTCAGAGGTCCTCATCTGTCTCAGCTCCAACAAAGTTTACCTCCATTTCACTTTAGCCACTGCCTCCTACGATCATACCCTGAGTCTTGTTACCACCCAGAATTGTTGCCACTTGAATGCCACTTTCCCCCACCATCTCCCAGCACACTAGGTAGGTTTCTTACTGTCTTCCTCCTCAATCACCGGTCTTCCATGGACAAGGAAACCTAGTCCCTTGTGCCTTGCCCTCACCCCATTTCCCTCCCTACCTAGCTGCAACTACCACCAGCCCCAGGGCACCCTCAGTTCCCTTTCACACATCTCTCCCAAGATTCACTCTTCAAAACTTAATCCCAAGATTTCTCTACTCATGGAAGTGGCACTGACACAGAAAATCATACAGCTGATGGGCAGAATAGCCCCACAGACATTTTAAGGCTTTCTAAACTTGACTTGGACCCGTAGTCCTGCCTGCCAACCCTTTTATTTGTTCTCAAGTCAGCTCCTTCTATTTATGCCAACAATTATTTCCAGCTTTTACCACTTCAGCAAATAGCTGTTCAATTTGACTTTACTCAACTTCCCTTCCTCCTTCTCACAAAGATATCCACCGCTATCTTCATCATCATTCCTGGTGTCTCAGAGGATGCCTGATCCCTCCTCTTGTAAACACCAACATTCCAACCCCGTCTCCTACTTCGCTCCACATCTTCTCCGAGACTTTGCTACCAAGCCTCTTCTTGCCAAAATTTCTACCCTCTCCTCTCTACTTTAACCTATAAGCATACTCAGGTCATTTCCATCCTAAAAAAACCCCATGCCCCTGAGCCTGAATCCTTCTTTAGCAACTGTTCAACCTCACATTGTTCCTTCATAACCAGACCTGCCCAATGACTATAGGTCTGTGGTCCCTTATCCAAAACACTTGGGGGCCAAAGAATTTAGAATCCAGCTAGACAGATACACGGTTAATCTTAGGAAGAGAACATGGGGCATACACCATCTATCACAACATCCCCACAGGGGCCTGTGGAAACATTCTGTAATTGAATTCAATATTATTTCTGCAGTGAAATGTATGAATATTCACACCAACTGGGACAAATGAAGATTACAAATCATTTCACATCCATTCAGGTCAGGTTTTACTGCCAAATGAGTTATAAAAACCTTTCCATTTTCAGAGTTTGTTCAACTCCGAGATTCAAAATAAGGGAATCTAGGCCTGTGGTTTATTCCAATTCCCTTCCACTCACTTCAGGATCCAAAACAATTACATTTCTTTCCCTGTCACTCCACCAAATATGGCATCCCTAGCCTTCCACAACATTCACATGCCAAACCTGCAGGACTCCTTGGCATACCGTGTGTGATGTTCGCCTTTCTGCTGGGTTTGCCTGTCGGGGTGACATCCCCCAGGGGCCCTCCTCAATCTCTCTATTCCAAGGCTTCCACAGCAAAGAACTCTTCATAGGTCCTCCTCCTACATGGCTTCACTATCCTCTTCCCATCTCTTTTGTGGATCGTCCCCTTTGCAGGTATCCAGACCTCCATCTCAGCCAATCCTCCCATTGGCTGTTTTCTTCTTCTTCTTCTTCAAAGACTGATTGATTGATTATTCATTCATTTATTTTTAAGTAGGCTCCATGCTCAGTGGGGAGCCCAATGCAGGGCTTGAACTCAAAACCCTGAGATTAAGACCTGAGCTGAGATCAAGAACTAGGTGCTTAACCGACTGAGCCACGCAGGTGCTCCTTGAAAAATTATTTTCAACAGCTCTATTGAGGTATAATTCACAAGCCATAAGATTCACCCTTTTATTTTTTTAAGCTTTTTTATTTATGTAATCTCTACATCCAATGTAGGGCTTGAACTCATGATCCAGAGATAGAAAGAGGCATGCTCTACTGATTGAGCCAGCCAGGTACCCCCAAAATTCATTGTTTTAAAAAGATTTTATTTATTTATTTGACACAGAGAGAGAGATCACAAGTAGGCAGAGAGGCAGGTATAGAGAGAGGGGGACGTAGGCTTCCTGCTGACTAGAGAGCCTGATGCGGGGCTCAATCCCAGGACCCTGAGATCATGACCTGAGCAGAAGGCATAGGCTTAACCCCACTGAGCCACCCAGGCGCCCCATCCTGTCAAAATTCACCCTTTTAAAAACATGTAGATTTCATGATTTTGTCTATTCACATAATTTTGCAACGATCACGTCTAATTCTGTAAAATTTCATCACCCCAAAAGGAAACCCCATACCCATTATGCAATTACTATTCATTGCCTTCTCACCCATGTCTTAGCACTGATCTCCATTCTCCGTCTCTGTCGATTTAGTCTAATCTGGACATTTCATATAAATGGGCTCACATAATATGTGGCCTTCTGTGTATCTTCAAGTTTCTGCAATATTGCAGCGCATATCAGTACTTTACTCCTCTTTATGGCCAAACATTACAGTGTATGAATACGCCACTTTTTATTGATCTACTTGTCACTGACAGACATTTGGGTTTCTACTTTTTGGATCAGAAATAATGCTGCTATGGACGTTTGCATGCAAGTTTTTGCAGAGACATAAGTTTTCAGTTCACTTGGATAAATATCTAGGAATCAAAGTGTTGAGTAATATGGTAACTCTGTGTTTAATTTTTTGAGGAACTGCCCACCTGCTTTCCAAAGTGGATATACCATTTTAGTTTTCCATTTGCCATGTTCAAAGGTTCCAGTTTCTCCATATCCTTGTCCACACTTAATATTTTCCTTTTAAAAAAAATTATCACCATCCTATTTCATACGAAATAGTACCTCATTGTTGGGTTTCACCTTCTTTTCCCTAATGACTAATGATGTTTAGCAGATTTTCATGTGCTTACTTGGCTACTCTGTATCTTCTTTGGAGAAACGTCTACTCCAATCTTGGTCTATTTTAAAATTAGGTTCTACAGTGATTCCTAGTACCACTTTGGAGTCATGAACTCTTCTGAGAATGGGATCAAAGCCAAAACGTGAAACCACAGATATACAAAACAAAGCACACAATTCTCCTAAGAAGTCACTAACCCATGAAGACCATTTTATGGGTCTTCCAGATTAAGTACCCTTGTTCTGTATCACAGGTTCTCAACCATAACCACATATTTAAAGATCACTTGGGGAGCTTTTAAAAAATACAACATTACCACACGATCCAGCAATTCCACTTCTGGGTTAAATACTGCAAAGAATTAAAAGCAGGGACTTAAACAGATACATATATATTCATAGTGTTGGCAGCATTATTCGCAGCAGTGAAAAGATGGAAATAACCCAAATGTCCATCAACAGATGAATAAACAAAATGTGTACAAACATACAATGGAATATTATTCAGTCTTAGAAAGGAATAAAATACTGGCACATGCCATAACACAGATGAACCTTGAAAACATTACACTAAGTAAAAAAAGTCAGACACAAATGGCCACATACTATGATTTCACTTTTATGAGGCACCTAGAATAATCAATTCAGAGACAGAAGGTAGAACAGAAGCTACCAGTGGCTGGGGAGAAGTGGGAATGAAGAGTTATTGTTTAATGGGTACAGAGTTTCTGTTTGGGATGATTAAAAAGTTCTGTAAATGAACAACACTGTGAACATACTTAATGTTACTAAACTGTGCACTTATAGTTAAAATGATTAATTTTAAGTTATGCATATTTTACCACAATTTAAAAAACACATATAGACAAAACAAAACAAATAGGACATAAAACAAGATGACCAGGACACCACTCCAGACCCATTAAATCTTTGGATGTGCAGTCTGACCATGAGTATTTTGCTTAAAAACTCTCCAGGTAATTCAAATGTCCAAATCAGGCTAAGGACTTCAGCTTAATACTCCCCACAGTGGTATCACCTATTTCCATGGTTTTCCAGATCTTTCTTTCCAGCCTTGACCTCTCAAAGCTTCCACCTCAAAATCCAACTCACCAAATTAAGTCCATCCGTTCCTTCTCTGCACCCCAAAACTGCCTCACCTGGAAGAGCGACTGTACACTGCATTCTTTAAGCTTCTGCATTCTTCCCATCAAATCATCAACAATCTGACTTCGCCTCATAAACAGTCTCCCCTCTTGTCACTATGATAATCATTACAGCTTCGAGTTCAGCTCATCACCGCTTTTTACCTGGATTATCTCACTTAAGTTTCCTTACCTCCAGATTATTGCCCTTCTCAAAACCTTCAGTAGACTCTTCTCCTTCCAAGAGGAAGTCTGTGCTGCCTCAGATGTCACATGTCTTGGGATCTAGCTAGCCCTTGCCTATTTCTCCAGGCTCCTCTCCCATACTATTCTGTTTGACCCGGTAATGTAAACTGTCTAGGGTTCCTCACCTATACATTACTACGCACTTGTCATCTCTTCCCTGTGCTTCTCATACATAGAACAGACCATATGTCTTCCGCCTTTGGGCTGATTACCTCTCATCTTTTAGAACCCATCCTACATGGCCCTCTCCCCAAGATTAAATTCACTTCTTCTATCTTTTAATAGCCTATATATAACTCTACCATTAACCATGTATAGTGTAATTATTTATGTCTTTTTCACTCCCCAATTTTAAGCTCCTTGAGGGGCAGAGACTAAGTATGCTTCATCTCTTTTTCTTAGGATCTCTTTATCCTATCCTTTATCTCTTATCAAAATGCCTGACATAGAAGCCACTGGATCAATTGTTTTACAAACTGCTATTGAGTATAAAGTTATTTCGCCAACACAGGTAACCTCACTGAACATTTGCTATGTTATACCTGCACTATTACTGATATTATTTTATTTGATCCTCACAAAAACCCTAGGAAGTCATTATTATTACCATTCTCTGAAGCCCATAAAAATAAAAAAAAAACCACATTCAAAGTCAAATACAGCCAAGAGGTGAGTGAAATGGACTAGAATCTGAGCTGCTGATTCTAGAGCCTACCTGAAGTATGCTGCCTCTTTACCTAACAGAGACGCAGGTCTTCGTACCTGTGTATGTCTCATGTCCTCTAACAGAAACTCAGTTTCAGTGTTTTTCACCATGGTTATCAAGATATAATCTTAGCATACAGTTCTGTACCTTTTAAAATTTAAGAAAGGTTAAGCAGGTTACTACACAGTGTTCAAAAACAGCATGGTAACTACCCACAAAAAGAAGGGTAGAATCTTGCAATGAGATGGGGAAAAAAAAAAAGAATCAACTGTTTGAAGTTCTAAACAGGGGAAACCATGATGATGATCACTTAGGTGAGGATAAGCAGGAGATTTTGACTGCCAGTTTAATGTGAATCAACCAAATGATTTGATCCTAGAAATAAAATAGCAATTGTACTCTTAGATTGCAAGAATAAAGGCAAAATTTAAAATCTGCAATTCACTTAGAAGCATGAGATTCTATGTTGCTCCAGAAGTTAGAAATAACAGGTTCATAGGGAATTTAAGTCAGTGAACAGACACTAAGAACTTATTTAAATAAGTGGATATGTGTTTGTGTGTATGTGTGTGTGTGTGTGTGTGTGTACACGTTAAACTACTGGGGAAATGAAACATGCGTAAGAAAACACACCAAGTATGCTGAAGGGATATCTTACAGAGAAAAGGTGTTTTAGGTGTTCGGTAATTATTAAGTGTTAGACATTGTACTAGGCACTGCATCATTTAATTTAATTCACAGGGTTTTACAAAGCAGATATCATCCCCTGTTTTACAGAGAAAAACCAAATTCAAGGAAGTCAAATGACTTGTCCGAAGTCTCAAAGCTTATATGTTAAATTGCTAGGTTTCAAACCAAGCTCTGATTGCAAAGTCCATGCTCTTTCCACACTTATTCATGCTCTCTAATTAAAAGCCATTAAACGGGGGCTCCTGGGTGGCTCAGTGGGTTAAAGCCTCTGCCTTTGGCTCAGGTCATGATCCCAGGGTCCTGCTTGGCAGGGAGCCTGCTTCCTCCTCTCTCTGACTGCCTCTCTGTCTACTTGTGATCTCTATCTGTCAAATAAATAAATAAAATCTTAAAAAAAAAAAGGCCATTAAACGACTATCTCAAAATATATAGCAGTAAAGTTGTCAGGCGATGGTACAAGAAAATGATCTAGGTAAAATATTGCTAGAAAAAAGATGAACACATCACCCTCAAAGTTTGTGGAATGTCTTTCCATGGGGATCTTCAACTGTAACATCATGAAAGGGACAGATAGTTTGCACCAGAACTGCCACATGTGGTTGGCACTGGCACACGTTGTTAATTACTGACCTTCCAATGTGAACTGACCAACCAACAGAGGACCCAAAAGCTGAAGACCGTACAATGCTATGCTAGGAACGAATGAGGTTTTGTTCTCTCCTGTTGGTATCACCAAGGAAACACAAACTTTTCTCTTCCCTGAATTTCCTTTTGAGTTCTCATGTCACGGTGATATGCCCCTCTGAGCTTCTGTTCATTTCCAGCCAGCAGACTAATCCCACAACCTTCACATACCAAATGTAACTACAGTGAACA
The DNA here is from genome assembly GCF_010015895.1 of Lontra canadensis. Taxonomy (NCBI): domain Eukaryota; kingdom Metazoa; phylum Chordata; class Mammalia; order Carnivora; family Mustelidae; genus Lontra; species Lontra canadensis. The sequence goes on along the minus strand of NW_022631031.1, from coordinate 18,156,603 downwards.
CAGTGCATCACTTGCCTAAACCACAAAGTATTGCTGAACTTAGGTGGTTTGACATTTAGGATTATGCCAGGACCCCATAAACTCAACTGTGCCCCACTTTATCTCTATACCCACAGCCCACTCCTTCTATTCCAGTGAAAATCTGCTTTTTGTGTCTGGCAATAATTGGGTCAATTTCTCTCACTTTGGTACGTTGTGCTCACAATGACCCTTATACAAGAAACAACTTCCTGTTTACATCTGTTACTTTGTCTGTCTTCCTACTTAATCCTAGGTGCCCTGATAACATATCCAACCAAGTACATTAGAAAATTATGTTCCAGAATCTAATTCCAACTGTCTTAAGGTTACCTGGGAGTTGAAAGAATCTGGAGGTGACGAAAGATCCGATCAGAGAAGCCAGAAGGGGCCTCTGGAATGGGTCACTGTAGGAATTCTATTTCTACCCCGGCAGAGGTAACTGTATGTAACTCGGCAATAAGTAACTCTGATAATAAACATACAGACCAGCTTCATCTACATGAACGACTACACTCTACAAACAACCAAGAAAAAAAGTCGGGGAACTGAAATCAGGCTTCTAATTTCCGATGTGAAGAAACACAAGAAACAGAGTCCCGTAGATAGTCTCTGTATATGTCACGTAGCACCAGACTCTACTGTGCTCCGCTCTGGACCTAACAAGCATGTCCACACCCCTTCCTAAAGACCCTCAGGGAACTCTTCCAAGGCAGCTTTTATCCAGCTCCTTCCGGAGAAGACACAATCCCAGTATAATGAGGCACTCAACCCAGGTGTCCCATCTATAGGCTGCCCAGTGGTCTTCTGGAGTGATCTGGCACCCAAGTTCCTTCCAGGCAAAGATAAGGGTGATCGCTCCAGTCTAACAGATTCTCAGCCTGTGGAATATAGGAGGGCTGTTCCTGGGCAGAGAGAGAAGTTGAAAAGACACAAAGAAGGAAACCACAAGATAATAAAGGCATATGGAGTGACGAATGAGCCAAAGTTACAAAGCAGAAAAAAGATATGCATTGAGTTTGAAATGTTTGACTAGTTGGTGAAACAGAAGCAGCTGAAGCAGACGGAGAGCACCTTTGCCACCACAGTCAACAAATACATGGCGGTTCTCAGCCTTTCTTCACAGTAAATGGTATCACAGGCTCCATTCCTCCAGATTCCAATATTCAGGCTATCGGACAGATACGGAAGCAGGGGAATTTGTAGACCAGGGGCTGCAACTCCACCCCTCCCACCGAAGACAAAAGCCCTACGGAGCATGACTCAGCTGTATTGAACTTCATCCCCTTCCTCAGCCCCCAAGGCAGACAGAGCCTGGCTCATCTCTCGCTTTCATAGTTCAATCACTGTGCAACACAGTGGGACAGGTGCTTAACCTCTCTGAGCCTCAGTTTCCACGTCAGTAAAATTCAGAAATAATAATCACTTCCTAAAGTTTGTATGAAAACTGAACGAGATCAACTACGTAAGTACACAGCCTGATGCACAGAAATTGCCTGCTGAAAGAGAGCCAGCCGCCTTTATTAACAGTCATTATTATCTGAACTACTTGGCTCCTTGTAAGTACTCCACAAATAGCACCTCCTATTTGAACAAAGTGACACGGCCTTCCTGTTTCAATCCTTACACTGTAAAAGGAGTATTCCTTCTGCTGTATACTTAGGGCCACATTTTTCCTTATTTTTGTGCTCTTTATTGGTGACTTCCCTGTTTCAAATGGCCTCCGCACCTAGTGAAGTGAGGTCTAGTGTTCCCAAGCACAAGAGTCTGTGATGCGCCTTATGGAGAAAATACGAGTGTTAGATAAACTGCATTCAGGCCCAATTTAGAACGCTGCTGGTGAAGTGTTAAATGTCAATCTATGTTAAAGAAGGTGTATTTAACAGAAACACACTTAAAGGTATGTATTAATCGAATAACTAAAATGTCATGACCAGAGACACAGAGAAACCTAACTCTATTTTCCCTAGAAGCAATGGCTCCGCATTCGCTAATTCACTGTTTGCCATGACTTTATAGAACATAATTCCCGTGAATAATGAGAATCAGCTGTAGTTTTCATTAAATGTAGAACATGGGACAGTGTCTGCAGTTGCCAGCGTTTGGGGGCAGGGGGGCGGCCATGAATCTAGAGGAGTAGAGGCAGATCATAAGAGGCCTTCTATTCCCTGCCAAGGAATGTGGACTTCAAACTGCTGGTTACTTCTAGTCTGGTTACAGATTAGAAGACAGTGGGCTTGGGAAGGGTCTATACCTTCCTGCTCATTAGCGTATCCCTTATGTCTGGCACAGATGTATCAACTATGAGAGAGACTGCTACCTCACGCCACCTCCCTTTACACATGCTGTCCTCCTGGCTCAAAGCAAAACAGAGGACAGAAGACACCCTGAGCCACCAATTGTCTAGTAGCCACACTACAAGTCAAAAGAAACATCTGCAGTTAAATTTAGTAATATATTTTAACACATCGTATTCAAAAGAGTATCTTTTCAACATGCAATCAATACTGTAAAAATTACTGAGCTATTTTGCATTCTTTTTTGGGGCAGTGTCTTCAAAATCTGAGTGCATTCTGTGGTCAAAAAACACTAGCCACATTTCAAATGATCAAAAGCCACTTGTGGCTAGCGGCTCCTATGATGGCCAGCAGAGGCCTAGAATGCCCTGTAAATCCACCAGGGCCTGCTGATCACCTAAGAAGCAGCTCAAACTTCAACGTCTCCACTAAGTGTCCCCTGATCAATCCTCTCCTCTCTGCACCCCCAGGGACAGTCGGTTATTCTTCTCCTGTACTAGTGAAGACCCTAACAAAATCCTACACTAAAGAGTTAAAGAAATGAGCAGGAGGATTTAAGTTCAAGAATAAAACTGGCTACTTTTGCATTTTAGAAATCAAATGGAGGGTACATTAAGGGAGACCAAAGACAAATGATAAAGCTATATCCATACTTTACTACTTTACTCTCCCACTCACTCCCACTCAAATCCAATCTACAAGGATTTAGTAAGGTCCAGCCTTTTCTACCATGAATACTAACGAGAACGAGTGACATCACCTAGGAATAAATACGCCTGTTAGCTGTTAAAGTTTGACGAACCATAGGGATCCCCTTCTGAAAGACTATCCAGACGGGAACTCCTCTCTAAGGAATCTGTGTGGCTATGAAATGACTTAAAACAAATCTCAAGGCAGTGGGTTATACTCCAGAGGTGTTTGTTCTCAGTGTTTGAATTCAGATTCTCTGTGGTTTTAATACCTGCATGCTCCATCACAGCAATGTGGTGAGTAAAGGGCTCCACTTGCCAAAAAAAAGGGAAGGTAGCTAAGTAAGAAAATACGTGATACACATCTTTCAGATCCCACAACTCAGAACCTCTCCTCGCCACACTAATCTCATGGTAATTCACAGTCCATTTCTTGCACTAATCTCTGCTACCCCGTATTAATGCTCTCCCTCATACCGCCTTCCTCGAAAGCACATTTCTGCCTTAGCTGAGTTACTTTTTATGAATGTGTTTCTTTTCAGTGCAAACCAAACACCATTTGAATGATGTTTTAATCTTACATATTTGAAATGGAACAGAAGTAAAACTCATCAAAGTACAAACACAGAGAAACAAAATCATTTCAGTCTTAACATAGTTCTCTCCTGTCCCTCTGTTCATCCTGCTCTCATTCCAGAATAAACCGGCAACACCACTTGAACCCAGTTATATAGTAATTTAGAGCACAGACTCTGAAGGCAAACTACCTGTTTGAATCCAACTCTACTACTTATTAAGCTGTGTGAGCTTGGACGAGTTACTTTATCTCTCTGTGTCTCTGTTTCCTCAACTGTGAAACAGGTACAGGATAGCACAGCGTTGCTATAAAGACTAAATGATGGATGGAACGAGAGGGTATTATGCTCAGCAAAATAAGTCAATCAGAGAGGGACAGGTATCATATGATCTCACTGATTTGAGGAATTTGAGAACCAAGACAGAGGATCATAGGGGAAGGGAGGGAAAAATGAAGTAAGACGAAACCAGAGAGGAAGACAAACCATAAGAGACTCTTAATCTCAGGAAACAAACTGAGAGGGTTGTTGAAGGGGAGAGGGGTGGGAGGGTTGGGGTGGCTGGGTGATGGACACTGGGGAGGGTATATGCTATGGTGAACGCTGTGAATTATGGAAGACTGATGAATCACAGACCTGTATCCCTGGAGCAAATAATACATTATATGTTAATTAAAAAAAAAGACTAAATGAATAAATGTGAGGTCCTTAGAACTATGCCTGGCACATAACAAGCTCCAAATGAAAGTTAAGTTCATGATTAACAAAATCACCGCTAATTGTTTTGCTACTGTCGTATTCCTCATCACAGACGGGAAAGATAAAAGCCCACAAAATATTATCTTTAATAAACATACATAAAACTAACATTTGAAATTGGGTATTTTCTCACTTAAAATTCTCAAGCAGGAAAGCAAAAACTTGGAACGGCCAATTAAAAAAAACAAAAGTTTCAAAAGTTCTTGTTATCCAAGAAAGTTTTTGCATAATATTTATCATTTATTTTGACTTGAATCTAAGGATTTAGACACAAACATGAATTTTAAATATAAATCTCAGAGAGTGCTTTTACAACCCTTTATTCTAGCCAATTAATTTATTATTATAATTTGATTTGCTATCTAAATTGATGGAACCAAATTGTCTAGCTTCTACTTCAAAGTATTTCTCAACTCAGCTGGTTTTTTAAGAACAATTCATTCAATGTCAAAACTACAGCATCTGGTGTTTCTCACAAAATCTTTAAAAATAGATAAACAGTAATAACTAAGTTATCTTTACATTTAAAGCTAATGTAGGTCTATGCTATCCTATGTTAGTGATCATCATATTACAAGCCGTAACTCTGCGTGTTAACCGTAAGCTTGGTGAGAGAGTCACTGCTACACCTGTTAACAACACACCAGAAATGCCCAGTCTTCTCTCTTTAATGTTAAGGACTGCGACACCTGTAGGAGACATGTGCAAGCCAACGGACTCTTAAGCTTCTCTCAGCATTCATGAGTGATCAGTTTTCGAGTAAACCCTGTAAAAGGTACCTTGGAACAATTTGTAGGCTATTGCACAGACTTCTTTACTTCATCACTTTTATATCCCCTTCGCTTTCAAAGAATTAAACTGTCTAAAATATTGCCCAACACCTTCATCTTGCCAAAATCTTCCCAAACTTTGACTTTCTCAAAAAAACAAAACAGAACAAAACAAAACAAAACCCTAAAATCTCTTAAAAACATAATTGATGGAGTTTTACAACACTGAATACTAAGATCACCTTTAATTTGGTATTTTCTTACCCTATCTTTCCTATAAATTAAAAACCGTTCCAAGAAGCAAACCCCCTCAGCCTGACAAGATCAGACCTGATTATAATATTTGTGGTTAATTATTGTGGTTGGAATTCTTAAGTGTAGCAGGATTTGCAAGTCTAGTCATCTGGCCTGTTTAGACACTACCCTGACGTCAAAACTTCTGTCTTTTAACTCTAATAATAAGATTGGGGTTCTTACTCCCCAGCCTCCAAAAGTAAAGATATTTGTAGATAACACAATGTATCATTTGTAGTTTTATAAAAGTAATTTAAAATTGTAAAGGACTGGTATTTGACATCCTAGGAGAAAAGCAACACGATCAGAAACAAAACTATTCTAGTTTTATGAGACTGCAAAAAATGAACGTTATTTCTGTCCTAAGTACAAAGGACATACGAACTGGCACAAATGGAGACCAGTTATAACTACCATTTAAGCCTGCTTGTGGAAAAAGGTGCAGAATTATCAGGAATGTATTCTCTGATTAGCCAAACAAGTTTTACAAAAAATTCCTTTTAATAATGTAAAAGTCGTGTAAGATCCAGGATAATTACATTTATTGAGACTGGGTTCCAGTGCCAGATATAAGTTATCTTGTTAGTTTAAATATCTTATTTGTCTTTGTTTTCTCATAGTGTTTCCAAGAGTATCTTGTAATAATAGCAGGTACCCAGTAAAAACACCTTGAATTTTTCCAAAATCCTTGCATCGATTTAAAGTTAGGTAAGGCAAAAAAAAAAAAGTCAGGTAAGACAACAAAATAAAACTTAAAAGTAAAAACAAGGAAAACCCAATCAGTCTAGCTACACAAATTTTATTATTCAAAAATTTTAACATATGATGCTAGTGAGTCTTGGGCTTAAACCAGTATGTAACTCTGTCTTACAGCCTACTTACAAGAATGAGGGAGAGTCCTATGATTCAAAAAAAAATTCTAGAATGATCACAATCACAGTTAATTAACTGTTTATTTGAACCAAGCTGTCTTTTCAAGTAGATTGACAAAACTGCCAGTGTCTTTTTAAAAGAAAATCTCAATAATATGAATGGTTAAACTCTATCATGCTAAGATATGGTTTGTAGATATAAACAGGAAAAGAATCTCCTGGGGGCGCCTGGGTGGCTCAGTCCTTAAGCGTGCGCCTTCAGCTCAGGTCTTGATCCCAGGGTCCTCCAATCAGGCTCCAAACTCAGCGGGGAGCCTGCTTCTCCCTTTCCTCTGCCTGCTGCTCTCCTTGCTTGTATGATCTCTTTCTTGCTATTTCTGTCACTGTCTCTCTCTATCAAATAAATAAATAAAATCTTTAAAAAAAGAGAGAGAGAATCTCCTGCACTTATAATTAAAAATCGTTTGAGCGGTTCTCACCATCTTTTACTGGAAAAGATAAAATAACTTAATTCTTTGTACACTGTGTATACAGTGCATCATAGCCTGATAGATTTACCTTCTCCAATGTCAATTTCAAAAAGAAGGTATAAAAAAAAAAAAGGAAGGTATGTACAAAATAGTTTAGTTTCAAAATACGTGATTTGGAAACATTCTCCCTAAGTGGGGCATATCTGCTCTAGAGGTTAAATAAAAAACGTATTAGTGAATTCATTCCTTGAGTATACAACATTAACAGTTAACCCATTTCAGATAAAGCTTACGATTATCTTTCCCCAGTCTCAGATTTTTAAGTACTACACCTTCCAAGGTTAAGAACAAAGTACAGACTGCTAAGATAATTAATAGCATTAGCATGAGAAAAACGTGGACAAGCGGTCTCAAGATTAACTATGTTTTTAGTTTCTGCATGTGATAGCATAAGGATGTAAGAAATCGAGAAAGTTGGGTACTATATATAATTTTTTAAAAAATCATTCATTCAAGGCCTCAGCCAAAAAAGAAAGCTTTATTAACTAACCAAAAATTAAGTAAATTCAAATTCACTGCAAAGCTCTCTTAAGCTTGAATTACAAAAGGATATTGAAAAAGAAAAAAAAAAAACCCACACAGATACAAATATAAAGCTTCTATTTATTCCTTAGTGATTAAGATTTGATCGAATGCTTCTTAAAATGCTTATCAAAATATTTTCTAAAACAAGCATGAGATTGTATCTGGCCACATAAAGTCACTGTAAGAAACCTTTAATCATGACATAAACACAAAAGAAATAAGGACCACGAAGGAATCAGTCTGGACGGCACTGAATCTATCTGTTCCTGAGAACATTGTCACTGCCCGGCTGTCAGGCTCGGTCCTCTGTTGGACAGCACGCACCTCCAATCTGCCAGCACACAGAATTCCAAGAACATTACCAATTATTAAGTCAAGAGCACTTGGGAAACACACCTTGTAACTGTCCACAGCCTCTGCAGTTCAAACCGGGGCTCAGCAGCTTGTTTTCCTCTTCACCAGTGATGTAAATAAAAATACCACACATCACTCTTCAAAAAAGCACAAACCCCCCCAAACCCCACAATTAGCAATACATTTACTGCCTCTGAGATAAATCTCCTCTATTAAACCAGACCAACATTATGCCTTGATGTGACCTAAGCACATGCTGAGCCCCCTGCCGCTTATCTCCTCTATCATTTGCTTCTAACGATAGCTGACAAACTAGCCTCACAAATCCTTTTTTAGCTGCTGATCAGACAGATCCCCCTTTGACAATCCAGCATGGTGGAACACTCGAAAATTCTTCCTGCTTCTATTCTATTGCTTGCTCTAAAAACCGGTTTCCTTTTCATTGAGATAATAGCCTTTTCTGCAGTCACATGACTCAGAAGCTACATTAGCAGAGCTTTATGATAATAGACTAAGCCTCTACCCCTCCTGTTATTAAGAGAATGTCTTTTTCTTCTTCTCTCTCTCTCTCACACACACACACACACGCACACACGTGGGCAAAATGCACACATGCATTCAATACACATGTCTAAAATTATTTACTCTTCTTGGAATTACCATAATAAATTAAAAAAGTATACCCTAAAATGAAAATGCTCCCAATTTCTAACTCTGCTGCTAAAAATAACTGCTAAGAACAAACACTGATGCATGGCCTTCCGTTCAGTACGATGCAGCGTGCTGCCCATCAACAGTCCCCTATGAGCAGTGATATAAATGCTATAGTTAGAAGAAAAGGCGTGCTCTCTCATTCACTCTCTAGAGCCCGGCCCCCACTGATCTAAATCTCATAGATCTGGTATAACAAAAACTTTGGAGACATTATAGCTATCCACATATTGGAAATGGGTTCCCTATTTTAGTAAAACACATGTTAAGCACACTTTTAAACACCAAAAGGTACTTTTGTTAGGAATATATCCTCATTAAGAAACTTATAAGTTGTTCCAAGAAGAAAAACGTTCCCATGGCCAAAGCCATCTTCCAAAATAATAATCAAAAGTTCCTTTCAGTCTGGCCAGTTTGATTTATTTCTGATAAACCACTGACTCGCAAAACACATCATGTGGAGCACTCGCACAATGCCTGACACACAGTCCTTGTCCCAGAACGGTTCTTACAGGTCTCTAGTAAAAGGTTAAAATACTAGGCAAAGAGATCGCAGATTACATTATAGACTTACATCATTTTCAGTTATGATCTTCTTATTAAAAACTTTTCAAATCGACCAAGCAAGCAATTTGGGGAAGGAGTTTCTAAGTGTAAGAATGTGTTGAGAAGTCAGAAAGAGATGGGGTAAGGAGTTGCCCCAGGAGAAAACCATACTGAAGCACAACGCACACTGGAAGACAGACGTACACAATGAGGCTAGAAGAATCTGTTACACTGAAATCAATATATTAAGCTACATTTTACATTCCTTAGTTACAATTATTGCCTTGGTTTTCTCATCTCAAAAATGGAAAACAGGGATTTTTAAAAATTGAAGTATAATTAACATACAATTTTATATTACATTATATGTTAAAATTAACATATAATTTTATATTTGGGTCCATGACATATGGATTCAATAATTCTACACACTACTCGGTGCTCACTGTCAATGTAGCACGAAAAGTAGATATAATTTTTTTAACTTTTAACTATGATAAAATACACGTAAAAGTTACCATCTTACAGTATACAGTCCAATGACAAGTTTATTCCCTATTTTGCAGATCTCCCAGACTTTTTCACCTTGTGAAACTGAAACCTTAATACTCATTAACAACTCCGCATACCTCCTGCTCCCCAGCTCGTGACAACTGGCACCTATTTTCTGTATCGATGAATTTAACTTCTTTAGACACCTCATGTGAGTGCCAACCATACAGGACTTGTCTTTTTGTGTACAGATATTTTATAGAACAATTATTTTAATAGCTGGAGATCAAAACAAAGAGCTTTCATCTCACAAAATCATTTTACATGAACTACAATTATAAGTAAACCACGCCAAAATTAGATTCTTTAATACAGAAAACCCAAGAACTGTTACAGACACAACTATATAGAGGGATTATTATATAAAAGTGACCTATACAGGGGCGCCTGGGTGGCTCAGTGGGTTAAGCCTCTGCCTTCGGCTCAGGTCATGATCTCAGGATCCTGGGATCGAGCCCCACATCGGGCTCTCTGCTCAGCAGGGAGTCTGCTTCCTCCTCTTTCTCTGCCTACTTGTGATCTCTCTCTCTCTCTTTGTCAAATAAATAAAATCTTAAAAAAAAAAAAGTGACCTATACAAAAAACCTCTTAATTTCTCAGAACTCAAAAGAACTGGACAATTCTAATTCCAAGACTCTTAGTTTACTCTGATTACATTACCCACTCCACACTGTATCAACAATTTGGTAAGACAGAGTGGGTGTTTACTAATCCTCTCCACATCACTAACCAGAACCACCACTGCTCTGGAAGGCTGCCCTAATAACTAACAGAGCCTAAAATGACTACAGAGGTGTCAAGGAATATAAGCTTCCTAAAGACCTCTGTGAAGAAATTCAATTAGAAAACAAAATGTTTCTAAGAAAATAAATTTTAAAAATTTTAAATGCTGGCACATGTATCATAAAAAAAGCCAAAGCACAATTCAGAATTATTAAGATGACTAAAGTAATTGTTAAAAAAATAAAACCTTTTAGAGTTGTAATGATTTTAATAGATATCCAAATATTTTCAGTATGCACTTAAAATCTAAAGTCAATAGTCAGGGCATCACAGGAAATTGATGTATCATAGGAAATAATTCTCCTAGTAGATAATGAGAGAAAACTTTTTTTAAAGAATAGCACAGGAACTACAAGGGGCAGTTTTGTGAAATTCATCTACCACATATGTCCTTTTCCTGCTCATATTATCAAATCTTTGGTTATCGCAGAAATCACTTCTACAGAGGTAGGTTGAGGTCACAGATACTCTAAAACAAACACCATGTGTCCTTGATTAGCTACAATGGAGTTTTTACAAATGATTTCTCAGCCAAATCACAGGCAACAGCAAAATGCTATGAATTCCCCGATCAAATCAACAGCAGTAAGAAAATGTCTCCTGCCAAACACATCGAAGTAAAATGTCTTGATCCAGATTCTGCGCTTACACTTCAAGATGTATTGCTGTTAGCAAATCTGTCCTTCTGTCATATTTTCTGCTGGCAACCACAAATAGGTAAAATTTTCTAGCTCCCCTCCTGAGTACAGAAGGTGGCTGCAGCAGATTTTATCATTAGCAACTTTAAACTTTTTTCGTCACCAAGACAGTAGTGTTTAAAAGGGAATTAGACTAGATAATTTGCAAAGTTGTTTCTAGCTTTCATGTTTTCTGACGGTGGTTATATATGTCAGTGTGGTTCATTCTTAAACCAAAGCCTGGTAAGAGGTAAAACAAGGATTCCGTAGAGTAATGCTTCATTTTTTATTAAAATGAGGTGAAATTCACATTCAGTCCAATAAACAGATCTTAAGAGTAAAGTTCAAGAGTTCTGAAAAATGAGGGGAGCCTGGGTGGCTCAGTGGGTTAAAGCCTCTGCCTTTGGCTCAGGTCATGATCCCAGAGTCCTGGGATCGAGCCCTCCATTGGGCTCTCTGCTCGGCGGGGAGCCTGCTTCCTCCTCTCTCTCTGCCTGCTTCTCTGCCTACTTGTGATCTCTGTATGTCAAATAAATAAATAAAATCTTTAAAAAAAAAAAAAAGAAAGAAAGAAAGAAAGAAGAGTTCTGAAAAATGAAAGCACCTATGTAGCCCACACTCCTATCAAGATGTAGAACACTTTTGTGACCCCCTCAATAGTTCTCCTGTGCCCATTCTCAGGCAATCTCTCTCTCCTTATCCCCACCACCAACTGCCAATCTTATTCTATTATTACAGATTAGTTTTGCTTCTTCTAGAACTTCAAATCAATGGAATCATACAATAAATACTCTTTATGCCTCTTTCAGCATAAAGTTTTTGAGACCCATCCATGTTACCACATATATTAATAACTTGCCCCATTTTAGTGCTAAGGGTATTCGAATATACCCCAGTTTGTCTATCCATTCTCCTCTTGATGGGGCCTGGGTTGTTTACAATAGGGACTTGTGGTAAAAAGAATTTTAAGATGGTTCTGCAAGCCTCCCCAACCCCTGGTCTACACACCCTGCACAAGCCCAAATATGGTGAGTTTTCACCCCAGTGATTAGGCTGTATTATATGGCACAACTAATTTTAGGATAGAGAAGTTATTGGGGTGAGCCTGGTCTAACCATAATGAGTTTTCTACGCTGGCAGCAGCAAACCTCAGAAATGTGAAGCAAAAGAAGGATTTGAAGTACCATTGCGGACATGAGGATGGAGGGGACCACTAGTCAAAGACTGCAGGGAACCTCTAAGAGCTGATAGTGGCACACAGCAAACATCTAGCAAGCAAGCAGGACCTCAAGTCCTACAGCTGCAAGATACTGAATTTCGCCAACAAGAATGAGCTAGAAGTGGGTGTTTCCTCCCAGTGCCTCCAGGTCAGAACCCGTTCTTGCTGACACCTTCATTTCAGCCTTATGATAACCCTGAGCATAGAATCCAGCCATGCCATGCTGAATTTCTTTTTTTCCTTTTTAAGATTTATGATTTATTTATGGGGGGGGTAGAAAAAGGGGGAGGGCAGGGATGAAGAGCATCTCCAACAGCCTCCCCGCTGAGCAAGGAGCCCGACAAGGGCTTGATCCCATGACTCCAAGATCATGACCTGAGCTTGAAATCAAGAGTCAGATGCTTAACTGACGGGGCCACGCGGGCGCCCCTGAATCTCTGATCTACACAGAACGGTGAGCTAATATATGGGTGTAGTTTGTCTGTGGTCATTTATTACACAGGAAAAGTAAACTAACGCAGAGTTATTATAAACAAGCTGCTACCAATACATACATACAAGTCTTTTGCAAGACATACACTTTCATTTCTTGGAGGTAAACACCTAGAAGCGGAATCGCGGGCCCACAGATATGTACATTCTTACCATCTCACATTTCCACCAGCCACGCACGCACGCACCCACAAGGGCTCTGGGTGCCCCACATCCTCACCAGCATTTGGCGTTGTCAGTCTTTTTAATTTTAGCTGAAATCCTAAATCTGTTAGCAGCCTTCTCTACAGATGGGGCGCAATCCTCAACCATCTTCTTCTCTGTGGAGCTTTTAGAACATTTACAGCTAATAATACCACAGTCAGTCTTATTTTATATTCTGCGTTAGCATCTCACAGGGGCGAGGTCCAGCCACACGGCAGCACAGAGACTGAAGGACAGGGATCACGCCTCGTGTTGCTCTTACAGTTACTGCTCTTAAAGTTCCCAGCACCAACTCTCCTAGCACTGCTTCTTGAGCTTACTCGTCCAATTTACGTCCTGACATTTCTTTTACTTCTAAAGGCAATTATGTAGCAATATGAAAGAAATAACTTTTGAAGAGGCCCCTTTATAGAAAGGCAGGAGTGCGACCTTGGGAGTGATACTTTAGTGTGAATCCATATACTACCTGTATGACCCCTAAGCAAGTTACCTAACCTGAGTCAGGTTCAGATGCGTAAATGGGGGGGGGAGGTGGGTGGGAGTGCGGAGCAGCAATGCCGTGCCTATACTCCATTGTTATTGTGGAGATTCTAGGAATTATATCGAAAGCAACTAGCCCAGCACCTGGCAGAGGAGGACATCAAGCAATGGGAGCTATTACCAGCTCTTAGTTTGATTATGTTCCACAAAAAGAAGAGGGAAACCATATCAATTACAACTTTGAGGAAAGAGGAAAAGAATATATAATGTTAAGAGTTGTGTTAGGTGGATGGGACCACAGGTGATTTTCATAATTTTAAAATAATGGCATTACTTAAATGATCAGTTTTAAAAAGGCGGCAGCTTCTAAAGCTGGGTAAAGGGTACGTGGGGGCTTATAATACTATTCAAATTTCCAAAATACAAATAAATAAATTGAGCCAGAAAATGGCAAATATTTAATCAACAAAGATGTCGTGGTATGCTATTATCATATATTTTATTTATTCATATTTTAAAAATGAGATACACTCTGAAGATGTCACACTTAACAAATTGCCGAGTGTGAACAAACTAAGTCATCTAGGATATTAATTTATAAACCCATTAACACTGTAATTACATAGATCAGATTTCTGAAACCTGATAAAATATCCTGGAATCATATATCTGTTAAATATATTTTTACCATGATGAGGAAAAGAAAAGTAATGTCCATTTGAACTGGCTCTTTTCATTAGACATACAGTCCACAGAATTAGGTCATTAGACCCCTGACCTCCTTCCTCAAGAGCTGAGTCCATGATAAAGGAAAAGGCCTACCTGTGAATATCCTGCCCGTGGATGTTATCCTGCCATCACTAACCAGAGATTTTGTTCTTTTGATATGGAGGAAAAAATGAGCCTTCGAGAAGGCCCAACTGTGCTAAGAGAGCAGCGAGTGCTATTTTGTTGGGTTATTTCCAATAAAAGGCTTATGCAAACAGCAGTGCATAAATGCCTATGATACTACTGCAGTCGATTATACCCACACAAAAGAGAGCTGAGGAGAAGGACGATAGAGCGCAATCACTTCTAAATATGACTCTGCCAAGTTACCACTTCATGAAATGAAATAATATACAAATAGCATACTATACTCCCATCTCAGCATTTGTACTTCATCCAAGGATTTCGGAGGCTTCAAGTACTGAATCAGATTCTTCCCAATTAGCACATATGTACCATCGAAAGTAAGTTGCCTTTAAAAGGTGCGGTTATTCTTTGAAGTCACTGGAGTACCACCATGAGATTACAATTAAAATGCTGAGGTGGTCTGTTAGCTAGAATTAACAAGAACCATAGGAGTCTATCGGGGTTTATACATTTTATACCTCAAGCTTCCAAAAATGCCTAAGGCTCAGGAAGCAGATTATATGTCTCAAGAATTGAATTCACTGGTAGAATCCATCCCTCTAAGATAGACATTATTCCCTAAAATGTTCTGCCAGGATCAATGAGCATTTAGAATTGTAAAATCTTGGAACCAAAAAAAATGTGAGGGCCACCCAGTCCCAGGACTCTGGAAGCCATCCATTTCAAATTCCCAAACTGGGTTAACTCCGTAGTCTCCAGTATATACTTTTTTAAAGATTTTTATTTATTTATTTGACAGACAGAGATCACAAGTAGGCAGAGAGGCAGGCAGAGAGAGGGAGGAGGAAGCAGGCTCCCTGCTGAGGAGAGAGCCCAATGCAGGGCTCGATCCCAGGACCCTGAGATCATGGCCGGAGCCAAAGGCAGAGGCTTTAACCCACTGAGCAACCCAAGCGCCCCTTCTTTTTTAAACATTTAACTTCAGAATCATTGAAATATTGAGGGAGAAAACGTCCCACACTGTTGCTGAGGGTCCAAAAAGTAACCAAGGGCGGAGCCTTGACCATATTGCTCCTTCAAAACATTAGAGAGGACTGCGATTGCAGGGATAACACAGAAGAGCAATAACACGTCCTTGAGCATTAAGTCTCCTGGCCTCACAAACCTTCTTGTCATCCTTAACTCTTGTGGATTAACCAGATTTGTTTTTCTGGCTCTGCTATTCTCTGGATCCTCTATTCATTAACTTCTCCCAAATAAAGCCAAAAGAACATGTCAGTCACACACAGAGAGGACTGGAAGAATGTGGCTCACTATTCTCACTGTATCATAAAGGAGTGCTACGCAGGTAGATGATAGTAAGACTTTTGTGTCAACCTGTTTTAACTAAGATCTGACCAGAAATTTTCATTTATTCACAAACTTGGCTACAGAAGCAGAATCATCAAAGTAAGACAAAAAGTTTCTCTTTGTGTGGGAGATGCCATATTCTGAGGCAAATAATTAATTATTCCATTCCAAATTTCACAGGCACAAGAGGCCCTTGTGACAAAAGGTGCTAAGGGACATGTGTTTTATGTTGGTCTATAAGAATGCATCCCTCACAGCAGATCACTGTATCTCAGAACTTTGAGTCAATCCCAACTCAACTTCAAGTGCCATTTGTGAATGCTTTTGAGGTGGATGATTTCTTTAACCTTCCCCTCACTGGGGCTCCTTCTTTTTCTGTCTTCTCCTATTCTCTCCTTCCTCTCAAAATATCATTAAGATTATGTTTCCTTGTCTGGAAGAGGGTAATAATGATTGCAATCATAGTCACAAGTATAGAGAAAGAGGGAAAATATCTTAAAGGGAAAAAAGAAATCTTTCCTTGGAACCCATAGGCCACAGCAATAGTTTCTAAGAAAGGAAAAACATTTTTGATACCTGACCTGCTGTCTTTCTCTCCTTAACAGTTTTCCTTTCTAAGCTTTAGATTAATTCCTTTCATCCAACCAATATTTATCAGTTGCCAATGTCATGTAAGGCACTAATTCAGGTGCTGGGCATACAAAAATGAACAGGACAAAATTCCTGACCTCATGAGACCTATAATCAAGGAAGGCAAAGAGAAAAGTCGGCAAAATTTATAAAATATGATAAAAAATGCCATTTCAGGGTCTGGGCTGGTATAGGATCAAGGAGAGAGAATGCCTAACTTTGGAAAGGAAGGCCCAACCAAGAAATATTTCAAAGGACAGCAGGACACAAGTAGGACTGTATCAAGTGTATGAGGAAGTGGAGAAATAAGTGTATAAGCAGGAGAGAATAAAAGCAAATCTCTTACTAGGGCTCCAAGGAAATCCCCATGAAGGTCCCTAAAAAAAGGTGGTGGGGGTGCCTGGGTGGCTCAGTTGGCTAAGTGACTGCCTTTGGCTCAGGTCATGATCCCAGAGTCCCAGGATCAAGTCCCGAATCGGGCTTCCAACTCAATGGGAAGTTTGCTTCTCCTTCTGACCTCCCCTCTCATGCTCTCTCTCACTCTCCCTCTCTCTCAAATAAATAAATAAAATCTTAAAAAAAAAAAAAAAAGTGGTGGGAAAAAATGCTGGAAAGGTGGGCATGAACAAGGCGAGGATAAGCTTTATCTGCAGAGCTAAGGAGGCTGAAATTCACCCTGCAGGGAAGAGGAAACCCAGGTGAGCAGCTGAGTAACATGATTTTTTTTTTTTAAAGGAAGTTTAGGGGTGTCTGGGTGGCTCAGTGAGTTGAATGTTGAACTTTGGCTCAGGTCATGATCTCAGGCTCCCCTCTCAGTGGGGAGTCAGCTTGAACCTGTCCCTCCCCCTGCTTGTGGTCTGTCTCTCTCTCAAATAAATAAAATCTTTTAAAAGATTAAACTAAATGAGAAAGAGAGAAAGAGAAAAGAAAGAGAAAGAGAGAAGCAAAGTTTACCAGTGGTATGGACTTTGAGAAATGATACTAGTTAGGGAGAATAGTTTGGAAACTGTACCAACAGTATCAGTGAGAAATGATGAGACTAGACGTAAGCTAAGTTATCTAACCCTTGAAAGTCTAGCACAGCCCAAAAATTAACCCTCACATATATGGTCAAATGGTTTTTGACAAAGGTGCCAAGACCATTCAATGGGGTCCTTATATTTGTCTTTTCAACAAATGGTGCTGGGAAAATCGGATATTCACATACAAAAAAAAAATTAGACTCTTGGTTTACATATACAAAACTAACTTAAGAGTAGGTCAGAGACCTTAACAGAAGAGCTAAAACTAAAAAAGTCTTACAAGAAAACATAGGGGGAAATGTCATGATAGTAAGTTCCGTAATCCAACAGATTTTTCAGATGTAAACCAAAAGCACATGTAACCAAAAAAAAAAAAAAAAAGAAAGAAAGAAAGAAAGAAAGAAAAAAAAAGTTGGAGTGCCTGGGTAGCTCAGTGAGTTAAGCTTCTGCCTTCGGCTCAGGTCATGATCTCAGGGTCCTGGGATCAAGTCCTGCATCCAGCTCTCTGCTCAGCAGGGAGCCTCTCTCTGCCTGCCTGCCTGTGATCTTGCCTTGTCAAATAAATAAATAAAATCTTAAAAAAATTAAAAAATAGTTAAGCCAGACTTCAAAATTAAAAGCTTCTGTGCATCAAAAGATATTACCAACAGAATAAATAGGCAATCTATGGAATGGGAGAAAGTATTTGCAAATCATATATGTGATAAGAGATCAATATCCAATATACAACATAAATAAACAGTTTGATTTTAAAAAATGGGGAAAGGATTTGAACAAGCACTTCTCCAAAGAAGATATACACATGGCCAATAAGCACATAAAAGGATGCTCAACCTCAAAAGTCATTAGGGAAACGAAAATCAAAGCCACAAGGTACCATGTCACATCTACTAGAATGGCTATTATCAGAAAACTAGAGGGGCACCCGGGTGGCTCGGTCAGTAAGCATCCAACTCTTGATGTCAACCCAGGTTTTGATCTCAGGGTCATGAGTTCAAGCCCCATTCTGTGCTCCACGCTGGGCATGGAGCCTACTTTAAAAAAAACACACACATACTAGCTAACTAAAAAACAAGTATTGGCAAAGATGTGGAGAAACTGGAACCCTTGTGCATTGTTGTTGGCCTATAAAGTGACACAAGCCACTACGGAAAACTGGATGGTGATTCCTCAAAAGAATTGAAAATAAAATGACCAAATGACTCTTCTGGGTACGTACTCCAAAAAACTGAAAGCAGGGACTTGAACAAATATTGATACACCTATGTTCATAGCAGCATTATTCACAATCGCTTCAAGGTGAAAACCCCAAGTGTCCGCCGACAGATGAATGGATAAATAAAGTGTGACATGTACATACGATGAAATACTATTCAGTTATAAAAAGGGAGGAAATGTGGACACACGCTACAAGATGGATGAACCCTGAGGACATGCTAAGCGAAATAAGTAACTAGAGGTTAGAACCTCTAAATGAGCTTCCCAGAATGGTCAAGTTCACACAGAGGAGACCAGTGTTTGCCAGAGAAAGGAGGGGAGAAGGAATGGGAAGACAGTGTTGAGTGGGTGCAGACTTTCAACTGAGTAAGATAAGCTCTGGAGACAGATATTGCTGATGGTTATACAACAATGTGAATGTGCTTAATGCCAGAGAACTGTACACTTAAAATGGTTAAAACGGTAATTTTGTTATGTATATTTTACCCACAATTTATTCTAAGGAGTCTACTATATCTATCCCTGAGTTAGAGAATGTAAAAAATGTCCTCATATTTGGAATTTTGCTTACATTTTCAACAGTATCATTATTGCCTCAATGAAAGCATATTCTGTCAGCTGCCAAAAAAAGAAAAGATTTACCCTGACTCATAAAAAAGAAAACAATAAGAAGTAATACCTTTAGACCTCAGTGGTTAGACCAAAATTATCCCTGGCCTCTAAGGAGGGAAGCCAAAGGACAACACACACACGTGACTATGCCTTTACGAATGACCACGTCTGGTCTGTTCTATAATGATTATAACCCCCGGCAGACAGTCTCTCTTTTGCTGCCCTGCCTGCTGCTCCCTTGCAGTATATTCAATAACCTCCTATCTCCTTTTTAAAGAAATGATTATAAGCCCCAAGTCTGGTCTAGCTGCCTGCTGTGTGCCCAAGGTTTCAAGTGATTCATGTTCATTTACTATTAGTCCAATAAGTAGAATTACCACCAAAATTTCGGAGTATTTTCTGCCAGACTTACAAAATAAAGATAAAACCATGTGTTAACTAAGCAAGAGAACCTCAACAAAAAGGTCAGAGAACAATTTACTCATTTCGGAAGTGAGAAAATGAAGAGTAAGTTAGGTATCTAAGATCCTCCTTAACTAAAGCAATGAGAAAGCTCACAGAGGTAACTCTACACAATCTCAGCTAATACACGATCCTATTACTTCTACTTATTTGTACTTTACTGTAGAATAAAGTAACTGATCTATACGAATACGACGACAAAAATGCTGAAGCACAAAAATGAGACTCTCAAGGCTAAACCCTATCACGGAATGCACAAAGTCTGGCAAACGCACAGCGCATGCTTAGTCACCCCTTCTCCTGAGGTACAGCAGACACTGCTAATTAATCACTTCTGAGCCTGTATGTGGCCTCTCAATTCTTCTCAACACAGCACTCCAGGCAATCACTATAATCAATAGGAGCTGGCACCAGAGATGAAGTCTGCTTGCCATCCCAACACCAGGGTGGGAATGGGAGAGGGATCTGGGGCGGCCAAGAATCACGGAGGAGATGCAGTAGAGAGTCTCTCCTAGGGGAGAGAGGATATCAACACAACACAGCACAACAGATTTTGCAACAGTAGCTTGCCACAGGAACGGGATCGGAATCTGTTGGTTTGACGCAGCCACCTCTTCTATGAAGCCTGTTTCAGACACCAGTAAAGACCAGGCCGCGCCCTCAGTGACATAATAAACTCTGTAGTTCTTTGAAAATAGAGCTTTTATCCTTGACAGGACTGAAGAAGCGAGGGGCACAATTTGGTATATGTTCCCGGAATTTTGTTAGAAAAATGCCTTGCTAGTAAAAGAAAATCTTCCCCAGCAGGAGAGGAAAGGTTTCCAGATTGGCCAACTACTCACCACCTGTCCTTCCAATTTTGCTGCTTCCTCCTGGGTTCTACTCAAACTGCATTCCCCACTGTTCCTGGAAACCAGCTGGCAGAAGGGGGAGGGGGGCAGAGAAATGGAGGCAAATTTGCAAGTGACAAAAAAGTTTTTCAAAGATAAGATCTAGGCCAGCCTGCCATTGCTCTGGAGTGGATCTTGACCAGAATGGGAGCCAAAGTGTAGCCTTTTCATTGTATATGGAAGATTCCAAGCCACAGCCATGTTATCCAGTCAGGCCCAACCACGAACAGGCAGTTTTATTGTTTTTAATGTTTTATGATATTCTTCCCCATCCCACAAACATGGCCAATTTCATCATAAAGGGACCCCATTCTTTATAAGCAAGACATCCTACTCAGATGACATCAAGTTAAAACTACTTAGTAGACTAAAGAGAGGGAAAGAAAGCACTCTTAAAGACACGTTTTTAGAAATCAGGCACATCTAGCGCCAACCATGTGCCAGGCACGGGCCTAAGTTTTTTTTTATTGACACTCATATCTGTTTTCCTCACCACAATCCTATGGGGCTGGGACTATGATTTCTCCCAATTTACAGGAAACTGAGGCACAGGGAGGTCAAGTACGGCTAGTAAGTAAAAGGGCCAGAAGCTGCATTTGCGCAGTCTGGTTCCGCAGTCTGTGCTCTTAGCCACTGTATTTATACACAAAAAGCAGAAAGGCACACATGCTCAGTGATTGCCAAGTACTCCGGCACTGTGCCAGCTAAGGGCTTTGCATGTGGCGTCTCACTGGTTCCTTCAAATACCACATGAGATGGGTTTAATCTTCCCCTTTCTGAGACAAAAACCCCGAGGGTCAGTGAGGTTAAGTAACTTATTCAAGGTTACACAATAGGAAGATTGCCAAACACCAGTTACTTACTGGGGGCCAACCACACACGCCAGCCACTGGGACTGCACTATATCTTTAATCCTCTCAACAGCCCTGTAACAGAGGTGCTCATTCACCCCCATTTTACAGCGGAGAAAAATGAGGCTTAGAAAAAGTCTGGATAGTTTGGTTAGAGTCAGATTAGTAAGAAGAAAAATTCTAAGACCAGTTGAGTCCAAAGCCCGAGTTCTTCCCCTCAGGAGACTGGTATAAAGAAATGTTTATACCTCGGCGGCCATATGTACAGCGCTGTAGGGGCGTGCAGGTGACTCGGCTCCATTCAGTAAACTCAGGGTATAAAGGGGGACAAAGAAGTGTTACACAAAGCACTATAGTTTCCCAACATGTAGTCATCAACCATTCACTGAGATCCTTCCTATGTGTGGGGCAATGGGGGACACATTCACAGAGGGCAGCCAGGGACTGTCCCGCTCCTTGCCAGACCTTCAGACATGTGGCAGGCCTCCAATCCCTGCGACCGCCCCGACAGCGCCCCCCACCCCCCAGATACGCGCAGAATCATGGGCCTTCCTGAGAACCTAAGAAGCCCTATTTTCTTGCCACTTCCTTCAAGCCCAGTACAATCTGGCCTCTATCAGTACATGTTTTTCAACACTTGGCTTCATTGACACGGCACTGTTAGGCTTCTCATCCTATCTGCCTCACCTGTGCTGGGCCCACTTCTCTCTGCCACCAAGCCAAAAAGGGGGGCGGGGGGGAAGGAAAGAAAAAGAAGGAGGAAGGAAGGGAGGAGGGAGAGGGAGGGAAAGAAGAAGGGGGAAGAGAGGGGAGGGGAGAAAGCAAGCCCGTCCAGCACTACTTGAGTAACCTCATTGCTTCCCTTCCCCACACAGCCCCTCCTCGCAGCTAGTATCTGCAGATGCAGTTTCAGCGATCTCATCTGGGGGGCGGGGGGGGGGCACCTGCATTTACACTTGCAGCCCCATGATACCACCTCCGCCCCAGGGCCCAGCTTCCAGTTGCTCATCGGCCTCCGACCCCAGTTGCAGCATAATGGAGCTCCTCCCCTTTCCGAGGAAGCCCCTCCTCCCACATCTGCTGCCTCTAAGTCTCTGTTGCTGGTAAACTCTTCTAACTCTTTTCTCTCTCCATCTTCAAACCCAGTCCAGGATCTTTAGATTCTACTTTTGCAGCTTGTCTTGCAAAAAAGCACCAGCTTCTGTCCAATCTCTCTGCGACTACCAGGATTTCCTTCTCTCTCAGCAGGCTTCTCCAGGAACTTCTCCCTGTGTCAGGTTTCTCCCTCTCTCAACTTACCCTTAGGGCTAGTATCAAATTCTACCACCATGGTTCTTTCAGGCTGAACACTGGATAGAAATTACCACAGAGTACTGAGGATTAAGTGTGATAATTACAGTAATCGACTACCATACTTCTTAACACATGGTAGGACTCAATAAACGTCTGTCTCTCTCCTTTTACTTTTACTCTCTGTGAAATCAAACAGGAGCCTGGCCATTGTTGTCAACCAAACAGTCCCCTACCTCCACAGTCTCAGTTCCGGCCAAACCAGAGTACAGTATTCTCAGACGTGGCCTGACACTTCCCTGTGGCCACCACGTTCACGCTCTTCTACTGACCTCTCCTGCCATTCATGCCAATGTAGATGTCTACAGACCCTCCAACGTTTATCATCTCAATGGCTTCCTCCTCAAGAAGTTGTCCCTAAGCCCCTTCACTCGAGGAAGACCTTTCCCAGGGTGGCTGGCTGGCTTAGTCAGTAGAGCGTGCGAATCTTGATTTTGGGGTTGTGAGTTCAAGCCCCACATAGGGTTAGGAACCTACTTAAAAAAAAAAAAAAAAAAAAAAAAAAAAAACCCTTTACCCTTTCCCAATGCCCAGAAACCATCAAACTAATCTGATATCAACTTTCAGTAAAGCTATAAATATTTATTAATCACTTAATATGTGCCAAGCAATGTATCAGAACCTGAGGGCACAAATGTAAAAAACTACTGTATTCTTGGTGTATCATGGTTATTATAGTCCACATACTTATCATACCCTAAGTAAATTATAAACTTGAAAGTGGTCCAACCCTATGATTATAAGCTCTCTGATGTCACAGTCTGTGTATTACTCATCTTTGTATTCTCTATAGCACTGATTAAGATACCTTGGTATGTAATATAAATTGCTATACTGAATGGCAACCATAATAATTTTGTTATATTTCAATATTGTTATTTTGTTGTATAATTGTATAATTTGTTGTATAATTGTATAATTTTGTTATATTTCAATATCGTTTCCAGAGACTTTTATGGGGTTTCATAAGAAAAACTATTACTAAAACACATGTGAAAGAAATTACATGAAAGAAAGAAAATTTGTAAATTTTCAGATGAAAAAATTATTATTATATAGCTATTAGGTGTATAAAAGTTTACTGCGATTTAAACATAAAACTAGGATTAGAATTTAAAATCTTAGATAATGGTGCCCAAATTTTAGAGTCTAAAGAATGCGTCAAAGCAGGGGCGCCTGGGTGGCTGAGTTGTTAAGCATCTGCCTTTGGCTCAGGTCATGATCCGGGGTCCTGGGATTGAGCCCTGCCTCAGGCTCCCTGCTTGGCGGGAAGCCTGATTCTCTCTCTCCATCTCCCTCTCCCACTTGCACTGCTTGTGTTCTGTCTCTCGCTGTGAGCTGTGACTCTCTCTGTCAAATAAATAAAATCTTAAGGGAAAAAAAAAAGAGAAGAAGAAGAATATGTCAAAGCAATGAATAAGACAAACTTCCCCAATTCCTCAATCCTTCTACTAACATTTCCTATATATTTCTGTGTTTTGTAATTGAGGGGAGATGTCCCATGTTGAAGTCTAATGGCTGATATGCACTGTGCCATATATAAATGAGAAATTAAATGGACTAAATAAAGAACAAATGCACTGCACTGAGTCCCTGACTCAGGCAGGTGTGAAACACAAGACTTATTAGTCAGAAGGATAAGGCAAATAGAAAGTGTGAAGAAAATCTGACAGAAAACAACTACTCGAACTCTTCCCTCCATACTCTTCCTCCATATTCAATATCTCTAAGAAATAGAACACGGTCCTCTGTAACAAAGTTATCTAAAATTAATTGAGAGGCAGTCACTCCAGTAGCTTAGCTATGATAAATATATGGCTACATGCTCAGAGAGTGGAAATAAATCTTAACATTTCAAATATATTATTTCTGCACCCTACTACTTTCAAATGAGGTTTAATTCTGTTTCAACAGGGTAGGGCTTAATGAGGATTAGCGGCCTATTTATTCTTGGTGGTGACCTAGGCATTACACCTAATCATTTGCTTTAAAAAGAACAATGAAGAATAAGCCAATAGTTTAAATGTTCAACTTCAGGGAGCGTGGGTGGCTTAGTTGGTTAAGTGTCTGCCTTCAGCTCAGGTTATGATCCCAGGGTCCTGGGATGGAACCCCACACTGGGCTCCCTGCTGAGTGGGGAGCCTGCTTCTCCCTTTCCTTTTGCTGTTCTCCCTGGCTCATGCTCTCTCTCACTTTCTCTCTCAAAAAAAAAAAATAAATAAATAAATAAATAAAATAAAATCTTTAAAAAAACGATTGTTAAATGTTCAACTTCAAGTGTTAAGTATCATAACCACAACTAAACAGTAAACTTGGGATGCCTGGCTGGTTCAGTAGGTAAATCACGTGATTCTTTTTTCTTTTTGAGAGAGAGAGTGAGCAAGCATATACAAGCGGGTGGGGGGGTGGGGGGGTGGACAAAGGGGCTTGTTCGTTTGGTAAAGCATATAACTTTTTTTTTTTTTTTGAGAGAGAGCGAGCAAGCAAGCACATAACAAGCTGGGGAGGGACAGTGGGGGGTAGGCAGAGGGAGAAGGAGAGAGAGAGAATCTTAAGGAGGCTCCACACCCAGCATGGAGCCTGACACAGGGCTCAATCTCATGAGATCATGACCTAAGCCGAAATCAAGAGTATGACCCTTAACCGACTGAGCCACCCAGGTGCTTCACCCCTTTTTTGCTGGGGTGGGGGGAGGCGTGTGACTCTTGATCTTGGGGTTGAGTTCAAGCCCCATTCTGGGTGTAGAAATTACTTAAAATCTTTAAAAACAAAAAATAAAAATAAACAGTAAACTTAAAAAATTAGTGAACAGTACATTAATATCTATCTCACACTTTTAAGATGCTAAAGGCTATCAATTTGTTTTCCTTAAAAGCATGACCAATATCACTCATTTTGAAAAGAAACTTATTCCTTAAATAAGAGACCTTTTAAGTTCTCAGATTTAAAAAAAAATTAACTAAAAATATTTACAAAAAGCTTACCAAAAAAGAGAAGAATCACTATAATTACTGAAGCATGAACTGGTAAGTGAACAAAACAGCCACTTTATTAGGAAAAGCCACACTATCTGGGTTCCTAGGATAGGTCATGATAAAGATAAAACAGCTTCTTGTATAAAAGGGGAATATTCAAAGCTAACCCCATCCCTTCATGATATGACAATATGCTTTAAGAGAAAAGATGAAGAAATGACAAAATCATATGCCTGCTCTAGTTGAAAGGAAAAGGTCAGGATATGGCAAATAGTGACTATGGTGGCAAAACACTGCAGTAAAACTTCAATCTTAGTTTAGTAAAACTTCTAAAGCTAAATCAAAAAACCCTCAGTACTTACAGCAGACATTATAAAAATACTTGTAGCAAAGAAAATAGCAAGGACCTCATACTTTAATACCTTTTTAAATATCAAAGCTTCAAATTAAAGTAATTTTAAGAACTGCTAATGTTTACTGAGTGCTAACCAAGTGCTAAGCCTAGTGTTAAGCACTTTACACACATTATCTCATTTAATAACAACCCTATGAAGCAGATATTTATATTCTCCCCATTTGTCAAAGTTTGGATTCACACCCAGAATCTGACTTGGTTCTTTAACTACTACAGTAATATATACTGTATTAACATATATGTGTTTATGTATATATATTAACATGTGGTTCTTCAACCATGCATTAATACTGTATTAAGTTTCATGTAAATTTAATGACCAAGCACATACACACAGTAATTAATATGCCTAATCCTCTTGTCAAATGGGAGTAACCATCTGGATTACTCAAATCTGATCTATACACATTAAAGTAGTTTTACATGGAGAAATGGGGAGAGGCACGGTAATGATAACTGGTTCCAGACATGGAAAAAGGAAAGGAGAGTTACCCTTACTGCATTTCTTGGAATCATAACCCACACAGAGGCATGGCTGGGATCACTGTAGGAGGCGTACATGGGCACCACTGCCCATCCTCAGGCAAACCATGGTCTCTCAATAGGCTGGAGATGTAATGAGACATTGCAGGTTTGATTCCAGACCACCGCAATAAAACCAGTACCGCAATAAAGTGAATCAAATGAAATGTTTTTCAGAGCATATAGACGGAAGTTATGTTTACACTATACTATAATCTATTAAGTGTGCAATAGCACTATGTCTAAAAAAATATAAAGACACTAATTAAGAATTCTCCCTTGCTAAAAAAGTGCTAACCATTGTCTGAATTCTCAGTGAGTAGTCATCTTTTTGCTGGTGGAGGGTCTTGCCTTGATGCCAATGGCTGCTGATATATCAGGGTGGTGGTTGTTGAAGGCTGAACTGGTTACGGCAATTTCTTAAAATAAGACAACAATTAAGTTTCATGCCTTGATTGACCTCCTTTTGCCAATGATTTCTTTCTAGCACGCAATGCTATTTGACAGCATCTGACCCATGGAACTTCTTTCAAAATTAGGGTCAATTCTTTCAAACCCTGCCACTGCTTTATCAACAAAGCTTATGTAATATTCTAAATTCTTTGTTGTCATTTCAACAACTGTCACAGCATCTTCACTAGGAGTGAACTCCATCTCAAGAAACTGCTTTCTTTGCTCAACCATAAGCAGTCAGTCCTCATCTGTTCAAGATTTATCATAAAATTGTAGCAATTCAATCATATCTTCAGGCTCCACTTTTTATTCTAGTTCTTGCTATTTCTTTTCTTTTTTTAAAAAAAGAGAGAGAGAGAGAGCAAGAGCAAGAACACAAGAGGGGGAGTGAGAGAGGGAGAAGCAGGCTTCCACTGAGCAGGGAGCCCGATGAGGGGCTCGATCCCAGGACCCTGGGATTGTGACCTGAGCCGAAGGCAGATGCTTAACAACTCAGCCACCCAGGCACCCCAAGTTCTTGCTATTTCTACTACACCTGCAGTTCCTCCACTGAAGTCCTGAACCCCTCAAAGTCATCCATGAGAGTTGGAATCAACTGCTTCCACACTGTAATGTTGATATTCTGACCTCTCCCCATGAATCATCCATGTTCTCAATGGCATCTAGAACAGTGAATCCTTTCTAGAAGGTTTTTAGTCTAGTTTGTCCAGATCCATCAGAGGGCTCTCGATCTATGGCAGCTAAACTTTATGAAATATACTTCTTACATAATAAGACTGTAAAGTCAAAATCACTCCTTGATTGATGGGCTGCAGAATGGATGCTGTGTTGGCACATGTAGTTTACAGCCTGTCTCAGCTTTCCTCACCAACCTTCCTCATTTCTAGCTTTTGATTTCAAGTGAGAGACAAGGAACTCTTCTTTTCACTTGAACAATCAGAGGCCATTGTAGGGTTATTAACTGGCCTAAAGTCAGTACTGGTGTCTCAGGAAATAGGGAGGCCAGAGCAAAGGGAGAGATAGAGGTAAGGGACCAACTGATCAGTCCATTTATCCATTAGGTTTGCCATCTTATATTTGCAAATGACATATCCAGTAAAGGGTTAGTAGTCAAAAGTATAAAGAATCTATAGGGATGCCTTGGTGGCTTAGTCAGTTGATTGTCTGCCTTTTGGTTGGCTTGTGATCCTGGGGTCCTGGGATTGAGTCCTGCATCGGGCTCCTCTTTTTTTTTTTTTTTTTTTAAAGATTTTACCTATTTATTCAACACAGAGAGAGAAAGATCACAGTAGGCAGAGAGGCAGGCAGAGAGAGAGGATGAAGCAGGCTCCCCGCTGTGCAGAGAGCCCGATGAGGGGCTCGATCATAGGACCCTGAGACCACGACCTGAGCCGAAGGCAGAGGCTTTAACCCACCCTGGTGCCCCGTGCATCGGGCTCCTTGCTCAGTGGGGAATCTGCTTCTCCCTCTGCCTGCTGCTCCCCGTTCATGCTCCCTCTTTCTCTTAAAAAAAAAAAAAAAAAAAAAAAAAGAACCTATACGACACAACACACAAGAAATGAATAGTCCAATTAAAAAAATGGGCAGAAGGGCGCCTGGGTGGCTCAGTGGGTTGGAGCCTCTGCCTTCAGCTTGGGTCATGATCCCAGGGTCCTGGAATCGAGTCCTGTATCGGGCTCCTTGCTTGGTGGGGAGCCTGCTTCTCCCCCTGCTTGTGCTCACTCACTCACTCTCTCTCTCTCTCTCTCTGACAAATAAATAAATAAATAAATAAAATCTTAAAAACAAAATACAAACAAACAAAAAAAAACTACCCTATGATCCAGCAATTGCATTACTAGGTATTTACCTAAAGGATACAAAAATACTAATTCAAATTAATTAATTAATTATAAAATATAAATAAACTAATTCAAATTAATTCAAACACATACTCCAATGTTTCTAACAGCATTATTTACAACAGCCAAATTATGGAAGCAGCCCAAGTGTCCATCAACTGATGAATGGATAAAGAAGTGTGATATGTATATGTGCACACACACAAATGGAATATTACTCAGCCATAAAAAGAATGAAATCTTGCCATTTGCAACGACATGGGTAGAACTAAAGAGTATAATGCTAAGCAAAAGAAGCCAGTCAGAGAAAGACAAATACCATATGATTTCATTCATATGTAGAATTTAAGAAACAAAACAAACCAGCGAAGGGGAAAAAAAGACAGAGAGGCAAACCAAGAAACAGACTCTTAACTACAGAGAACAAACTGATGATTACCAAAAGGGATTAAAACAGATGCTGGGCATAAGGAGTGCACTTGTGGTGAGCACCAGGCGATGTACAGAAAGTGTGGAGTACTGTACACCTGAAACTAATATTACACTGTGGCCACTCACTAGAATTCAAATAAAAACTTAAAAAAAAGTTGCCCCCTTATAGGGGCACAGTTCACAGCACCCCAAAATAATAACAGTACTATCAAAGATCACGGATGACCGGGACAAATATAACAGTAATGAAGAAGTTCAAAGTATTGTGAGAATTACCAAAATATGACCCCGAGACACAAAGTACGCAAATGCTGTTGGAAGAATGGAGCTGATCAACTTGTCTGATTCAGAGTTTGATGCCACAGACCTTCAATTTGTAAAAATTCAATAAAGTGAAGCACAACAGAACAAGGTATGCCTGTATACAAGTGTGGGGGAAAGGGAGGGAGCACAAGAGGCCAGGGAGGCAAGTGCTATCTGGCTAAAAGTCAGCTGGTGATAAATGTGGGAGGAAGGAAGAAGGCCTGAGAAAGCAGTCTTAACTTCAACCTTGATCGGAAAAAGACTGTAACTCTTTTATCTTTAAGGACATGAAGTACTAAGCAAGCAGAGTAATCACTCTCACGTCTATGGTTATGATCATTTTTAGAAAAATGAAAAAGCCATGTTTAAGCCTCTTATTTTTTGTAAGTTTATTTATGTATTTTTATTTTCAGCAATCTCTACACCCAATGTGGGGCTCAAACGTACAACCCTGAGATCAAGAGTCCTAAGCTCTTCCAACAAGCCAGCCATGCACCTCTAAGCCTCTAACCTTTTATGGCACCATCTAAAATAAAGGTTTACCATTTTCCTTTTGTCCCAAAAATCAAGAGTTAGTCAAATGCATATTGTTGAATTAGGGCTGTCAACTATACATGGGTCTATCAAAATTTAGCTAAAAGTCTGAAACTTACTGAAATAATTTCTTAAAAATAATACAAAGATACGTATGTCTCCACAGAAATCAAATTTAACCACTCTTCTAACTGAATCAGAAAATATGTGTTTATGCTTTTAAATAGAATAGGACACAGTATACATTCCTTATCTCAAATAGGTCACTAAATGTATGTGAAATGTTTTTCACATGTCAAATACTATTTTCCTATTAAATGACCACATCATATTGGACAAGTATGCTCCCATAAAAAAGAAAAATCACATTGATGGGTTGAGCTAAGAATTTGGAGATCTGACCACATGCTGAAGAAGTGTATATTCCAGCGGGGGTCTGCGAACCATCAGTTGTGCCCACTGGTTTAAGTCTATCTCTTCTAAAAATCAAAAGCAATAAAAAATGATCAGAGCACGGCCTCGTTAGCTGACCCCTCTCCATTTTGGACAACGAAAACTCAGGCAGCAGAGCGATGCAGAAAGAAATTATGATACTCCCCACTTCCCTTAACAGGGTCTATTACTTAGGCTTAGGATTGCATAATCCAGATGTGGAGGATATATTTTAAGATGGTTTCTAAGAAAATTAAGACAAAGCTATTTCATTGGTGTATAATATGTAAGAAGCTAACTCTTTAACTCTTTCAAATAATTTTAAGTGCGAACATAGCTGCAACACTCCTCAAAGGGGTTTCTTAGATTCAGCTACGCATTCAGGCTCACACAAATATCCTAAGCAACACCTGACCCCAGTCTCCTGAGAAGAATAGAGGCAGGACACAGCTTGCTGGCAGGGAAGCATTAGGCCCCACTCTGCTGGGGAAATACTTCCGCCGGACTGTGCATCCATTTAGCTCAGGTCCATGCTGGCTACATGCAGGAGGTATCCCTTTGAGATGTTTCTGCTCCAAAGAAGCCAGTATCTCTTTTACCAAGTTTATAGGCAAAGCTCCCAAGGTCCTCATAAGGGAACTACTCATTGGTAAGAGTCACGCACCCCGGGAAGCTCAATGCTAGGGCTCCCCCATCAGGTATTTATATTCCATGTAGCCTAGTCAAGATGAGGTTTACCAATCAGGTGTCATTGTTACATACACGACGTTGCCTAAAATCAAAGTTGATACATAGTCTTTTTTTTTTTTTAAGATTTTATTTATTTATTTGACAGAGATCACAAGTAGGCTGAGAGGCAGGCAGAGAGAGAGGAGGAAGCAGACTCCCTGCTGAGCAGAGAGCCCAATGTGGAGCTGGATCCCAGGACCCTGGGATCATGACCCGGGCCGAAGGCAGAGGCTTTAACCCACTGAGCCACCCAGGCCCCCCCAAAGTTGACACATAGTCTTATCAGATTACCAAAGGAACAGGAGGCAGAGAGTTAACCAAAGGTTAAAAATGTCAACCTGAAGTATCTGGAATATCAGTAACTATAAATCAATATGAAAAATACAACCCAATTAAAAGTGGACAAACTATATTAACAGGCAATTCAGAGGAAAGAACCCAAATGCCCAATGTGTAGCCTCAATGGCAATCAGAGAATGAATTTTAAACTAAATGGAAAATACCATTTCATACCCTTGACACTGTCAAATATTAAATCCTTATTTTATTTTATTTTATTTATTTATTTGACAGAAAGAGACACAGCGAGAGAGGGAACACAAGTAAGAGGAGTGGGAGAGGGAGAAGCAGGCTTCCTACTGAGCAGGAAGCCTGATGTGGGGCTCATTCCCATGACCCTGGGATCATGACCCAAGCTGAAGGCAGACGCTTAACGACTGAGCCACCCAGGCGCCCTCAAATATTAAATCTTATCACATATCCTAAAGTCCAGCAATCGATCACTCTGCTAAGTAACACCCCAGACAAACTCGCCTATGTACACAAAGTGACAGGTACAAAAATATTTGCTCCTGCAATGCTTGTAATTGCAAAAAATTAGAAACAACTTAAATATTCATCAAGAGAAAACAAGACAAATAGCAAAATGTTCATATAATGGAATACTGTACATGTGCCTGACCTGTAAATACACAGATTATTTGCTTAAAAAAACTATAATGGTATTCAAAAAAGGCAAGTTGCAGAAAAATATAGACAGTGTGGTACTGTTTAATTAAGTTTTAAAACACAGAAAACAGGGGTGCTTGGGTGGATCAGTTGGTAAAGCATCTGACTTGATTTTCGCTCAGGTCCCTCTGCCTGTTGTGAGACTGAGCCCCGGGTCAGGCTCACGCTTGTTGGGCAGTCTGTTCGAAATTCTCTCTCTCTCACTCTCGCTCTCGCTCCCTCTGCCCCTACCCCAGTGTTTGCACTCTCTCAAATAAATAGGTAAATCTTAAAAAAAAAAAAAAAAGAGGGGAAAAAAATGACACAGAAAATAATACCAAATATTATAAACACACAAAGAGTAAAAGTAAAAAAAACAAAAATAGAAGGCATGCGTAGAACAAACAACAAATTCAGGATAGCAGTTACCTGTGAGAAAAGAAGAGGAAGCTATAAATAATCCCAAAAAATAGGGGAGGGGGTGTCAAAAAAGTATTATATTTTTAAGTTGCTAAAGAAGAACAAACATTTAAAATCCAGATAAAATCGGGGTGCCTGGGTGGCTCAGTGGGTTAAAGCCTCTGCCTTCCGCTCAGGTCATGATCTCAGGGTCCTGGGATCAAGCCCCACATCGGGCTCTCTGCTCAGCAGGGAGCCTGCTTCCCTCTCTCTCTCTCTCTGTCTGCCTCTCCATCTACTTGTGATCTCTGTCTGTCAAATAAATAAAATCAAAATAAAAAAAATAAAATAAAATCCAGATAAAAAGAATGCCATCTCTTGGCTCTGATCACAGAACTTCTGAGAACACACTTGGTTCTCACAGCACTTTGAAACTATTATTCTATGTGTAATTCTATTTTTTTACACTGAATTTCTCTTTCCTAACACAATCAGTAGCCAGGTTCTGACAAGCTGCCTTCTTGCTGTCAGGACCCTAAGTCCAGCTGGAATGCTGTGCCCACTGTTCTAAACTAACACTCTCCCTCACTCTTCTCCTCCCCTCCATTTCCACACTTCAAATTCACCCTATACCAAAAGCAAAGTAATCAACATAAAATGCCATTTTGGTAATGTCACTCATCAGATCCCAAACTTTTAATCTTTGAGGGCAGCTACTGCCTAGAGAATAAAAGGAAAACACTTTAACCCAGCATTTACAGGCCTCAAAACCTGGCTCTAAGCTGTATGTCTAATGGTATCTTCTACTTACTTCTCTCTGTACAAAGGGCTCTCTCTCTGGCCAATGTTCTATTCAAAGCCCTGCAGAGGCTTTGCTCATCCCTTCTCATCCTCTTTGTTCAAGCTGTGTCTCTTGCCTGGAACCACTTCAACACCACCCCTTCAACACCACCCCTTTTCAGGTATCCAAATCTTACCTGTCTCGTAAGGCTTTGCCCCAAGTCTTCTCTCCCCCCATAAATTCATCTCTAACCAACTGACTCTAATGTGGACCCACTCATTCATTCATTTAAGTATTTACTGGATGTACACACATGGCAGGAGACATAGTTCTGGGGTTGGTCACTCAGAGAATACCTATGTATCCTACACATGAATTAAAAAATGCCTTGGTCTATCTGCAACCCTATGTTTATTGCAGCATTATTTCCAACAGCTAAATCACAGAAACAGCCCAAGTATCCACCAACAGATAAGAAGATAAAGAAGATGTGGTATATAGACACAATGGACTATTATTCAGCCATAAAAAGAATGAAATCTTGGGATGCCTGGGTAGCTCAGTCAGTTAAGTGGCTGCCTTTGGCTCAGGTCATGATCTCAGGGTCCTGGGATCGAGTCCTGCACTGACTGGGCTTCTTGCTCGGTGGGGAGCCTGCTTCTCCTCTCCCTCTGCCTGCCACTCTGCCTGCTTGGGCTCTCTCTCTGTGTCAGATGAATAAATTAAATCTTTTAAAAAAAATTAAAAAAGAATGAAATCTTGACATTTGCAACAACATGGATGGAGCTAGAGAGTATAATGCTAAGTGAAATTAAGCCAGTCCAAGGAAGACAAATAGCATATAACTCATATGTGGAATTTAAGGAAAAAAACACAAATGAACATAGAGGAGAAAAAAAAAAAAAAACAGAAAGAGAGACAAACTGAGAAAGACTCTTAACTGTGGAGAAAAAAACTGATGGTTACCGGAGGGGAGATGGGTGGAGGGATGGGTGAAATACATGAAGGGAATTAAGAATACACTTATCACGATGAGCATTGAGTAATGCACAGAATTGCTGAATACTGTACACCTGAAATTAACAGTGTATATTTACTGGAATTAAAATTTTAAAACTTGATAAAATTTAAAAAATTAAAAATAAAATACAGTTAATCATCTTTAATCACCAAAATAAAAAACACAAACAAAAACCAAAAAAACCCTGCCCTGGTCTTTTTGTTAATGTGTATGGATCTTTTGGTTAATGTATACATCAACATCACACACCTGTAAGCTTCTTAAAGGCAAGAGGGTTTTTAGGGTTTTATCTATTTATTCTTGAGAGAGAGGAAAAAGAGAGAGTGAGCATGAGTGGGGGGAGGGGCAGTGGGAGAGGGAGAAGAGACTCCCTGCTGACCCGGGAGCCTGAAGTAGGGCTGGATCCAGGGACCCCAAGGTCATGACCGAAGGCAGATGCTTAACCAACCAAGCCACCCAAGAGCCCAAAAGATCATTTTTATCTCACAGAGCAACTTACATAGTACTTTGTGGTAGTAAGGGTTCAGTAAATATTCTCTGGTTAAACAAATCTGAAATGTTACGGTTATATTATCTAATTTTTTAATAAAAAGTAACTAATGCTTATACTTGGAGCTTTGAATTTTTACATTTTCTTGTGATGTACATATGTATACAATAAGATCAATGGACTTGGAGTCAGAAGGCCTGTGTTCAAACTTGGGCTCCACTATGTACTCTCTGGCCACGTAATTCTGTCATTAATCTCCATAAAATGAAAACATTCACACCTATCTGAGAGGACAATGAAAAATGAGTAAATTAGGAAAAGACCTATATTACTATGCTAGGAGAATATCTACCACTCAATTCACTAGTCCTACAGATATAGACTAGGTTGTTTCAATAGATGCCAATATTCCCACTTCCTAAAAGGAGAGCTTATAAAGATCCATTCTCTTTCTTCTAGGTGATAAAAATGACATCTTTGGCTAATATATGAAAGAAGAGAGGACCAACAAAAATGGCCAATTAAAGTATCTTAATTGTATATTAAATAGTAAACTCTTGTGGCCCTAAAATTATTTGAGGTCTTTATCATTCTATTTATCACATAAAGTACAGGCAGTAGGTAGGCAGGCCCTGCTAAAACACCAAGGAAACTGGTGTTTGAAAGAGAATAAAGAAGTTACAAAATTGCTCATTAGAATAAATATGATCTCAATAAAATTTTACTTCCTTCTACATAAAATTACTTTAATATCTGACTTCCTATTTTAAGTAGCATACATGGGAATTCACTAAGGATTGGCTCTGTTTTTTCAGAATTATTAAACTTTGTTATAAATCCGTACTGCTACGTTAAGTTGCCCTTGTAAGAAGCAGCTGTTCTTGAAATCAATTTCTACAATTTGGCATCTGCCCTTGTGGCCTTCAACCGGAACTCATTCATTAAACCATTATTTGCTACCTGTCCTCACCATCTTACCAGTCCTCACTGTCTTACCAGGCCCAACTCTCCCATTCAGCAGTGCCACAGATCTCTCACTGTCCCCCCATTTCAGTGACTTGGGAAGCACATGGAGATCCATCCCTGAAAACTAATTTCCAGCAGATCATCTAGCCTATAACATACCCTCTGTATTTAATGATACTCAATCTGGCCATTTTTACATGGCATGGCAACAGACAGAAATATCTACATTTATCTTTCAGTGTGTAGGCAAAGTCTAACATTGGACATAGTCTGACTTTTTTTTTTCCCTTATATCTTTTCTTCTTAGGTCACAGTTTCTATTCAAATGCAAAAATTTAGGCAACCACAACATAATTTTTAAATTATTGACTCTCATGATAGACTAGTTCAAATCCTGACTGCACTGGTTTTTATGTGTGTTGTCTTAGAAAAATCATTGACTTCTCCATGCCTCAAGTTCTTCTCCTCTGAAAGAGCAACCCCCACCACCCACCACAAAAATCTCATAAAAGTGCAATATTAAATTAGTACAAGTAAAACAGAACAGAATCTGATACAAATTCTGTACAAATTCTGTACTTTTGACAGAAAGTAACCTCAGTTACTGGAGGAGTGAGCTGTTAAATATAGATTCAGTGCTTAAACAGTAAGGTTAAACAGGTATCTTTTGGGTAAATTAGGCCCTTATAAGTTTAAAAAATTATAAATACATTATTAGCTATCTACTAGCTTATCAATAAGGACAAATAATTATAATTTAATTCCAGCTTATAATTTTTATAAGGAAAAATGTTCACTAGGAAAAAATGTGGAAAATAGGGTCAAGTAAAGAAAGGAGAAAAACAGCCATATTTCTACTGTCTGAAGATACTATTTAAGATTGGAATGTATTTACTCCCAGGAATTTTTCTTGAACAAATATTATTTTTAAAAAATCAATTGTATAAATTGAATCCTACCACTGGCACCTAACAGCATTACAAAAGTAGTTTTCCTAATCATTTCAGGCTTTGAAAACATGATATTAGTAGCACCATAATATTCCAGGTTGAACTCATATTGTACAGCAAAAGCAGACAGGACTTTCTTAAAACAACTGCAATCACACCACTGATTCTCACATTAACACATAAGCACATCTGCCACAAGAGAAGGTAATCGATCTATATTCATGCGTGTCCTGATCACTTTCTATAGTACAAACACCAGCATCATTCTAATGTTCAGATCGCCAAAAACAACCACTGCAGCATCGAACTAATGAATGCAAAAACAAATAAACAGTAAAGCTGTGGTTTCAACTTCAATGCTAATTTTCATAGGAGTATTTCTAATTTTTCACTAGGAACACAGAAACCAATTAACACTTATCAATATACAAAACACACACATTTACATTCTGATTTAAAACAACTCAATCTAAATTCACCCACAATAAGAAATTTTATAGATGGTTCTGTGTCAACTTTAATTTTCAATCTAATAGCCTTAAGGGTGCCTTATCAGGTAGGTTTTAAAAGGAAACATATACATACTCACTGAAATCCCAATTAACGGATTTTGCCAGGATCAACACACAGTACATTTTGATTGACTAACAGCAACCAGTGCAAATGTTTCATTTACAGAAACAATTAGGGGAAGCCATATGATTTGATAACAAGAGCCAATGAACTGGGAAGGTGAGAACCCGGATTCATGTCCCAGCACAGCGCATTAGTATCTATGCAACAGCCAGAAAATCATTTATTAACTTTAGGCCTTAATTTTTAAAGACTTACATGATTCCTGGGCCTCTTCTAGCTCTAAAACAAAGATGCTAAGAAATAAAGATGATTACAGTATAAGCAAATGACTTGCAAATCACTTATTACCAGAGAACAGATGATTCTTACTAACAGAAATCATATCTTACCACCACTTTAGGTCTTTCTTGCCACCCTGGCTCCCCTACCCCTTTTAATAACAACAACAATATTAAAATTAGATATTTGGAGTTGCTTTCATTGAAGGAACTTGCATTTGCTTTTCTGGTGCACAAGGAAACCTATTCTGAAATCCGCCTAATCAAGAGATATTAATATTGTTTGTTTAAATAAATGTGCTCACATAGTTAATAAAAAAGAATGCTGTATGAAATCATGCTTGAATTCATTTATTTTGAACACACACATACGAACAATTAGTTTAAATATAAAGAAAAAGACAACTATAATGAATTACCTACCCCGTATTTATTTGGAAGTACTGTTTTGTACGACTTTTCAAAGCAGTTTAAATTAGCAACCAAAAATCTATGAAAACACTTTGGAATGCTAATTTTGTTAATGATTTGTTTGTAATATGTAGTAAAAGGGAAGATATATGAAATATATCGTGGCCCATTAAAAAAGTCAATGAAGACATATGCCTTTTCTTTTTTTAAACATTTTCTTTTTTTTTTTTTTTTTTTTTAAAGATTTTTATTTATTTATTTGACAGAGAGAGACACAGTGAGAGAGGGAACACAAGCAGGGGGGAGCGGGAGAGGGAGAAGCATGCTTCCTGCTAGGCAGGGAGCCCAATGTGGGGCCGGATCCCAGGACCCTAGGATCATGACCTGAGCTGAAGTCAGACACTTAACGACCAATCCACCCAAGCACCCCTTTTAAGCATTTTCTTAAAGCAAGCAAGGAGCCCTCTCTTTGCCGTCTTTCAACTAAACATTCATTTCTCATCCTGACTGTAAACAAGATGCAGTACACTAAATGACAGATTTAGAGGCTTTTTTTAGTTAACAGAAAATAATCAACTCAAAGAAATGGAAGCAAAGCAAGCACCAGAGTGCTGTCAAGGAGGCTGAGCTTATTAATACTAATTTTTTACATGTTTCAACCAACTACATGAGCCTGTAACTGGTACCTAAGTTGTAAATTTAAACTGCTCCACTTCTGTGAGGACTGTATACTGAGCAGTCATTATGCGCTTTCTTTTGTGTTCTCTGATGGGAAAACTGAGAAGCTCTTTCCCTTTTCTTAAATGCTTTAATAAAGTAGATTTCTAAGGGAACAAATACTCCACTTCTAAAGTTGTAAATTACTAAAAGATGCTCTCACTGGACATGACTGTGTAGAAACTACAGTGACTGAATGCTTTCCAGAGCTTATATGTTCACGCTCTCAAGTAAGTAAAACCAGAATCATGTGGGAGTTCTGTTCCGCAAAGCTTTGGACAGAGAGTGAGCAATAGCCCAGGATGGCCAGGTCCTCGTCACTGGGATGGACACAGACATCACAGCCAACTGAGCGACCAAATGATGCTTTGCTTCTGCTCTGGGGTACCTGTGCACCCCCTCAAGACTCATGCGCTCATAAACACGGTGCATCCAACCACCCGCTCTTTCCCTCACTCCTCCATCACACTACCCAGTGAGGGGCGCTCCTATTTAAGTCCTTTCACTCAACATGGAAAATACTTTGCACAGGAAAACATTTTATAGAGATTCTAGTAAATTGGATAAAGATCTCAAAAAACCCTAGGGACTCTGCACATAGGTACAATTACCAAAAGAAATTACTGTAAGTATGTATTTTGAGGCAACTAAGGTCCAACTTTGGGAAATTTACCTCTAAATACTTAACAGACTGTGTTTTGAAAGTACACACTTTTTTGTTTTGTTTTGTTTTGTTTTTTGGTATGTCAGCATGTGCTCAGATTTGACAGAATCTTGTGGGATCTCTGAAACTTCAAGCCTTTTCACTTTTCTCCCCTCATCTTTAAACCACCTATAAACTTTCATCATCAGTATTCTGCTGCAGGTACAGACATGGCTGAAATGCATTGATTCATCCCAGAAGGAGGGATGTTTACAGAAATTAAGCCAGATTCAGTCAAAGCAAAGCACAAGTTTCAACACGAAAACCCTACCCCCGCCTCTAAAACATCCTTAGTTGTGTCTGTCTGACTTCTTGTCTCTCCTACTCCTCCCTTCATTTTGCTCTGTCATTTTTTATGTTATCATGTACTTTTCCTTTGATGGCAGTAATTTTGAAAGAATAAAGAAATTTTCTTCTGACCACAAGTTTAATACAGCGGCCTCTTAACTGATTGGTCTAAAAGCAGAGATTACTCCACCTTCTAACATCTGTCGTGAGAGTCAGATTACAAATCAACCCAGACCAGGCGATCAAGGGGGTATATAAGAGAAGAGGGAACACAAGGGAAAGAAAAAAGTAGTGGTTATAGTGGTTGAGGTCATCAGCAGAAATCATGATAGTTCTTTATCAGACATTATCTTACAAAAGGACACCATGTCAGAAATAACAAACAGTTTAATGTTAAAAAAAAAAAGAAGTCTCAAATTTCCTAAATAGAAATTCTCTTTTAGACGTAAAATAATAACCCTTTTATAGTTCAATCTATGAAGACGTATTTAATAATATTAAACAGAGTTAAGTATTTCCAATGAAGAAAATGATCCTTTCAACGTCCCCCTGTTTTTAAGTCACTTAAAGCCAGGAGAAATATTATCAGTGAAATGCATTAATTACAAACACCCTACACAATATATATAGCTACTTACACATTTTATTAGAAAATGAGTTTATCTTTGATATTTTATATTTAAGAAAAGGACTTGTGAACTGCTTTTAATGTCTGTGTTTATAAATCTTCTAAAATTATTGCAGTGAACAAAAACATTAATTAGTACCTATTTATGTATTACAAAAATATACCTCCAATTTTTTAAATGATAAAAGTAGCCTAAGGCAGTCAGCAAAGATCTCAGAAATCCCAGTCTAAATGGCTTTAACTTGTAATTCATGCCAAAAAAAAAAGTATGTCAAGGAAATACTGAAGGAAAGCAACAATAAAAACTCGGCGAAACACTGAATTTTTTAGGCTAAATGTTCCTGATGATTCTCTAATATATACAAGCACCCTAAAGGCAATTCAGAGATCCAACTTTACCCCATTAAAACACTGAAATTTCCTAAGTGTCTAGAGTGTAACCTGATCATAATTGCTGTGAAGGGTAAGAGTTGACTATATGCTAAACCTTGCCATCTGTAGGCGCTTTAACGCGACTCTAGTTCGGGGTGGTGTTTTGTTTTGTTTTGTTTTTTTTGAGGTAGGGTCAAAAGTTTACAGTACTTATTTCCAATCACAAAATCCTTTGATTTATGTCATCTTTGAACAATTCTCAGAACAATTTTGGTACTACCCAAATGTAAATTCACAGAACACAGAGCTCTATCCCCAAATCTATTTCACATTCATATTACAGATAGTCTTTACTGATTAAACAAATTATGTTAATTTCCACATTTGGCAAAAGGGTTGAATTTTCCCCAAAATAATTTTCCCAAAGACTCTCCTTTCAGAATGCTAGTAATTATTCTCATTTTAAGACTCGTTTAAGAAACTGAAAGCTTGTGACCCCGAATCTATACAGAAGGTGAACCAAAAAGTATTCATACTCAGAACCTCAGGTGCATTGCTACTAAAAATCCTATTTTTCAATATGCTCACTAACCCCACTCATTCCAGCTCCACTATGTACAATAGAAAGAAATGCTGATGGTACTACTCCCACCACCGGGGTTCAGCACTGAAGAGCTGATAGTGAGTTCAACCAAACAGATTTACAATACACTTAAATCTATTAAAATTTCGGTCTGCATATAAAAAGGCAAGCCACGTCTACTAAAAAGGACACTTTACCCAGTCAAGAGATTGGCCTAAGTGCTGATGATTTTAAGTCAGTGATCAATCCAAAATTTTTTTAAAAGGCACAAATGCCATTTTCTAAAATTCTCATTTTCAGTTTTATTTACTTCATTTACAGTTATCAAACTTCACCTGCCAAACTCTAACTTTAATTCACAAGAAATTTCCATTAAGCTGAAATCATCACCATAAGTTCAGTAGGAGTAATGGGAAAGTATCTAAGGGTAGAATATAGTCCTTAAAAAGAAATAAGAAAGTATTATTTGTTCCAGTTTAGCTTATAAAAGAACTGTATGCCTAAAAGACACTATGTAAATCATGTAAATTTGAAATTTTTTTTTTGTCGTGATCGTATAGTGGTTAGTACTCTGCGTTGTGAAA
The DNA here is from genome assembly GCF_010015895.1 of Lontra canadensis. Classification (NCBI taxonomy): domain Eukaryota; kingdom Metazoa; phylum Chordata; class Mammalia; order Carnivora; family Mustelidae; genus Lontra; species Lontra canadensis. The sequence goes on along the minus strand of NW_022631031.1, from coordinate 18,114,646 downwards.
TTTATTTTCAATGGACAGGAGAAATTAATATTTAAAAGAACACTTCTGAAGCCTTCTTTTAAACCAAATAATCTGGCAGTAAAAATGATTAAATGCTGCTTAAACTATTTATATGGAGGAACCTGATAATATTAAGACAAGTTGAATCAGTGTGATACTACTCTAATTTTAAAACAAAACCCCCAAAACCCAGCTAAACGAAGAAGTTCAGTGGAGAAAATATGAAAGAAATTTTGAATTAATGTTTCCAATTAGCAAGGACTTTCACATAGACTTAAAAGCAAATTCCTTCCCTGATTAATTAGAACATTAACACGGAGAACTAAACTCTAATTGGCAATTCTTTCAGGGAACTAGGATGGGACAGATGTGACAACAGCAGACTACATGCACTCAAATGAAAACTGCAAAAAAAAAAAAAAACCTGTGTTACTAGATAGATGTCAGTTCCTATGTTTAAATAAGAACACTTTTCAAAATTATAAAGGCTATACCGCTGGTGGTATAGCAGAAACATTTTGGCCAAAAAGTAAGTTCATTCTGCTGTCAAAATCACACTAAACTTTGCGAAGAGCTTTTTTGTCAATTTAGGTATAATGCAAAATACTGACTGAAAAGACTTTTTAAAAGATCTAGAATTGTTCCTCTATTAATGACTCTCTAATTATCAGAAACATACTTCAATGTTTGCCATTAATTTAAGTAGGAGAATTTTACTCACTCAGAGAATACCAATTTCTTCCTAAGATAAAAAGAGGCACATCCCTAATGTGAAATGGATATGCAAAATTAAATGAAAAGAGAGAAAAATTAAGAAAGAAATTTGGGACAGGACCCATAACAGCACTGCAATTAAAAAGGTAAGGAGAGGAAATTCTCAGGAAAGACAAATCCTCTAGCCTCTAAGATGAGGGACTTACTCTTAGGAGGGGGACAAGATTCAAGGATAGCAAATTGAGGAGACTTAAAAAGCAAATTAAAAAATGCCGCAGCAAGGATTTCTGAATGCCAAATTTTAAATAAAAGTACAGCTACTAGTCTTAAAACAACCCTCTAAAATTCGGATACATGGACCCTTAAAATACACAGACATCATCTACAAATACACGACATTCTAAAATCTTTGATAATTTTTCATTCTTTATTAGCCACTAACATTCTATTCTACCTTATATTTTTGTTGTCTCATTTTACAAGTAAAATAATTGTACAATCAATAACAAAAAATAATGATAAAATACCGATATACTAAAGCCGAAATCGGTCTTAAAAATTTTTTTAAGATTCTCTCTAGGCAGACCACTGGAAGGTTTCTCCACTTTCTATCTTACCCATTATTCCCCAATCCCAACCATGGGCACTCTCTAGAACTTCTCAATTCCTTGGTTTTCTTATTAAGATAAAAATATTTGTTTTTGTTTTTTTCCCTGATTGGTTTAGTGATCCTATAGAAATAAAATGAGACATCATCCTAAGAGATGAAAAAAAATTTCTAACAATGAACAGTGATGCGTGTTATCTAGGCTTCTCGTGGCAATCATTTTGCAATATATGCAAATACTGAATCACCATGTTGTATGTCCAAAACTAACGTTATGTATCAATTATACCTCAATTTTTTAAAAAAATGCAATCAAAGGGCCAAAGTGGTTTGCAAAATGTTTTTGCAATAAAGTATAAATGACAGAAATCATACATTGGTGATGCTCAATGTCTAATTTCCTTCTGAAACCTGGTGGATTTATTGGTGTTATTTCACCTCCCATGATCATGCCATGCTTTCTATCATGCTGCATTTTTGCCCTACATTTTTAATGTTGTTGTAATTATCCTGCCTCTTCTGTTGTTTCAAGTAATAATCTTTTCTTTCCTCTTAAAACTCAGAGTTAGGGGAGAAATTGTTTACTTGATCTCCTTTGAAGATGTGCAATATACTAAATTTTTCCATTAAATGAAACAGACCCTAAGAGTTTTTTAAATGACCCTCCCCTCACAAAAAACCCCACCTCTACATTTTAAAATAAAATCACTCTAAAATATATTGATTCTTTGCCTTCTGAAATAGTGTTCTTTGGTAACACATTAATAGTATTAAGGGTTAGAGTTAGGTAGGTTATTCCTAAATTAAATATTCCAAACATACTATTTTTTAGGACACATCTATAAATTATTAATTTTTTAAATGTAGATATATTGTCAGGATTTTCATTATTTCCTTTTTTATGAATATATATAACTTACCCATTCTCTTATTGTTAGACATTTGAGTTTTTTTCCAACTTTTTTGCTATTTCTTGTCATTTCTTGATGTATTCTATATGCCTGGTTTTACCAGCTGGTTTGTTGATTTCTAGATAAGGGTGACTTTACTCCCATATTCATGTTTTTTCCAACAGACAATTCACCCATTTGGCATGTACAGTTCAGTGGTTTCACAGAGTTGTTCAATCAACACCACCATCAATTTTAGAATATTTTCAAACTCTCAAGAGAAACTACGTATCCATTAGCAGTCTCTCCCACTTCCACCCCCCCTCCCCACTCCCAGCTCGTGTCCCTTGGCAATGACTAATCTACTTTGTATCTATATAGACTTGTCTGTTCTGGACATTTCATGTAAACAGAATCATGTAATACGTTGCGTATTAATACTAGCTTCTTTCACAAAATATTTTGTTCATGTTTGTAGTATTTTGTAGCATTGTATCCCTACTTCCTTTCTTTTTATTGCCAAATTATGTTCTGCAGTGCACATACACAACACTTTTTTTTACCTGTTCTTTAGCCAATGGACATTTGAATTATTTGGGGGCTACTATAAATAATGCTGCTGCAAACATTCCCCTATTCATATTTTTGTCAATACAGAAAATCTAGTAATTATTTTTTGCTAACGGGACGATGTAGACCATAGGGGAGAGACTGGATATCCAAAGGAGACAAAACCCAGGTTTTGTGTAGGACCTACAATGATTCCTCCCTCCCTGAACATTCAATTACAGCCTTCCTTCCAACTTGCTCTCATATTCCTCAAGTCTCCTTAATCTCCATCACCTTACCTGGACTACTTCAATAGCCTAAATGTGCTCCTGTCTTGTTCTCCTCCAGTCCATCCGCCCCAGCACAGGGGATGCAGCCTCAAAAACCTGTCATCATTTCACTTCCCTGCACTAAATCCTTCAGTAGAACCCATGGCACTCAAGATTAAAGTAAAAACGCCTTCGCAAGTAAAAGACTCTTATATCATCTGGGCCCTATTTGCTGCAGGTATAGGAACTACTTCAGTTAATGACCCTCTCACCACTGGACCTTTTTCCATGTTGCCCTCTTTGCCTGGAAATGCCCCCACCTACCCCGTGTGGGTGCTTCCCTTAGCCACAGAACCGTTTACACTGTACCTTTTTAAATGGCAACGTCTCCATGCTAATATAAGCTTCAAGGGAGCAAAATTTGTCTTTTCTTCTAGCTAGTGGATCTAAAACAAGGAATGGCATAGAATGGATTCTCAACACTTATTTGTGACTTATTTGTGACTTTGATTAGGTATGTATTAGCATACCTAATTCCTGTGAGTACATAAGACTTTTCTAAATTTTGGACTTGGAAAAAAAATATGAAAACAAACAAACAAATAAACAACAACAACAACCCCAAAACACAAAACACAAACCTTAATCTTGGCTACTGCTCTCCAAGTGAGGCAAGCAGCCCTTCACTGTCAGGTCATATGGGTTCCTGTTGGGACCCAGATCCATCCTTTCACAGAACCCCTAGTGTGATCAGTGACTGACCAAAATGCTAGCTTTACCCTTAGTTCCTTGTCATGACTGGTTCTGAAATGGGCAGGTAGTGTGACCTGGGCCAATGAGCTGTTCCTAAGATTTTTGTTAGCATTATTAGGGGAAAAAAAACCCGCTCTCATTAAAAGGGAATATTGGCTGTTAAAATGATGTAAGCTGGGGCTGCTGCTGACCTTCTTTGCTATCACCGAATTCCTAAGTGACATAGAAAAAAAGTACAGACAAAAGAAAGAGAAAAGGTCCTGATGAGATCATTTACGTCCTCCTATCCACATGTACCCAGAGCTAGTTGTAGCCTTGGACTTCCCACTTAATAAATTCCAAATTTGCTTATTCTGTTTGAGCTGGGTTTCTTTGGGATAGTCAAGGATCCAGGACCACACATCAGGAATCACTTATCTGTATTAGCCCATAATTGGGCATCAAAATAAGATTGTACCTACCTTTCTATCATCTGTCATTTTGCACATTTATATGGTTTAGAGCCCAAAGAATATGCCCTATTCTTATGGATATCCTAGTGGAAAGCATGACTTCTGGACTCCTACTACTTCCTTTGGTGAGTGAAACAATGCAAGTAGGTTGCAGAGCCAAGGCAAAATCCTAGGACATCTGAAGCTTTCAGAATGATAAAAGCCAGCACGAGAATTAACTCAACTGAGAAAAGACCATGATTCTGTGGGAATTCACGTTACTCACTTTAATTCTTAGATATTTTTTGTTTTAACCTACACAACTATGGGTGAAATAAAAACTCACCTGTTTCCTACGGAATCCAACTGGGTAAAACTGGAGGATCAGGTTTGGTTATGTAAAATTCTCTCCAATTTCATGCAAGATATAGGAATACTAAATTTTATACTCAGTACACCAGCTGCTTCCCTATAAGTGAAGTAAGAAGGGTGAAGCCACTTTTTCTGAATAGAGTGTTCATGAAATATTACAAAATTGGGTGTTTACCTAGGCTAAATTTCTTTTCTTGGGCATAGAGGGAAGGTATTGAAATTAAGACATTATCTTTGTCCTCAGTGACTGGTAGAATATAGCACAACGAACAATATGACAAAGAAAAATCAGAATTGGGTTTGAGGGCTGGTATCAACCCTAGCCTACCAGACTCCTGAAGAACGGTATGGTATAACACTGTAGGTGGCTTCCCATTCCATATATAACAGCAAGGATGAGAACCCTGTGTCGGATGGGTGTAAAGAATACCACATCACTTACAGATAGCTGCAAGGGGAAGGAGGAGAGGGGAGGAGTGGCACGTGTATCAGTCATCCTGGCTATGGAAGCATCTAAAACAGGCACTAATTAAGCATCAGGACTCACGGGGCACCTGGGTGGCTCAGTGGGTTAAAACCTCTGCCTTCGGCTCAGGTCATGATCTCAGGGTCCTGGGATCGAGCCCCACATCGGGCTCTCTGCTCAGGGGGGAGCCTGCTTCCTCCTCTCTCTCTCTCTGCCTGCCTCTCTGCCTACTTGTGATCTCTGTCTGTCAAATAAATAAATAAAATCTTAAAAAAAGAAAAGCATCAGGACTCACTCTTAAAATTTAGGAATGAATAGATTATTGGAAATTCCAGGTATGAAAGACATTTCTGTAGCTGTAGAAACTTAAATCCTTCCTCCATTCAGGGACCATCTGCTGGTAACAGAGAAAACATCATGTTTGTGGTTTCTAGGAGATCAGGGGGAAAGGTAAATTAACTGCAAGTGCCCAGAGAGCATTCTCAGAAACGCCTCTGTTGGAAACTCATCATCCCATGGGGTTTTGTCGGATGGGAACAGCAAAAGTAACAACATTGAACAGAATCAGAGACCTCTAAGAGAAATGCAGCCTTCTGCTCACAGTGCCTTGTTTTAACACCATGCAGCATTACATGGCCAAAGCCCAGGACTAAATGGCTAGAACATGGCAGGAGTTTTCAATACGTGTAATAGTTGCGGTATTAGTTTTGAAAAAACACTCAGCTTTAGAATTTCAAGTTTTCTTACCTGTGATATGGGGAGACCATACAATAAAACCACTAGTGATGAGAATGTTCAAGAAATGGGCATTTTGTGGCACTGGAGGCCCATCAACAAAAATAACCGTATTTCTATGTTTTATTTCTAACTACTCCAGCTGTAATGATCTAGAAGACATCACAGAGTTGCAGAGTTGAGGTATAATTTGCATAGCATGAAATGCACCCATTTTAAGGGTATTATAGGATGAGTTTTAGTGAACATACACAGGTATGTGTGCCTTGTGTTTCCTACACATCTTTCTTTAGCATCACCCACAATCTGGTTTTAGAACAGTCTGTCAGCCCGAAAGTTCTCTTGTATCCATTTTCAGGCGCTCCCCACTTCTGTTCCTTAACTCAGGACGGCACTAACCTGTTTTTCCCTCTGTAGTGTTACTTTTTCTAGAAATTTCAAATTAATGGAATTACGTAACATGTTATCTTTGGCTTCTTTGATTTGGCACGTGTTTTTAAGGTTCATGTTGCTGCATCCATGAGTCATTCACTCCTTGTTGTCGAGTGGTATTCCAATGCATGGTGTCCTGCATTCTAGAAAATCCATCCTCCAAAGATAAACAGTTGGGTTGTTTGCACTTTCCAGCTGTTCTAAGCATAACTGCTAGGATCATCCTTGCGCAACTGCTTGTACGGTCCTCTGTCCCCAAGAGAAGTGAAAACACACGTTGGTGTGAAATTGTTGGGTTATAGGATGAGAAACTTCCAATCCGTTCCCCAAAATGGCCGTACCATTGTGCTTTCCCACCAACAAGGGATGTCATATGAGGGTTCTAGTTTCTTCCTGAGCTTATCAACACTGTATGTTTTACTGCATGTCTAGCATATTTTGTTTTGGTTTTAATTTCTGTTTTTCTGATGACTAATGATGTCTCGTACTTTTCTTGTGCATTCCCCATTGTGTATCTTCCTTTCTTTCTTGAAAGGGAGATGGGGAGGGGCCGAGGGTGAGAGAGAGAAAATCCTGAGCAGGCTGCATGCCTGACCTCACAACGCTGAGAGTATGACCTGAGCCAAAAATCAAGAGTCTGATGCTTAACTCTTCCAGAAATTAATATAGACTAAATTTGGCTGGGGAATGAAAAACAAGTCAGGGCTTGCAACTATCATAAAGTTCCATTGGTACCACTAGGAGAAGCTCTAAATTATTCTGAGAGATTAGATTTAGGAAATATATAGTTCCAGGTTCAAATTCTAGCTCTATCTACACCTCACTATCTGAGCTTGACTCATCTCTCTGAAACTCCCTATTTTCATCTATAAAATGGGAATAATTTCTCTCCCAAGCTGATATTAAGAATACAATGAAATAAAATATATATTAGGTACTAGCAGTATGTAGGTAGGCAAGAAAAGCTCCTTGCTTAAAACATGCTTATATTCTGATATAAAAATATTATTTTCACATTTTCTTTTGAAAGTATATGGTCAAGTTGTTATTAGAGGGTATATCAAAGTTTTTAAAAGACTCAGAGACTAAACCATGAGTTATAATATAAAGACTCAAAAGCAAAATTTTTAGAGCTAAATTTAATCACTGATTTAAGAGGTAGCATGAACTACCAAAACATTAAAAGCATAGTTGACAGTATTTATTAAATTATAACTTTATCATGTATATGCTTAAAATCAGCTTTGAGAGAAAAGAGAAAAAGGCAAATGGCAGCTGTGAATAAAGTACATTTGAGGTGGTTTAAGTAATTAAAACCCTTTTGTATTCATGGTAAATATGACTATATCACAAAACTCATAAGCAACTAAAAACACTATACACTAATCCTACAGAGCAGGTATAATTTCCCTATGCAAAAAAACCTGGGAGGAAATCTGAGAAAATAGATGGCCTAATTTTTTTTTACATTTGGTAAAATGTAAATGTCATGTCAGTTAGGTTACATCACAATTACCTGAAAATTAAGAGTCAACATGAAATAGAAACTGTACCTGAATATAAATTAAGCTTTTAAAAAGTAATTGAAAGGGTTCTCTAGTCACTCTAAGAAATATAAATTTGCTTTGGAATTGAAAATTTCCTTCGCTTTGTGGGAAACAGTCCTAAATAAGCTTATTATGGGAAACCCAGGAAATTCCTCTTTAATATATACTTTTTTAAAGATTTTACTTATAAGAGAGCACAAGCAGGGGGAGCGGAAAGCATAGCGAGAGGGAGAAGCAGGCTCCCCGCCGAGAAAGGAGCCCAGTATGGGACGTGATCCCAGGATCCTGGGATCATGACCTGAGCTGAAGGCAGCCTCCTAGTCCACTGAGCCACCCAGGTGCCCCCTTTTTAATATTTTTTTAATTGAGGAAAAGTTCTAAAGTTATTTTTAAAGAAAAGAATAACAACTACAACAAAAAAACTGGGTTGGCCCCTTTTTGCATCCTTCAAGCAAAAGTACCCATATTAAATCGATTTGTGTCTAAACACAAATCCTACTGCTTGAATTATCTATGTAACTTCATTTGAAGCCAAGGAACAGCTTAGTATCATTTCTGTGACTGGCATTTCCCTCTATTAATTAATGTCAAATAATCATTTCTGATACACAATTTAGCAACTTTATAGACTTTCAGTGTCACTAGTTGTCACAAGAATATGGGCCTACAGACCTTACTGGAAGGGAGGGGACAGTAAACACAATGCTAAGCCTTGGTGACACCTTTACCCATACTTGGTTGGTTTGAAACTTTATTTTTGAAATTCCTTATCTTTTTCGTTGTTGTTCTTTACTTTTTTTTTTTTTAAGATTTATTTATTTATTTGACAGACAGAGATCACAAGTAGGCAGAGAGGCAGGTGGCGGGGGAGGGAAGCAGGCTCCCCACTGAGCAGAGAGCCCAACATGGGGCTTGATCCCAGGACCCTGGGATCATGACCTGAGCCGAAGGCAGAGTCTTTAACCCACTGAGCCACTCAGGTGCCCCTGTTCTTTACTTTTTAAGAGAACAAACTTTCATAGGCAAAGCACTATCAATATTCACTGTATTAAAAGTACTGTGTTGGGGCACCTGGGTGGCTCAGTGGGTTAAAGCCTCTGCCTTCGGCTCAAGTCCTGATCCCAGAGTCTTGGGATCGAGCCCCGCATCAGGCTCTCTGCTCCGCGGGGAGCCTGCTTCCTCCTTTCTCTCTGCCTACTTGTGATCTCTGTCTGTCAAATAAATAAATAAAATCTTTAAAAAAAAAAAAAAAAGTACTGTGTTTATGTTTATCCTAAAGCTCAACTGACCAGACACTGAGCTAACCATCCTAGAGAAGCATGACTAAGATTCTCCATTTCTTATTCTTTTGTTGCTTAAAGAGTCCAATAAAATCACTTGCCATTTCTCCCCTCTGTGGCACAAGACACCTGAGGATGGTCCTCCTGAGCCCCAAGGGAAATGTACTCCATCTAATTATGCCTTTAATCAAAGAGAGAGAAAGAGAAAGAGAGAAGGAAAACAATGCCTCAACAACGTGGTTGATCAGCAATGCTTTCTGTGAAAGAGCATGATCAAAAGAGAAAGATTTCAGTCTAAAATGGAACTTGAGGGGGCACCCAGGTGGCTCGGTCGGTTAAATGTCCGACTCTTGTTTTCAGCTCAGGTCATGATCTCAAGGTTGTGAGATCGGGCCCCATATCCGGGCCTTACACTCAGAGCAGCAACTACTTGGGATTCTCTCTCTCCCTATCCCCGCAATCCCACCCTGAGCTCGTGCTTATGCTCTCTCTGATAAATACAAATCTTTAATTTAATTTATTTATTTACCAGGGAGAAAGAGTGCGTGCACAATCAGGGAGTGGGAGAAGCAGGCTCTCCAGTGAGCAAGGAGGCCTGAGCTGAAGACAGATGCTTAACCAACTGAGCCATGTAGGCATCCCATAAACAAAAGCTTTAAAATGGAACTTGAGGATATGAAATGGAAAACCCTGTGCATATGCCCTCAGAAGAATGGAACTTAAGAATCAAGGGACCGATTTCCACTAAATGTCTGATTTAGAGAAGACTGAGACTTATCTCCTAACCAATGAACATCCTCCCCAGAATCACTCCCAATTTTCAAGCCAACAAACTTACTGCTTGGGGTCTGGAGGGACTTTCCCCTCTTTGCCTTCTGGCTGGACTTTCCCCCATTTGCATATAAGTACACCCCACCTAAAACCCTCAAAAGTCTCACAAGTAGCTTGTTACAACAAGTGTTACCCCAAACTGCAATTCCTCTGCTATTCCCAAATACACTCAATTTTCGGTAATAAAATAAAACAAAACAAAACAAAAACATCACCAATGACACCTTAGGTTTGAATCCCAATTTTGCTTCTAATGAGCTAATAAAAGCAGGTGAGCATTCACTGGGCAAGTCAACTGGACCCCTCAGTGCCTTCGGTTCCCCCTACCTAAAATGATAATGTAACAGCAGCTACTTAATAAATTGCTTTTGAGGATTATGTGGATTATTATGAGAAGGACTCAGAACACCACCTGGCACATGATAAGCCCAATACGCATGCTAGCCATTACAAATCATCTTTCACTTCCAAGGACTTTCCATTCCACCCGTACTATGGTTGAAACAGGATCTGTGTTGATAACACTTGTTTCCAGATCTGTGTCTCTACATTGAAATCACCCTAATGATTGTTCTATAACTAAGAAATGTACTCAAATATAAGGAAACTATACTTAATTAAACAGATGACTTAAACATATACCTCTTAATTTATGTTCATGTCCTAGTTTCTACCCGTCTGGGGTTACATCATGGTTATTACTATTTGGTAATATAATGATATTTATACAATTAATTTATTTTAAAGATTTTATTGTTCAGTGATCTCCACATCCAATATGGGATTCAAACTCACACCCCCGAGACCAAGAATCATGTGCTTCACCAACTAAGCCAGCCAGGCACCCCTATAGTGCTATTATTTTAAATAAGACAAATTTATATATACATAATAACACTGACACAGAAATTACATGTAAACATACAGGCAACTGTAATGTGAAGAATGTTCTGTGAATAAAACAATGAAAAATACATCGACTGACATGTTGTTCTACCTAATGAGAAAAAATAAAGTAGGATACTTCTAACTCAATTTTCTTCACATCTTTGATTTACAACTTTTGAGCGTTTTCTTCTGACAAAGCTCATGTTGCAGTACCTGATGGGATCCGTTAATCAAAACTTCCCATTTTTGAGATCAGAATAATTTTTCCTAATTAACTTGTTTAGAAGGCGGCACAAAACATCTTTGCAACTGTTACAAGATTCAATTAAAAGCAGAGGAGTTGAAAGACCTCGTTCTGTTTCACTATATACATTATGGCATAAGAAATAAAATTTGAATACTTTGAAAATAAAAAGTGGTTTCGTTTCAACTTCAAATCAGAGAATTTAGAGACACTCAGAACATGCTTCACATTCTGACACAAGGAATTTATCCCGGGTTTAAGTTGATACAACACATGCCAAGGCCAAGAACCACGTCTTGCCAAAAGGAATAGTAAATGTTTGTTTTTCCTTTTCTCTCTATCCCTCAAGGTAACCTATATTTATCTCTGCTTCAAATCACTGTGAAAACTTTAACCACCTCATGAAACCTCAACGTGCTATGTAAACAATGATCAGATATATTATTTTCATAACCAGCCCTTGTAATTTAGTAGGAAACAGGACCCTTCATCAACAGAGACCTCAGTAAAAATAATGACTTAATTAAAAGAAACACTGAAGCAGAAGTATCACAACAAGCCAAAGATATCAAATGTACTGGAATAAACAAGTAATAACTAAATGCCTCTTATTTGCTATCCCTAAAATAATCACAAAGGCTCAAGAAGTAAGTGTATAGCTCCTGGTGTGGCAGGTGTAGACTTGCAGGACAGGGACTCAGGGACTTGAGGACAGCCACCATGGCAGCGTGTCTGTGGGGCCTGTGGCCGGCACAGAGGACAGCTTTCCTCTTAAAAATAAGGAGGTGAAAAAATAAGATGGGAAATAGATAAATAGGGTGAGTGCACATTATGCAATAATGCACTGGCATTTTGGGTATGTTAAAATAAAAATACATTCACAAGATAACAGCAGTATTTTACAAAAGGCTCTTTTATATTTTCAAAAGATACTTTAAAGAGAAAGTGTGAACCTGACCATGGCATATCATATAAATAAATCAGTGGACAAGTTCAAAGAAGTAATAACTTACACGTAAGACAATAAAGATTTTATGGAAAATTTGTGTGTATTTCGAAGCAGCAGCAATATTAAACACCTAATATCTACATTAGAGAAAAATCTTACGTGTTCCAAAGCATCTAGTTGCAAAGAAAGATAAACTCTAGATTCCACTAGGTTAATAAAACAAAATCTATTTAGTATATAAATAATGCTCATGAAACAAGCCTAATTTGTCTAAAAGATGTTTAAGTCAAAGGAATTTTACATTTCTATTCTATTCAAATATAATAGCATGAGTAACCACAATATAGTTCAAAACATGTCAGTTCAAAACTATCTTCTATTTTCACACTTTTTGTCTTATAATCTATGAAACAAAAGTTTATTTTCTGGACCGTAATAAAACTGCCATTTAATAAAAGAAAGAATTAGAAATCTAGATCAAATCACTTTTTTTTTTTTTTTTTTTGGTATTTGCCAGAAAGAGAGAACACAAGAGGGAGAAGAAGGTAGATGAAGAAGGAAGCCCCCCACTGAGCAGAGAGCTTGATATGGGACTCGGTCCCAGGACCCTGGGATCATGATCTGAGCCGAAGGCAGACACTTAACCAACTGAGTCACCCAAGTGTCCCTAGATCTAATCACTCTTTGAGTGACAAAGAACTGAAAGAAATTGAGAGATCAACTGTCTCCCTTTCACCCCTACTCTTGTTACACTAACTGAAGTCACCAATTCAATAATTATGACACAGTTGTTTCTTTTGAAAATATTATTTTATAATTAAAACCAAGACTTAGAAGTCTCAGTATTCATACAAGGCACTGGTAGGTCTAAACTTCCCCATTCATCTTTCCACTGAAATTCACCCTGGCCTATGACACTTCTGCCTTTTCAGTCCTTTTCACTTCTCAAGGAAGCGTAGCAAAACTGTGCTCCACCTCTCTGACACTGAGGGGTGGCAAATTTCCAGACCTTTAGGTCGAGGCCACAAAATGTCAAGTGTATGATTTTGCTTATAAAATTCATGTAACTAGCACCCAAAAGTCAAAACTGTTAAACGAAAGTCCTCAAATTAATCAATTCAAAACCAATTCAGTATCTTTAAATACTTCAGAAAGAAAAAAAAAAAGCAGTGAAGGCAAACAATCCTATAGGCTAGGATACCACAAAAATCAACCTTGCATGCAGACATATATTTAAGAAATCCTTCAAAAGTAAACTACATACATTTACAGTATATGGTTAAATTACCCTTAAGCCATTATTAAGTGCTAAATACAGCTTATCCTCCTTTTGTTCTTTTTGGATGGGAAGGCAGGGTGCAACTAGGACAAAAAATGTATTTCCATTGACTGTAGACACCCGTGAATCATTCATGAGGTAGCAAATAATGCTTAGACAACCTAATGCGTGGAAGCACATTAAAAATCACAATTTGTAAAATCTGCTGTTAACTTCTCTGGATTCCTCCAGTTTATCTGAGTCTTAAGCTAGCCATGGAAGTCTCAGTGGAAACATCTATATCCTAAGGCCAAAGAATCACAGAAAAAAAGAGAAAAGAAAAGAAAGCCTCTTTAATTATATGGATATGGGTAATTTCATAAATAAATGTTTAATTTATCCTTTACATCTAGATATGGTAAACAATGGAGAATAACATAAATGATCTGAGCTTCAAAAGTAGACTACGACGTGTTTAGTGGAAGGGCCTGACGTATTTGCTATTTTATCTTTAAGGAGATTCTGGCAAGGTCAACTGACTCAAATTCAACACCTATCTAGAAAATAACATGTGTTGTCTTCTAAATAACATGTGTCACTTTCCTTCCAAAGTGAGAGTGAACGGCTTAGCTAAAAATCCTACTATCCTAAAATCAAATGCCATGTATTCCTGAAGTTACTGTGGTCTCACTTATGTGAAATTTTGCTTACTACGGACCTTGTCCTTAAAGCTAATGACTCTAGTATCCAGATGAGTAAGAGTATACAGGCTTGAACTGAAATCTAAAGGCCGTCATGACAAGAACAAAGCAGGAAAACACACTCTGCTAACCATCTGTAAACCACTTCTCCCCATTTCCACACACATCCACCCGTAGTGCAGTACAGAAAACCACAGCTGAGAAATCAGAGTCCATTCTAACCTTCTCAGACAATTCCCACTCTGGTGCTATCTCCCCTAAGACATGTTAACTCAAAGGATTTATACACGGATAGACTGGTGATGCTTTTAATTTTAATGATTTCCCAAAAACTCCAGCTACGGCAACAGAAGTCACACTTAGGAACTCCCAATTAAAAAAAGTATTCTCGGGCGCCTGGGTGGCTCAGTCAGTTAAGCATCTGCCTCCAACTCAGGGGCTCAGGTCAGGATCCCAGAGTCGCAGCAGTAGGAAGTCCTGCCTCGGGCTCCCTGTTCTCTCCCCACACCCTCTCTCTCAAATAAATAAATAAATAAATCTTTAAAAAAAAAATAAAGAAAGAAAGAAAAGAAAGTGATCTCACAGTAAAATGGCTCTAAACTGAAACTCAACTTTCTTATAATCTAAGAAACAGCCTTATGAATTTGATTTAAAAACATGTTTTTATTATTTTATTATTTTTTTAAGATTTTATTTATTTATTTGTCAGAGCACAAGCAGAGGGAGTGGCGGGCAGAGGGGGAAGCAGGCTCCCCACTGAGCAGGGCGCCGGATGCGGGACTTGATCTCAGGACCCTGGGATCACCACCTGAGCCAAAGGCAGATGCTTAACCGAATGAGCCACCCAGGTGTCTCCAAAAAACATGATTTTAAATTGCTGTCTGTAATTCTAAATTTTGCTATTCCAAAATTTAAGTCAATCAGAAAAATCAGGCTCGCTCCCCTGTATTTCTGGTATGTTTTTCAACAACACTCTACACTTAACAACAACACTCCGCTTGTCTGTACCTATGGAAATAGCAAGGATATGGTTCTAAACAGATTCCCTAGACTCTGTGATTACCTCAACCTGAAGCACAGCACACTTACCTCAGGAAGTGTGTACCTTTCCCAGAGTCCACTTTGAAAGCCTTGTGAACTCCATACAAATGAAACATTTACTTACGACAGATAGCTTTTTGTTGTCATTGCTGGTGCTACAACCTCTACTACCGTGGACAGATTAAGACTTTTAGTAAGAAAAGACATTCACAAATCAATGCTCAGGTTTTTTCCTTAAAAGAAAAATCAGAAAGCCAAAATTCAATGTGAAAACACTGAGCAAGGAAATATGGAGTTAAGCCTGTAGCAATATTCCTTTTCCAGTTTAATAATTTGGGGTATTGAAAGTGCTAGTTTCCACGGGACTTAGCATAGTCTAGCACAATATAAATAATTAATAAATATTTCCAAAAGGAAGGAGAATCAGAAGGAAGAGTCATGGCCCAAAGGTAAAAGGAAGGAGGGGAGCGAGAAAGTAAAGAGTGCTGAATGAACTTAGTTTCATGGGGAAAAGTAGGCCAGTCTGTTTACACTAGTGTGTACATAAAAAAGGAGGAAAGTGGAATAGTAAAAATGCTTTCAAAACTGGCCTGTCATCCAAACAGTTTCCAACTGATGGCTCTGTGTCAGTAACACCCACTGCAAGGCAATTTCCACCTACCAGTAGGCCTGAGTTCAGCAGTCCGCTCTGCTCCCCGAAACCAGAGGAGCCTACCCAGGGAGGCTAGGGTTAGGATTCCAGCTCCCATAGTTAAATGACTGAGGGCATTTTGCCAGCTGTCAAAATATTTGTTACTTTCCAGATCACAGTGCCTACCATGCTGACATTTCAAGGAAACACCACAAAGTAGCAATACAATTAAATGTCCACAGATTTGGCCTAAAGCAAGATATATATATTTAAATGCTTTCAATGTTTGTTTATATTAATGCTGATTTTCAATGGCTCAGATCTCCAACTCAAATCAAGCCACCCTATGTTCAGGGGACTTTTAGACATCTCTTAGTTAAATCAGGCAGCCAATCATTCACCTCACATCTATGAATGAAGAGGGAATTCAAAACCCAACAAATACTCACTTGAAATGTACTTTCAACTATGTCATAGCTAACATGGACATAATTTCTTTTATGTCTTGAAATGCGTAATAAGATTTTTAGTATTTAGTACACAATAAAGTATATTAGTATTACAAGAAGTGTATCACACTTTATTGTACTTTGGACAACTTCCGTCTCCAACTATTAGTATCGAAGAGTTTGGCTCTAACTAGTGGGTGTAAACAATTCTTCACCCACTCCTCCCCCACCATGTTCTCCCATCCCAAATCTTCTGGCATACAGAAAACAGACTTAGAAATAAATACAAAGTACATATGATTCCACACTGAGTTCAATTTTCCATAGTGAAGAGAAAATTACATTTCAAGGCTATATTGTCAAACAGATTTATCTAATGTTTGCTCCTGTTTTGACTATCAATTCTAAGAATATTTTACTGGCTAACTTTAAAAATGCTTAAAATGTGAGAGTGGAATGGAAATACTGATGTAGCTATAGATTAAAAAGCACAGTTTAGTCTGTTAAATAAATTTTGACTTTTTAATTCAAACTACAGAATTCCCTTTCCATATACTCAAATCTGAAATTTGTATTTGTAGACATAGACACAAACCTGTTGAAAAGTGTGAGGAAATATAATCAATCTTGTTCTCAAATCAAAATTTTTATGATGTATTCAACAACACTGTCTTCAAAACATTTTGAGTCTTACATGTATAATATTGTGGACAAAATGTATTTTTATATAATGTCCTTCTCAGCCCCGAAAATAAACTAAATAAAGTTCTATTTGAAGTTCTGTTTGAACCAACTCTGCTCTCAAAACCATGCCACTTCATTTCTTAAATAATTAAAAATATTTTGCCAGAGATATAAATTATTTTACCTTTCAAGATAAGGATTCTAAGTAATTCTATACTCACTACATTTCATACAACCTGTTCTAAGAAAAATGATTCATCTACCAAACTATAAATGCCATCTGTAAACTATAATTTCTAATATTTCAAGGGATAAAGAATGCTGACTCATAGCATACCACATTTATAATGGAAAAACGAATCCAAATGGCTTTCCCCCATGTGCTTCTCCCCTGTCCCCAAAAGTGAGCATGAAATGAAAGTGCCAGGATAGAACTTCAGTTCCAACTTAGTAGAATTGTTTAGGTAGTCATTAAATTTCTAATGAATTGTCATGAAAGGTTAAAAGTTAGGACCTGCTAATGAAATAGAAGCAAAATAATGTTTGACTTTTAAATTAATTTTGAAGTCCTCACGTATCAATATGATTTTCCTATATTATACTTACTGCCACAAATAGGCTTGTATTCAGGGCCATTTAGACATAAAATAGAGCTTGGTGGTTAAAATCAAGGTCTTTGGAGTGGCAAATTGCCACTTACTTGATATGACCTTGGAAAAGTCACTTAACCTCTCTAAGCTTCAATTTCCTTATCTGTTATTCTAAAGATAACTCAAAAGCACTTACATAATCCCTGGCACACAGTAAGAGAGCAATAAGTAATAGCTGCTGTTATTAATATTATCAAGGGAATCTCTGCAAGTTGCACTTACAAAATTAAGTGTGAATAAGAAATAAAAGAAAAAACCCTAAAGATCAGACTTAATTCTTTCTATATATGAAAATCATGGTGGCAGAAGAGACCAAAGCCTGAAGAAAGATCAAAAAACAAAACATACAAAACAAACAAACCAAGAAACTAATAATAGCAACCAGTAACTTGGAACACCTAAAGAAAACTGCCAAGGACACAGGGAAATAGGTGGTCTGCGTATTCCTATAGCTGTATGTATGTATGTATGTATGTATGTATGTATGTATGTAAGCTCGATGGCCAATGTGGGGCTGGAACTCACCACCAAGGTCAAGAGAACAAGAGCAGCATGCTTTACCAACTGAGTCAGCCAAGCATCCCTCCTATAGCTCTAGGATAATGAATTTAAACATCAATATAGACGGTGGAAAAATGACCAAAAAAATCTCCCCAATCTAGAAACCGAAAACTAAGTAAGGAAGTTAAATTTTGTCTCCAATGACAGGTAGTGGGAAATTTTTAAATTATCTGGTTTTTAGAGATTTTCAATTCCCTCACCCTTCCAAGATAGCACAAAACCTATCCGATATGGTAGCATAATCCAGTAAGGAAGTAAGTAAGAAGTTCTCAGACCTGCTTCAGGTTTGCCCATAACTTGAAAAGAACCTTGTAGGGTAGTGACAAAATAAATACAGAATTGGAGGCATTATCCTCTGAATTCTAACCTGATTAAGCACACTTTTAGGACATAAAATATGCAACACAGGTAATTTCTCAGAACATTTAAGACCCACATACTTTAAGTACCTGATACAAATTAATTTCATCTTTAAAAATAAGTATAAAAACGATTTCTAGCTTTTATTTATAGAAGCAGAGTTCAATGACTCTGAATATAAATAAATTCTTAGTATTTACTACCCAATAATTAAGCAAACATTTATTCAGTCTTTCCCATATACCAGGTGCTATTCTACAAGTCAGGGATACCATTTTTTCACCAAGACAAAAATAGTCTCAATTTTCATGTAGCTTATATTTTCATAGGGAAGACTATAAAAAATAAGAATATATCAGGTGATAATAAATATCATGATAAAAATCTATCAGGATTGTGTGTTAAGAAGTGACTGAGAAGCTATTCAGACTAGTTGGACAAGAAAAGCCTGCTCATTAAATTTAAAACATTTAGTTCCATTTGCTGCCACAATCGACAGCAGCTATTCCTTTATTTATATACAAAAAGAAATGTAAACATTTGGCCAGGCTGGGACATTCTCTATCACCTCATTCAATGGGTATCTGTAAACTCTTCCCAAATATACACAGTAAACACTGATAAATGGTAAGATCACCTGACCTTCAAATTCATTTCTGAACACATTCCCACAGAATTTTTATAATACAACAGAAATGCTGAGAAATATACATTTTGTTTCTTATTTATGTTTGCTTTGTTTACAATTTATTTTGCTAAACTATACTTTTTAAATATTTGAGTTTACTTAAAAATCAAAATATTCCAACAGAATGACTTAACTTTGACTCACCTGTGCCTGTACACAGTGCAGAAGATCTATAAATTTGTAGCCAAATCCAAGAGAAATCTGCAATGCAAACAAACAAGCAAACATGAATCAAATGACACAGAATCCTCTCGGACTCATTAGAGTGGATGTGATTTTTACAACCAATATGAAAGTAACTCATTAATAACATCTCACCATTAAATTGCATGATAAATCAAGAAGTAGACTTGCTGCATTACTTCTGTTTGGTTAAAAAAAAACGTGAAATATGTAAAGCTTCATTTCATTGTGAATTATGAGGTGTCTAGTCTACAAATTTTGAGTTCCCACCATAATTCTTACTACATTTCCTTGTATCTGCTTAGGTCTCATCAGGAGCACTGGAAGCTGAGAAGCAGAGACCCGAGATCCCTATGTCGAGACCGCCTCCTTTGGACCAGCCCAGCATCCAACGCATAATAACACAGTGCATGGTAAATGTTGGCTAAGTAAACAAATAAATAAAACTCACATCGCAATCTGAATTTGATTCATAGTTTACTGTAAGGAATCAAAAGGCTCGAAACTGTCAAAATAAAAATCTAAGTCATAATTGTATAAAGAAGTTCAAAAGTGATGGAATAATTTATCTCAAGAAAAAAACGAGTAAAATAATGCAAAAATGCCATATATATATGTGACATATATATAAATATGCCATATAAGTCACATATATGAATTATATGTACATATATGACAATCTTAACAATTTATAAGAGCAAATGTAGGTAAGGAAGAAATGAGCATTTCAATCATGAAGGCACCTGTTCTTCTGCATGTATCTTTGAGAACAAAGACTTTGTAACTCCAAAGGAACCTGCAGCATTTTTTCTGATCCACACAAGAATCACTTCCACTGCACTAAAGAAGTTTGTTTCCAAGATGCACAGTGAGGAATACAAACAAGTACATGCTTATGTTGTTTTCTGTGTATTAATGTTTACTACTTTAAATCCAAAGAGGTCTAAAGGGGAAGGAAAGAGAAAAAAGTCCATTTTGAGTTTTACCAGGACCTGATCGGTCTGGAGATCTGGAGATCATCCAATGTAATGAAATGCAGCTAGGGTGTTAGAGATGATTCATGAAAAACAAAAAGAAAATCTGTATGCAAATAAGAAGTTATCACAGTAAGTAAAACGAATGGATTCTCCTCAAGTGGCAGTCAGTGAGCAGTGTGCAATAAACTGTTATGTAATAGGAGTCATCAATTCTTTCCGGCTCTGCTAGGCTAAATGTATTCATTATGCTGGCCTACTTAAGCCCATTATAATTCTATACCAACAACTAATTCGCTCAAGGACATCACACTATGCAACAATCAACAGCCAAAAGTTGTGATTATTAGTAGGAGTGATGTTATTAAACTATTACTGCTTGATCTATAATGTTCAGTAAGTTTTCACTCATGTGCTAAGAGAGTATGAGGAGAAGGTGCCAATGCACCCATGCTGAAAAAAGATATAGGACATGTAAAGGTGTCCTTAAGTATTCATAAAATACTTAAAAACATAGAATCACAAAATGTCTTAGAAGTTACTAAGGGAAAATCTCAGTCATTTAAGCCAGTAGTGCGGGCAGTAACAATTCTGCCAGAAAGCCACATCGCTCTACTCTTGACAGTTTTTCACCAAGTTCCTTCAGAAGTGCATTTCAAGGAAGGGAGAGGGGAAGAAGTCTTTCCTGATCCTGGCAGACACAAGGGAGGCAGGAACCTTATAAGAAAGTGTGGAGAGATACATGTCACCTTCTTCTTTCTTACTACCATTGCTATTTCCACGGTATGAGCTAAAAAAGACAAACTGCCTCTCCACAAAGCAATGGGTCACCATTAAAAGGCAGCATGGAGGGGCACCTGGTTGGCTCAGTCCCTTAAGCCTCCGATTTTCGGTTTTCAATTCAGGTCATGATCTGAGGGTGGTGAGATCGCTCAACCGTCAGCATGGCATCAGCTTGAGACTCTCTCCTTCTGCTCCCCCTGCCCCCAAACTCTCTCTCTAAAATAAGTAAATAAATCTTTAAAAAAAAAAAAAAAGAAGAAGAAGAAGAAGAAGAGAAAAGAAAAAGAAGACAGCATGAAACAGTGGAAAGAATCTCGTAGGGCTAAGCATCATCAGACAGACCAGTTTCGAAACCTGGCTTTATCATATAAAAACTGCTGCTGTTAATATTCTATCATTAGCAGCAGCTTAGGTATGTGACCTAGGAAGTGTTACTGTGGATTCAAATATAAAATGAGGATAATAATGTCCTGTTTGCAGCAGTATTAAATGAGATGATTACATAAAGCACCTGGTATACAGTAGACATTACATTTATCCTACCAAGTATATGATCCTGCTAAATTATGCTAGCTCTGACAGGTAACTCAAGGAAATGATGAAAAAATAGAAGCTTCAGGCCTGTCCTACCCTAAGTAACCAATTTTCCTTAGAACGTCCTAATGGCCTTATCTGCTCATAACCCTCCAGAGACATATAAACATGGAGACTGCTGGGAAATTTCTGAACCAGGGCTACCTTAAAACGACATCAACAGTTGGAAAAAAAAAAAACTACCTAATTTCAAATCTTACTATAAAGTTCAATTAAAACAGTTAGGTATTAGCATAAGACTAAACAACAGAAGAAAACACAGTCCAGGAACAGTCCCACACATTTATATCAATTCATATTCAATAAGGTCCCAGGTAATTTACTGAGAAAAAGTCAGTCTTTTCAACAAATGATGCCCAAAACTGTTATACACATAGAGAAGGAAAAAGAACCTTGACCTTTACCTTTACCTCGTACCATATACAAAAATTAACTCAAAATGGATAGGAACATATACCTAAAAGTAAGAACTAAACTACAAAACTTGTAGAAGACAATTCTTAGAGAAAATCATTGTAGATTAGGAAAAAATTTTTAGCTATTACACCACATAAATGCATGTATATTTTTACATGCATAAAATAAAAATGAAGATGATAAAAGAAAAAACCTGATAAAATGAAAAATGGTTTGGAAGTTTCTCATCCTATAACCCAACAATTTCATACCAACGTGTGTTTTCACTTCTCTTGGGGACAGAGGACCGTACAAGCAGTTGCGCAAGGATGATCCTAGCAGTTATGCTTAGAACAGCTGGAAAGTGCAAACAACCCAACTGTTTATCTTTGGAGGATGGATTTTCTAGAATGCAGGACACCATGCATTGGAATACCACTCGACAACAAGGAGTGAATGATTCATGGATGCAGCAACATGAACCTTAAAAACACGTGCCAAATCAAAGAAGCCAAAGATAACATGTTACGTAATTCCATTAATTTGAAATTTCTAGAAAAAGTAACACTACAGAGGGAAAAACAGGTTAGTGCCGTCCTGAGTTAAGGAACAGAAGTGGGGAGTGCCTGAAAATGGATACAAGGGAACTTTTGGGCTGACAGACTGGTTCTAAAACTAGACTGTGGGTGATGCTAAAGAAAGATGTGTAGGAAACACAAGGCACACATACCTGTGTATGTTCACTAAAACTCATCCTATAATACCCTTAAAATGGGTGCATTTCATGCTATGCAAATTATACCTCAATTTTTTCAATGCTAAAAAAAATTATAAATGATTTTTAAAAACCACTATGTACCTGCCCTTTCTTCCTAGGTGATAGTTACGATTACTGTGTCACTAAAGGACTGTAAGGGACAAAGGCAGTGCTATGTTTTGTTTTTTTTTTTAAGATTTTATTTGTTTGACAGAGAGAGAGAGGTCACAGGTAGGCAGAGAAGCAGGCAGAGGGGAAGGGGGAAGCAAGCTCCCTGCTGAGCAGAGAACCCGATGTGGGGCTCAATCCCAGGACCCTGAGGATCATGACCTGAGCCAAAGGCAGAGGCTTAACCCACTGAGCCACCCAGGCACCCCGAAAAAAGCAATTTTAGTAGCAAATGATGTAAACATCTGACAAGGAGAGCATCAACTTGGCTCAAGAATAACACATCATGACTTTGAGGCAAAAAATCCAGGACTGAGCACACATCACATGGAAAAAGACTGCTGACAGCATTAAACCTACAGATTGATGATTTTTCAAAAGGTAGCAGAGCGTTAGGAGAAGATAGGCTCCATACTCTCTCTCTCTCTCGATCTATCTATTTACATGAAGAGTTAGGAACAGAGCCAGAGGAAGCAAAGCAAGCTAGGAAGAAAATGAAGTGACATCTGCGATACCAACTAAAAGAGCATGTCGTGCGACCAGAATGAGAGATGGGCCACAGACTGCTGTTCTGGTGTACCAGCACCACCGCCATCATCATCGTCAATCACTGCTATTTCTTAAATCCTGCTGGCAGAGGGCTTTATATAAGTTACCCACTTTCATCCTCCTGACATCCCTAAGAGGCAGGTATTGCTACTCTCACCTCCATTTTGTAGATGCGGAAATGTAACTGACAAGTGAAGCACTCTGTCCAAGGTCAAGGGACTAATGCAGTGGTAGTACGATAATTTGTTTTCTTTTGGCTTAAAAACATAAAAACTCTCAAATAACTTAACAGACATGCCTTTTTAAAAAAATTTATTTATTTATTCATCAGAGAGAGAGAGAGAGAGTGAGAGAGCATGCACAAGCAAGGGGAGGGGGAGGCAGAAGGAGAAGCAGACTGCCGGCTGAGCAGGAAACCCTATCAGGGGACTTGATCCCAGGACCCTGAGATCACCACCCGAGCTGAAGGCAGATGCTTAACCAACTGAGCCACGCAGGGGCCCCAGAGAACATACCTTTAACTCAGCATGTTTCAAACTGTATTACATCAAGAGGAAAGTCATAGTTTCAAGACTTAATTATGAGAACTATTTCAGATTATTAAACAAGACACTGTATTTTTACATACAGTAAATGTATTACATACATTTTATATAATATAAAAAGGTAACCTAAAATATGGCTTCCACAAATTTTAATAAAATATATTAAATATTAAGCAATAAATATTAAATATGTAAAATATTCTTATTAATTACAAAATATTATAATATTAAGATCCCAAATTTGATGTGTTGCGAAAGTCTTAATAATATAAATAATGTATAAAGAATGTGGACTATATAAGGTTTAATTCTTTCCCAATTATTAAGCTGATGCTAAAAATAACACCTAGACTACTCAAGAATTTATAAGGTAACTGATTAACTTCTATATATACTTCAGACAGCTTATGTTTTCTTTGTTTAAAAGTCTCTACCTACCCTGCAGACAATGACTCTTAACTAATTAAACTCTAACAAATAATTCTCATTTTCCAAAGTCTTTTAAGAGGCTCAACAGTGTCATCTAAAGACTGCCTTAAAACAACATTTAGTTCATAACTTTTGTATTAACATTAATTGACCTTGCAATTATTCTTTCCAACTACTCATTCTGCCTATTATACATCTAACTTAAGGTTCTTAAACTTGAGGTTTTGCTTAGAGAAATCTTCCGTTTTTGAGAACTGGTACCTAAATTACTGAAGCCCCATCTTAAGATATTCTTTTGTTACTTTAATTCAGTTTAATAAAATGCTTTCAGTTCAGTTAATTGTAAGTTAAAACAAGTAGAGACTTAGATTTATAATTGAATAACTTCTACAGTAAATGTAAAAGTTCGAAACAAATATATAGGAAAGGATATATCATCAGTTTAAAAATTCCTAAGCAAAATTTAAAAAATAAATAAATAAATAAATAAATTCCTAAGCTACAGGCAGGTGCACATATATAATTGGTGTATAGGATATAGTGAAAAACAACGTACCCATCAAATTCATAAATCTCATATGATCATTCCTTTCATTTTTGTCTCTCACAATGGTCCTAACCAAAGGAAATAAAGCAACTACCATAAAACAGTAACTCTTCAAAGAATAGTATTCTTGTCCAGAGACAGACTTACAGGAAAAATTAATGTCATACGTGTAGCTGAATGAACATGGCTCACATCTGGAAGAGAACTAAAGATACTGATTTGGAGTCACTGGGGGTGCAGGGGTAAAAAAAAAAATTGTGGAGTCACTAACCTAAATATAGCATTTACATCCAAAGAAATGATTAAAATTACTTAGGGAGAAGACAGAGGCAGAAAGAAGACCAGCAAAGACAGGTCCTACAGAGTCCAAGAGGAGACAGTTCCAAGAAGAGAGTTCTCCATGCTACTCAGAATTCCACGGTTTCTACTTGCAAGCTGAACGTGCTGATGACCTTCCTAGGACAGTTTCACTGGAATGACAAAGATACAAAGCCGACTGAAGAAACTGAGAGTATTGACAAATGAATAAGATACAAGGATTTGGGCAGAGCATGTGCAAATGATTACTATCATTATTACCTTATGCTAAAATTAATCTTCCCCTCTAGACTGTGGGCTTCTTGAGGGCAAGGCTAAGGTTTCATCCCCCTTTGGTTAAGGAAACAACCTGCTGCTAGATTAGTGATTTTTAAACAACCTTCCTACAGAAGTCCTGGGGCTCTATTTAGGGAGCTCAGGCCCAAAATTCACACAATAATATAGTCTTTAATGGAATTATAGGAAAGAATAGAAAAAACAAGTTACTGAGCAGAAATTAATCTTTCTTAAACAAAGATAAAAGGCTCAGAGATGACTCCCAACCAAAACTACAGCATGCCAATCTGACAACCAATCGGTCTTCCCAAAATAAAAGGCAACGAGTAGAATTTTAACTGTTTTTCTCCCAATAATGCAGATAATCTTTGCCTGGGATGTTTCCTTTCATTCTCCTTAAAATGAGAATAGCTCCTGAAGCTTACTGTGTATACCAGAATAGTAGAGGATTTCCATATATTATCAGTTTATTTTTCACAACAAACCAGTCTGAGAGGAAATGTCTACCTTCCCTAATAAAATGTATACCCTGCAAATATCAACAGTAGAGGAAAGAAATCCACTTAGGGAGAGAAAATAAAATAGGATTGTGAACTCTTCTCAGAAACTTACCTTCTCCTGAGGTTTTCCTCCCTAATTAATGCTGCAATGACCACTCTGACGGATACAAAATAAGCCTACAACCCTTCCCTAATACCCCTGAGGACAATGCACACAAGCCTGTGTAAAACTTACCTCAGTACCTCAGTACAATGGAGCAACAAGAGGTAAGTAACTGTACCAAAAGCAACACAAACTACATAATCTGCCTGCACAGGGCAGGGACACCATCTTCACCCCCAGCACTAGCAGTAATTTCAAAAACCAGCCTCACAAGGACCAGCACAAACTTTCTGTCCCCCCTCTGAGTTTCTGTTTTTCTCTCTCAGGACAGGCCTCTTTCCCCAAATTACTGTCACCAAAGTCAGTTCCCACCTCCTAAAAGGGGCAGGGCGGG
The DNA here is from genome assembly GCF_010015895.1 of Lontra canadensis. Lineage (NCBI taxonomy): Eukaryota > Metazoa > Chordata > Mammalia > Carnivora > Mustelidae > Lontra > Lontra canadensis. The sequence continues at coordinate 18,088,150 of NW_022631031.1, read as the reverse complement.
GGGGGGAGGAGGGGGCACGCCTTTCAAAAGCATATGACCATATTAAGCTAATCATCATTTCAACACAATAAAAGCAATATTCATTAGCTCCCCCTACATACATACACACACATACACACACACAGAGTAAGAAGGAGGATAGGAGGGCGCCTGGGTGGCTCAGTGGGTTAAGCCGCTGCCTTCGGCTCAGGTCATGATCTCAGGGTCCTGGGATCGAGTCCCGCATCGGGCTCTCTGCTCAGTGGGGAGCCTGCTTCCCTCTCTCTCTCTCTGCCTGCCTCTCTGCCTACTTGTGATCGCTCTCTGTCAAATAAATAAATAAAATCTTTAAAAAAAAAAAAAAAAAAGAAGGAGGATAGGAGTCTTCTTAAAAAGATGTCACACCTATTTTATAACGAGGAAAAGGTAACACAGTTTCTGTAAAGTTATAGGACGTGTGATGGAGCTGGTGTCGAGCCCATGACCACCTGGCTCCCGGCATTAAGTTCGTACCACTCTGATCGCCTGCTAGGCAGCACCAATCTTTAAAAAAATAAATAAAAGCAAAGGGAAAAGTAGCTAGCAAGCCCTAAATGGTACTTTTCAAAAGCTGAGAACAGTTTACACATATGTATAATACATGTTCATGGTTGTAATCTTATGTCACAGGTAAGTTTTTAAAAGTAAAATTATAAATTTATATAAGATAGTTAAATGTAGCAATATTTTACAGAGTTCCAGCAAGAATATGGTATTCCAAAAATGAGTACCAGATTCCTAAGAAAAAAGCTATGCAACTTACTATGTTGGTAATTGGAGAGCTTATCCCTGGAGTACAGTTAGTACCTAGTCAAATGTTTATTGTCTGTCTGTATGATCTCACTGAGTCAACCCATGGATCCAACTGTCACTCAGAAGAAATATTACCAAAAAAGATATTTCATCAGAAATTTGCTTTATTGTGTGGGCCTACATAGAGTTTCCTGTTTTGTTAAAAAATTTAAAATGCAGTTTTTCATTTTGCTGCATGTCTAGGTTCTGACAAAAACAGTGAAGAATACTGGAGAAAATGGGAATCCTGTGGCATTAGCACCATTCTGAATAAAAATTTAGCTCTAGAAGAAACTTGAAAATAACTTGTTTTAACTACTCGTTTTAAAGAGGGAAACTGAAGTTCAAAGAGATTAGTACCTCACTAGTACCTGACAACAACAGTACCTCACTCCATCATCTTACTAAAACAGTTTCTATGAACCCCAAAACAAACACTACCCTAAAGACACTGATTTTCCCATCATATCTTAACTACTATAGAAATCATCATCAAATTTATGTGTCAACCTTCACATCACAGAAGGGCATTACATACACTAAAATGTATGAGAGGTAACTTAGTTGTGAATCTAGAACATGTAAGAAAACATCTAACAGAGACGCCTGAGTGGCTCAGTGGGTTAAGCCGCTGTCTTCAGCTCAGGTCATGATCCTAGGGTCCTGGGATCGAGTCCCACATCAGGCTCCTTGCTCAGTGGGGAGCCTGCTTATCTCTCTGCCTCTGCCTGCCACTCTGCCTGCTTGTGCACGCTCTCTCTGACAAATAAATAAATAAAATCTTAAAAAAAAAATCTAACAATACAAAATATAAATTAAACTTGAAAAGATCTGGAAATGAGTTTTCTAATATCCAAAATATACAGGGTAAGGAGGAGAACTACTTTTTGTTAAGTATCAGGTATCAGCTGCTGTGATACCATTGTTAGCAGCATTATTTTTACTATTTCCCACAAGCAGGTTTCATTCATATGGCATCTATCAATTCCATTTTGCAGGTGAGGAAACTAAGTCAGAGAACTTAAGTGATTTGCTGAAGTTAACCAAGAGGAAGAACTAGTAGTGGAATCTCTGTTCTTCTGAATTCAAACCCTCCTCTCTCCTCTGTTGTTTCCATCTCAGTTCCTTCTCCAGGGCTCCAATCCTCTGCACTTCTGGCCCCACCCACCATCTTCCTCCCCACCCAGAAAAAAAAATTTGGTGTCAAGGAGATGCTTTCTAACATCCAGCTATTACAAAAATAGCCACAAGCATCAGTCACCCAACAAATTCACTCAGTACGACCCAGTGAGCTGCCCCCAAATGCGTCACTAACAAGATTATTCAATTATCAGCCTGTTATATAAGCAAAGAAAATGGAAGAAAATACTACTATTGCAGGCTAAAAGACAGGTGTGAAGAAAAATTTTCAAGAGCTGTGACAAAAAGAGAACTTTATCCAACACAAAGAATTGAATTTAAAAAGAAAAGAAAGCAAATTCTAAAATCTAACGTGGAAGAGCTAGGAAAACAACCCGTGGTAGCTGAATTTTTCCTCCATCTGGGAGCCTCAAAGTCCAAGAGCATATAGAATGTCCACAAAATTTTCTAGTATCATTTTGTTCCGATGACAATCTAAAATTACTTATATGGATATGCTAAATCATATGGATAACCATTATTATCACTGATGACTTTCTGTCATTTCATTTCGGTACTCGCATTTATGCTTACAGGTGGAGTAAGACTAAGACGAGCATTATTTCAATGTCTTTCATATCAAGTCTTGAGGCACAAAGCTTCCTATTAGTTTAAGGAAAGACAAGTAACGGGAGAGATGTGAAGTATCTTCACACGAATAATAGGATATGCTGAACTCGATGGAACCTGAGCTCAGCGGATTGCAAGCAGCAACTCCGTTACGACCAGACAACACTGCATGGCGCTGGTAATTTAAATCTTATTTTGTTTTATAGGTCCTAATGAAACTAACACCTTTCCGCACTGAAAAGGAATCGAGTAACATAGACAAAAATGGAGTTTCTCAGAAGGACCATTACATCAGTTAATTCCTCCATGGTTTACATAATAAATATGGCTATGAAACGTAGATTTTGAAAAATCCTTCAGGTACAACTTTTTTTTTTTTTTTTTAATTCCGCTGACAGATCAAAATAAGGCCCTACCAGAGTGGTTCCTAAAATGTCTGTGTACAGCTCAAGAACAAAGCTTTTCCAGGTTTAAACCTAAATGAGGAAAAAATGTAGAGGTTTATTTTTCTAAAAAGGTAAATTTTATTAAATTTTAGCATTCTCCTTTATTATTAGATTGTGAGTTTATTATATTGTGGGGTTACATTTTCCTTTTTTTCTGAAATGGTGGTGGTAGCTCATGGTCATTTTTTTTTTTCATGTAATAACTTGACAAAATTCAAAATTTGGCAATCCTGTCATCAGTTCCCTAGATTTGGGGGGAAATTTTTTTTTTTTAAGATTTTATTTATTTATGTGACAGAGAGAGAGAGAGATCACAAGTAGGCAGAGGGGCAGGCAGAGAGAGAGGGGGAAGCAGACTCCCTGCTGAGCAGAGAGCCCAAGCCGGGTCTTGATCCCAGGACCCTGAGACCATGACCTGAGCCAAAGGCAGAGGCTTTAACCACTGAGCACCTAGGCGCCCGGGGGGGGGGGGGGGGGAATTTTTAATAATACATAAAATCAAGATCTCTAAGTACCACTGCCATCTAGTATGAAATGCTGTATTTCTACACACATGTATGCACACGCTCACATGAACACATGCACACAGAAATACAAATATAGGTACTCCCTTCTGGCACCATGGGGAAAAATTCATTTTGAGCATGAACTCCCAACCAAAAAGTTCTTGCTTCTACCCAAAGAAATTTTTAACGCTCCTCCCTAGCACAGGTCTAGGATAAAGAGCACTCCAGGCAGTCAAGCCACAACATAGTATGGAGATTGGAAGAAAGGAACTACCAACAGGTCCCTAAGTACTTAACAGCGGACGTTTTGCTGAACATCCTAAAATAAAACTACAGCCTAATAAGGTTAATAGTAACAATGGCAAGTAATACATAAAGACTAGAAACTGGAAGCCTCATGATAGCAATAAACGCTTTGCCACTCCTCCCACTGAGAAGTGAAGAGTAACTGTCCTCCTCCTGACACTGCGGTTGCCATAGTGACTGGCCTGACCAACACACTGTGGCAGAAGTGATATTCTGGAACTTCAGAGCTTTAAACCTGCAGCCTAGGACTTTGGAGCCCTTTATCTCAGAGTCTGAGCTGCTACATATGTCTGACTACCTTGAAACCACCATACTATGAGGAAGCCCAACCTAGTCATGTGAAGAGGCGGTAAGAAAAAGATATGCTCAGCCAGTCCCCAGCTGTCCCAGCTCATAACAGTTCCTGGTCATATCAGCTGAGATTCCACATCCCTGCTATACCCTGTCCAAATTCCTAACCCACAGAATTAGGAGACATAATAGTTTAAGCAACAGATAACTAGAATAAAAACTAACAGCTTTTCATAAATAGTAATAAAGACTTTAAAGCAAAAAAAGGAAATGTCTCAGGAAGACTAGCTAGAAACCACAATGGTATCAGACACAAAAGAGGATTATGGTACATAAGATAATATAAATCCATTTATTCACTTATCCAACAAATATTTAAAATACCAGGACCTATCAATAGGGATATACACAGGCTCTGGAGAGGTTTTTAAAAAAAAAAAAAAAAAAAGTTCTGACTTCAAGGAACTTACAGACTAGAAAGTATTATGTATAACAGTGTCTTCTTGTATACCTTTTTAATGTTTTTCACAAAAATAACATAATCAACAATTCAGATCAAACCACTATGCAGACCAACCTCATAGAGTGACTTGGGGGTTCCTCTATGAGACGGAAGTGAAGACTGAATCAAAATCCCACAAAAGGTCATTTGCAGTTTGCAGTATCTAAGCATGCCTTAGGTAACTATAGTATACAATAAAATGTTTGGATTCTCATTTCAGACTATAAATTCAAGGCATGCGTAGCTAATCCTTTTTATTTTTTCTTCATAAAGTATCAGGTTAAAGAACCTTTTAGAGCTATTATTACAAATGTGCCGAGGAGACTTTTTCTATTTTACTGCAGTTGAGATTCGGGGACCCAGAATGGGCAAAGCAAGCAGGTCAGCAGTAAGCTGTTGTTTTAACAAGATTTATTTCTGTCTAGGTGTGCTACAGTTTAAACAAACAAACTTACTATTCCAATGACTAAAATAATTTTAACTGCTTCTTTTATTAAAGCATAGACAATTTAACCTTTCATATTATTCTGAGGGTTCTAAAATTATTAGAACCCTCAGAATAATATGAAAGGTTAAATTTTTCTATTTACAGTATTTCTTTATTCAAATTTCACACGAGGGCAAAAAGAACACAAACAGAGAAAATTATTTTAAAAGGTTTTTTTTTTTAAACTAGGTATTTTTAAATACAGAAAAATGTTTGATCTCATGTTGTGAAAGAATGCAACAGTAAGTAAATATGTTCATGGCCTCTTGGCCCAAAGACCATACATAGCATGCCTTAAAATCATCAGCACCTAACAAACCACCTCTGTAGAGGGTACTCGGCAAATATGTATTGACTGATAACACATTTATTCAATACCCAGTTATTTTTTAAGTGTGCCCAATAAAAATAAGCAAAGCTATTTTCTGTCTCAGTAAATATTTGAGGCAAAGAAAAAAAGGATAATATTTTCAAAAGTGGCCACAAAGAAACATACCTTTCCATTTTCTCTTCAAAACACTGAAAGAGGTATGGTGGGGAGGGTATGTTAACAAATTCTATGTGCTCTAAACGTCAAAACAGTAAAGGTGTGACAAATAATAAATTATAAATGGCCCGTGTTTATCTTTTCTCTCATAATTTCAGTTTTAGCACATTACACAGTAAGTTGTCAAAAATTTTTTTTAAAACATGACACAAAAAAAGAAAAAAAAATCTACTGCTAAAAAAGCAATTCCTTAATATTTTAATCAAAATATACTATAAAGTCAAAATAGAGCAGTGAACGAGAATTAGGACTTTAAAAATGATAATACTAACATCTCATTATAAAAAGTAACAATTATCTGGGAGGAAGATACTCAAGAATATCTGACTCAACAGGTAGCTCATTGTTTCTCTCTTCTAGACTGCTTGGGAGGCTAGCATGGAATGAGAACTTGCGTCAGGAGACCTTGCCATCCTCCTAGACTTCCCTATAAGACTCAAGGCCAATCACTTACTATCTCCTGGCTTCAGTTTCTCAGTAAAAAAAACAAGAGAGTGGCACAATTATCTCCAAATCCCACTTTAGCTCTAAAAAATTCTACTGTCTTCGGGGTGCCTGGGTGGCTCCGTTGGTTAAGCGACTGCCTTTGGCTCAGGTCATGATCACAGGGTCCGGGGATCGAATCCCACATCCAACTTCCCCGCCTCTGCAGGGAGCCTGCTTCTCCTTCTCCCTCTGCCTGCCACTCCCCCTGCTTGTGCTCGCTTGCTCTCTTTCTCTTTCTCTGTCAAAGAAATAAATAAATCTTTTTTAAAAAAAATAAATAATATTGTTGTCCTCAAATAAAGGGCCATTAGTCGAAATAAATAGGGTCGGAAGACACCCGCATCTTTTATTTGCTTAATATTAAGGCACAACCATTTCCCTAATATTACATTAAACTTAACAAGTTTCAAACACTTAGAGATTATTTTTCTCTTATTTTATCTTTACAACAATTCTGTGAGGTGAACTTTGAGTATGTAATAATTATATGTACTAGGCAAATGTCAAAAAGGAGGTTTGCTGGGATTATGTGATTTGATTAAAGTCACTTAGCATCCCCTCCAGAAAAGCCTAGAAATCTGATCTGACTCCTGGCTTTGCTTAAACTTCCAGAGCAAGCCACTTTTAAACTACAAAATAAATTATATACCGGGAAGAAAGAAAAAATATGGTGCTATTTTTGAGTGGCTACATTGTTTCTTTAAATCTTAATATCCTAGATCTTAAATCCCCTAAGATAACACAATTTGGGGCCTTTATGCCTCAAAATTATTTTTTAAAAAATGCCATTGGATAAATGTGTCATAAAAATTCTGCCATATATCAAGGTTCCCTAAATTGATGTACATCCCTTGACCAAAAGGGTTAGTGGTAAAATAAATTTGAAAATATATGTAAATTAATAGTGTACATACACTTTTCGGTTTCATGTACTATTTTGCAAATGTGTTGATCAATATACATTTCAAACATTTTAAAAAATACCAACTCAGGGCACCTGGGTGGCTCAGTGGGTTAAGCCTCTGCCTTCGGCTCAGGTCATGATCTCAGGGTCCTGGGATCGAGCCCTGCATCAGGCTGTCTGCTCAGCAGGGAGCCTGCTTCCCCCTCCTCTCTCTCTGCCTGCCTCTCTGCCTACTTGTGATCTCTCTCTCTCTCTGTCAAATAAATAAAATCTTTAAAAAAAAATATCAACTCACACTCTAAAGCACTTTTATTCCAATGAACCCATCTTTGAAAAATTTCTGTACATTTTTTAAAAAAGAAAATCATTTGCTAAGCAAAAAAAAAAAAAAAAAAAACTATAGTTTTCTCTTACTTCCCCAGCATATATATATTTCCTGAAAAGGTGAAGTATCATAAAAGTGTACATTTAATGTGACAGTGTTTCTCTTTATTTTTCCTGGAAAGCTGCTAATCAATACTGTACTTTACAATAAACAGCAACTTGGAGTAGAGAAACTACTGCAAAAACCTTCTCAAAATCATAAAGTGTGCTCTTGGTGACACAAATGACATCACCTGAAAACATTACCCTCAGCAGTCATGCTCAACAATTACTCAGAACTGACACTGAAGGACTTTAGCAGAGACCACAATTCAGATAGAAGCATACACTTCGAAAAGGTATTAGCAAAAACATGTAATTAGGGGAAAATATTCATTACAGCAATAATATTTGAACCAATCTTAAAATATTATAAGGATTCATGTCTAAAATTGGGAGCAGGGGCGCCTGAGTGGCTCAGAGGGTTAAGCCTCTGCCTTCGGCTCAGGTCATGATCTCAGGGTCTTGGGATGGAGCCCTGCATCGGGCTCTCTGCTCAGCAGGGAGCCTGCTTCCTCCTCTCTCTCTCTCTGCCTGCCTCTCTGCCTACTTGTGATCTCTGTCTGTCAAATAAATAAATAAAATAAATAAATAAATAAAATAAAATTGGGAGCAAACATTTGCAAGTAAAGGGTGAGTCAAATTACTTAATCACTGGGCCCCAGTTAACCTAACAGTTAACATGGAAGTAACTATTGTAAGTGTGGGTTTTTTGCCCTATTTATAAAATAGCAAACTCGGAGGCAAAGGCTAATTAGCTAATCTGAATGTATCTTGTACTCCTGATTTTGTAACACTTGATGAATTTATTTAAGTCCCAAAGGAATGAGACATTTCTAACCCCTCCTCCAGACAACTATGAATTCTCTAATACAAATTAACTAAATACACTTTCTTCTTACTTCCATCTAATGATGTTTAGCAGGTCCAAAAATACTTTCAAATGCTTTTGGAAATATAAGGCAGCTTAGGAACTTGAGCTGTTTTTAGTAATGGTATTTTAAAAGTGGTAGAACTCACCACTTCAGGCAAAGAGGTATGACTTGTCACTGGTAATAGCGGTAACATGGCAGAGTGAAGAGAGCTATTTTGAGAAAATAAGAGATTGTGGCTTCTAGTCTCAAACCTCACTCTTCCCCTCATATACATGAAATTTAATGCTTATGTAATTCACAAATTAAATATGTTTAAAAATGAAAGAAACTACAGCAGAATAAGTTATGTATTCATTTTTAAAGTTACATCAAAAAAAAAAAACTCTTTTAGGAATAGAAGCAGTCAGTGTTGCCTAAAAAATTCTGATATTTCTGTTCTTCCTAATCCTTAAATGTTTACACAAGTGTCCCCCCACACACACCCCTACCCACTTCTCTCTTAAATCCATTTTAGAATGTGGAAGGTAATTCTCAGATACTGAGTAAATTTCAAAAGCCACTTCCTTGTCCACAAATACATGAACAAGTCATATTTTAAAATAAAGCACAGAATACCACAAGAAGACTCACAAAATCTGTCGAAGTATAGTATGCATCACCAACCTATAGTTATCCTATTTTTAGCTGTGGAGTAAAAGCCACCTTTGTGCAAATGAGTTTAGACTCTAAGTGCCCGATTAAGGAAGATGAACAAGTCTAAAAACCAAGACTCACTTATAAAATAGCAAAAGTAAAAATGTGTTCAGCTATTATGATTATTAACATTAAATAATAAACATTAAAACACAATTTTTAAGAAAAGAATAACTAGAGGAATAAACATTTATTGACCCGGAAAGATGGTTACAGTGTATTGGCAGATGTAAAAAGCAGGCTGTAAAAATAAAATATAACGTATGATCCACCCCCACCCAAAGAAAAGAGAAATAACAACTAACAGCATTTTTTTTTGGAAGGTCACATCAAAAAAATGAAACTACCCAAACTCCATGACACAATTAGCTTCTATAAGGGAAATAAGTGAAGAAATTTGCACTCTGCAGGCTGCTAAAATGGACCATTTATTCACCCTCAGTTCATTTTCAAGTATAACACTGGAAGTGAGGGCCTTGAAATGCTCTTTGAATATGTAAGCAAGCAGTATGTATTTCCCGAGAGTAAAACAGAACTTAAAAAAATAAGCCTATGGAAAAGATTAACACTCAACATTCTGAAATTTTTCATCAGTAGTTTAGCTTCTTTTTTTTAGAATATAAAAATTGTATTTGTGTGTGTGAAGAAGACCGCTGCCTTTCTCAACTGTATTTTTAATAACATGTCTTCTAACTCTGAGAATTTAACCATTTCTCATTGATGAGCTCTCTTCAGACAGATTACAGAAACAAAGCTCTGGGTCCGTAACCAATGCTTTCCAGAGGACACAGCCTTCAGGTTACCGTTCCTTTTAACCAAAATGAGTGCAGAAATGATAAACCCATGCGGACTGACACTGCTCACTCCTACACATCAGAGCCTTTTAGTTGAATGCCTAAACTCCAACATGTTCAATAAAATACTGGTAGGTAAGCGTGGAGTGCTAAAGAAGATAACGCATTGTGCTTTGTAATCACTCCTTGATCATAACTTATAGTAGAAATCAGGTAAGACACTTGACCCTGATTATAAAGGACTGATCATCCAACTTGCTGTTAATGTGAAAGTCCTTCCATCTGTGATTTCTTCTTCCTTTATTTTGGCTATTTCTTTGGGTACTGAACACCTCCAAGGAAAAGAAAGGGTTGAGAAAATGAGGTAAAATTCCAATGTATGAATTTCATCCCCAGTAAAAGCACTTAAACAAAACAAACAGAATGATCTCGTAGAGACCTAAAAGAAAATACACTAAAATACGAAGTGGTTGTGTGAGGATGGTGCCATTGTGGGTAAATTCTTTAATGTCCACACCTTCGAAATATAACCGTATTACCAATAGTTATATTTAGACCGAACAATGAAAGAACTGTTGAGAACATAAGTTAAAACGGATGATTTCAAGTATTTTTAACCATCCTGGGTTTATTTTCTGTAAGATAAAAGGGAAGTTGCCGATATAACTTGGCAATGTAAACAAATACAAAAATACCTCAAAGTTATTCCTTTCTCATTGTCTGTTGTGAAGGAAGGGAAAGGAATAAAGGAAATGAAAGCAGTGAGAACACACTCACAAACCAAAACCACAAGAAAAATAATCTAAAACCAGACTATAGGAGGCAAGAGAAAAGCAAGACTCTCTACATAAGAAGTGATTTTGCAACACTAATAGGGCAAACCCACATTCCTGCCACAAGCCTCCTGCTTTCAAACAGGCCACACAGCTGGCGGTCTTGAAAGCTTTCCAGATAGGAACCAAGATAGTAAGAGAAATCAGTAGGTCCCAGGACTGAGCTAAGCCTTCATCTGATTCTGATGAAACACCGCCCTGCTGGGCTATAATATTAAGGCAGCCAGAAATTCAACTAAATAGATGATTATAACTTTCACGGAAAAAGCCTAAAGAAACACTGCTTCGAAATGGGCCTTTTTAGTTAATCATGAACTGTCCGAAGTATTGAAAAGTACGTGCATGCTTTCTAAGGAGAAAAAGATAACCACCTGACGCATGACGGAGGGCGGAAGTGGCACCATTTGGGGAAGTAATTCACAGGTATGCCTCATGTAAAACCTGCTCTTGGTAAACTATGTTTGTATAACCATTCAGAGTCTAGTTTCCTCTTAAAGTCGAAGAGAAAGTCTCTAGATTTGGAGCCTGAACTCCGTTTACAAGGGCTCAAGGGTTGTTTACTGCACTGTTTTAAAGACACCACATCTTCACCAAGTCTGGGGAGCATGGCCTATGAAACTATCTCAACCAACTCCAAGAAGCTAGACACCTTCCCACATAAATCCCAAACACTTTATCTCAATCCCTACAGAACTCTCTAAAACAGCACTCTGTTTTTTTTTTCTCAGAACATTCAAGAAATTACTCACTCAAAAGAGATCTGAGTTGGTTTACCTGAAGAGCTGGCAGTGCGACATCCATTTTCTTCCTCACAGAGGAAGTAGTGATACTAGGACATTCTTCACCAAACAGGAAGGAAGTAAAACAGCTTACTATTGTACTAGGAATGGCATTTCTTTTTTAAGCTATAGTGTACCTCATAAATTGGCTTCCTAGATAATGCTTTCCTCTAAGTTATAAAATAAAGTTTTGACAGGAAGGCAGAATGACAAAGCAGATAAACCTATCTATAAACTGCCAATAAGTTACTTACTTCATCACATCACCTAAATATAGCACTAAGAAAATCATCATGTTTTCCATTAAATATATACTGATAACCCATACCACAATATTTTTGGAATGGTTCTTACTGAAATCTGCTTTCTTCAATAATGTCATTGTGCTTCTAGATCTTAGTCAAGACTATTAATATGAGTTCATTCCTATCATGAAGATTTGATACTTAAGATAAACAGTAGTGATTATTATAACACAAATGGCATAGATAAATGTTATGAACTTCCTGGGGCATCTGGGTGGCGCAGTCTGTTAAGAATCCACCTCTTGGGGGCACCTGGGTGGCTCAGTGGGTTAAAACCTCTGCCTCAGCTCAGGTCATGATCTCGGGGTCCTGGAATTGAGCCCCGCATAGGGCTCTCTGCTCAGTGGGGAGCCAGCTTCCTCCTCTCTCTGCCTGCCTTTCTGCCTACTTGTGATCTCTGTCATATAAATAAAATCTTTAAAAAAAAAAAAAAAGAGAGAATCCGCCTCTTGGTTTCGGCTCAGGTGCTGATCTTGGTTGGGGTGGTGAGATTAAGTCCTGTGTCCAGCTCCACACTTAGCACTGAGTCTGCTTAAGACTCTCTCTCCCTCTCCCTCTGCCCAGCCCCCATGATCTCTCTCTAAAATAAATAAATAAATAAATCTTTAAAGAAAAAATTATGAGCTTCCTTTTCACTTAGAAAGCAGTATTGATTCCAAGTACAGAAAACCACAGGCCTCAGTAAGCAAGACACCAACTATTTATGATTACAGGCAATACTATCAGAGCAATAGGAAATTTACTAGTATTATTCAAAATGTTAGTTGCTAGCTCCATTATTATATCCATGCTTTTCCCTTTAGTATCCTCATCTCTGAGAGGTTTTAAGACATAATTAAATTTATATAAGTTCTGGACCTCAATAAACCAATGTTCAAATACTGACTACGGCCATTTACCATTATGTATGATCCTGAACAAGCTAATTTAAAACCTCTCTTCCCCTTAGTTTACCCAACTGTAAAATGCGAATAATATGTACCATGTTGAGTTTTTGAGTGTATAAGAAAACAGAAGAGAAGTAGAAAACCATGTATGGAAGGCTCTGGCCCACAGCAGGTGCCTAGTAATTACAGCAATGACTATGATCTTTACTCAAGTTGCAGAGATCAACCAACTAGCCAAATAGCTACAAAAGTGAAGTGCTCAGGAATTTCAGGAAGATTTCAAAGAATTTGTTTTAAAAGTGCTTTTACCCTTGTATTTCTAGGTGCCACAAAGCCACATAGCATCTCTGTCATTAGGCTGTGTCATAAGACTCTTCTACTAGATACTTTCTTGACATTAGTGAGAGGCAAGCCACTATTCCATCACTACTTAAAACCCAAGGATGGCCAATTACTGAGTCAGATTTAACTAATTTGTAAACTACTCAAACTATGTTAAACACTTTGGGAAGCTCATCAAATTTTTCAACAGCTAGTCAGTGAGTATTTATTGAGTCTACTGTGTATACAACCTAGTACTGGAAACTTGGCATATACGTCAATGATCCAACATAATCCGTGCCCTCAAAGAGTTTACCATCTATAGGAAATAAACAAACGAGGAATTAAAGAAAAATGCAGGAGAGCATAATATTCTTAGTATAACAGTTGGCTGAAGATGGTTATGCACAGTGGTTGGTGGACAACTGATGCTCACTAGAAAAGCTTCTTTGAGTCAGGTTGTTTTTTGTTTTTTTTTTTTTAATGTTTTAAAAACAGGAGAGAGGAGCACCTGGCTGGCTCAGTGGGTTAAAGCCTCCCCCCATCGGGCTCTCTGCTCCACGGGGAGCCTGCTTCCTCCTCTCTCTCTGCCTGCCTTTCTGCCTACTTGTGATCTCTGTCTGTCAAATAAATAAATAAAATCTTTAATAAAAAAAATAAAAATAAAAACAGGAGAGAATAACACGGATGACTAATAGATGAGAAGCAGTTATAAATATAAATTACAATTTGGACACTGAATGTAGCAACAGTAAGAAAGCTCATCAATGCAGGATGAAACGTAAGTAATTTTCGCAGTGAAAAGCAATCTTTTCCTGCGGTAGGAAAAGAATAACATTTAGCAAACTTTTAAAAGTTATTGATTTTAGAGTGGTAACAGCCTAACCTGGAAATTTAATACAGTATCTTAAATGAGTATTGAGTACATTAACCTCTTTGCTATTTATTCAAGCTGGGGTGGGGGAAATAATTTCCTGGGGATACTGAATTTATCACCAAGACCAAGTTTCTATAAAACAATGGGTAAATCCAATTACTGATTATAGAGTTACGTTTTTTCACTCGGTAAATACTGCCTACCAAATTATCTTTAATCTTTCTGTCATCTGGTGTGAGCCTATGAGTGTAACTTTCAGATTTTCTAGGAAAAAATAAAATCCAAAAAAGGGCCAAAATTTAAAGAATAACATATATATATATATATATAAACACACACACACACACACACACACACACACACACACACAACTGTTCAAGTATTACATGGCAAGTTAAGTATTTCCATGCAATCCTGATCCTCAGAAGGGATGAACAAACGTCCCTGAGTATTCAGGGTCTCACTTCCTTGGGCCCAGACCTTCAACTGCGACCATGACTGGTCCCACACATCCTAATGAGCTCTGCAACTACTGTTTTTCTCTCTCTCTCCCGATCTGTCTTAAATAATAGAGCAGTCCATTTCTCAAGGCTGACATTCATATGTCTGAGATACACATTCTTAGGACAAAATATACCAAAATAAACTGGTGATTATTTTTGAATTTCTCTATCATCCGCATCCTTTCAATATATATGGCATCTAACTCCAAAAAGATATGCTGACGTTTATCTTCTCAATTTATGTCCAAAATCTAGAACAAAATTCATTCCTTTATTCCCTATAAATTTATCAAGCACCAGGTGCCAGAGGGTATAAAAAAGTTGTATTAAAATTGTCCTTACTCTTACAGAATGTACTCCATAAACCAACATTCTCTAAAAGAAAATTAATACCCTTTCCTAGTCATTCCAAGGAGATTTTGCCATCCCTGGAACTTGCTCCATAGAGAGCCGGAATAGGTCTTCTGTTCCCAAACTTGGCCTCAGATCTGGAGCAGCTCCTCAGGTGAAGTCAGTTCTACCTTTCTCCCTTTAATGAAGTTATTATTTACTCTGTTCTTTTTAGATTTCCCTTTTAGGATTATAAAATAAACAAATGTTCATTTTGAAAAACAGAGAAAAGCAGGAGAGAGAAAAATATGTTCACTACAATCCCTGCACCCCTAAAACACCTTTTGTTAATATATATAGTTCAGCTCTATTTCCATTTAGTGTATTTGTTCCAGTGTTTTTCTATGCATATCTTTATTACATGATTAGATTTAAGTCTAAATAACCATTTACTACTATGTTATTTTACCTTACTATTATTGCCGTTGCTTTCATAAGAATATATCAGCATTTACTTGAACCAGTTCGTCCCTATTTAACAGTACTGTTTCACTGTTTACAGAAATAGCAAGGTGGAAATCTTTGTACATAAATCTTCATCTAGATATACGAATACTTCCTTGAAACAGAATATTAGGAGTGGCATTCCTAGGTCAAAGGATATGACTGACTGACTGTAAGGCAAGGCCCCTGATCTCTGAAGCCAAAGTGATTTTCAGAAAATACAATTTATGGGGCACCTGGGTGGCTCAGTGGGTTGAGCCCCTGCCTCAAGCTCAGGTCATGGTCCCAGGGTCCCATGGTCCTGGGATTGAGCCCCGCATGGGGCTCTCTGCTCAGCAGGGAGCATGCTTCCCAATCTCTCTCTGCCTGCCTCTTGGCCTACTTGTGATCTCTCTCTATCAAATAAATAAACAAAATCTTAAAAAAAAAAAAAGAAAGAAAATACAATTTACACCACAAACTAGTAGTTCATGAATATGTTCTTTAATTACAACCTAGTTAACGAAGGGCAGACTCGTTCATTCATTTTACTCATTTGATAGGTAGATAATGGCATCTTACTACAGTTTTCACTTGTATTTTTTAAGAATCTAATCTAATTTTCACAGATGCTAAAATGAAACTTAGCTTTGCCCCACAATCTTTGCTATGGGTGGTCCATTAACTTGGTCTAGCAGTCTGGTCTTTGTGGCCAAAGCTTAGTCACCTCTACGTCATCACCTCATAAATGGAAGCCATCACCACCAACATTCTAAGCAGCAGGCTCTCCTCCCCAAGACATATCTACCATACTAGTGACAGAGACAACTCAAATGGAGCCACCAGCAAACCAGCATGTACAACTCTTTACCTCTTCCATAACTAACTGGCAAGACAGGCCAGAAATTTCGCTTGTCTTGATTTCCATAGAAACTCCAACTGTTTTTAATAATATTTGTCTCAAATTTCCCTTAGTACCTATATGATATACTTCAATGTACTACTATTTTCAAAGTTGCATAGTACTTATAACACAAACTGCTGAGTCTGTGTGTGTGTGTATGCACATAAATTACACACCTTCTTACCTTTATTAAGTTCCTACCCGATACACAGCAGTCACACATATATGCAGAAAGCACACATGCTCTTACCCTTATTATATATGTTTTCTCACAAACACATAAAAGGATACAGGTATTTCACTGTTACTAGTTCAAAATGGTGACAGCAATAAAACTAATACAAAGTCATAGAAAACTGACCCTTCTGTTCTTCAAACAGAGAGAGAAAGAGAGAGACACAGAGAAGAGATAGAGCACGCAGAAGCACAGTGTTGTAATCCTTGCAATTATACAGAGAACTTAAAGTAATTGAAGGACATATCTTTTGAAAAATTATCTGTAATATGGAAGGTTCACACAAGGAAAAGTGACAGCAAGTTTTTAGTTTTAATTTAATGTTATTTATATATGATGAATCAGGAAGACTGCTGGCCATATCCAAACATATCCAATGTTGAAGAGTTAAGCCCCAAAGCTAGTGAAGTGCCCTTGTGTAAACTCACTCCTAGACACACTGGTAGCTCTAAGCTATTTTCCCAACCATCATGATCTCCTAGATGGGTAAACAGTAGAAGAGGAGAGGTGGTAAGAAATTTAACTTTCAGCGATTTTAAACTTTCAAGTAAATTTCTTGGTAGTAGTCTATAAACTCAACACTGATTTACAAAAGGCAGAAATGGTCTTTAAAAAATAAAAGGCCTCAGCTACCTCACTGAGGTTCTAATAAATAACTTATTTACTGGGTTTCTCTAGAGACGGCACTCTTGACAGGACAATCAGTAACTCACTCAGTTCTATCCCATACCTTTGCTTTAGCTTTCCTTTCCCAACCTCAAAATTTTCAATCTCTATTACAAAATTACATACATTCTTAAAGTTCACCCAGAGAGGTTAATACATTCTGCTTCATGTCATCTTTTTCCTTACAACACAAGCACATATGACCAGTCTTCAAATCAACAACAATCATGCCATCTATTTGTTTACATTTGGAATAATGGTATTATGTAAGGAATATACCTAAAATAAGTTCACTGTGCCCGGTAAAAGAATACTGCAGTATGCCTCATAGATGTACACCTACATTTATCCTAAAATTCTTATAAAATCCATAATCATTACAATCCATTCAAATACTGTCCAAAGGATACCTCAGACCTTTCTAAGTACCAACCTGCTTTAACTGATTATATTTCAAAGATAAGTATTCTAAACAATTCTTCAACCCATTCTCTGTAATAATAATAACCAAAAAATAGTGGACCAATCACACTGGCTGGTAGAGTTAATTCAGTTAAAAGCCAACCAGTTCAACAAAGCAGCAGTACAATCTGTCAGTTAAAAGCCAACCAGTTCAACAAAGCAGCAGTACAATCTGACAGTATGAGTTCACGAGCAACCAAAACATCCCAGCTAAAACAAACCTACTAAACTGTGGAAGGAAACCTACATGGATTTCCAAAGTCATGTTTAGTCTCACTAGAGAAAGCATTCATACATTAGATAATATGATTAAACAATGATGTATTCAAAGAGGTGAAAAAACAGAATGAAGATAGATAGACAGACAGATAGGTTTTTAAAGCTGCATTACCTACCAAGTGCTTCCAATAATCCTCAGTCCTTTGGGAGCCTGCATTTTAATGAACCAACGACATGCATCCCAGAAGGCTCAACCCGCATTTCCTGATTTCTATGACAAAGATTGTCATTAACTTACCAAGATCACCAGGAATGCAGTACCAGTGTGGCCACACTTAAATAAACCTTTCATCTACTTGAGCAAAACACAAACACTATGAAACTGGTATGGCAAGTTCTACAACTCAGCACTATTATACATTAGTTTCAGATGAGACCGCCTGACTAATCAGCGTACCTGAGACTCATATAGGAAAGCCAAACACGTGGAACTTGCACGAACTTGGAAAAACAAGAACTGATCAAGTCAAGCCATTTTTAGTAGAATAACTTACATTAAGATCATGAAAACCAACCGATGAATAAAATTCTAGATCAAGTCCTAGAGATAGTTATGTCACTGCTGTATTTTGAGGCAAAAAAGACCTTGATTTTTCAGTGAGAAAGGTCATTACTGAGTTCTTCTACAATTTGTAAATTTGTGAATAAAGATCTTTACCATCTTAAATTCCTTTGAAAATTCCCTTAAATAAAATTCTGACTGAAAAAAGTAGTTTCTAGAATATTGCACTTGTCCTTATTGTAGGAAAAATTTTATTAACTTCAGTGATTAAACAAGCAATCGAGGCTCGCTTTTAAAGACAAGGATTAGGAAAGAAACCAAAACCAAACCTCGGCAGTATTCAATTAATATCTATATATGAATAAGCATGTACATTTACATTCAATATTTTTTCATTCTAGAACATAACTTTCGTAAGTCAATCAGAGACAATATGAGGAAGTTGAGAGGCAATGTGGGGGGCTTGGGGGGTAAGAAAGGAATAAAGGAAACAAGATGGGATCAGGAGGGAGACAAACCATAAGAGACTCAATCTCACAAAACAGAGGGTTGTGGTGGGGAGGCGGGTAGGGAGAGGGTGGTTGGGTTATGGGCATTGGGGAAGGTATGTGCTATGGGGAGTGCTGTGAAGTGTGTAAGCCTGATGATTCATAGACTTGTACCCCTGGGTCTAATAATACATTATATGTTAATAAAAAAATAAAAAATTAAAAAAAAAAACTTTCAGTTTGCACCTCCCTGATATAAAACTAGATACCCTGCCAGAGTAAGTAAAATTAAAAAGGGAAAAAATTAGTAAGACTGAGAATACCAACATATGGTAAGCAACTAGAACCCCTATACATTGCTGGTAGGAGGGTAAACTTATACAAACGCTTAAAAAAACTGATTGGCAGTACCTATGAAAGGTCACCATACTTTCTTCCCAAAAGAAATGAGTGCACAAAACATAGATAAAAAACCACGGGAGCACCTGGATGGCTTGGTCAGTTAAACGTCTACCTTCAGCTCAGGTCATGATCTCAGGGTCCTGGGCTCTCTGCTCCACGGGGAACCTAACTCATCCCTCTACATCTGCCCCTTCTCCCACTTGTGTTCGCTTGTACGCTCTCTCACTCTCAAACAAAATCTTTAAAAAAAAAAAACAAAAACCCTAAAAACAAACAAGAATGTGTATAGCAGCTTTATTTATAATAGCCAAAAAATGGAAATGACCCAGATGTTCATCAATAAGATGAATACATGAATTTTACTATATTCACCTAACGGAACATTAAGCAGCAATGAAAAAAGAATCCAACACAAACGCTACAGCATGGATCAATCTCACAGATGCAATACTGGGCAAAAGAAGCCTGATACCAAAAACTACATTTATAGGAGTCAGTTTTTATAAAGTCTAAGAACAGGTAAAACTAATTAAGAGGGGACAGAGATCCATCTATGGGGATCAAGATTGGAAAAGTAGTGATCTCTGAGGGGACACTAAGGAGATGGGGCTCTGGAAAGATTCCATGTATTGATCTGGGCAGGATTTACAAAGATGTATGTATATTTACACATATGTAAAAACTCATCTGAGTCACAGTCCGTCTTGCCACTTACTGGCTTCCTAACCCTCAGTAAGTTTTAACCTCTCCAAATCTAACATATTTCCTCTCTAGGATGGGGACAATATCTTTGATAAAGGATTAATATTAACTTTATAAAACACTGAAAAAAACCGTAACTGTTATTATCTCATTTCTTATTTGCATCAAAGGAGGACCATGGTGAAAGGATTTATGAATGTCAATAGTAGAAAGCACCAGCTGACCCTTATGGAAGAAAAAATGAGACACAATAAATGAAAACCTGTACTAGTCCAATGTTATACAGCATAAAAACAAAAAGTTGAACACAACAAAAATTAACGTGCAGTCCCAAGGAAAAAAATTATATTTATGTAATCTTAAAGATTATGAATGTGAATAATACACCTGGAAAGATTTCTAGTTGAAGTGGTTAGATAAAATAAAGCAGTTCTAACATCTAAAGTTGGTTATTCAGTCATCTGAAAAAGGGAGTTATGCAAAGCAAATAGATAAGAAATTAATACAGCAATTTCTTCTCTCTTAAACAAAAACTTCCAATAAGTTAATTTACTTTAAAGCCTCTCATGCTCTCATTCACTTCAGAAGAGTCAGCATAGAAAAGAGTTCTAACACGGAGAGAAACAGTTCATTTCAAATTGCTCATGAGGCATTTAATTATAAAAAGGAAACTCCATGCTTCAATTACAACTTTGGCAAAATATTACATTTTTAACATAGTAATTCCTGGATTTTTTCTTACAAAAATGGTGAAAAGTAACATTATTATCACTTACAAACTATTCTGCATATAGAAACAACAGCATAAAGTTGTGTTACTCAACAAACCAAAATAGAATCTTTTACTGACCAGTGTGATGCCACGATGCTAAAGTAAAAAGCTTAAAATAACCCAACAGGATAGAGTATAGCACAGAAGTAATCATGGTCATTTCAATCTGTGAATTTTTACTATAGCTTCTACAGGTCTTTGAATTTATTCTAACTCAAAATTCTACCTTGCCAAAATATAAAATGCTACTACAATTTTTAACTACTTTTAAAACCTCCACAACTATATAAATTGTATACAGATATTTTCCTTTTCACAATTCTTTTCAGTTCACTATGAAAATGTGTAGGTCAAAGTAACTGTGATATTCCTACCATAAGCTAAAATGTCTGAAACTACTGCTATGTATTAATTTGTGTCAACTTTTAAAAAACAAAACACTTTGATGTTGTTTTTATATCTACATTTTTTTCTTTCTGGCATTCAACGGCATATCAACAGAGAAACCAAAGTAAAAATCAGACCTTATCCAAATTCATTTTAAGCTAGGCTTTAATTTTCATTTAAGCTTTATCTTTAAGTACTTTCATTTAAATTTTCTAAAGCAAAATCTCATTCAGTGAGGCAGCAATCAAATATATTGTTAACAAAATCATTACGATGTTATAGTCCCAGGAAAGGCAGTATGAAAAAATGCATTTTCACACAGAGACAAATTATAGTTTTAAACAATAAGTCATGACTTCTATCATGACATGAATAGAGATGCTCGAAAACGTTAGACTGTAAAGTCCCTTTAAGGTCAACAGGATTTACTTTTATCTTCCCAGTTACATGAATTCCTTTACTGAGGTTTCAAAAAAACAATACTTATGAAAAGCACTCCCTATGCGATAATGGAAGCCATCTTAAGACCTGCAAATCAACTATTTTACTAAAAACTCAAGTATATAGTAAACAGTAACTGCAATTCAGAAGGGGCTGGGGATGAAGCCAACACAATTGCTTGTAGCTAAAACTGGACAAAGTAAATACTCCCATTTTTTTTTTAATCTCTAGGAATTCAAAAAAAAGCTAGTCAACTTTTTCAGTTAAAAAACACAACTACACTCGTGTTTCAGCAGAGAGTATCTGAGCCAAGTTTAGCCTACTGTGAATTAAAATGGCTTGATTTGTAAGGTTTAAAACTTACAGGTTTAAAACTATGCTCAATAAATTAAAAGAAAACCACCTACACTTGAACATGCTCCACAATATATTACAATATGATTCTGAGTCTATTTCAAGAATGCTGGTCTGACTAAAACTTTTTCCCAACTTATTCCTCCTTCTAGGTATTAAAATGAGTCTTTTTCTGTGGAAGTTAATAGAAAATTCTGCCAAAATCCCCTCTGACTATTTTAGTCGTTAGGTTTTATTGTTGTTGCTGGTGTTTGGGGAGCAGGTGGTGAAAAGAATACACATTAAGGTATACAAGATATACTGCAATTTAAATAGATTTTACAATAAATATTGATGCTTACATCAAATTAATTTTTTCCCATTTAAAAAAGACTCACTCCTGACCAAGGCTTGTTTTGGTGCTAATCTTTAAAGATCAAACTCCAGGAGTCCGCAGTTCAGGGAAACTCATGCTTTACAGAACTGGACATGGTTGCTTAATACAGAGTAAAAAGCACTGTAATCATCCCGTTGGAGATAGGGAATAAATTATTTTTATTCACAGAGTACAGTGCCTACATTTTACAGTTAATATCTCAGCTCAACTGAGCAGAACTGAAAGGTAAATATTAGCTTCATTTAACGAAGAAAGAGAGAAAAATTGAGTTTAAATAATCTCCCTACAGTCTCGTTGCTATGGGCAAAGCCAAGATTCGAACCTAAGATTTCATACTCCAAATTCCATTTTCTATCTCTATCCAACTCAGTATTTGGTTACAGCCTTTGTCAAAGAGCTGGCAGGACTGGTCTTCTCCGACCGCTTGCAGGGCATGTTCAAAGACTGGACTTTTTTTATTAGCTGACTGGAAGAAACTAAGACCCAGAACCAAACTGCACAAAATCAAGAATAATCAGAAGTGTTCGCTATTACAAGGACATGTATCTCGGGGTGCCGGGGCTGTAAGATCACTCCAGATTCCCTTCAGCTCTGCACTGCTCGGGGCCTAGTAGGATCTCCTGAACCCTCCCCGGAGCAACAGGGAGCTGTAAAAACTACTCTGTCCTCAGCACGGGCCTGAGGGGTAAGCTTCTTGCTCGGTAACAGCGTTCATTTCCCTTCTCCAGCATCACAGTGAATCATCTGGTCAGTTAGATTCTTTCTCACTTGCTGCCAGACAATGTAAACAACCATATGCAAAAATTTTACCCAAAATTTCAAAATTTCACAGGGTTCCTGAAGGGTCTGCTGTTTACCAGGGTGCCAAGGCATGGAGGTTTGAGAACGACTGTGTGGATGCCCATGTGGACCCAGTCAACAAACCCAGTACACTGATGGTGACCATGATGTGCACTTGTCAATTCAGCAGTCCGAAAAGCCACCCAGGGCCCTCCACCAGCTGGCTCAAACCAAAATTCTTTGACCTAATACTGGTCAGTTATGCTGTCATGTAACAAATGCTATACACAGAAAATATGCTCATTAATTGTGAATTTAACTTCTTCCACCCTTCCTTTTACCATTTCCCCTGTTTCTTATCAATCCTTTCCTCTTTTGTTACTGCTACTACCCTAGTCCAGATCTTCATAATTTCACTGTTCAATAACCTTTTTTACTGATCTCTCTCATCTATACAATCTCTTCCTTACAATCTTTAAAATAGCTTTTATCTCTATGTTGTGATCCGAAACAATTCTTAACACCTCTCTCTAAATTATAAGGTCTAATTTGTCTCCCTCCCAATTTATTTATCCAATCTAATTCCTACTTGGGATGGATACCAGAGAAGCAAATCAGCCTCCCTAATTAAACAATCACAAATAGGACCAAGTCAGCCCTCCTGCTTCCTAACAGTGTATTTGTCAGCTTGACCTCTGATGGTGTCAACACATGTTATTCCCACAATAAAAACTCTCAAGATGGGGCACCTGGGTGGCTCAGTGAGTTAAACCTCTGCTTTCGGCTCAGGTCATGATCTCAGGGTCCTGGGATCGAACCCCGAGTTGGGCTCTCAGCTCAGCAGGAAGCCTGCCCCCTCTCTCTCTGCCTGCCTCTCTGCCTACTTGTGATCTCTGTCTCTCTGTCAAATAAATAAATAGAATCTTAAAAAAAAAAAAAAAACCTCTCTAGTGCTCAACACTGTTTATGTAATTAAGTTCCAACTCTTAAGATGACAGTCAAAATACTCCATGATCTGGCACAAACTGTCTTTCTTGACTTCTTCTATTACAACTGACAAGCATCCTGTTCTCCACAGGACACTGAGCTTCTGGCCCTTCCTAGTAGGGATCACCCTGGCCTTCTCTGGATCTAGCGCTCACCTTGGATCCATACCCCCTTCTCTCTACCTATTAATATCCTTCTCAGCTTTCAAGGTTCTGTTCCTACTTCATCCTTCCTTGACCTCACCTCTGAGAATCAGATCTCTCTAGTCCGTGCTTCCACAAAACTCTCTTTATACTGCTTATCAGATACTGTCTTGTATTTTAGTTCTATTGGTCCACACATCTTATCTTCTCTTTTAGAGCATGCAGCTCTTACAGGCAGGGGATTCTGACCTGATCTTTCTTTCAATCCTAATAACTCACAGAACAGAACCGTTCTTGAAATACCAGTTATCATAAATACCAATAAATGAAATATACTGGATATATATTCCATTTTATATTTATATTGGATATATAAATGGATCCTTGGGAAAAGCCATCAAATACTCTACCTGGTAGATATGGTGAGAGATAAAATAGTTAAAATGACAAATGTGGGCGTAATCAGCTAACGCCCTTGCCCAATATAGTCCTTCTGCCCTTCCGACATAAACCACCATCATTTTCTCAGCCACCCTAACACGTTCCAGCTCTGCTCACACTGCCCCCCGCCACTTGCTTACCCTTTCCTTCAACTTCCACAATAAGCTTTTTCTGGAATGATAAAAACACACTCACGCTTATACCACAATGTCTGTTCTCTAGAAAGCAGCCACTTGCCTGTGACCAGCTTGGAGCCAACTGCTACTAATAAGCGTCTGTCAATTAAAACACTACACTAAAACACCTGAACAGATTTTACACTAGATTGGAAAGGCTTGTTGTTGTTTAATTGTGGTAAAACATACAAAGCATAAAACTAGTCATCATGACCATTTTACAGGTGTAGTTCAATAGTACTGAATGTGAATGTGCATTCACATTATTGTCCGACCAGTCTCCAGAAATCTTTTTGCCTTGCGAAATTCAAATTCTACACCCATTAAATAATAACTCCCTTTTCCCCACCCCTCAACTCCCTCCTGCCTCTGGCAAGCACCATTTTATTTCCTGTCTCTATGAATTTAACCACTCTAGAAACCTCACATGAATGGATTCATTCAGTATTTGTCTTTCTGTGACGGACTTATTTCACTGAGCATACTATCTTCAAGGTTCATCCATGTTGTCAGAATGCCCTTCCTTTTTAAGGCTAAATAATATCCCATCGTGCACACAGACCACACTGCATTTATTTCTTCATCTGTCACGGAGTCGCTTCCACCTTTTGGCGATTATGAATAATCATGAACAATGCTGCTGTGTACGACTCAGGGTTTGTTTTAAGATAACTCAAAATCACTCTTGGTCGGGGGCGCTGCAGGGAGAGAGGACAAAGTTATGTCAAAGGCAAAGACAGTTATCTTACAAAGCAGGTGAAACTGAAAGACAAGTGCCCCTCCCAATACTGGTGGAGATGGGTTTAGACACCTAAAGATGTCAAGGACCAAGAGCTGCTAGCAAAACAAATTAGTGCTTAGGGCTAATATAAATACGTGAATATTTTTTAATACATGGTATAGACCCAATATTGACAACTTTAAGAATGACAGCTGTGTACATGTGTACACACATACACGGCCTCTCCTCCACTGCTGAGAAGAATAGCTAGTTATACTCAAACAAATGAGCCCTTGCTATGGCTTGTCCTGGAACGTATTAGAAAAGCCTTCCTGGACAAAAGCAGCCCCTTTAACGCTGGCACTTGTGTTATTATATACAGGGCTCATATTTTCCATTAGGCAATAATACTGTCTTCTCTCCTCTTCTTCCATATTGCTAGCTCCTCCCATGAACTCGAACATAGCTCACATTCTTGGCCCCTAATTTCCAGGATAAGAGGGTAGAATTCATTCTTGATCCAGGAAACTTTCTGCTATAGAATGAGGATTTGTGAATGACTGTACACAAAGCTGGATCCAGGTCACTCACACTCAGAAGCTGTCACACTGCTTGCCTCGCAAATATCTAGAAGAGCAAGATGGTAAGAATTCCTGCCAACAAATCCCTCCCAGGATCCCCTGTCTGGTCAGCAAAAGCATGGAAGGAATGGGCCTGACATAGGAAAGAGTCTGGACTCAGCTTTCCAAGAAAGATCTTTCTGAATAAGGCAGCAGAGCACACACTCTGGAGGCAGCACTGAGATTCGAACAGTGGCCCTCTACATACTAGCTATGGGACTTTAGGCAAGTTACCTAACCTCTATGTGCCATCTGCAGAATAGAGGTAATAACCATACCCTCCTCACAGTGTTGCTCTCAGGTTCCAAGTAAATGAGTTAATAGTAATGAAGCACCCAGAGCAATGCTTGTCCCAAGGTGAGCACTACAGATACAAGTGTTTGTAAAATAAACAGGCAGTTTATGTTCTGTGAAAACAAGTGATACTGCAAAGACACAATGAAGTCCTGGTACTTCAATTTTTAAATGTGTACATCCCTCAATATACATGGGCATAGCCACAAATTAAATTATTTGTAACTAAAAAGTCAGTAAAACTATATTGTGATGATGCATGCCCAGAAAAAAAGTTCCTTCATTGATTTAATTACAAATGAATATTCTTTAAACAAAGAAAACAGATATTACTCATGAATGTCTATTTAAAATATTTAAAATATTACTTGATATCTTCATATTTGTTTATATTTTTCTAATTAGTCAATTCCAGCTTCTGGCAAAACAGAGCAGGAGAAATAAGCTAGGTGACTTTTCAAAACACTGGCAGATACATACAGAAAGGACCTGAGGCCTAATTTTCCAATACTCAAATACTCATTTAATAATACATGTTCAATACCATGTTGTCTCCTCAATGTATTTTGTGCAAATGCTGCATTTCAGTTATACAAAAAAATTTAATTCCGTACAAATCTCTTTTTTCTATGTCAGTAACTTCCAAACTATAGCCAATAAAAAAGCTCCTAGGATATGGAAAGGGTGGCTGCGTTATGGACACTGGGGAGGGTTATGTGCTTTGGTGAGTGCTGTGAAGTGTGTAAGCCTGACGATTCACAGACGTGCATCCCTGGGGCAAATAATACATTATATGTTAATTAAAAAAAAAAAAAACAACAAAACTCCTAGGATTCTTTTCTCTTGAAGAAATTAAAGATTTTTTTGGAATGACACTAAGATTTGAATGACCCTAGGATTTGAAGTATTTTTCAAGTCTGTTCTTAACTACTATAGATTTCAGTAATAAACCTGACATGATACAATATCACTGAAAGAGTATCACATACAGAAGAAGTTATCAAAGTAATTTGTTTTGACAAACAAATGACATTTAAATTAAGTGCCTTGTAGTTTTAAAATACAAAATATCCAGGGGCACCTTGCTGGCTCAGTTAGTTAAGCGGCTGCCTTCGGCTCACATGATGATCCCAGGATCCTGGAATCAAGTCCTTCCCACATCCGGCTCCCTGCTCAGAGGAGAGTCTGACTCTGACTTTCCCTCTCCCTCTGCCTGCCGCTCTGCCTACCTGTGCGCACACGCGCTCACTCGCGCTCTCTCTAATAAATAAATAAAATCTTTAAAAAACAATAACAATAAATAAAAATATCTAATTTTTTTAAAAAAACTTAACCACATTAATGCTGTCAACTTTGGGATCTTGAAAATTAATGTAATAGAAAGCAAAACAAAACAAAAACCCTCAAACAGTCCCTCAGGGCTGTAGAAAAACCAAAATTTCTCTTATTAGCTTTTGTAAGTCAATTCTAAACATCTAGGTTTCAGGAAATTCAAAATAATTCTATAAATTATTTTCTTAAAGTTTAAAACTTACAAATACTGCTTTGTGTCCTTCTTAACATCCATACCAATTCAAAAAAAATTTCATGTTAAGACCTTTTTAGTTTGATACATTATCATTACTTTGAGGGAAACCTAAATAAGTAAGCTTTTTTTCTCTGATTCTACATCTACAAACACATTTTTTGGTTTGGTTATCTTAAAACTAATCTAATGCGATTGCCAGATTCTCATATGCTGAATTACTACCAACCTTATAATTCTAGATTGTACTAGGTATCACATATGTGCCAGAACACACAGTATATAACATTAATACATCATTATTCCATTCTATTTGGGCTTTTTATTTTTGCATTTTTAGAGGGGGAAGGGGCAGAGAGAGTTTAAGCAGGCTGCACTCGATCTCACAACCCTGAGATCATAACCTGAGCCAAAATCAAGAGTCGGACAGATGCTTAACCAAGTGAGCCACACAGGTGCCCCTTTGTATATTTGTTTGTTTAAAGAAAAAGATAGATATCTCCTTAGCCCACAACTTACATACTTTTCTCCCTCTGCAGTTAAACACACACACACACACACACACACACACACACACATCCCATACATAGTTAAAAATCTCTTCTGGAATATTGTTTTGCTAAGCAGGAAAATTTATGTATGGTTGATTCCAAATATGCTTTTTTTTTTTTCCCAAATATGCTTTTTAACACTTATAAAATATAACACCACTGGATAAAGTACATGAAAGTACTATTTCAGAAATAACAGCCTATAAGCCATTAACCATTAACTTATATTCTATTTCACTACAGGCACTAAGCAGAAAAGATAAATATTTAATATCCTCCTATGGTCAATAAATTTGAATTATTTCAACAGTCACTGCAAATACATTAGCAAATGCCTCTAGTTATATCCCCATAGGTTAGTAAACAATTTTCAAGGGACAAAGTCACTAGGAGAATTGAAGTTTATTCAAAGCCTCTGATCAAATACTTCTTTAAAATTTATGTTTTTGTGGGGCGCCTGGGTGGCTCAGTGGGTTAAGCCTCTGCCTTCGGCTCAGGTCATGATCCCGGGGTCCTGGGATCGAGCCCCGCATCGGGCTCTCTGCCCAGCAGGGAGCCTGCTTCCCTTCCTCTCTCTCTGCCTGCCTCTCTGCCCACTTGTGATATCTCTCTGTCAAATAAATAAATAAAAATCTTTAAAAAAAAATTTATGTTTTTGTGAATAAAAGCAGTGCAAAATTTCTACTTGTGCCCTTATGCCCCTTCTGGTCCATTAAGTTTCATTGTGCCATATGTAACACCCTTACTAGAATGTCAAAAATAACTAAAATAGTGGATGAATCTTTCCATACCATGAATACTTCAAAGATGATCCCCAAACCCAAGTAATCGGTAACGATTTACATTGGCATATTAAAACCGGGACCCCTGGGTGGCTCAGTTGGATAAGCGTCTGCTTTCAGCTCAGGTCATGATCCCAGGGTCCTGGGATCAAGTTCCGCATCACGCTCCCCGATCAGTAGGCATCCTGCTTCTCCCTCTCCCTCTGCTGCTCCTGCTTGTGTTCTTTCTCTCACTCGCTCTCTTTGACAAATAAATAAATAAAATCTTGGGGCACGTGGGTGGCTCAGTGGGTTAAAGCCTCTGCCTTTGGCTCAGGTCATGATCCCAGGGTCCTGGGATGGAGCCCCGCACTGGGCTCTCTGCTCAGCGGGGAGCCTGCTTCCTCCTCTCTCTCTCTGCCTGCCTCTCTGCCTACTTGTGATCTGTCTGTCAAATAAGTAAATAAAAATCTTAAATAAATAAATAAATAAATAATAAAATCTTTAAAAAAGAAAAAAAAAAAAAAACCCCAGGCAACCAATGCAAAATTACGAGGAAAAAAGATCCCTATCTTCTCTTTCACTAAGAATCCGAGTCTTACTTGAAGCTTTTATTACAATACAGGGTTAAGAAGAGGCACCTTGCTGGTTAAGTCAGTCATCTCAAGGTTGCGAGTTTGAGCCCCAAGTCGGGGGTAGAGTTCACTTATAAAATAAATAAATAAATCCAGGTTAAGAAAAGTGAAGGAAGATACTGAACTTGAGTTCCATTACACCAGATAAAATGGTCTTCCTAGAAAAATGTGTTTCAAGAACCCGGTTTAGGTTAATTGTTTGGAACCTGGGACACTCTCAAAATGATAATGTTATATAAATGGTTATCACACTGCCTCAGACCAGCAACAAAAGCCTTTTTAGTACATATATTCTATTTGTATAGCACTAGAGAATGCTTACAGTTCTGTAAAAGCTAACAGCATGAGTAAAAACATTTCAGCAAGAAAACTCCAAGGGGTTTCGGGCATCTCCCTCCCCTCCAGCAGTGGGATAGAGGACAGGCCTGCCTCCCCTCAGCTGGGGAGTGACAGACCACTGTGTCTCTCTCCCACAGAGTGGGGCCAGAGGGGAGGCGCCCTGGGATGCAGGAAATGTTCCAGGACAGGTAATGGGCGGGGAAAGGGGGGACGGTTTAAGCAGGGCTGAAGACCAGGACAGAGACTGGAGATTTGAGGGCAGGTGCTAAGCTGAAGAGACGACCATGGGTAAGAACAGTGTGTGCCAGCAGAGCTCAGCTGAGGAGGCTTTCCAGCACCCCGGCCAGCCTGCTGACAATCTCTCATCTCACCCCACCTGCTACCTTCTCCCCAACTTTCACTCTGCCTCTGGCCAGCTACAAAACAGAACACAGCCTCTCTTATGTCTCCATTAACAACACATCCTTTAGATCTCCAAGGATTTTTTACTGCTAACAACACAACAGAGTGTTAAATGGGCTCTCTTATGCATTGATTAATGGTGAGCCCTTTTTTTTTTTTTTTTTTGGAGGAAAAGGAGACTCCATTCCCTGAAGTGGGACAAGCTGTGGAGTGGAGGAAAGATGATGGCTTCTCTGGGGACCAGGGCAGAGATAAAAAGCGGGGCTGAGGGGAGCGGAGCTTCTGACAGCAGTGGGGAGAGAACTCCCAAACTACCCTAGGTCTTACAAAACAATTCAATTATGTAAATCCAGAGCTGCCTATTAACAAAACTTCAGCCATCTGAAAGACAAAATATGGTTCTGAATAGTATAAAAAAGAAACACTTAGCTGTCTCAAGAAGACAGTTAATTTATTTAATGTAAAATGTGTCTCAAAGTGGAGTTACTGTTAACATACTCTTTTCGACTGCTGATGCCAAAGCTGCAGTCTTGTAGTAAATTACAGTGGCCAAGATAATCTAGGAGTAATTTACCGTCCAAGTTCTTTAATCACACCTGGAAACATTTAAGCTTGTCATGCCATGTATGCTAATGGTTAGGAAGCGGGGCCTGTAGATTAACCACATCTGAGAAGTTAAATTATCATTTCATACAACTCCAAAGGATCACAAATAATGCAATATGGTTACTCCCCAGGGGTAAAAAGGCAATGTGTGA
The DNA here is from genome assembly GCF_010015895.1 of Lontra canadensis. Classification (NCBI taxonomy): domain Eukaryota; kingdom Metazoa; phylum Chordata; class Mammalia; order Carnivora; family Mustelidae; genus Lontra; species Lontra canadensis. The sequence goes on along the minus strand of NW_022631031.1, from coordinate 18,056,910 downwards.
CATATGGGAATAGAGGGATAAATAATCACTCCAAAGACCTTCAGAGACAAGTTTTTTCAAAGAATTTGTAAACGTGCCATGCATGGTTTATAAATTTTTTTCTCTGCTCAGGAGTTGTCTCCAGTAATTTTTCAGCCAGATAAAATTTCAAAGCATTTTTTTAAGAAGTATACTAGTGTAATTTTTTTCCATGGGATTAACAGCACATGCACTCAACCACTGCCCTCACGAACATTATCTTCTCTCCTCACTTGGGGGAGAAGGAAGTACCACAGAACCCAGTGAGCTTACAGAAACAATTAGAAGCAGTTTGATAGCAACTAAACATTTACTTATAGAAATACATATAATGCTTGGACCCAGTCCGAGTAACTTGTAAAATCCTATTCAAATGACGAATCACTCATAATTTAGATTTGTTGAAGCTGTAAACTCCTAAATGTAACGCAAGTATTGAATCCCTCTCGCAAATAATCTATGATAAACGCCAACTTATTTTGCCTACTATTTTCTGCGAATGCTCTCCAAATCACAGATTTATGATTATGATTATTATTCACCAGGATCTGAAGAAATTCTATTCTAAAACTCTCAAAATTTTTTAAGTGACTGAGACAAAAGAATACAGGTGCTTTGCCTAAGTGTCAAAGGAGACAGCAATAAGCAACTTCAAGGTCACGGGCCAGTCAGCAGAAGCAAAGAGGAGGCGAGCAGGTGGTTAGGACCGAGGCCCCATGTCCACCATCTTCTCCCACACCAAACCGCAACTCCCACCCGCCACTGCTCATGCCCAAATACAAAGAATACAATGTTTGCTGTTTTCCCATGAAATGACACTTCTAAGGGAGTTACCCTCACTATGAAGAGTTAGAATCCGGGGTACTGTACATACACCACTCTAATCAAGAAATAATCAAGTTATGTGTGTTCATAAACAGCTTGACATGGTTTCTTCAGACACCGGGAAGCGTACAGAAATCTACAGATGAAATCCTAATTGTAAATGTTTAATAATAAAACGTTACTCGGGAATTGAACATTTTCACATGTGTCTCCTTCAAAGCTGTAAAGACCCTGCTTTTCTGGCCCTCACTCTGGCCCCACCACTGCACCTGCCATTCTGACCTGTAAAATGACTTTTTAATAACTGTTTACAGCCACTGGGTGTAAATATCAAAGTGCTTGCTAAACATTAATTACTTCTCGTAACATCCCTATTTACAGAGATAAGCCAACTAACTCCTGGTAACATCCCTATTCACAGAGATCAGTATACAAAGATTCAGATTAAAAAGTCTGTGCCTGTCCTGAGAACAGTATTTTTATACTTCTAAACCTTAAAATTCTGGTTACTGGTAAAATGACTATCAATCTGAACTTGAGCTACCTGCCTCTCCTTTAAAAAGATAAACACTGGGGGCGGGGGGGCCTGGGTGGCTCAGCGGGTTAAAGCCTCTGCCTTCAGCTCAGGTCATGATCCCGGGATCCTGGGATCGAGCCCCGCATCAGCCCCGCATCGGGCTCTCTTCTCGGCGGGGAGCCTGCTTCCCCCTCTCTCTCTGCCTGTCTCTCTGCCTACTTGTGATCTCTGTCAAATAAATAAATAAAATCTTTAAAAAAAAAAAAAAAAGATAAACACTGGGCACCTGGGAGGCTCAGTCAGTTAAGCGTCTGCCTTTGGCTCAGATCATGATCTCTGGGTCCTGGGATCAAGCCCTGCACTGGGCTCCCTGCTCAGCAGGGAGCCTGCTTCTCCCTCTCCCTCTGCCTGCCACTCACCCTGCTTGTGCTTTCTCTCTAATAAATAAATAAAACATTTAAAAATAAAATAAAAATATAAACAGTAGGAAATTATTTTCTCTTACAAAATCAGGAACTTTGTCCTATGCATCTATAACCAAGGGGCCCACAGGCCTAGAAGCTCCTGGCAGGCAGTTTCGGGATCTGCATTATTCACCACCGCATCACTGATTTCTAGCCCAGTACCTTAATCACGCTAAGAACTCAGAAAACACTTGTGGAAGGCAGGTAAGGAGGGAAGGAGAAGTGGAAGCCATAGAACAAAGACTGGGTTAGCATATCCATCTCTGTACTCGAGCTGTCGGGCAGAATAGAAACCTAACCTTCATAAATGGTAGCAAACTAATGCTTAATACAATTCTTATGTATATCTGTTCACCATATTCCCAAACATTCCCCAATCTTTTATCATGATGGAATTTCAAAAGTTTAATTTGTTGACAAGCTAATGGACAGGTTCATCAGGATTTTTCAAATCATAATTCCAAAGCATAATTTTAATATTTGCCAATACCATCCAAGTAAAACATACTGACAAACTGGCCTAAAATGCCTTTCTTTAATGTAAATAAAATTTAATCTCTCATTTTTAATCATGTTCATTCTACAGATTAAGAGACAAAAAAGTGAGATTTACCTCTTACATTTATAGATCCACATTTCACATACATTAACTCACCTTAAACTTTAAAATATCCATCATGAGTTCTTGAAATCCTTCATTTAAACGAAATAAGCCCCATCCACCCACACAAAAAAAGAGACGACACAAGATACAACTGAGGCCTGCCACAGCAGAAATTCATGTTCTGTTGTGATGTCTCTAGACTCCCTCCAAGCAGAAGCTTTACTATTATAAAAACTGCACCTGTGAGAAAGGTAACACCAGTCCCCCAGGAGCAGGATGGGTACACCTGCAGCTAAGTCTCTAGAAAGGCCAAGTTTATGGTGCTTCTATAATGTGAATTCACATTACAGTAAATGTTTTAGGAATACTTAAGGAAGAGAGTGTAAGAAATTTCCTTGAAGTTTTTTTAATCAGATTTCCTGCCAACAAACTGCTGAGGCAACAAAAAAAGAAAAAGCTAAGAAACAATTCCTCCCCACTAAGAGTTTATGATCTAGTGTATTAAGTACACAAATGGCTCTATCACAAAGTGAGGTAAGTGCCCTAGGGAAAAAAACAAACAAACAAAAAAAAACAAGAAATGCTCTGCAGGTATCCAAAGGCAGCCAAGAATATAAGAGATTACCCTTGACAAGCTTCCTTTCAACAGAGAGGGGGAAGGAAAGGGTATTCCTTGAAGAGTCGGCAGCTGGACAACACAAGAAAGCAACAGAGATGAAACACTCACGCTGGAACACAAGCATGGGCAGGACAGTAAGGGAGAGACACACCAACACGGAAGCGGGCATGAATTGCTGAAGACCTGAAAAGCTCAGGGGGTCAGACCTATCGGAGAAGGCTGCGGGAGAGATGCGCAACTTGAGTGAGGCTAATACGTGCGCTGATGATGGTGCTGTAGCAAGGTAAATCGTCCTTCAGTCCGGAAGATGCACGGGCTCGGCCAAAAAGGCAGGAGGTGCTGCACAGCCGGGGCGCAAAGTACTGAGGGTCTGCATGCACGTGGGACAGAGGGGACAAACGGGATGCCTACATATGGAAACCCAGTGAAGGTGGGCTGGAGAGAACCTGGCAGGGGAAGACACGTAGAAGAGAGGAGCGGCAATGACTGATGTTTTGCACCTGGGAGAGTGGCAGAGCCAATTAACAGAAAACAGGAAATCTGGAGGCAGAACTGGTTTGGGTGGAGGGAAGGAAAAGAGTTTCACTCTGGTTGGGCTACACTGAAGGTGGAGCAGATAGAAACGTCAAGCAAGCAGTTGGAGCTTAGAGGAGAGGTCAGGTTGGGGTTATAAATTCGGGAGCTATCCAAGTAAAGGTGATGGCAATAGCCTGGACAGGATAAGATCACCAATAAAAAGAATACACTGGCACAGAAAAGAGGGGAAAAAAAAAAGTTTGAAAATGCCTGCCTTCAGGGATGGAGGCAAATGGGAAAGAAAAATGAGCAATGTACAAACACTACTGGCCAGAGACAGAAGAACTAAAGTCAGGCTCAGTTCAGTTCAGCAGAAGTTAACTGGGGGCCTGTTATAGGAGGGCATTATATTAGGGTAAAATGATGAATAAATAGTAAAGTTCCTACTTTATAAATCTGATGTCAAAAAAATAAGCGAAAAAAGAAACGGGGGGGGTTGCAAAAAGAACGTAGGAAGACAATTATAACTACCAACAGAGACCTTTTTTTAAAAATATTTTATTTATTTATTTGACAAAGAGACAGATCAGGCTCCATCCCAGGACCCTGGGATCATGACCTGAACCAAAGGCAGGCGCTCGACTGACTGAGCCACCCAGGCACCCCCAACAGAGACTTTTAATACCCATAGAAGAATACTATGAACAACTTTATGCCAACATTTGAAAAAATATAGAATCGATAATATTCCAGAAAAATATACATTATCAAAAATTTGCCTCAAGAATAAATTAAAACCCTGTGATAATCATGAAAAATAAATTTTTACCTGAGAGCACCTACCTAACAGACAAAATAAGCGAACTATACAACCATATCATTAGATACAAATTGGAAAGGAAAAAAAAACCTATTAGCAAACTAAATACAGAAGGGGACTTCCTTGACGCCTCAAGGGCACCGAGAGGCGCTACACACCCCGGGTAGTCTCCAGTCATGACAACTCTGCTCCCCAAGCTTTCAAATGAAAAGTGACTGCATGTGCAGTCAGGTCAGCATTCCACCAAATTCTGAATTCTGACACTGAGGAAAACCTTCATGTAATTTTCCAAATGGAAAAAAACATCATTTTAGGTTATCTCCAGTTTTCTTTAATATTCTGTTATGCAGGATCATCTCTGAATCTAATTTTCACGAATGTTTTTTTCAATCTATAGCCTATCTGGCGGTACTAATTTCCACAAGTTTACTCTTGAATATATAGGAGAGCTCTTTAATTTATCCTAAAACTTAACTCGTATAATAAAACTCCTAGAAGCACTTTCAACCCACCCTCAATTCCAGCGTGATGGACTTTGAAGAATTTATCGAAGATCATATTTCAATAACCTCAATTATGTCCTCCTCTCGGTATTAACAGCTCTAAGAAGGATTTGTAGTTTACTGCCATGTGTCCAGTTAGTTCATTATTTTCATCTAACAGAAGAACATATAGCACTTCTCTTTTTTATGTGTCTAAAGCATAGTTTTGTACAAAGGCAAGATAACATGCTGTTCTCACACTCTTCCAAAGAATGCCTAGCATCTTACTGATCTTAGCACAGTAGCTATAGAGAGCCATCTACAACAGCTTATTATTGGTTCTTATCCCGATTACAACTGAATTCAGGACTCCTCAGTTAATAAATACAATTCATATGATTTTTCCTAAATAAACCACTGAAAACTATACCACACTAGTTCACTCAGTTTTTTCCTCACACATTACCAGCAATTAGAGGTTTTTTCCCTGCGGCATTCACTATCCAAAGGAGCTAAATGTTGACTGTATACACTCTTCTTTACAGCATTTACAAAAATACAGAATGAGATTATTCCTAGTACCAATTTCTTGGGGACCCACAAACACACGTGCACACACACACCCACACACACTTTTTCCTCTAGAGAAATGACAGTTCACAACCAATATTTATTTCCAGTTTTAAGCCAATGTGGCTCCATGAATAAACATTTTTCCTCCATTCTACAGTAACACAAAAGTTTTTTATTCCTTTTGGATCTGAACCTTGGAAGGTTTTATAAAGCTTACACAGATAATCTTCACTGTTTCTCTCTCATCAACATACTCCAATAATCCTCTAAAATAACTCCAGTTTGCCAATGAAGGAGGCTTTTCTTTTGTAAAACCAGATTCAATACTGTTCCAATATCTAAATATTAAAATATAGCAATACTGAGACACCTGGCTGGCTCAGTTGGTAGAGCATGCAACCCCTGATCTCAGGGTTGTAAGTTCAAGCCCCACACTGGGTGTAGAGATTACTTAAAAATAAAATCTTAAAAAAACACATAGCCAGACTAGTTGACACACGATTTTCTGTGACTTCTCAACAAACTTTCTTATGATGGGATTTATATAGATAACCTATCTTCATATTACATAAATCCAGCCAACAGTTCCATTAACTCCAGCCATTAATTTTCTCAAAACTACAGAGTGAACCACTTTATGAAGTGACTGACTGAATCTGTTTGCTAATTAAGCCAAGAATACTCTATTCTTTCAACAGTCCTGTCTGCTTCTAATTTTAAACAACATTTTAGATCAAGATTCCATCTAAACATACCCCTATTTTTCATCCCTACGTATATAATTTACACATGAACATCAACAGTTCCAAGGATTACTAATGACTCTTTACCTGGGCTTTTTGACTTGAGGAGGGTTTACTTGGATTCATTTTTAATCTTAACAAGTAACTCTTTGATTTGATTTTGGCCTACTTGACTTCTAATTTACAACTTGCACATTACACTTTCTTAATTGCGAAATGTTTGATTTTTTTTTTTTTAAACGCTATCTTCTATAATTATGGCTTCTTTTTATTTTGCAAAAGGTCATGGGGAATTTCTACCCATGGATGTGATCCAATTAATCTTACACTCCATATTTCTTCCAGGATACTCAAAAACAGTGTTTTAAAATAAATGCTAATATTCAATTATTTTTATAGCCTTTAAATTAACTTAATAAAATGTTTATTAAGCATCTATTATGTCTAGGCAAAATACTTGGTCTTTATAAGTGGTATCTCTCTTAATGATGAAGTACTATTATTTTCCTTTTTAAATAAACAAGTGGAAGCCCAAGAGTACTAGAAAAAGTTGTCAAATGTTCCAAAGTTTATATGTGTTAGGACTCAAAAATAGAACCCAGATCTCTGACTCTAAAAATTAGTCCCTTCCCATCATGCACACTGATACAAAACTCAATGAGACATAGTCCCTATAACCAGGAAGGCCACTGGCATGTAACAAAACCATCCCAACACAACATAAAACTTCGAGCAATCTTCTTAATGCCATTTACTATTAGAAAACTTTACTGAAAGTGTTTTAGGGTCTCTCCCATACAGATTTACTGAATTAAATTTTGTGCAGCTGAGCATTTACTAACTGCCTTTTACCCTGAATATACTATGTGCTGTGCTAAGTGCTCATACTAAAGATGGAGGTCAGTGAAGAAATACATTTTACATTGTGAACCAACATACACAATAACTGAAATCAAAGTTGCATGAAAAAGTGTTTACTGTCACTACATGTAATATACTGTCATCTATATCATATTTTTCCTTTTTCTTCCTAGAGAAAGAGCGTGAATAGAGGGGAGAGAAAGAAGGAGAGAGGGAATCCCAAGCAGAACCCACGCTCAGCATGGAGCCCGAGGCAGGGCTGGATCCCACAACCCAGAGATCATGATAGGAGCCAAAAGTCAAGAGTCGGACACCCAACCAACTGAGCCACCCAGGCACCTCTACATTATATTTTTCAGAATGCTAGCCATGACCCACTAAATTAATTTTACAACCTACTTACAGGTCATGTGCCCCAATTTGCAAAACACTCTCCTATATAATAACGCTGACCAGAAGAAAGCTCCATTTTTGCTTCTGATTCAATCTGCTTTTATAGTAATAAATAAAGCTTTTATAGTAAATAACACCCGTAAGGGCTAATTTTGCTACTATGCTTAGTAGTATTGTAACAGATCATTCAAACCACCCTACATTTTAATGTTTTTATATTTAGTGATATACTATTTTTGAGAGCTTCCAATTTTTCCTAATTTGAAAATACTAGGTTTTATCCAAAGTACTAACACAAACTAAAATTTTACTTTGAGAATATTTTTTAAAAATTAACTGCAGCAATCTAGCTTGAAGTCATTTCACAGTGACAGTCAACTATCATTAAAGAAAACATACTTAAGAAAACCAACCAATTTGAGTGTTTAGAAGAGCCAAAACCATCCTTAAACACTGAGTTTAGATAAGCCAACTTTTTCCTTAAAAAAATTTGTTTTCAATCTGGTAAATCTTTTTTAGCATAATAGATGAAAAGAGTTTAGAAATAAGAAAATAAAAACATCATTTAGAAATGATCATACACGGGGCACCTGGGTGGCTCAGTGGGTTAAAGCCTCTGCCTTCAGCTCACATCATGATCCCGGAGTCCTGGGATCGAGCCCCGCACTGGGCTCTCTGCTCGGCGCGGAGCCTGCTTTCTCCTCTCTCTCCCTCTGCCTGCCTCTCTGCCTACTTGTAATCTCTGTCTGTCAAATAAATAAATAAAATCTTTAAAAAAAAAAAAAAAAGAAATGATCATACACATATTTCGAAAATGAAAAAAAAAAAGGATTAAAGAGAATTAAATAATTTGACTGAAGTCAAAAATGTCTTTAATGGCCCAGAACTTGGACTAAAACTTGGTTGCTTTATCTACCAGTGTGGTCTGTTTCCACCATGCTACACTTTGTCCACACCTTACAAAATCACTACCACCAGGTGCCTGGGTAGCTCAGTCAGTTGAGCATCTCCACTGGCTCAGGTCATGATCCCTGGTCCTGGGATCGAGTCCTGGGATCAGGCCCTCCCTGCTCAGCTGGGAAGCCTGCTTCTCCCTCTCCCAGTCCCCCGCTTGTACTCTCTCAGTCAAACAAACAAATAAATAAAATCTTCGACACCCCCCTGCAAAAAAACCACTACCCCAAGCCAACAATGCTACCTACCTTATCTAAAATTCTAAGGTTTAAAAAAAAAAAATTCTAAGGTAATTATGCTTTGACCTACACAATTCAACTATACTTGATTACGTAACTGTTTGCACTGTCCTCTAAGGGATTTCTGTGTTTACATTTTAACTTCTCAATAAAGTCTTTAAATATGTTTTACAAATAAACTGACCCTTATAAACTGTTAAGTATGGTAAATATAATTTAGCCACAGAACTACTTGAAAGTCAGTTTCATATTTAATCTCCTTAATTGCACATAATGCCTGCCAAGACCTTAGCCCTGGATTCCATCATGTTGCCGTAACCATCAAAAGAAAACCCATTTCTTCTCTGAAAAAAGGAATTGCTCTCTTTATTTGCACAATCTACCTCTCCCAAGGGTATGACAAAGGTTTCAGCTGTAATTTTAAATGCATTGCAATGCATCATAAACAATATGAAAACATACGTCATTTTCATTTTAGATTGTCAGGGCATTGTTTTGTAAAAGAAATGATCTTAAAGTTATTTTTAAAAGTCATCACCATATAACCATGTTCTATTTTCAAATACTAAATCATAAATCTTACTGAACTTTACAACTATTTATTTTCATGGTTTTTGATGCAGCTTTAGTTTAAGTTCTAAAAGACTGGAAAGAACATTTACATTAAACTACAAAACACTTAGAAGCTTGTGCTTTCTCATACAGATGCTCCCAAAGGTAACTCTAGCAGAACATTCAGAGATGATCTGTGCATCCCTGTCCTTTGAAGGTAGTAACAATTGTTTTCTCCAAAATTAGCATAGAATAACTGAATACATAGAATAACTATACAGCAGTCTGAAAATACATTAAAAACTGTCACACAGCCCTAATCCAACAGTTCAGAGACCAAGGACACCTGCCATCTTTTATGAAAAGTAACAATATGTCTCTAATTTCCCAAGGACAAAATCACTTGACAATGGCATCTACTAGAAAAATATTAAAATTTCTTAGATATATAATATTAGAAGTTTAATATTAATAAAAATTAAAACAAGCATCTACTTCATGCTAGCCTAACAGCTATCTTAAAAAATAACAGCACTTTACTTAAGCAAGAATGGAAAAAGACATTTATTCTTTCGTGTAGTACAGATTTTGAAAAAAAAAGAGTTGTTGGCTTATTATTCTCAGAGATTTGAACAGTTCCAATATAATGAATTTATTTATGGAAAAAATTAGGCCGATCAAAGCCTACTGTAATTAAAGGTGTTTTGGCACAGATGTTGGTCCTTGACTGTTTGCTTTGTCAGCTGTCTAATCCACATTGACATTGCAGTAATTAGCACACTGTCTATAATATTTTAAATGCAAATTCAACAAAATTAAGCTATTATATATTGGGAAATGAATACTGATCAAGCTATCAAATGTACTTCTATCTCTGTTACTCTAAGATGTCAACCATATGTGTGGCACATGGCCAGATCAGCCATGCTCAGTATGAAAAACATGCAAGAATATTCAAAACCAGAAGAAAGACTGTGCTGACCTAAGCTAATAAAATCACACAAACATCCACCTAAAGGGGAACAGATTCTGATGCTTAAACAAAGGAATCAAACTTCAAGTCTCCAAGCCTGCCTATCTCACAAACACTTTCTGAAACAGATACTCATCTCTTCATTTATTTGTTTTGACATTTACTGGGTCTCTACTTTGTGTCAAACACTATTCTAGGTACTGGGGATAAAGGAATGAATAAAATGAAGGAGAAAATTACCCTTGTGAAACTTACATTCAGCAGAGGACAGAAACAGGTTTCCTGTCACATGCTAACTCCTACATACTGCCCGTAGATTGAGAAAATTTCCAAGGCCAGAACAAAATTCAACAGAAAAGCTATGGTTTATTAGCAGTATCTGTTATGGATACAATGAGCAGTGAAAGACAGAATGGGAACTTAAATTTGCCATCCCCATTTTAAGTAAGTGTTTTTCTTGTTTCTGTCCTACTTACTTATCATACAAAAGTTAATCTAATAATATGAAGTTTTTCAAAGTGTGCTGACCTCTTCTGTGATTCCGAATGGGATTAAATGGTTATCTCCACTTCTATAGAAGCAGAGGAATGCTATATTCAAATGAAACTATTTCCACACAAGAGCAAAGTATTTTCCCACCTCTCTGACCAAGCACACAACTACAATAATAGTATTTACCTGTTTTTTTTTAATTTCAGAAGACTATGAAGAGATTTTATAGCCGACTCTGTTTATAAAAGTCGATTTCTTTTTTCCCTCCCAATTAATGTCCCTCTAGCACAAAACAGAAACATTAAACTTATCATTCTTAGAGCAACACAGAGACAGTAATAGAACACTAGTTGTTGTACGCCTAAGAAACTGAATTATAGAAAATTCTGTTAAAGAAACTACTGTCCCAATGATTTAAAACGTGAAAGGGGTAAGAATAAAGGCTGGAAAGTTTCATATACTATATATTTCAATACTAAAGGAGTGTGTAATAAGTATAAGTAAACAGCTCTGTTCCCAAAAGCAAGTAGGTCACAATTTCCTGCTGATTAACTCTTTAAAACCAGCCAAACTCCCTAAAAACAAATTAGTTTCCCTATTAGTTCACTATTACACAAATTGATATGGAAACCGAAGGGCACCAGAGAAATCACTTCACCTTACATTTCCATAATGCCTTGCTAGATTTTCATGTATTTTCACCTTCATTACTTCATTTAGCCATCAAATGTTTGGCTAGTTGTTTTCACAAAACAGAAAACGTCATTAGACATAGATTCATTTTTTTCTTTGCCCTCTCCCTATACTGTCTCATAATCTGTTTTCTATTAGAGTTACTATGTGTGCTTTTTCCTCCCAGTATAGTTCTTTGTTTTCCCCCACTATCCCCATACAAATGTAGTTTAATAAGTGTTTGTTCAAGGAGTTCTCTGTGCTTGAAATATACTTCTCCCACATTGTTTTGGCTATCAAATTCTATCCTTCAAAATTTATATTAAATCTTTGGATTTTTAAAAGTTATTTTATTTTTTAAATTTATTTTTAGCAATCTCTTTGATTTTTAAGTTACTTATTTACATTTCTATATATCTACATATCTATACACACACACACACACACACACACACACACACACACACCAATTACCCAATGTGGGGCTTGAACTCATGACCCCAAGATCAAGAGTTACTCGCCTTCTGAGCCAGCCAGGCACCCCTCAAAATTTATTTTAAGTATATTTTCTGCCACAGTCCAAGATCAACACACAAACACACAAAACAGCTGTGTTTCCATGTGTCAGCAATAAACAATCTATAAAAGAAATTAAGAAGGGGCGCCTGGGTGGCTCAGTCAGTTAAGCACCTGACTCTTGGGTATCAGCTCAGGTCTTGATCTTGGGGTCATGAGTTCAAGACCTACACTGGACTCCATGATGGACATGGAGCCTACTTAAAATAGAACAAGTGAAATAAAATAAAATAAAATAAAATGGAAATTAAGAAAATGACTCCATTTATAAGAGCATCCAAAATAAAAGACACAGGAACAAATTCAGCAGATAAGATAAAGACTGGTACAATGAAAAGTACAAAACACTGCCTAAAAAAATTAGATATATGGAATTGGTGAATCACTAAACTGTACATGTGAAACTATTATAACATTCTATATTAACTTATTGGAATTAAAATAAAAACTTAAAAAAAAAAGAAATTAAAGAAGACCTAAATAAATGGAAAGACATTTCATGTTCACACCTCGGGGGCTTAATATTATTAAAATGGCAATATTACCCAAAGTAATTGAATGATTCAATGCAACACTTATCAAAATTCCAATAGCTCTTTCTGACAATGGAAAACCAATTCTCAAATTCATATGAAATTCCAAGGGGCTCCAAATAACCAAAGCAATACTGGAAAAGAACAAAGTTTAAGGACTCACACTTCCCAATTTCAAAAGAAAGAATGGTCTATCCAACCAATAGTGCTGGGACAATTAAGATATCCACACAAAAAACAATGAAGCTGAACACCCATGTCACATAAAATACACAAAAATTAACTCAAGGGGAGCCTGAGTGATTTAGTCAGTTAAAAGCCTCTGACTCTCGGTTTCCTCTCAGGTCATGATCACATGAGTCGTGGGATAGAGTGCCTCGTCGGGCTCCATAGGCAGTGGGAGTCTTCTCTCTTTCTGTCCTCCCCCCCAAATCCTCTCTCTCTAATAAATGAATCTTTAAGAAAAATTAACTCAAAATGGATCAATAACCAAAACCTAAGAACCAAAACCATAAAACTCTTAGAAGAAAACATAGTGGTAAATCTTCACAACATTGGATTTGGCACGAAAAGCAACAACAACAACAAAACAGTTAAACTGGACTTCTTCAAAATTAAAAATAGTTGTGCATCAAAGGATATTACCAAGAAAAGACAACCTACAGAATTAGAGAAAAATATTTGCAAATCACATATTTGATAAGGGTCTAGTATCCAAAACATAAAGAACTATTATAGCTCAGTAACAAGAAGACAACACAATTTAAAAAATGAACAAAGGACTTGAAGAGATATTTTCTTCAAAGAAGCCACATGAATGGCCAAGAAGCACATGAAAAGCCATTCAATATCACTGGGCATTTCAAAACCACAATGAGGTGCCATTTATACCCACTAAGTTGGCTATAATAATAATTTAAAAAAAAAAAAACAAAAAACAGAAAATAATAAATGTGAGTGAGATTACAGAGAAATAGAAAACCTTGTACATTGCCAGTGGGAATGTAAAATGATGCAGCTGCTATGGAAAAGAGTGTGATACTTCCTTTAAAAAATTAAACACAGAATTACCATATGACTTCATAATCCCATTCCTAGGTATATATCTAAAAAAAGTAAAAATAGGTACTCGAGCAAGTACATGTACACATATGTTCAAAGCAGTACAATTCAAAACACACAAAAGATGGAAGCAGCCCAAATCTCCATTAATGGAAGACTGGATATGCAAATTGTGGTATATTCATCTAATGTAATATCATTTAGTTATAAAAAGGAATAAAGTACTGATACACGCTACAATGTGGAAGAACCTTGAAAACGCTTGCTAAATAAGTAAAAGAAACCAGACACAAAAGGGTCACATACTGCAAGATTCCTTCTACAATGAAATATCCATAAGAAGTAAATTCATAGAGACAGAACACAGACTGGGGTTTGCAGGGGCTGTGGGAACAGGAAATGGGAAGTAACTGTTTAATGAACCCAGGGTTTCCTTTTGGGGTAAGAAAATCTTTTAGAATTTTACATTTTAGAATTTTACATTTTACAAATTTTACATTTTACAAATTTTAGAATTTTACATTTTAGTTTATATTTTACAAATATTAGATTTTACAAAATTTAGATTTTACAAATTTTACATTTGACAAATTCTAGAATTTTACATTACACGTAGGTATAGATTACACATAGAATTACGCATAGGTGGTAGTTGTACAACACTGTTAATGTACTAAATGCTTTTCTTCTAATCAACATTGTGATTATCATTTTACATTTTATCTGCATTTCAATACATACACCCTACCCTATTCCTTTCTGTGTGGATCACTTCATTTTGCCTAACTGTACAGTCTTCTCCCTCCCAGTTCCATTCTTGTTAGGCCTGTTTCTCTTCCTAAACTCCTCTTTATTTTACTGGAGTCTTTTAGGAGAGAGAAATGAACACAAAAACTTTAATATAAGACATGTATGCTGAAGGTATCCCTACTCTGCATTAACCAAACAAATTTAGTAATGTATTCCTTATTTGTAGTATATCAACATCATATACTAAATAATCTACCTGATGTAACCAAGCAAATCTTAGTACATTTTTTGTACATATTATATTCCAAAGTCAAGTCGGTATCAATGGGTAAATCATAGAGCCTAAAGTAAAACAACAGTAAATAGCTATGGAAATAAAAAATTTTGAGTTGTCTCTCACCCTTATTTTAGTTTTTAGACAGGTTATGATCTGAGAATTTAGCATGTATCTTTCTGGTACATTTTGATGCAAATTCACTATTTATACCTTCATATCACCTTTCAAATTACTGAAGTCCCAAGACAAAACAACACATAAATTAAATGCTGCCCTACAAGTCTTAACTATGAATTTAATTAGCAGTACAAACAGAACCCTTATATTTAAAGGGTAGTTAATTACAGTACATGAGCCTTTAAAAGAGGTCTGAGCCTTTAAAAGAGGTCCCTGGAAGATTTTATGTTCATGGTTATTTCATCCCACCAAAAGGGTTTCTTGCAACACACCTGTTTAAAAGCCAAGGTTAACACAAAACCATTCATTTCCCCATGATCAGAGGACTGAAATACCTCTGCTATTAAAATTGTCATTTTTTAAATAATTCTAATATAGCTTCAGCTAAACACATCACTTAAATAGCAAAAACTACTTTTTTAACAAAAGCCAAATTAAAAATATTTTAGAGACAAAATTAAAAGTCTAAGCCCAAAGCCAACCTTGCTAATAACTTTGCATTGTTAAGTAAAATGACCCTGATTCTTATATCTTATCAGCTTTTAACAATAGCTTCTTCATAACAAAACTATGTCTCTATAGACCATGTATTTAAAATGAAAACCTTAGTAAACGGAAATGACGGAGTAGAAAAGAATTAAATTATGATTATGAAATTCTAATTCATTTTAGATTCTTATATATAAATTCTAGCTCTTTAATGAGGAAAAATGAGGACCATTTGACATATATTATCTCCTACCACTGATTCAAAAAGAATAGAATATGCTGTTGTCTTCAGATTTGCCTGAAAATCTATTTTTACAGACCTTAGAACCAACCTGTTCCATTATTACAGAAATCCAAAATAATCCAATTATATATAAATACATTTCTAAATGTCCACAATTTGCAGATGGAATGCTAATACTTAAGAAGTTCAGCCATTTTTCTAAATGAACTAAATACTTTAAGTCTATTCAAAGGCAACTGAACAGTGATGTAGGGGTTAACTGTAATCAGAAACCAAGCCCTCCTTAGAAAGGATCAAGAGGAAATGGCAACTTTTGGAAAATCCCAAATATTTTAAACACAGGAACACATCCAGTTTTGACAAGCTATATGACTGTGGCATAAATGCTTCCATCTTCAATAGCTGTTAAAACAAGCAATCCTTTTACAGAGAACAGAATTCATTTCCCTTATACAGCTGCATTGTTTCAAAGTCCATTAAACATAAGTGTGACAAGATTGATTTTTTTGGAGAATAGATATTTACTGTATTGTCCTAAAAGACCTAATTTACAAATAAAATATGGGTGTGTGTGTGTATGGGGAGAGGGGAATGAAGGGAACAAAGGCAAAGTCAAAGAAGGAAAATAAAATAGGATAATCAAAACCATACCTCTACATTAATGAACAGAGGCATACTTAGATGCTCTTGTTAAAAGCTTTTGTTTATATAGTATAAAAATCAATGCTCAGAATAATCCATCAAAAAAATTTATAAATGAAAAAAAAAAAAATCACCCCCTGGATGAAAACACTTACAAATATTTACACATCAACATAACCTAATAAAAGACTTCTGACCAGAACGTATAAAAAACTCTCAAAACTCAGTAAGAAAACAAGCCAATTTTTTTAAAAGATTTTATTTATTTATTTGACAGAAAGAAAGAGATCACAAGTAGGCAGAGAGGCAGGCTGGGGGAGGGGGGGGAAGCAGGCCCCCCGCTGAGCAGAGAGCCCAATGCGGGGGGGAGGGGGGGCCGGGGGGGGAGGGGTTGATCCCAGGACCCTGAGATTATGACCTGAGCCGAAGGCAGAGGTTTAACCCACTGAAACACCCAGGCACCCAAATCAATTTTTTTTTAATGGGCAAAAGACTTTAACAGGCTCTTCACCAAAGAATATATATAAATGGTAAATAAATTCACAAAAACATGTTCAACATCATTAGTCATCAGGAAAATTCAAACTCAGACTGCAACCAGATAAACTACTACACAACCATTAGAAGGGTTCCAAGAAGAAAAAACTTTACAGTAAGAAGTACTAATAAGGATAAAAAGCAACCAGAATTCTCTCTCATTGCTGGTGGGAATGTAAAATGGTACAGCTACTTAAGAAAATTTTTTGTCTGGGTGGCTCAGTCAGTTAACTGTCCACCTTCGGCCAGGTCATGATCCCAGGGTCCTGGGACTAAGCCCCACATCAGGCTCCCTGCTCAGCAGAGACCATGCTTCTCCCTCTGTTTCTTCCCCCACCCTGCCTCCACTTGTGCTGTCTGGCTCTCTCTGTCAAATAAATAAATAAAATCTTGGGGCACCTGGGTGGCTCAGTTGTTAAACGTCTGTCTTTGGCTCAGGTCACGATCCCAGGGTTCCGGGATCCAGCCTCACATTAGACTCCCTGCTCAGTGGGGAGCCTGCTTCTCCCTCTCCCACTCGCCCTGCTTGTGCACCCTCTCTCACGTGCTCTCTGTCAAATAAATAAACAAAATCTTTAAAAATAAATAAATAAATAAAATCCTAAAAAAGAAAATTATTTGGCAGTTTCTTATGAAGTCTGTAAGTAAACATGTTTAAATTTACCCCACTCCTGGATATTTATCTATGAGAAGTGAAATTTTATGTTCACACAATCTGTAGGCAAAGGTTTATAGCAGCTTTATTCATAATAGCTGGAACCTGGAAACAACCCAAACATCCTTTAAGTGATGAATGGATAAACTGTGGTACAGTCATACTAAGGAATATTATCAGCAATAAAAGGAATGAAGTACTAATACACATAGTAGCCAAACCTGTGAGGCTGTATGATTCCATTTATATATCGTTCTAAAAAAGGCAAAAGAAACAGATCACTGCTTGTAAGGGACTAACGGATGATGGTTGGGATGGATTGAAATAAAGCTCAGTAGGATACCTGGCTGGCTCAGTCAGGCAACTCTTAATTGCAGAGTTGTGAGTTAGAGCCCTACTCTGGGTATAGAGAATACTAAAACAATAAATAAACTAAAAAAAAGCACAGTGAAGATTTGGGGTAACTATTCTACATATACGGTTACATGACTATATATATACATTTGATTGTATATATTTGTCAAAATACACAGAATTATACTTTTTTTTTAAAGATTTTATTTATTTGACAGACAGAGATCACATATAGGCAGAGAGGCAGGCAGAGAGAGAGGAGGAAGCAGGCACCCTGCTGAGCAGAGAGCCCGATGTGGGGCTCAATCCCAGGACTCTGGGATCATGACCTGAACTGAAGGCAGAGGCTTTAGCCCACTGAGCCACCCAGGTGCCCCAGAGTTATACATTTTTAAAATGAATTACACTGACTCTTAAATAATTTATAAATTTAAAAAATGCTCAATGTAAGATCAAGAGAGTGCTGACCATCACCAGGAGTGTACTGGGGGGAAAAAACCATTCTCTATCTTGTTGTAAAACTATGTTTCTCCTATCATTTGAATACTATGTGCAGTACTGTGGGACACAACAGTGAAAAAACATCAACAGAGAAGACTCAAACAATGGCACAAAAATGATAAAGGGAAAAGAGTATTGTTATATGGAGACTCACTCCAGACAGACAAGGACTGAAAGCAGATGTCTCAATTACCAGGAAAAATATCCGGGGAGAGAACATCTTATTTGCCAATCCCAGAACACTAGAAAAAAAGTTATCACATTGAGAAATGAGAAAAAACTTATAAAAATCAGTCCTCCAATACAGTACTGCAGAAAGAGGAGGGAAGGGTAAGAAGAAACAGTATAAGCTAAAAACATAAAATACGTGGGGAAACGTTTAATCAACTTTAAGTTGAAGATAACAGCAATTCTGACTTTTTAAGGAAACTATAATTTTTTTGGAGAGAAAATGGGGCAAACTGGGAAACAGCGAAAAACCGAGTCAAAGGACCCTGGAGAACTAAATCAGATAATACACATGGAAGTCCAAAATGAGTGCAGTGTAAAAACGCCAATAATAGTTGTTATTTAATTATACTCTTTCTGAGCTATAAACAATGAACACGAAGGTGTTCAAGCCAAGATGCTAATCCCACAGATGATTACTGTCACAGGGTCATAAATGGAAGAGCTAAGACTTGATACCCCATTTGTCTGATGCCACAGCCTAAGCTCTTTTGACCACTACTATTTTATTGCTCAACAATACTTAAAAAACAATTTTATACCAATGAACTTAAGGAGCGAAGCAATATTCAGTAACTGCCAAAAGGGTCTATAAAGTAAATGGAATTTGGGGTTTGTTTCTGGCTTGTTTTGTTTTTGTAGTCTGTACATATCAGCACAGGAATTCTGCGGTAGGAATGATCATCTCTGTTTGTGTGCTCTGTTGCAGTGGCAAGTGTTTGCTGCACATCTAGGAGCATTTCGGTACAATGGCCAAATGATGTGGTTATTTAGCAATACCTTACTCTGGCCTAACATTTTTCTATTTATTTCCCATTTTAATGTAATTTATCTCATTGGAGGTAAATAGTTATCCGGTACAGAGAGACAACTGGAACAGAAAAATATATTCACTTCAACCCAATGAATGCTTATAGAACACCAACTCACACCGCAGAGGACTTTATAAAATAAGCTGTAAGGAATAAACCCAAAGAATAAAATCCTGTCCTAGCTGAAAACAAGGAATCACTACATATAGCCAATTTTATTTTTTCCTTTCTCTGAGCATTTATATAGTTTCTAAATCATCTAATTCAGGACCAGATTATATAGCATACTTTTTTTTTTTTTTTTTTTTTTTTTAGCCCATATGGTATTCTTTCAGAGAAAAACACCCTCATCTTACGGACTTTTAGAATGTTAACAATCAAAGCTCCTATTTTCCCATGGTGCCCTTTACTTTTTTTTAAGATTTTATTTGCCAGAGAGAGAAAGAGAGAGTGCGCACAAGCAGGGGGAGTGGCAGGTAGAGGGAGAAGCAGGCTCTCGGGGGAGCAAGGAGCCCGATGTGGGACTGGACCCTGGGATCACTACCTGAGCTGAAGGCAGACGTTTAACGACCTGAGCCATCCAGGTGTCCCCCATAGTGCCCTTTTCCAATTACAGACATAAATGTCTTTAAAATGCCTTTCAAGCATTCCACTCTGGAGTGTGGTGACAAAAGAGAAAACAGTTCCCTAATTTTGTCTTTCAGAATGGTAAGGAGAGGTGCTCCTGGGTGGCTCAGTCGGTTTACCACTCGACTCTCGATTTCAGTTCAGGTCATGATCTCTGGGTCATGGCATACCTCGGGGAACTCTCTCAGGCTAAATCTTTTTTCTTTTTTTTTTTTTTAATGATAAGGGGAAAAAAGCAAGGGGTAAAATGGGCAAATACATGACAATAAAAGAAGAGGATAAATTAAAATGTGTAGAAAGATACTACCCAGGAAAATCAATAGGTGGAAGGGCCCTTATTCACCATGCATTTTAATGAAAGAATGAAGGAAAGGGGCAGGAGGAAATAATGAAATGAGCAAACACTGAATGGAATTACCCAAGTCTGCACCTGGTCAGGGAAAAGAGCTTTAAACAACGGCTACTAAAGCCACTAAAGCCACTAAAGCCTCGAGCCACGTGCCTCTCTACCGGCAGAGCACTCTCTTCACTATCCTGCCTCCAAGGCCACAAGACTCACTTAGGGCCTGCATGTTGAATCTAAGCAGGTTCCAAACTTGGGGGACAGCCCTCGTAACACAATGCTCTTGTGACCACATTTTAGGGAGAAGAAGGGTATCCAAAAAGGGAGCTATGAGAGGACATAAGCTGGTCCAAAGAATACAGTATTCAACCAGTGCAAAGGATGGGGGAAACATTTAGAGTGTGGGTTCACAGAGCTCCCACAGCAGGATCTGCATATTTTCTATCACAAATTATGAAAATAAAAAATATTATTTATTATAATAATAAAAATAATATGAAAAAGAACAAATAATATTAAGGATATTAAATGTTTCCAGGTGAACTGTCTCTAATATGGCCTTAGTCCAACTTAGTAAGAAAAGGCTCAAGACTAAAATGTTGAGTCCAATACTCAAAGACTTTGGTGAGAAAAAAATACGTGTGTGTAGGTATGTGCATATACATGTGTGTTTAAAAATGATAGCTGTTGGGGCGCCTGGGTGGCTCAGTGGGTTAAGCCTCTGCCTTTGGCTCAGGTCATGATCCCAGGACCCTGGAATGGAGCCCCGCATCAGGCTCTCTGCACAGCGGGGAGCCTGCTTCCCCCTCTCTCTGCCTGCCTCTCTGCCTACTTGTGATCCCCCTCTGTCAAATAAATAAATAAAATCTTTAAAAAAAAATGATAGCTGTCAACCTAAAATTTACAAATGAGCTTTTTCTATTGAAGAGATTTTAATTCTCTTTTACATTGGCTTTTTCCTTAAGTACTCAAAATTCAGAGTTGTATTTCCACTGCCTGCATGAGTACATGTCTGTAAATAACATCCAGAAAGTAAGCCAGAAAAACCACTCTGTAAAATTAAACCGCCATTGGTTGAAAAAAGAAAGAAAAAAGTTACCTGCAAGCTTGGCGTACTTATTAAATGCTTGCTGTTCTTTCCTAGAATTTTGGTTGTAGCAAAGATGGGATTCCACGAGAATTCCATGGCTGTAATTCACACATTCTGGTAGAATACTAGTCAAATACTAGTCAACCCCATGTAACTATGAGATGATATACTGGGCTTTTTGTTTGTTTATTTGTTTGTTTTTAAGTAGGCTCCATACCCAGAGTGGAGCTCAATGTGGGGCTTGAACTTGGGACCCTAAGATCAAGACCTAAGCCGAGATTAAGAGTCAGACACTTAACTGACTGAACCACCCAGAGTACCCTGAGATGATTATTCTTTACTCCCTTAATGTGTTAAAACTTCCCAAAGGCAAAAGATGCACACAGAGTAACAGTAACCAGTATACTCCAAATCTACGTGCAACATCCCATAACTGATAGGGCACAGCAGAAACCTTCTATAGTTGTCCTAAAGGAAAGTAACAGCAACCCAATCATGTCCGACTTAATGTAGAACCTTTACAACACCATACCAACTCCCCAGGAAGACTCTTTTTTAGAAATAAATGCAAGTTACTAGTAGCCCAGTTTTCCCTTCAGCCGTTGCTATTCCTTTCATACAAACCCCAAACCATTCTTATTTCTCCCTTCTACAACACTGACCTTGTTTCAGCTCCTATATTTCATTAAAAGACACTGAATATTGTTTTGAAATAAAATAAATTCAAAATAATAGCATTTGTGAGATTAACATGAAAACTTTTGTGCCAATTTCTGAAGCTCTGTGGGAATAATGGAATTAAATGCTACTATTTTTTCCCTTTCTTCCTCAGGAGGTGGACTACATTTCCAGACAGAGTGAAAAGACTACCAACAGAGTCATAGTTACACCAATAACATATATAAAATAGGACTGCTGTGAGTATAACATAGATTTTGGAGTTACTGCACAGAGGGACCAATAATCACAGTACTCCAGCTTTTAGTAAAAACCAGTTCGCAGGTACAAACATTTTCAATTTAAATGTTTGATAATCAGTTTCCATGTATTAAGTAGTACTATTCAAAATGTTTGGAAAAGTCTCTCTGTAAAATAATCACATATCTAAATGTTTAGGATTTCTTAAAAGCTACTTATAAAAAGCAACCAAAGTGAAAAACAACTATGAAGACACTGCTGAAATAAAAATAACACAGATAATAAAACATGCCCAAGCCATACCACGTTTTCAAGAAGATGCTATGCCCCCAAATCAACATTTATATGACTCAGGACTCTCAACTATAAATAACAACATTTGACTAATATTTGTAGCTCTAAAAATCTATAATTTTATAAATTCTATGTGTTTCGCATAGTTCTTTATGTGCATAATACTGAAGTAGATGCTACAGGAATGAACTCAATATAAATTCAGAACTAGAAAGCACAGGACACTACCCTCAGGAAGATTTCAAATGACGACCAGGAAGTGAGACAAACAATATAAGAGTTTAATAATGTTATAAAACAATTATAGTAAGGAATGATAGCTTACATACCAAACAGAAGGCATAGAAATAGCAGCAACATTCTCATCAAATGTGAAACAAAAGTGTGCTCGCTTGGTCTGGAAAGTTAAATGAAGCTTTTAATCTTCTAAACTGTAAAGCACGTATAGGATCTGGATGGGCAGAGAGACTAAGAATGCCACAAGCAAGGATCAGTTAATATAGCAGCCAAAGTTCAAGGATTGAGTTCATGGCATGAGGCTATAGAACACACTGGGCTGGGACTTCAACCAACCGGCAATTACAAGACACTGAGAAGTTAAGGGAGAAATGAAAGGAAAAGTTTTAGAAAGTTTAATCTCAAAGGGAATTGAGGGTAGATTAGATGAAAAACCAAAAAGGTAGAGTGCCTGGGTGGCTCAGTCAGTTAAGCGTCTGCCATCAACTCAGGTCATGAGCTCAGCGTCCTGAGATCAAGCCCTGTGTTGGGCTCCCTGCTCAAGCATGGAGTCTGCTTCTCCCTCTGCCTCTGCCCCACCCACCCCCTCACCCCCACCCCACCCACCTCACCCCCACGCTCTCTCATATAAATACAATCTTAAAAAAAAAAAAAAAAGAAAAACTAAAAAGGTAAAACAGTACATGATCAATTAAGGCAGGGAAATACTGCCATTATTTAGGGTTTTGAGTAAAAAAAAAAATCTACTAGAGGCTTAAGTAACTGGTTAACTGTATCAGTGAAATTTATTAACTCTTCATTTTTCTTAGAAAACAAATTAAATATAGTTGAGATGGTTTATTTTATTAAAACCCTGCACTGTATTTCTAAAGTGTCACAGGACAAGCTGCATTTACGTAAAAATCTACGTTTAGAAAAATTAAAACAACTGTTATTATTGGTTTTAAGCCTTTCTCAAGAGGAACTACATGCTGCTCCACAGCTTTGTTGATTCTCGTAGGCCACAGGGTACCATTTGGGCACTAGAAGATCTCATTTATTAGTCAGCCAATCCAGCTTATCCCTCCCGAAACTAAGCAATTTACTTTCTCACTCCCTGTAGGAAAGTCTAGTTTGTTATGTACTCTGAAAGTTCATCATAAAATTAGCATCTTTGATGTCATCGCTACTAAACTAAAATAGTAAACAAAATTAAACATTCCAAAAATGCCAGGCGGTGCCTGGCGGGCTCAGTCCACAGAGCATGCAACTCTTGATCTCATTGTGAGTTCAAGCCCCACAGTGGGCGTAGAGCTTACATAATAAAATCCTCTATAAAAAAGGACATTAGTCCCCCCAAAAAAGTTTATGACATTCTTTACACTTTCCATGTCTGTTCTATTAACTAATTCATTATATATTTACTAATTTCTCCATATTTAACATTATGCCAGAAAATACATTTCGAAGACATTTTAAATATTTTGTAATTTTTTATCCATTATCCAAATGCATGGATTTCACTTGAAACTCACAATTCACTTCACACAGGATGTATTCTGAAAGTTTCCACACAAATTCGATTTTTGTAACTCAAACAGCTTAAACATGCTTTGAAAACTGTCCACTTAAGGATGCCATTAGTACAACTGATTCTTTAAAAAAAATTGGGATACACCAATGTAAAGTGAGTATCAGCCCCAAGTAATCTGCTTTATTAAATTGGGATTTTGTATCTTATTCAAGTTTGTGATTCTTAGCTAGTGCTATAAAAACTGGCTTATAAACATGGTACTAAAATTACTTCCACTATAACAGATCAGAGAGATGTTATAAATTGGAATTTAGTTTTTTGATTGGTAAATACATAATGTTGAGTAGCATGGACCCAATTAATCCACGAGTTTCAATGGTTGCTCCCTAGCAACATGAGGCAGCAAAAAAGAGCAGAAGGCACACAATCTTGATAATCAGCCTTCAATTTAAATTCTGCTTTTGCCAGTGATGAGTCTGAGACAGTGCCAACCATTCCACACGCTGAGTATACATGTAGAAGCGGGGGGATGGCCAGGAGCTGCTAGGACATACCTCCTAGGAATCTGTGAAGCTTAAACAAGCCAACTTGAGTAAAGTTCTAGACACATAGTAGGTCCTTTCTGTCCTGCAGCCCATTATACCTTCCGCGTTTGCCTAAAGAGTAAAACAAGAAGTTGCAAAGTGGTAAAGGCAGAATAGTGTCTCATTCATCTTTTCTTCAAGATTATAAATGAAATACTTTTTTTAAGATTTTATTTATTTATTTGACAGAGATCACAAGTAGAGAGGCAGGCAGAGAGAGAGGGGGAAGCAGGCTCCCCGCTGAGCAGAGAGCCCAATGTGGGGCTCCATCTCAGGACCCTGGGATCATGACCTGAGCTGAAGGCAGAGGCTTTAACCCACTGAGCCACCCAGGCACCCCTAAATGAAATATTTTAAAACACACACACACACACAGGGAAAAGGTTAAGAGCTACAAAAAGGGGGCTCCTGGGTGGCTCAGTGGGTTAAAGAGCTACAAAAAGAAGACAGACAAATGAAGGATATTATGTCAGAAAAGTTCAGGTTTCCGTTCATGGAACTCTCTAGAAATTATCTCCCAATCAAGGAAATTATATTTTAAATAACAGCAGTTATGAAATACAAAATTATTGTCCTCCCATAAGTACATATTCCACTTCAAAAGAAACTTATTTTTTTGTGATACGTGACAGTTTATATCATTTCCACAAGAGATTTGTGGCAGCTAAAAGAATAACGGGCAGTAGGAGAACTGGCACACTAAGTCATACCTAGCCCATGATCTTCCAAATGCCATCATTTAATTATAACTATGGTTCTCAGCCATGGTGACTTCATCTGAGCACATCTTGAGAAAATGTGTTTTGTATGCATAAAGATCAACTCTTACAGAAAAAAAAAAAACTTAAGTTTTACATGAAAAATAATGGATTTAAGGTGAAGTACATCTGCTTCCTCCCTTGTGTGGCTTATTCTTCGTTTTAAAAAAAAATACTACTGTAGAGAGGCAAAAAAAAAAAAGAAAGAAAAGAAAGAAAGAAAAAAGAAAAAATGAGAATGATAAAGCAGGGAAAGTACCCTAAAGGAACAGAAGCTACAATAAGAAACTCATGAGGGTAAGAAAATACAAGATAATAGTCCTAACACTGCAGAAAGCGGACCAGGAATAAACGGTATAGGGTCAACTTTTTTTAAATTCTAGACTAGGGATTTAAATTTTTTTAGAAGATTTTATTCATGTATTTGCGAGAGAGAGAGCGAGCGCATGAAGGGGGAACAGCAGAGGGAGAGGAGAAGCAGGCTCCCCACTGGGCTGGTTAAGATGGTAAATCTTGTATGTGTTTTTTATCACAGTACAAAATACATAAAATAAAGGGAAGGTTTGCACAGAACAATCTAGGATTCTTAAATACTTGAAAGAGAGCGACCAAGGGCACCTGGCTAGCTCAGTGGGTGGGGTCCCAGACTCTCGATTTTGGGGTTGTGGGTTTGAGCCCCATGCTGAGTGTAGAGATTATTGTAAAATAAAAAAATTTTTTAGGATTTTATTTACTTATTTGACAGAGAGATCACAAGTAGGCAGAGCAACAGGCAGAGAGAGGGGGAAGCGGGCTCCCCACCGAGCAGAGAACCCAATGAGGGGCTCGATCCCAGGACCCTGAGATCATGACCTGAGCCGAAGGCAGAAGCTTAACCCACTGAGCCACCCAGATGCCCCTAAAAATAAAATCTTGAAAAAATAAATAAAATAAAAGAGTCACCAAATGTTTAGGAGTTCTCATTTAAAATATATAGCTTGATTTTGTGGACAAAAATGAATAAGGAACTTCATTTACAAAGGCACTAAAGAAGTAGTAAGTGATTTACAGAAAGTCCTGATATTCTGATAAAAGTATAGGCATTTTATTATCACAGCTATCAATGAAAGCTTTGATTCTATGAGTATAAATCTATAAAGTAGGTATTTCTGCTGTGTGTTTTTTTAAACCATATAAACACAAATATACTACACTTGGGGAAACACATCAGTCCCAAGAGGACATAAGAACTGCCGAGGCTTTTAAAATACATTCACTGCATCAGTTTCCTCAAAACCCTGAAAAGGAAATTCCCTATCACTTCAGGCCAGTATCACAGAATCTCTTAAGAGATTTATTCCCAAAACTGTTAAGGTTTTTAAAAATTCATTATGAGATAATAGACTTCTTTAATGTTAAATTAACAAATAAAACACATTAAAATAAAAAATAGTAAATTTTCACAAATGCATACTGTAATGCACATAATTTTTTAAGGTATCCGGGAAAAAATTTTTATAGGCTAAAATTGTATTAACTGGAATCCATTAGACCAAAGAAAAATGAAAAAAAATCAGTCAGCCAGACTACTGAGTTAACAGAGAAGGAAAATAAAACAAGAAAAAAAATATGACAGAAAGGTACATTCATTTTGAAACCCTACAGACCAAAAAAAAATTCCAAGGAGAATTTAAAAGAGTATTTCTGGAAACCAGATTCTGTTCTAAAACTCAAAGAGCTCGAAGGTCATCCACCCCATACAAAAATCACTACTAAGGTTCTCTCAGTTACTGGAAAAGAAGGGGAAAAAATTAATACAGAAATTAGAATTTAATATTTTAACATGTGTTCAGGAGTGCTTAAGGTTAGAGGTTATATAGAACTCCGGTCCTAAGGGCAGAGGAACAATTCCTAAGTAGGAATCCCCCTCCCTAAAATTCTACTCTCAGAAATGCCACAAATGCCCATTTTAAATTATTTTATTAGCCTATCCTAAATTTGTGTGGTGGGGCAGAGGGAGCCGAACTGTAGAATTCACTCTCTTCTCAAAGGCACTACCTTCCACCATTTAAAAAAAAAAGCATCTGAAAGCAAGTCTATACCAAAGCTTAGACCTTAGGAAACATATGTACAAATGTGTATAAAACAAATGTGTACAGTTTGATAACATTTAACAGACATGTAACAATGTGTACTACTGCAATTAATATATGGAACATTTCTGTCACTCCAGAATGTTCCTTCATTTAATATCAATCCCAGCCCCACCTCAATCACTAGTCTGATTTTTATCACTACAGCTTACTTTTGCCTGTTCTAAAGCTTCATATAAATGGAACACACAGTACATGCCTGGCTTCTTTTATTCAGCTTAACAGTTTTGAAATCCATCCACATGACTATTAGTTATTCATTAGTTTGTCCTTTTTATTGCTCAAGAGTATCCCATTGTAAGAATATTAGAATTTATTCAACCATTTACCCTGTTGATAGACATTTGGCTTTTTCCCAGTAAGGGGCTGTTACAAATAAAGCCTCTAGGTAGAAGTCTTTTTGCAGACCTGTACTTATTTACAGTCCTCTTAGATAAACAGTGAGTGACATGGTAAATGTTATGTTAAACTTCACTAGGAAGTTTCTAAGAAACAGGTCAACTTTTTCTAAACGGAAGTACAGTTGACAGTCCCACCAGCCAGGAGTAAGTTACAGTTTGCTGCTTCACATTCTCCCTAACACTGTATTAGTTTTTCTTAATTTAGGCTGTTTTTTTTTTTTAAGAGAGAGAGAGAGAGAGAAACAGGCTCCCCACTGAGCAGAGAGCTTGATCCCAGGACTCTGAGATCATGACCTGAGCCAAAGGAAGAGGCTTTAACCCACTGAGCCACCCAGGTGCCCCTAGGCTGTTCTATTTTATTGTGGTTTTAATTTGCATTTCCCTGATGGCTTCTGATATCGAGCATCTTTTCATGTGCTTATTGACCATTTGCATCTTTTTTTATGCAGTATCAGTCTAAAGCTTTCAAACATCTAAAAAATTTGCTTGATTTCCTAATATTAGGTTATAACCTGAGTTCTTCTCATGTAATCTTCTGACTTTTTTAAACTATGTAACTGTATAACTAACTCCTATAAAATTACTATCTTTAAAAAATAATAATAAATACCTTGAGCTCTTTACATATTCTAAATACAAGTCTTTAATATTGTGAGTATTTTCTCAGTCTGTGGCTTGCCTTTTCATTTTCTTAACAGTTTCTTTAGAAGAGCAGATGGCTCGGATTTTGATGAAGTCCAATTTATCAATTTTTTTTTCTTTTATACTTAGTGCTTTTTGTCTTCTAAGAATATTTGCCTATCCCAAGGTTGGTATGACTTTGTCTTGTATTTTCTTGCAAAGCTCTTATATTTAGGTCTATGAGCCATTTCAAGTGAAATTTTATGCATTTTATGAGAAAAAGGTCAAGGACAGGTTCATTTTCTTTCCTATACTAATACCCCATTGTTTTAACACCATTTGTTGATCAAAAAAGCAACTACCGTATATGTACATATATATATGTAAGTTCTATTCTGTTCCGATGATCTATATGACTGTCGTTATGCTAATACGACTGTCTTGATTCCTCAAGCTTTATAGTAAGCCCTGAAGTTATAGTGTAAGATCTTCAAGGTTGCTCTTCATTTTCAAATTAAATTTTTACTATGCTAGGTCTATGCATTTCCATACGAATTTTAGCACAAGCTTGTCAATTCATATAATTTTTCACTCTAGTGAGTGGAAAAAAGCAGCCTGGCAAACAACATTAAAAACATAATCCCATTTAGTTTCAATCAAATCTATACATAAAAGTACACCTGTACAAGAAACTGAAGGCATCTACAACAATATGTAAAAGAATTCTCTCTAAAGAGTGAAACTGCAAAAAGATTATCTTTCTTTTTATTGACCTCTTTTTCCAAAATGGACAACTTTATAAGGAAAAAATTATATATAGTTAATAAACATAAGTCCATACAGTAACAAGTAGGAAAAATTAAGAACTGATACTTGGTGATTTTATTTCTTCATTCTTAATCTGAAATATCATCTGTAAATGCAAAAACAAAAAGGTATGAAATGAGTATATATTACTAACTCTTCTCAGGCAAGAGGACTGTTGAAAGAAAAATGAAAGACTCTCACTTGTTATCTTACATACTTCTCTAATGTTTGATTGTTACAATGACCATATTTTCCATAATTTAAGAAAAATCAAAATAGGGGTGGCCTGGGTGGCTTAGTCGGTTAAGCATCTGCCTTCAGCTCAGCTCACAATCCCAGGGTCCTGGAATCGAGTCCCGCATCAGGCTCCTTGCTCAGTGGGGAGCCTGCTTCTCCCTCTGCCAGTGGCTCCCCCTTGGGCATGTGCATACATTCTCTCGCTCTCTGACAAATAAATAAATAAAATTGTTAAAAAAAAAAAAAAGAAAATTAAAATAATCATCAATAAAAATAAAACATATGTATTAGCTGAACCGAAGCACTGTTGAAAAGATCGTCCTAAAGGCAGGCTACCCAACTCTGTATCATCCGAATTTTAAGTTAAAGAAAAGGCTTTTTTGGCTAGGAATTTGCCTATGGCATCAGGTTAGATAGCTGCTTCAGAAAATCCAAAAAGGATTCATCCTGTGTCCCAGGGAATCAAAAGCAACTACAATACCCTGCTTCAATAACCCCCTAAAATAGCTAGAAATTACCACTGAAGGCAAAAATAATGAAATTTAGAAGATAAAGGGCTGTAATTTGATATGTTTGTGATAGTATTATTAAATATGAACAACATCCCAGGTGAATGTGCCATTGCTACTGGTACTCTGCCCATGTTTTATGATACTGACTCAGATTTAGGGACTGATCAGGAAGTCAAGGGGAACCCGTTAGGGATTCTTAAACACCTAGCACAGTCTCAAACTTGCTCAGGAGTCAGACAACCCGGAAGAGGAAATTTCTGCTGAGAAAATTCTACACATTAACTTGTTTAGAAAAACACCCTTCCATCCAATTTTAGTAATGAAATACCTCAGTCTACAGGCACGTTTTCTGAGAGCTATTATTCCATAACGTAACAGTAGTGAAGCAGGAATAGAGTAAGTATTTCCAAATACAGAATGCAGTAACAATTCTACAATACCTCACCAGAAGGTACACATAACTATCACTTCCTATTTTAGGGATAAGCACACTTAAAATTTAAATAAGCCATTAGTTGGTCTCCTTCAGGGAGAATAACTGATATTATCACATCTTTCCAGGTTTTCTGAGCAGAACTCACAGTGAAAGTAGTTTTACGCAGTGACCCAGTACATACACAAACACACACACCACACAGGAGCCTGGATACACAGTGCATACCTATCTACGGTTATACTCTGCCCATACTTCGTGTGAAACACTCTGAAATTTCTCTATTACATTCTCAAGCTTTGTTTTTAAGCTGGTCATAATGCTCAAAAGCGATCAACCACTAACGGGGAATAACCTACAGTTTGAAAAACCCTATTATAGAAGAACAAGAAGAACATGAGTAGACTTAACATCTCTGAGTTGTTAGCTTATTAAACAAGTACAAACGCAACAAAATTTTAAAGGTCTGTGGTTGGATGGTTTACTTTACACTAAACTTCTATTAAATTAAAAAAAAAAAAAAAAAAAAAAGACCAATGAAAGTCAATGTTCATAGACCAAGGCAAAATTTACTCGTCTTAGCCCAAGGTGGCAGTGTTACAAATAAATGCAGCACTTAATACCATTCCCTGTCAAAACCTTATTCAGGTGTATCTTTAATCTTCAGTCAGGGGAACTCTGGGGCCCATGCTCGGAAAGAGTTGCTCCAGAAAGTCAATCTCATAGTCACTGATGATGTAAGAACTCAGCTGGCCTGCTCTTGACCCCTCAAGCACCCCCTAAATCAATCTAAATTTTGAAAAATATATATTGATTTTCCACAAATGATGATGATGGCCTTTTCTGCAGTAAATGCGCTTATACAATGTTTTTTTCTATACGCCAAGACTATGATCAACCAAAGAGGGAAAAAAGGTGCTTTATGTATTTATTTTTAAGACCTATTAATCAACCAAGCTCCCTAATGACTCAAAATTTGTACTAAAACATAACCAAAAAATGATTGAGCACTTCTGTAATTCTTACATAGTAGGTAACATGTATTCCTAAAGTCCTGATTACATGGAAACTTTTTTTAAAAATATAAGCCCAACCTTTCAAAGAAAGTCTTATTTCCCATCTATTAGAAATCTACAATCCCAACACACTGATATTTCTTTGAAATATCTTAAAAAGAAACAGTGCCATATGGTGAATCTGATTCGGTATAAAAATGTAAAAATGTAATGCTTAGTGTGTTACATTTATTAGTAGTAGCCAAAGTACCCATTACAAATGATTAAATCTTTTAATATTTCCTATATCTTAAATCGGTTTGGCAATTTTATACTATCTTTTAAAGCAAAACAGGTTGAAAAACTTTAAAAAAAAAGTTTTATCTTGTATTTTCAAATAAAACTTTTTTTTGTGCTATTGCCTGATGAACTGGAATTTTTAGTCTAGAATTCCAGGCACTGAATTGAAAAGAATGTTTCCCATTTCTGCAATACTGCAAATGGAAATATGCAAATTAGTTCATGGGCAGAATCATTAATTTAGATAGAAAGTAAAAACACATTAATTGAGCACCAAAAATGTGACAGTTCTTGCACAAAATCTAAAACGAGACAGCTGCTACCACTGGAGCTTATAAATCTAAATTAAATGTGAAAAAAAGCAGAGAATTTTAATTCTTGTTTTCCAAGGAAATGACAAGTCTGATAGTCCTCCAATCTTTAAACTAAAAATGATAAGTCTGCCTCTGATTTTCATAGGCTCGTATTGGCCTAGTTATCAGTGCCCAAATCATAGTTTGGGTTTCAAAATGCCATAGTTGGGCAAAAAATTTCCCCCCAAGTTAGAACCACAAGAGATCATGTTAAATGGATTCCCTCTGGTTATCTATTTCCTGGAAGATTTGGGTCAGTAACACAGTCTTAACAGAGATAGTACTTACACCCTCTGTCTATCCACGGTCTTGACTACAATAGCCACAAGCTGACTCTAAAGACGATCCAAATAACAATTTAGCAATGATTAAATATGCAGACTTTCAAACAGACTTTTGTGATTATGAAACATTTTAAAATATCATTTTAATGATTTTATTAACTATATAAAATATGTTAAAATGTTTAAAGCTTGACAGGGAAACCTGGCTCTAGGCTGAAGGAAACAGAACCATGTGTAGTAATGAGAACACCAATACTTCTGAACAGGTACCCACCCCCATTATAATGTAGATCCATACATGTCTCTACACAGATGGCTGAAGTAGTACGTGAAATGAAATGTTAGGGGGTGGGGTTGGTCTGTGAAGTGAACGAGGTCCATTTTTTCAAGGGAGATGGTTCCCGGCTTTCAACAGAATCTCAAAGGGATCTGTCAACTCAAAAAACAACTTCACTGACTTCTTACCATAATCCCATGAGATATTATGACTTCAAAACTGAGGAAATTAAGGCTCAACAATTAGTAAATAGCAACAAGAATGCACGTTATGTCAGTTCCAAAGTCCCAGCTCTTTTAGCTGCTATGCTAAAAACTGGAACACAAAATTAAGAAACTATTATTCTTTGAACTTTGCTAAAGCAGCCCGTCAATACTCATTGTAATATTAACAGTTATTTACAGCACTCTGACTACTTCTCAAGCCCTGTTGTCAGTGCCTCCTTTCATCTTCCCAGCAAGAGAACCAAACTGCAGACACCACTATCATGATCCTCACAACGCCAGTGGCAGAACGGGGTTTCCAACTCAGGCGGTTCTGGCTCCTCGGTGTGCTCATAACCACTCTGTGAGCCATCTTCGTCTCGTAAGGACCAGCAGTTACAGGATACTGGTAGGAAATGTGGGAAAGAGTCTCTCCTGATAAATTGCTTGATGCCTCAAGAAGTATTTTAGAAAATAATATTATATGGCGTTCCCTCCTAATTTAAGCTAACATGTAACACCATGTAAGCCTAAGTCATCAAAAATAGTTTTAGGAACAGTTTGCAGGTTCCTAAAAGACTTATAAAAACTCAAAGTATTATCTTTGTCTCCTATCAGGAAATCTTCTATCATCTTCCACTGCAATACTTACTTTGATGAGTATAAGAGAAATCTTGTTTTAGAAATGCTTATTTAGGGGTGCCTGGGTGGCTCAGTGGGTTAAAGCCTCTGCCTTCGGCTCAGGTCATGATCCCAGGGTTCTAGGATGGAGCCCTGCATGGAGCCCCGCATGGAGCCCCGCATCGAGCTCTCTGCTCAGCAGGGAGCCTGCTTCCCTTCCTCTCTGCCTGCCTCTCTGCCTACTTGTGATCTTTGTCTGTCAAATAAATAAATAAAATCTTAAGAAAAAAAAAAAAGGAAGAAAATGCTTATTTAAAAGGTATGGGGGCACTTGAATGGCTCAGCGGAGCCTTTGGTTCAGGTTAAGATCTCAGTGTCCTAGAACTGAGCGCTGCTAGGGCTCCCTGCTCAGCAGGGAGTGTGCTTGTCCCTCTCCCTCCGCTCCTCCCCCCAACTCATGCACACACACCCTCTCTCTTTCAAATGAATAAATAAAAGCTTTAAAAAAAAAAAAAAAGAAAAGAAAAGAAAAAGGTATAGCATATGACAGGAGAAGGGAGACTCAAAATTCTCTAAGATTTATCAAGTGCTTCTCTCACAGTTGCCGAACAGAAGTATCCTTTTCTCTAAATGGATCTAGACAAATGCATTATTGTGTGATGAAGTCATCAGACTGCCCATCCTCCTCTTATCAGTAGTTCATATTATCACTGTCACTTTATCTGTTTCTGCCACAATTTTAGTTTACTGGGTACTGTCGCTGGGAAAAATGAACTGCATTTATTGGTTATACATAGCATATTCCCAAGAGAAAAAAGTCTTCCTTATAGCAACTAAAAATCTTAATGTTAGGTATTAAAATTAGCAAACAAACTGACTTGTCTGTATCCTTTATATATAACTCTGAGCAACTCAACTTTTTACTCTATCTTCTTATAATGATTTACTTATTAGCTTGCATATCAATGAAAGCTTGAGTAAGATGACCAACTGCTAGTTACAGACCGAAATGCTATTTTCTCACAGTGAGTTTTGTATCAAATGATATAAAGATGTCAATGATTACAAAGTTTATAAATAACTCACCAGGGCTCAAAAAGGCAGTCAGAATAGTTCTAAATGCTTTGAATATGCAAACATGAGTACTTAACATAAAGTTTTTATGCCTTCTATAAATAAGATAGGAAAACAAGTGTCAAGCAGGTTATTAATGTACAGGGGAAAAAAATGAAAGGAACAGTAATGCCACAAATCATCTGCACACTGAAGACTGATTATATACACAAAGTTTCAAATGAACTTTTATTCTGTTTCATTTAGTAGTCACATGAATATAACTTCTTAAAATGAAATCCTACTAAGTTTCAGGAATCAGGTTTGGACAAAATCAATCCTCTCTCTTCTACAAAGCAAATTCTAATTCATTCTCTGCCCTCCCAATTTCCCCTCCCTCTGCACTTTAAATTCCAAATGACACTGAACACACATAAGACTCATTTGCCAAGAAGTCCTTTTCAAACTAATTTTTTTTTTCATTTACTCTACAAGGTGCCAGTCACTGTGCTCAGCAAAGAGGACAAGATCCCTGCCCTTCAGAGCTTAAAATTTAGTGTTATTAGTCTAATGTCCACTACTGAGATTCCTTTAGTAGCAAGGGGCTCACTTTCTAAGTCTAATAGCAATATTCTACAATTACTTCACCATGAGGCAAAATTTTTAAAAGACTGGACAGCCCAAGATTTTGTTCCTTCAGCCAATATCTGTTAATTTATGTACAACCTGTGAATTTGGCTCTTTATAAAACTGGCTAAAAAGATGAAATTATTTATCTGGGATTTCCTTCAAAGTAGTTGGAGGGTTGGGTAGGTCGATAAAGTATGAAATTTCATCAAATTTCATTGTATTATTTCTGTCTACTTTTAAGTAGGTTTAAACTTTTCTATACTAACTTTTTTTTAAACTGTGAAAGACTTTTAGCCAATACCAAAAATATTAATTTCGGGTATTTCAGGAAGCTGCACAGAAAGAACAAAAAAACAAGAGAGTACTTCAATGAATTTTATTTAATGCTCCATGGGACCCTAAATCTTAATCTTAATTCAATTACAAATATCAAGTTTCCATTGTTTCAGACTGCCTGTTTTCTTTGTTAAACTGAAGGTAGTAATGTTAATCTATCTCACTGAAAATATACTAGGACTCTGTGATAAAAGTTGTTATAGAAAGCCCTTCAAAGGTACAATGTTAATGCTAGTGCTACTGTTAGACAGTAACACTAACCATGTAAAAGTACTTCCATATTTTCTTTTCCAGCTTAGTAGGTGAAATGGGATTGTTAATGCAACACCATACAATTACCAAATGTAAATAATATTCCTTACATGATTCAAGGTTATAGAGGTGATGACAGAAATGCAAAATTTCTGAAGGGCACCTGGGTGGCTCAGTTGGTTAAGTGACTGCCTTTGGCTCAGGTCATGATCCCAGAGCCCCAGGATCAAGTCCTGCATCAGGCTCCCAGCTCTACACCGAGTCTGCTTCTCCCTCTAACCTTCTCTCCTCTCATGCTCTCTCCCACACACTCTCAAATGGATAAATAAAATCTTTTTTAAAAATGCAAAATTGGGGACGCCTGGGTGGCTCAATTGGTTAAGCGGCTGCCTTCAGCTCAGGTCATGATCCCAGGGTCCTGGGATCGAGTCCCACATCGGGCTCCTTGCTCAGCAGGGAGCCTGCTTCTCCCTCTGCCTCTGCCTGCCTCTCTGTCTGCCTGTGCTCACTCTCTCTGACAAATAAATAAATAAAATCTTTTAAAAAAAATGCAAAATTGAAGCTGAGATAATGAAGTATATGGTACAGGGATGAAAACTATACTTTTTTTTAAATTTTTTTATTTTTAGGGGAGAGAGGAGGGTACAGAGGGACAGAGAGAATCCCATCAAGCTCCAAGCCCAGCACAGAGCCCGAGAAGGGGCTCCATCTCATGACCCTGAGATCATGATCCGAGTCAAAATCAAGAGTAGGACACCTAACCAACTGAGCCACCCAGGCACCCCTAGATGATTTTTAAAATAACACATTTTATTTGACATTTCCCAGTAACCTGTGAAGCTCTCATTTAGAGTCAACAGCTAGTCCAGGTATCGTATAGTTTAAGATCTTATGGCAATACTTAAACATGCCCATAACTATAACAAATAGCATTTGTAATGACACATTATAAAGCACTTTGTCTGTATTTTCTCATTTACTCTTCACGCAATCCTGAGGTTACATGAGTTATATGAGAATATTTTTATAAGCTAAGAATCCGCCTATGCCTTCAACTCATGGGTAAAGGAGCCAGACCTGATCCCAAAACACCCCAATCCAAATTCCTTTCACTTAACATTATCCCAAGTTGCGGCTGTAGGAGATCATAATTTCATTAAAGATACAAAACCTAGGGGTGCCCACGATGGCCCAGTTTGTTAGGCTTCAGACTTAATTTTGGCTCAGGTCATGATCACAGGGTCGTGGGATGGAGACCTGTAGCAGGCTCTGCGCTCAGCAAGGAGTCTACCTGAGAGTCTCCCTCTCCCTCCTCCTTTGCCCCTCCACTTACCCATGTACTCTCTCTCTAAAATAAATAATAAACTACTTTTTTAAAAAAGATACAAAACCCACATATATACAGGAAAAAAACGTTGAACATGAGATAAGTTATCAATAGCCATAGGTGTGGTCTGGTGAAAGTCAGGAAGGAAGGAAATCTACCATTTGCAATCACATGGATGGATCTTGAGGACATTGCACTAAGTGAAGTCAGAGTCAGACAAATACTGCATGATTTCACTTATATGTAGAACCTAAAAAAGCCCGAACTCATAGAAAAGAAAACAGACTGATGGTTTGCAGAAGTAGGGGAAGGGAGGTGGGGATAAAGGTGTTCAAAAGGTACAAAATTCCAATTCTGAGGCAAATAATTTCTGGGGATGTAATGTATACAGTACAGTGACTAAAATGAACAATACTATATTACAAATTTGACAGCTGATAAAAGAGGGTAAATCTTAAAAGCTCTCATGGCAAGAAAAACATCTGTAACTATGTGATGCTAACTAAACTTAACGGTGATAATCATTTTGCGGTTTAATCATAAGATCTTAAGACAGAAATCACTATATTGTACACTTTAAACTAAAACAAGGTTATATGTCAGTTACATCTCAATATTACTGAAAAAAAATTAAATACATATTTTGCTTTGTTTCAACAAGGAAGAAAAGAATAAAAAGATCTCGGCTCCACGGTGATCAAGTAACATAAGACCAGGAAACACTAATATTCCTTGTCAGGAAAGCTTAAATATTTGTTCTCCAAGCCCACCAACAATATCTAGAATACAAAATGTAGCTATCAGATATTGTTGCTCAGGAATTCCAGAAGAAGAACCAGGGAGGGAAGTTAGCACATATCTACTGTAAATGAAAATGACAGTTTCCCTGTAAAAATGATTCTGATCTAAGTTAAACATGGATACATTTCCTTTGCAACATACCAAGAGAGCAAATTGTACCTACCAACTGGTAAATTACTCAGTGATATCACACACTCCAGAAGGGTTAACACAACTAATACAGAAAAGCAGTTTGTCCCCCAGAGATTCATTTTTTCACCCTGATCCACTATAGAATCAACTGCGTTAATAATAATGCTTTGCAATTTTATATCACTTTTCCTGCTAAAAGCTCAAATGAGTTGATATGGCACATCACAAACTACACAGATGGTACCCCACAGTTTCCACAGCTCTGACTGAATAGCTCATTTGACTTACTAATAAATGTTCCTATTTCAAGATTAAAAACAAATATGAAAAACTAAGGAAAACGGTAGAAGACGGTGAATTTTCATATCCAATTCAGTGGCGTCTCTCTGAAAGGTAAACGTGAAATGAAATAAAGCACCCAGAGCGTAACGCAGTTCCTTCGGATGCTAGTGCGTTCCAGAAAAACCCAGAAAAAACCGAGCCACCAGACTACCTAAAATTGACCAGGGG
This sequence comes from Lontra canadensis, assembly GCF_010015895.1. NCBI lineage: Eukaryota > Metazoa > Chordata > Mammalia > Carnivora > Mustelidae > Lontra > Lontra canadensis. Next base: position 18,018,175 of record NW_022631031.1, on the reverse strand, counting down.
GGGCTAAGCAGTGAAAGAGGTTATGCTACTTCCCATGTGAATGTGCAACAATCAGACCTAAATGAAAAACTCTCACTAAGGAGGAGACAGATCTAGAATCATCATCTCCTTCTGTTTTAGTCCCTTAACCTGTCATTACTCATTACACGTGGTCTGAAACTTGTGGGGGGAGAGGTACAGGGTGATGGATACTAAGGAGGGCCTGCGCTGTGAGGAGCCCTGGGTGTTATACACAACTAATGAATTGCTGGACACGACATCAAAAACTAATGATGCACTACACAGGGGCTAACTTAACATGATGTAAAAATTAATTAATTTAAAAAAGAAGACTGACTAGAAGTGAAGTAGTAGATAACAGTTTAAAGTATAACAGTGTTACTAAGATTTATAATTCATATTTGAATTGGGAGTCCTTTAAGTCAAATATTTTTAAATGATTACATTCTATATATAGATGTGGACTATAGTCATCCTAGAAATTTTCTTTAGGTTATTCAGAAGTGTTCTGTTCCTACTCTACTAATAAGAAAAGGCATTTATTCCTCTGACCTTCATAAACCAATATTCTAAATGTACTTCACTGGTAACTATAACCATCTCATCTCTCCCCGCGATTTCAGCTCATGTCATGATCTCAGAGTCGCGAGACAGAGCCCGGCATCGGGCGCACTCAGCAGCAAACCTGCTTCTTTCTCAATAGTCAAATGACTCCAACGTTGAGGTCCATTAGACATTTCTTTGAGAAATCTTCATATTATCTCCTGTAGAGAATACCATTGTCCACCAGAATGTCAAATAAGCATTCAACCTCCCAGGTTAAAGGCAAATTTTATGCACTTTTTCTGAAAGCTTTAAAATGATAAATGAAACATTCTACCACCTCCAAGCAGCCTCCCAATGGGCACCCGGGTGGCTTAGTAGGTTAAGCATCTGACTTTGGTTCAGGTCATAATCTCAGGATCCTGGGATAAAGCCCCATACTGGACTCCACGCTCAGCTCAGCTTCCCACCCCACCCCACCCCTGCCGCCATTCCCCCCCCCACACCGCAACTCGTGCTTGCTCTCCCAAATATATCTTTAAAAAAAATAATGTCTCTGGGATGCCTGGGTGGCTCAGTGGGTTAAGCCTCTGCCTTCAGCTCAGGTCATGATCTCAGGGTCCTGGAACTGAATCCCGCTTCGGGCTCTCTGCTCAGCGGGGAGCCTGCTTCCTCCTCTCTCTCTGCCTGCTTCTCTGCCTACTTGTGATCTCTGTGTGTAAAATGAATAAATAAAATCTTAAAAAATAAAAATTTAAATTTAAAAAAAAGTCTCCAATTTTTCCAAAACATAAAAAGCTTTAACTGTATTGATTTAAAACACTCTCCTCTCCATCTTTTGCACAAAATAGCACTATCAGTTTTGCCTTCAACTACCATGGAACAACATGGACATAAAAAGGATATGAATGTTGATAGGCCAAATAATACATCAAATAATATTTGTCCTCCTTCCCCACTCCCACTTGTTGAGAGCCACTGAATTAGACCTACTAGGTGCAAAAATGCTAATGTGACTATAGTAATAATCATTCTATAATCAGAGTGGTAGCACATTTACTTCAAACAGTTGATAATTACAAAATAGTTTATAATGTATCCTTATAGACTCTACATACAATATAGAGTACTGCATAACCCTTGCATTTCTGGAACACACATTAATTGATAAAGAAAGGTGATTTAAAAAAAACTTGACCACAAATAATCTTGAACACATAGGCGGTTCTAGTCTTCAGGATTAGCTTCCTAAACAGCTCCTTGAATCCCCCTCAATTTGCATTTAAAATGGTCTACTCTGAATTGCAATCACAAAAAACTAACGAAGACCTATTGAACATCAATTGTGTCTCAAACTCTGACCACTGAAGGAGATATAAAGTAATAATAATAAGAATGCACATTTAAGGAAACTGGGGCACAAGGTCATACCTGTCCAAGTAATGGAGTCAGACCCACATCCCAAGCAATGTGGCTCCCAAATGTTACTCCATACTGACTTCACAGAATTTAAAAAAAAAAAAAAACAAGAACCAAAACCAAAACTCAAAACCAAAAACTCCTGCATGTAAAGAACTCCAAGGTTTGTTGAAATGTAATATTAACATCCACCAACAGAACATTTAAGTTTTTTAAGATTTTATTTATTTATTTGACAGAGATCACAAGTAGGTTGTGGGGGGGGGGCAGGTAGGAGAGAAAAGCAGACTCCCTGCTAAGCAGAGGGCCAATGTGATATGATGTGGGGCTCCATCCCAGGACCCTGAGATCAAAGGCAGAGGCTTAATCCAATGAGCCACCCAGGTACCCCAAACATTCAAGTTTTTAGTAAATTCTCTAAGAAAGATTTTATAATCTTTCTGCCCTGAAGTGACATCATCTCATGAGTGACTAAGAAGAAAAACCAATGACAAGATCTTGAAAGATTTTACTTTCATTCTATCCTTAAAAGTGAAAAGCCTTTCCCATGGACGAGTCTGTGCTTGATGGTATGTAAAATGTCAATTACTTCAATGCATGGTTTTGTTCTGTTTTGTTTTTCATTGTATGGTTTTCTGATCTTTCTTTCTGAGAAACGTCTTACTATGGAATTGTGAGCTCCAATAGTACACAAAGATGCGCAACAGATGGTCTTGCAGGGGAATCTGCACATTGAGGGTCCCTAACCCTGTAGTTCATCTCAGGCTGCTGGGATTCTTAGTGGAAAGAAGAATCCCATAACCCTAACCCTGGCTGACGACCTCGACCAGAGGACTCTCAAGCCCGGCTCCCCACAGTATCTAAAGAGTCTCTAAAAAAGATGAGACACCCCCCCCCACCCCACCCCCCACACACTTTTCTAAATCTCGATGAGACATTGGAATTTCCGTTTAGACAAGCAAAGCAGACCATTTATGCATTCTAAAATTTGGACTAGAGACTCAGAATAAAAACTCTTATCATCCGTGCTCCCAGCACAAGAAAAAAGCATCTTTTGAACAAGAAGCTGCCTTACTCTATAAAACGATCTGCTGAAGCAGCACCCTTCTGGTGTTTTCAGGGGGGACTATGTTAATTACTACTCATATCATGAGTGGCCTTCAGGGCTAGAAATGTTCCTGCTAAAACAAACAGTCCAAAAATACATGCCATTATCATTTGAGAGCTCTACACAGTAAATACATGCATAGGAAAGAAAAATAATAAGCCACATTTTTCTGTACTGAAAAAAAAAAATTTCCGGGGCACCTGGGTGGCACAGTCGGTTAGGTGTCTGACTCCTGGTTCCTTTGGCTCAGGTTGTGATCTCATCGTTGTGAGGCTGAGCCCAGCATCAGGCTCTGGGCTCAGCTCATCTCATGCCTGAGATTCTCTTCCTCTGCCCCTCCACCCACCCCCCACCTTGTGCTCTAGCGTGCATGGCCTCTCTCTAAAATAAATAAATAAATCTTTAAAAGAACAATTTCAGAAAGATTCACTAATGCCCTATAATCTTCCTGTTAATAATCCCTGATAAACAGAGAATCTGTTACCAGAAAATTTCTTTAAAATCATCTAATTCATTCTGGCTTCATTAATAATAAAACCTATTTGATCCTCAAGCACTCTGTGAGGCAAACAGTCATTATCCCCATTTAACAAAAATGGAAATTGGACTCAAACATTAAATCCCTTGCTCAAGGCAACACATCCACCCATAGGCAATATATACTTAATCAGTACTAAATTTACTTTTAAATCACACAAATTTCCTACAGTTAAAAAAAAAAAAGTACATCTTTTTTATCAGAAAGTTCTTCTAAACATCTAACTAAAATCCCATTAGATATACTTTAAGAACACTGCCTTTTCTAGGACTAGAGAACAGTTGCTCATTACTTCTCATATGGAAACACTTTGGATATCCCAGAAATAATGAATCCTTCCTCTCTTCTCTTTTAAAGGGCAGTAACACTTGAAACTTTCCCCAACTTAGCCTGTTAACAGATGATGGTTCCCCAAGATGACCACAACCTCCCATCCCACATACTCTTCTTCTAATTCAACTTTCAACATTCCTGCCAAGGAGAGCTGGGAGCTATGGTCCCAAATAAATGCTCTGAATCTGGATCTGGAGAAGGCAAAGGTAGCCCTATGTGACTTATGAGTTAAGTCATAAAAGGTGATCGCTTCCTTGGAACTATGACATCTTGCACCCTGTTGTCATGCTGTGAGGAAGCCTGAGAGGCTAGGTAGAGAGGCCATACAAAGGTATTTGAGGGAACTCAGCTGAGGGCCTGGCGAACAGCCTACATCAAAAACACCAGACATGTTAAGCGGACAAGCCTTCACTTGATTCCACTGCCAAGCCCTGGCTTTGAGACTTCATCCTAGCTGAATGCCAGACATCACGGAGCAGAGAAGCTATGTCCATCAGGGCTTTTCCAACCCTGGCCCGCAACATTTGTGGCATAATGCCACCAAGCATGGAACACTGTACAGCAACAGTAAACAGAACTCCCTAATGCAGAACACAAGCAGGAATTAAAAAGGAGACAAGGGAGGAAAAGACTCCTTTCTAAACATTCAAAATAAATACCCCAAATGTTGTGCTCTAAATATCACTAGTTTTGTTTTGTTTTAATTTGACAGAGAGTACACAAGCAGGGGAGGGAGCAGAAGGAGAGGGGCAAGCAGACTCAGTGCAGAGCCAGATGCAGGGCTCAGTTCCGTGAATCCAAGATCATGACCCAAGCAGAAACCAAGAGTGGGAAGCTTTAACCGACTAAGCCACCCAGGCGCCCCAAGATCACTGGTTTTACAGATAAGAGTCTCTTAGATTCTCATGCAAATCTTATTAAAAGTGCATATGAAAAATAAAATAGAGGGGCGCCTAGGTAGCTCAGTCAGAAGTGCCTGCCTTTGGCTTAAGTCACAATCTCAGGGTCCTGGGATCAAGTCCCAAATCAGACACCCTGCACAGCAGGGAGTCTGCTTCTCCCTCTCTGTCTGCCCCTCCCCCAGCTCATGCATGCTCTATCAAATAAATAAAATCTTTAAAAATAAATAAAAAATAAAATAGAAACATACTATAATATTTTCTATCTTCATCCTATGTATCTGTCTCTCTTTAAAATGCCTTTTCTCTTCTCTGATGAAATCTCAATCAGCCCTTTAGGCACAAATCAAATACTCCAGTGGCTGTAAAGCCTTTCCTCTCCTCACAGAATGAACCATTTGCCCCCATAAAATATCTGACCAGCCCTCTAATATAATTTCCTATTCTAATGCATATGTTGTAATTACTTGCCCACATGACTCCTTTCTTCCCTGTGAGATCTGCAAGGATAGGGGACATTTCTTTTCTAAATTTTTGGGTTCCCACTGTCTAGTATATAGGAAGTGTTCATTAAATTTTTGCTGAATTAACAAATCTGGTTATCTGGTTTCTTTTGGTTTCTAAACCCAGAGCAGATACAATGCAGAAAACCAGAAAAGACAAAAGGCACTGTCATTAAAATACTACTACTACTACATACACACACACAAAATAACACCCAGTGAACAAAGACAGAAAAGGGCAAGTCCAGGAGTTACCTAGAATTCTGTTGCATGGAATCTACGGTTTACAGTTACATGGTGGAGAGACAAACAGATCTGTGCCTTAGAACAGAGCACGGGCCTGAGTGAATGTTGGTACATTTCAAATCAGTTTAGGAAATAGGAAAATATTTCACATTTGAAAAGTATTTTCTCCTAGGGGTGTCTGGCTGGCTCAGTCAGTGGAACAGAAGACTGATGACCTTGGTGTTGTTGAGTTTAAGTTCCACACTGGGTGTGAGCATTACTTTAAAAAAAAATCTTTAAAAGTATTTTCTCCTAAATGACAAGTGCTCAAAGGAATAAAGAAACGGAATCAGAAAAATTAGATACATAAACCTCTAATGTTCTGAGGGTTTTGTGTAGCCACTGTTTTACAATAATAGCACTTTCTATTAGTTCTGTGCCCCTCCTCCATCTGTCCATAATGTTGCTGCTTCAGTTACATTTCCTGAAGGACTTCCCTCCCTGCTGACCCACACTGCTACCTGCTACCTATCTGTCTGGAACGTAGCACAGAGCCACTCAGAAATGCAGCTACAATTTTTGTCCAGCCCCCTCTAATATACCAACATTTTTTTTTTAAACAGCAAAATATATATAAAATGACAGGAACAAAGAGACTACCTCTTAGTATGTCTGGAAGACATTTCAGGAAATTTTTGCAAAAAAAAAAAAATCAGAAAATGGGATTTCTGAATTACTTGTTTTAAATTCTATGCACTTTAAAATTGCCCAGATTTGGGGACACCTGGATGGCTCAGTCAGATATCTGACTCTTGGTTTCGGCTGGGGTCATGCTCTTAGGTGGTGAGATCAAGCTGGGCTTAGGGCTCTGTGCTCAGCCCAGAGTCTGCTTAAGAGGTTCTCATTCTCACTCTCCCTCCCCCTTGCCCCTCCCATAGCTTGTGCGCATGTGGACACACTCTCTGTAAAATCAGTCTGCCCAGATCTGTTAAATAAAAAGGCCTATGTACAATCCCATTTTCCTTCCATCCTTCATTTTGCTTATGTATCTCTTAAGTATATGATTTCCCAGTATAAATATTAATTCAATAATATTCTCATTATTCCTGAGCAGCATATTTTGTTTCATTTTATGATGCAGCAAGCGGGGGCGATGCTACCTCTAAGAAAGGTGTAGTGCAGTGCGACAGATGTCTGGGTGGCTCAGTCGGTTAAGCATCTGCCTTTGGCTGGGATCATGATCCCAGGGTCTTGGGATTGAGCCCCACACTGTGCTCCCTGCTCCACAGCAGCCTGCTTTTCCCTCTCCCTCTGCCTGCTCCTCCCTCTGCTTGTGCTCTGTCAAGTGCAACATTCATGGCCAACAGTCTAAGGATGTTCCACCTCCAAGAGTATTAACTTTAAGAGAAGAGAACCTTGGTTTCTGTTGTTTTTTTTTTCCTGGAGCCTGAAAGTTTCAAGTTGAGAGTTATTCTGGAGTTACTTAAATTCTTGTGTTATTTCTTGTTTTCTTTGAGTGCTAGTTTCTTCCCACTGAGACTTCCAGATCTACATTAAGAATAATTACTACTTCTCTACAGGCTTGGGTTGGTGAGATTAACCAGGTATCTCACTGGTATGATCTGCACACCTGTGAATGATTTTAACTTTTAGACTCTATTTCTCAAACTGAGAATGAATCCCAGATAACCACTGTGATTCGCAAGGGAAGACAGGAGGGCTATCCTCTTCCTTAACAAGGTTCTGAAGCAGAAAAGAGAATAGGACGTTAAATAGAAACTAAAGGTAGAAATCACAGGGGCAGGCAGGAAAAGTCAGAAGGGAGAACAAATAAAGACACTGCACCCCTCCCCCAAAAAAAGGAAAAAGGAAACAGAAACCTTCAAATTCCAAGTTATGGAATAGTCATGTATTGAAGAAACTCAAGTTGCCAAACTCCATAAACTCCCAGCAAATTTTTTTCTCTATGGTGTTACTCCAAGAAGTGTTTGAATAAAAGCTTTCTATTTAGCCAAGTGTGCTATAAAATTCAGTTTTCCACTCCCATCCCGTGCCTAAAAGAGAAATCTACTACCTCCCAGGAGGAAAACAACTCCTAGCGTTCTCTAACGGTAAAGGTTCTCAGAGGCTGCACCAGCTCTGTTTGCATCCCCCGAGCCAGACATGGATCTCCGTGTGAGGCACTCCTAGAACCCATGTCTAGGCCCAGACATGAGGCGCATCAGAGGGCATGCCCACAAAATGTCCTGAGATGCCACAATCTCAAGCAATAAAGCTCTCAAAGCTTATGCTACCCTTCAGCCCTCATCAAATTAATATATTTTATTACTTTTTTTTTTTTTTAAGTAATCTCTACACCCAACGTGGGTGTGGCTAGAACTTAAACCTTGAGATCAGGCTTCAGTAGCAGGCTCTGCCAGGCACCCCAACAATTTAATTTTCCTAACACTTTTGGAGAAACGGAGGTATTTTTATTGTTTATATATTTGTTTGTTTGTTTGTTTATGTAAGTGATTTCTCACCCAACATGGGGCTCAAACTCACAACCCCGAGATCAAGAGTAACACACTCCTCAGACTGAGCCAAAGAGCCAGCCAGGCGCCCCTAGAGAACCTGATATTTAACATAGAAAAGTCTGGCTGCACAGCAACGTGAATGCATTTAATGCACTTAAATACACATTTAAAAAAGAAGGTATAAACTGTGTAAGCATTTTGCCACAATTCAATTTTTTAATTAAAAAAATGTCTAAAAAACTTTTTTTAATTAAAAAAAAAAAACACTAAGAAATAGCCTAAAAAACAAAAAGCAAACAAACAAAAACTAGGGGCAAGGTTTCATATTAAAAGAGACTACAGAACCAAATGCAAAGAGGGAATCTGATTAGTTCCTGGTTTGAAACCCAAAACCCTAACAGTTTGGGGACAACTGGGAAAACTCATTAGACAGCTGATATTTGACATCAGTTTTCTTGGGTTTAACAGTCACATTCATATTATATGCAGTTCTATAAAATGATGCCTTTATTTTAAGGCAATGTGCTTTATGGATAAAGGGTCATCTGTAACTTACTTTCAAACAATTCCTCCAACGCACGCGCACACATACACGCGCACACACACACACAGACACATACATAACACACACACAGGAAGAGGGAGAAAGAAGCATACACAGCACTGAAATAGTTCTTATTTGGCCACTTGTTCTACCACATTATCGCAGCATCACAGGAGCGAAGGCAAAGAGATCTATACGACACTGCAGGCCCCAAAGTACCACCCAGCTTTTCCACCTGCGCTGTATACTGTTTCTACTACTTTAATTGACTGATAACAGAATGTAAAAAGGTGACGGACAGACAGACAGACAGACAGCTTTCTGAATTGCTCTGCAAATAAAATGATCCCACAAAATAGAAAATAATTGTTTAAGCAGAGATTTGGGAAGAAGGTTGCGAATATCTTTATAGGTGTTGTCACAAGTATATATTAATGTGCAGGCTGTGAGGGCTTTGCTCTTTGGGTAGTTGTAGAATTTCATTATTTACCTACTGAGACATCAGCCCTTCAAGTGATGCTTCCATTCTCTTTTTTATCACTTCTTCAACGGAAGTATTTAAGTGCCAACCCTGGTATACTTTTCTTTGTGTTTGGTTTTGTTTTATTACCTTTCCAGAACTACTGAATTTCCCCCAAGGTTTTCTTTACCTTTTTTCTCCTCTTTCCACTATAAACTGAGATTATTAATCCCTCTTCTCACCATAGTGTCAAAATATTCTGCAGGGGAAAAGATAGTAAGTCTCAGTGTGAAAAATGTTCAGTTTTACGGAAGCAAGAAAGCCCAAAATGTAAGTCTTTATTGTTTCTGTTTTGAAGGTAAGTGGACTTCTGTATTTTTTTGTAAAATCTGTATCCAATGTAATAAGCATCTTTACTAATAACCTCCGAATACTGTTGGACTCTATGTATACTCTTCTTGTTTTGATCATATACTTTGCTATTAACTAAGATCAGTAATATAAACTCCCAATAAATTGAGTTTTATAGGGGTGCCTGGGTGGCTCAGTGGATTAAGCTGCTGCCTTCGGCTCAGGTCATGATCTCAGGTTCCTGGGATAGAGCCCCGCATCTGCCTCAGCATCCCTGCTGAGCAGAGAGCCTGCTTCCCCCTCTCTCTCTGCCTGACTCTCTGCCTACTTGTGATCTCTCTCTCTCTACCAAATAAATAAATAAAATCTTTAAAAAAAAATTGAGTTTTATATCAAAGGGTTGCTTCCTAAATTTTAGAATAACTCATTAGTTTTCTTGAGGCAAATCAAAGAGCATGAACTCATATGGTCAAAGGCCAGGAAGAACAGACTAACGGGTACAAAGGCTCGAGTAAGAGTAGAAGTGGGGAAAAAAAATGGGTTTGTGATAGACCTATCTAGTAAGTGTTTGGGAATGTTATTCTGTGATGAGTGGGGACTTGTATTATTATAAAAGGGATATTTGGGGAAGATCAGTCTATTAATGACTTACAGTGCCAAAGAAGAATTTGTTAAATCAGTCGAAATACAGTTTAAAAATGAAAGCCTTTTTTTTTTTTTTAATGAAAGCCTTTAAGCTGCCTGTAGTACTATTTTGAAGGAGGGGGACAAAGAATGAATGAATAAATAAAAAACATACACATATGTACTCTACCCTTACTTAATCACTTATGTATTTTATCTTATTTATTTTTTTAGAAGATTTTATTTATTTATTTGACAGAGAAAGACACAGCGAGAGAAGGAACACAAGCAAGGGGAGTGGGAGAGGGAGAAGCAGGCTTCCCACCTAGCAGCAAGCCCAATGCAGGGCTCCATCCCAGGACTCCAGGATCATGACCTGAGTCAAAGACCCACACTTAACTGACTGAGCCACCCACACGCCCCCTTACTACTCAATTTTTAGCAAACCCATAAGAAAACACGTACAATTTCCTTTCATTCAGATAAGCCAATGCATACTGTCATTTTAAGCATCTTTACTGAACAAAAAAGACCGGCAAATTTTAATGCTTGATTATTCAAAGCATTTTAGTTTAGTTTTTCCTCCTTGATATTAAACTCCAAAGAATTTATATTAAAAAATTCTAATCTGATGGGGCACCTGGGTGGCTCAGTCGGTTAAGCATCTGCCTTCAACTCAGGTCATGATCCCAGGGTCCTGGGATCAAGTCCCTGCTCAACGGGGAATCTGCTTCTTCCTCTCCCTCTGCCTGCAGCTCTGCCTACTTGTGCTCTCTCTGTCAAATAAAATTAAAAAAAAAAAAAAATTTTCTAATTTGTTTCACTGCTATTAGGAACTAATCCACGATTTAGATAAATATACAAAAGTTTTTATACAAAAACTTTTTATACAAAAAAAGTTTGTATAAAAAGCCTATTCCACTTGAAATAACAAGTACTGTAAGTTAACTACTCAGTATGATCAAGTTGATAAACTAGTAGCAGGTCCTTAAAGCCACAAGGGCATGTATCTGCTAGCCTGGATTTATTCTCTATAAACCTTCACTAATTTATAGATTTCAGTCAGGCTACTCTATTGCATTGCTATTTTCCATCTGCATGGTGCTAACCTTTTTAGCCTTGATTCAACATAGCAACTCCTCTCTAGGTCTCTCCAGTTTCTTTCTGAATGCGTTTCCTTCCTCCTCTCACCCCCCATATACACTTGATCTCTTTCTCCAAGATTGTCAACAACTCTGAACAACTGAGGCAGGTTCAGAAAATCTACAAGGAGCCTGTGGTAGGCACCTGAATCTCAATGGGAAATTTCTCAAGAAGGGAATGGAAAAGGGCACCCATAGCCAGAAAAACTCGATCCCTTTGGTGGGGAAGATGCTGGCTTCCCTCACTCCTCTAAGGCCAAGCCAGGTAAAGGCAAGGTGTTCAGTCTGAAAATCACAAGTCCCTGAAGGTCTTCCCTTGCCTTACCCTGTCTTTATCTGCTCTCACCTCACAGGGGTAGAAGGGCTGTGGGGGGCTCAGTGGTACCTGAAGGGAACAGGCCATCAGCACTGCCCAAATTATGGATCCAGATCAGAAGACATTATAATGTCAGAGCCAGACAACTCTTGGTGGGAAACCCAAATGCAAACAATTCTGCAGGTGAGCATCTGGGACCTCAAGTCCCTGGGACTCACCCCATACTCTATCTACCACAGGCTCTTCCTTCCCTCCCCACTACAGGGTCAGCTGCTGCTCCCAGTGATAGTGGGAAGGGGAGGGGGACTCTACTAGTGAGACTTCTGACCTCCACAGGAGGCCCAGCTCACTGGCCTTACCACAGGGAAGCAAGGCCAGGCCAGAGGTATCCGGACCCAGGTCCTTCCTGCCCAAGGCTTTGCTCGAAAATCTGGGGTTCCCTTTATCTCCTCTCTTTTCTCCTTAATGCCTTTTCTCAAAGTGAAAATATTTACTACTACAATGAGATCACCAATGATTACAAGAACACTGTTATGTGAGCATCCTTTAACCAGAAAAGGGTAATGCTCCAATTTTATTTTCTAATGTCCTTCAACGTCTAGGCATAATGTTGACTTTTGTCACTATCAAATGTCACTGTGAATATGTTCAGTTCACAATGAATATCACATCATTTTTTGGCGTAACTGCTTAAAATCTTTCACTTATTAAAATCCTTAATTAACTACACACCTCCTGCTTAAAATAAAAAGTAGCACAGCAAAAATCAAAGAGCTTTACATGACTTCCACTTCCTTCACTAGATTCCACTATTTATACTTACCATGTGTTTATTTAGAAAAGATTCTAGTGGTACTATAATATATTAAAATAACATTTTTAATGGAATAAATTTTTTACATCACACTTTTACAGGAGTCTTGAGGAATCAAGATATTACTACTTAAAACAGCAACAAGAACACTACATATAAACCTCAAAACAGAATTCCAGAAATTGAAAATACAATACACTATCAGAAACTCCAAAGAGGCAGGTATGCCTAAGGCTTTAGGTATCTCGTTACAATTTCCATCCATCTTAAATTGTCTATTTCCAACTTATATCATTTGGACCACTTGAATCTAGTGAACAGTTTCAAGACATCTAACACTACAAAGTTTGTAACAATATCCTTAAATAGGCAAGAAATAAAATACATAAAAACTAGGGACTGTAATACTCAGTCCTATTAGACAACAGAAGCTCAACCCCCCAGTCTGCTGGACCACAATGTTGTCCAGCAACCAACTAACTTCTAACAACAAATCAGCCAATTACTGCACTGCGCCTGTTAAGTGATCTGTTTTCAAACCTAATGGCTTACTTAACAAATAGCTAGCTTCTTCCCTAAGTGCTGTTAGCAAAGCCAGTGTGTTTGGTAAAGAAGGAAACCATAGATCACGATCATACATGAAATACCTAATGATAGTAACAGACTTCCTCCAGAATCTTGACTGTGTTCCCTTCACTACCAGCCATCTTCCATCCTTTAGGAAAAAAAAAAAATTGAGAAAGCCAAGGAAGAAGGAGAAAAGTAGGCAGAGGAGAAGAGTCTACAAGGATTTATACCCAAAGTGAAGCAATCCAAAGCCGTGCCACTATTTACCAGCCCATCCTCACTTCAAAGGACTGCGCACCACAGAAGCTGAGTCTGGGTGCACAGCACACCCAATGGGATCCCCACCAAAGGCTGCAGGCACAAGGTGACCGGGACAGGACAGCACAATCCCCTCAAACACCCACGAGCCCCTACTGCCAGTCTCCGTAACTATGAAAACCACCTTCTGTAATTTCAGGAAACGCTATCAATGTTCACAGAAATTCGTACTCTGGACGTTCCGATTTTTAGCAAGAGATTTCCATATTCCTTATTAAGGAATCTAAAATTATATGTGAAAGAATTCACCAATGTTCCAACAATAACAAGAGGTGATTACCTGATAAACACACTTATGAATAATTCTAGTTTTAAAATACATACAGGCACATTAAAAAAACGTATTTTTAATTTGTCTTAAGTAATCTCTATACCCAACATGGGTCTCCAACTCATGACCCCAAGATCGAGTCACATGCTCTAGCGACTGAGCCAGCCAGATGCCCCTGAAAGTTTGTTATCCATGTAGCAATCTAAATTTCCCCTTTAGTTTGACTCTAGAAATGACTCAAGTACCAACCTAAATTCCTCTAAGATATGCAACTCCATTTTTTAATTTACATTTTGACAATAACTGAAAGCTTTTCACCAGTAAGCACATTAACAATAGAATTAGAAATTCTAAGATAAGTTAATATTAAATATTCTCACAAATGCAACTGTACCACCAAAGGCAAGGGAAGTCACTTCATGTCTGATTAATAAGCTGATTTCATAAGCAGAAATAATCTGCTAGAAAAGACAATCATCATTTAGACGGCGACTTCAACGGGCAGAGGTCAGTAGGCAACAACAGGAACTTCCAGAACTCACTCACACTCCGTAAGCTGAGCCTTGGAATATGTGGGATCACATTTCACATGGACACACTAAATGAATAACAGAGAATACCAGGCATTATATTTTCACCTATGACAACAGGTCTTCAGTCCCCGGGGGCTGGAAGCAGTGTGTGCCGCTCCCCACACGTGCACAGGTGAAAGAGTTCCCTGAAAGCTCTCCTCACTCCTTGCAAACAATTGAGCGGCAGAAAAATTCCACAAATAGCAGAGCACAAGTCAGATGACTGCATACATTATCAGCCTTCTTTTAAGACTCCAGTATCTCAACACCAAGTCATCCACACCACAGAGATTGCACAAAATCTGTAAAACATGCATCACACAATCACCACCTAACAGTTAAACATACTAGAATTAAATATATTGTAAAGAAAATAGAAGCCAAATACCTGTATCAGTGTTTTGTCCTTTCTAAAACCTATACTGCACAGAGTGCTCTCGCTCTATTTTCTTCCTAGTCCCCACACCCAAGTTTTCTTGAGCTTATTTTCCTAGCTTTTTTTATGGTGAGAAATAGGCAACCTGGATGGACTTTCTCAAAATATACTCCTACCCCCTTCCACTTCCCTAGGAGAGAATTACTCATCTGTGTCACCTCGACAAAGTACTCCAAAAGACACCACCACATTATGCTGAAAGAAGTGTAGCCCACCAGCTAACAGAACACCCATTAAGGGGACAGAGCTGAGGGGCAGTTGTTTGCTTGGGTTCAAATTCTTCTCCAGTCGTCTGGCTGTGTGACCCTTGGCAAGATACTTGACAGTTCTGTGCCTCCACTTCATGAACCAGGTAATAGGAATGCTAATAAGCACACCCACCTCACTGTGTTACAGCGAGAAACATGCACATTATACAGTAAGGGCACCTGAACCCTGCACTGGTTTTTAGTAAACAGTCAATAAATGTTACCTGTTTTTACTCCATCTATTACAGTTCTTATTTTTTGAAAATTAAAAAACAAGAATCCTGCAATTTAAGAATCGTAAAACACTGGGCTGGTGACTAAAAAGCCAGAAACTGTCTGTAGATCTTAAGTGACACCTGGCCAGGTACAGGCCTGCCTGGATGCAAGGCTTTGCTGGACACCTGCTGGCATGATCTGCAGGACTGGAACCACTCAAATCTATCCATCCCTTTCATGGACTAAACGCCTCCACTGACCGCCTTATAAAAAGGCCTGCAAACGTGTTCTTTATCAGATTCCTAAAAGGAAGACATTCTGGGACTCACCATTCCCTCTCATCCTTATGATTTGTTTCCTTTCCCTTGCTGGTCAAGGGTAATCCGCCCCCCACCCCCCACCCCCCACCCCCGGGGAAGTTTTGCTCATAGGCACAAGGACTTAATCTCCCTTAAGCTTCATCTTCTGAAAAATGAGGTAACCTCTATTTTACAGGGCTGTGGCAAAAAAAGAAAGAATGAAACACACCTCAAAAAGCCCCTAACAGGTTGTCAGCTCTCAGGGAGAGCTGCTATTATCATTTACACTGCATTGTCGTTACTCTCTCACTACAGACATTTCTGTCAAGAGCAAGAATGAGTTAAATCTAGAAAACTCATAATCATAGAAGAACACCTGTGTAGGGCTGCACATGGGAGTTTTCCATCCTTTAGAAACTGAGGGTGTGAAGGCCCAGAATATGTAGTTTTAGAGCAACAAGGCACACTCTCTCTGCAGAACTGGGAGGTCCCTGACTAGCTGCCCTAATACCTTCCACCAACTAAAGACTGCCATGCTGACCACACACGACATGACTCCAGACAGTATAAAACAACACTAATTATAATATTATACCTCCATAAAGGAAAATTATTTGATTGTAAGCTACTCAGCTAAGGAGACATTTAACAACATACTATAAACAATCCTATTTTGGGGGGGGGGAAGGTCAAACCCAAATCAAACTTTTTTGATAATATATAATTAAAATTACACACACCAAAAAAACAGATCATTAGTATCCAAGCAAATTGAAAATTAAGGTGAACATGTACCTTTCCAACTTCTCTGTGCTCCCCACTGTGAAAAAAATCACCCACTCTGTGTTCCCTCTTAAGTCACAGGATTCGTAATAGATGGTTTCAGCTATCAATGTAAACCGTCAAATGCTGGGATACTCAAATACTCATCAAATAAATAATGAACAAATGAATGAAACAATGGTTAAATGAGGCAAGAATGCAAAGACAAGATCTAAAAGGCCCAATGCGGGATTTAAGTTACTCATCGGGAACCCTTAACAGTTCATAATTAGCTGCCTATGAGGCATAAATTCTACCAGATTTAACCTGCCAGGTATTTATCAACTGATACGTAAAATTAAAAATTGTTTTTTCTTTCAGAACCTTTAACAAGTTGCCAATAACTTCTACCTATAAGCAGTTCTCCTCTCTCTCTTAAAGTTAAGATTCTACATCTTAACCCTCAAAAGCAGCTAAATAAAACAGCCTCATAGATTCCCTGCTTACTTAATTCTCCTCTAGAAATTTCCAACTAGTGAACCAACTGAAAATTGTCCTGGAATCAATTTTTCCACAATTGCATTATGTCATCATAGCCACTAGAAGCCAGAAATGTGGTTACTGATGAACATTTCATAGGGCAGACATAAAATCTTTGCCCTAAAAGCCAAGAGCATTGTGATCTACTTACGGACCACCTAGCCCTTTCATTTCAATTACCATCAAATACAAGTTTATCTTTAAGATTTCCAGTCCTTTTCATAACCAGTTTTGCCTCAGTTTTACAACATCTAGAAAAACTAAACCAGCTTCTAAAATATTCACAGAAGTCACAATCTCACCTCTATTTATAAATTAGTACCTAGAATCCATAAAGTACCCAGAATCCATAAAGTTTCTTTATGCTGTCTGAATTGAGGGTCTATGACCTAAAACTGTATTTTATAGCTTTTCCAGACATTACTTTTAATAGACTCTAAGGAGTAACATGACATAATATTCCTTCTACAGTTTGCAATTCATAAACCCTTCTACAACTCTTTAAACAAAAAAGGAAACAAACACATAAACGCTGAGAATTTTTTGTTGTTGTTTAGAAAGCAAGTCATAGAGTTAAAATGAGCTCCAGGTATGAAAGTATAAGAAACTGAAGGTTTTGTTCTCTTTTCCTTTGCCTTTCATCACTGGTATGTAAATAGAGTATGATTATTTCATTAGGGGAAAAGATTCTAATTTCCACCAATTTTAAGATTTACTGCAGTAAAAGACCAATACCTTAAAAGCAATAATTTATTTGCTTTCTCCCTCCTATTCTCCTAAAATTGAGAGCATGTAATAACAAAAATCCCAAACAAAACTATAAACACAGAATATTGAAAAGCCAGTAATTTCTTAAACAGCAGTTGTCATAAAAATAGCTAAGCATTAATTAGGCTTTTAAATATAATTTCAACCATGACATAATAGTGATCAAAACATCAAATAAGAACACACTGTGCAGGGGCGCCTGGGTGGCTCAGTGGGTTGAGGCCTCTGCCTTCGGCTCGGGTCATGATCCCAGGGTCCTAGGATCGAGCCCTGCATCGGGCTCTCTGCTCGGTGGGCAGCCTGCTTCCTCTTCTCTCTCTGCCTGCCTCTCTGCCTACTTGTGATCTCTGTCAAATAAATAAATAAAATCTCTAAAAAAAAAAAAAAAAAAAGAACACACTGTGCATTTCAGAAAACTGAACTTCTAGAAAAATTGTTTAAAGAGACTTCTTTTTTGCTACCTAATATCCTACAATTGCGTAAAAGAATCACTTTAAAACCAATGCAACAGGGGCACCTGGGTGGCTCAGTGGGTTAAAGCCTCTGCCTTTGGCTCAGGTCATGATCCCAAGGTCCTGGGATCGAGCCCCACATCAGGCTCTCTGCTCAGCGGGGAGCCTGCTTCTCCCTCTCTCTCTCTGCCTGCCTCTCTGCCTACTTGTGATCTCTGTCTGTCAAATAAATAAATAAAATCTTGAAAAACAAAACAATACAACACAAACATTTTTTTCTAAGAAATTCAGCTGTCAACTTAAGGGTCACATTTAAACCTGATGTGATTTGAAACAGCTAAGGTACTGAATCCTTAAATATAGGATGTATAATGAAAGCACTGCCCACAGGTCCTCAATTGTGAGGCTTAGAAAGCTTTAATAAGATACAGCTATAGATAAAGCCAACCAAGGAGCATTACCCCTTTATGCACTCATACCACAGCCCAAGTCCCCTTACATTTTACATTTCCAGTGAAATGTTCCTCTAATGGTGAATGAAAGTCATATAAATTATATTTAGCCAATAAAAGGTTAAAATCAGAGCCAAACTATCTAAAAAAAACATTAAATTCATAATTGGTGAGCATTTTTCTACCCTGTTTCTGTAACCTGACATCTAAAAATCAAAGAACTCCTCTATTAAGACTGAAATCCCCAGGAGGAAGAAGGCTCAGATCTAGACTGAGAGCACACAATGGAATCACAGCTGACGATGCACATCTTTTTCTAGATGTCTCCATATGCTTGAGAGGGTTTTTGTTTTGTTTTGTTTTGGTTTTTTTCCCTCTATCCAGGCTTTAGAGGACTTGCTACTCTCTGCCACCAAGAATCTGAGAACATTTTCAAGGACTATTGTAGAAAATAAAGTAAAATAATGTGTTGCTCTTATACATACAAAGAAGAGAGAAGGGCACATGTCAGGGTGACCATCAGTAACTAAATTAACTAATGATGGGGGATTTTCAATGTTGTCAAATTTTGAATGTTGTTTATGATATTCCCCACTTCTGGCAGCTAAATGTTTTATCCCCACAGTTTTTGTTATTTTATCACTAAAATAACACCCAAAGGGCTACAGCAAAATGCAATTAATTTTTGTCTATGTAAACACTCAAAATTATACTGAATTAAGAATTCACATTAGAAATTTGAGAATGGTGTATTGCAACAGAACACATAGAGTGTGGTAAATACTGTTTCCTAAAACTACGGTTCCTCAATTCCTTCTTATAGTAACCAAATATTAATAAAATCTTGAGAAAGCAGTAGATATGATAAATACCACGCACGTAAGATTACCCCCACACATACCAAAAAAAAAAAGCCTCTCAAGATCAGTTCAAGGGATACTTAACACGAAATGAATGAATTCATTCTGTTTAACATGATTCATTCTTTGAACTCCCAAAGATTTTACAAATTCCAGTTGGGAAAAGGATCCTTGCTGCTGTCAGTGTGCACTAAACCTCACCAACAAAGAACAGAAGCACACATACACACACATAAAAACGCACTGTAGCAGCTGCTGCCTTTTTTAAAAGACAGCTTATTCCTAAAGAGCAACCTGTGCTCTTTATTGAGAACCAAAGACCTATCCTCCCTATTCTTAAAAGTCAGGAGTTAATAAAGTCACTGGACTGAACCCAACAACCAGCATAAAACAACCAAAAATGTCTCCTAACCCTGCAGAAACCAGAAAAGCACACACACACTGTACAATTCAGCAGTGTGTTTAAGAACAAAACTAATTTATTTTTTTAAGAATCTTTTGTGTGGGAGGAATCCAGCAAACTACACTTTAGACTTTTTTCTGTAGACAAATATGCTTTGACTAGCTTTGCTTCTTAAATACCAACGCTTTATGTTTCAAACACTGATGCTTTGGTTCCTAACTTCACTTTGTTTACTCAGGAAAAAGAAAAAACAAAACAAACAAAACGCATACCATAAATGACAACTTTTTTTTTAAATGTCATCCCAAATGCCTAACTTCCAAGCGCACTTTGGGAGCTGGCGGTCTAACTAAACAAGGAACCAGTGAAGCCATGACAAACAATGATGCTTTACACTCCCAATAATCAATTGACGTAAGGCTATCCAGATGCCTTCATTTTCAGAGTACCCTTGCAAATTTCTCTGTTCCCACCCTGGAGGAGCTAAGTGAAACTGAGGTAGGGGTAAACTGCTAACTCCGATGATCCTCTGGACGTAAACCCGCCGCTGAGGTCCAGAACACGATCACTACAATATATATGCCATTTTAGAAACGGGCCTCGGAGAGTTACTGCCACATACTAAGTGGCTTTAGACTTCGTCGTGTCTAAGACGACGTCTCTAGCGGTACCAAGAAAAATACTGTATCTCGCGTAAACTACGTGCCCCCCCGGGTCAGAGACCCTATAAGTGACACTACCGCACAGACCAAGGAACGGGTGACTAGGGATGGACAAGACTGGCTAGCTCAGCGTCTCCATGACTCCCCCGCCCCGCGTGCAACTCTTCTCTAACTGGTCGGGAAGCAACCCCGCCCCCTTCCTTCCTCCGGTCCCTACGATTGGTTTACCGACACCCGGCAGGTCAGCTCCCCGCCTTCGATTGGCTCACTGCCCCATCAGTTACACGCAGCGAGATTCGGGTCGGTGGGAGGGGAAGGCGTTGGAGGAGGTGGAGTGGGAGTGGGATTAGAGGACGAGGTGGCAGAGGAGGTGTTCAGGTTTGGTCCCGGGTTTGGGAAAGTTTCCCCTACCAGTGACAGATCCAGAAGGCGTAAGGCCCGGTCCAGCTCTGGGCCGGTGCAAGGGGCTCGGGTCCCCGATTCCCGCCCCTCGGTCCCGCAGGCCCCGGAAACCACCAGAGGGAGGGGGAAAAGGGAGGAACCATCTAACCAGGGACCGACCCACCCCCGATCTCGGAAGAGGCGCCTCCGGGACTCCCCGGAGGGGCGAGGGGCGGGGGACGGGGAGGTCCAGCACGCCGCGACGACCCCGGCCCCCTCTCTCAGCAGCCCCCAGAGGCCCGAGGGAGAAGTGTCCCCGGGCCCGGGGCGTGACCGTCGCGAGTCAGCCGGGAGGGCCCCTCCCGCTTCCCGCCTGGGGCCCTGAGGGCCTGTCCCTTCAGGGGCGGGGAGAAGGGGGAGAGAAAAGGGGGCGCTGGCGAGCCAACCCGGAACCTCCCGGACCGCCTCCCGCCCCCAGCCCCGGCCCCAGCGCGCCTCCTGCACACATGCCCGCACCCAGAAAGTTAAGTCAGGGGCGAGCCCAGCTCGGCGCCGCCGCGGTCCGGCCCCCCGGCTCCCCGCCCCCACCGCCGCCTGGCCTGCTCAGCCGGAGCGCGCCGCCCGCCCCGCCCGCCGCAGCTCTTTCCCGTCCGCCCGCGTCGCGCGGCGCCCCTCGCCCCCCGCCCCCAGAGCTGACACGGGCCCGGCCCGGCTGCCGGGCCGCCGATCCCCTCCTCCCGGCGTCTCAGCCCGCCCGCCGCCCTGACATCGCGCTTCACCTTCACACACCCCCGAGCACTTCCCGAGTCCTGCCTCCCCTCGCCCGACTCCCACCCTCCGCTGCAGTCGCTCCGCGTTTCCATTAAAGAATGCACCTTCTTAGGATTCACCTTCCCGTCTCAGCCTCTCTGCCCCCGAGGGGACAGGAGCCTCGCTGCTCGCCGACCCCGCACCGGGCGGGCTGGCGGGCGCCTTGCTCCTCAGGCGGGGGCCGCGCCCGCGCCCCCGGCCTCCCCGCCGCGCCTCGGCTCTCACCTCTCGCCGGCGCCGCGGGCTGCAGCCTCCGCCCGCCTCGCGCTCCGGGACTCGTCTCCAGAGCTCTCGCAAAGCGCTGGAGCGCCTCCTTTCTCTCCCAGGGACTCCGCGTCTCCCCGCCGCTTCCCGCCCTCCCCCCCCCCCAAGCCCCAACTCCCCAGCTTCGCGGCGCCTCCGGGATGCAACTCCCGTTTTCCGCGCACTCCGGCAGCGCTCCCCGCACACAAAAACAGCCCTCTCCGCGGCGCACGGCTCTGCCGGGCTCGGCGCAGGAAGGGCAGTCGCGGCCGGGGGTGGGGACGCGGCGCCCCCCGCCCGCCGCCCGCCTCCCGCCCGCCCTCGCGGCCCCCAGGGAAGGCGCGGTTACCGGCTCGGGTCGGTCACGCCGTCAGGTGCCGGCTGCCGTCGGCGCTGACCTTCGCCGCCGAAGCTGTGGCTGAGGCTGCGGCCGCCATGTTCCCGTGTTAATAACTGCTGCCTGGTTGTTTATTTCAATGGAGATCCTCCCCCAACTCCCTCCTCCTCCTCCTCCTCCGCGTCTCCGCACTTGCGGAGAGAGACACAGACCGCGCGAGCTCGCGAGCAGGGGAGGGGGCTCGGGAGCCAGGCCGTCCCTCCCTCCGCCTCCCTGGCCGTGGCCGCCGCCAAGTCCTGTCACTGGGGAAAGGACGGGGCGGAAACTTGCCTCCCGCGCCCCCGGGGAGGGGGCAAAGGTGGACGGAGGGTTCTCCGGGGAGCAGACCCTGGCCGCGGGGTCCGCAGCATCTCCGTCGGCAGCGTCCTCTGAGAAGGCGACCCGGGGAGAGGTGAAGAGTGAGGGGGGAGAAGGGAAAGGGGACAAAATGGGTGACTGTGGCAAAGGGAGGGTGACCTATGGGTGACTGCAAGTGAAGGGAGAGTAAACAGATGACTCCATGGGAGGGCAAAGGGCAGTGCCAAAAAAGAAAGCGAGAGGATGGGACTGGCCGGGGCTGCAGAGTGAAGGCAGTGGGTTCCTGGGGCTGCAGACGGCGGGGAAGATGCCCCGGACGAAGATCCGTGAAAGCCAAGTGCCAGGTTCGCCCGGGGAAGAGCCTCCCGTCGGCGCTCGGACCCGGCCCCTCCGCCAGCAGCCTGCACCCCTAGGGCGCACCTCACACACCCCGCGTCTCCTGCTGCGTTCTAGAGGTACCCCTCGTCCATCAGGTCTCCTTCCGCTCGTACGAGGATAGGCTTCTCCTGTTTCAGCCCTAACTCCCGAAGGGATGGAGGGGGCGCGGCTGCGGGAGGCTAGCTGCAAGGGGTGCCACCCAGCAATCGCCTGATAAAGCAAAAGTGCCCGCAGTGTGTAAAACCTAACGTGGCTGAGCATTCTCGTCCCGACATGAATCACAAAAGTTTTTTATTGGAAAGTCCACTTCCTAGACGTCAGAAAGTGATGTTGAGGTGGAGGATGTGCAGGAAAGTTGCACCAAAAATTCGAGGAGAATTCTCACTTGACTATTACTGAGATCAGTTTCATGCTTTGGGAAAGCAGGCTCTTCCCACTTAAATATAGTTGGAAAAAATGAACAACATTTGCATAACAAATTCCCTTCTAGTCTTATGAGAAAGGTCACTTGCCATAGACATAATTATAGTGTTTACTGAACACTTACTATGTGCCTGGCACTGTCCTGAGCAATTTGTATACGCTATTGATTTTGATCCTCAAGACTTATAAGGTAATTACCGTTTTTACCTTTCACAAAAAAATTTAAACTTAAAGAAATAAAGTAATTTGCCAGTAGAAACAGCCAGGAAGCTGGAGAGGACTTGAGCCCAGTCCTGGCGGGCTCCAAAGCCCACACTTTTAATATCTTCAACCTCAAATTTGTGGGAATACCACCAATTTTATTTTGGGAAAGAAAATGTGTGGGGAGTGTGTGTGTGTGTGTGTGTGTGTGTGTAACTATAGATGGAAAATGGAAGGCTATTACAACAAATTGTTAGCACTGGGGAGTATAATAAGTGGGTGTGTAATGGGGTACTTCCACTTTTATTTTGTACACTTAACTTCAGTTTAAAATGTTTGCATTGACTGTGTATTAATTTAGTAAATTTTAAAAGATTATTTTAATTAGCTGGCATAACAATTATGTTCCCTGAAAACCCACAGCTCTGCAAAAACCTGGGAGAAGAAACAGGAAATGGAGGGTTTTAAAGAACGGTCTTCTTTAACCAAATACTAGTCTGTAGTATTCCTACAGTGAGGAAGTAGTCACCTGAGGTCTGTCACATTGCTGGACTCAGATTTTCTTTCCTGTCCTCACCCCTAACACTGAGTTGTTAACAGATTCTCTTTCTTGCTTTCTTTTTGGCAGAAGTCCTGAGTCCATCAGTCCTCTGCAACAGTATATTTCACACTGTCAAAAACCACCCATGATATCTGTGCAAATAAATGACTCCCCATTGCATTTCCATATTTCTCAAATAAAACTTACTACGTGCTCAAGATACACGACTGTTTCCACCAAAATAAAACAAACACATCTGACAGCATAGCATAGTAAGTGCCATGTTCAGCTGCTACTCAATTGCCTGGAACCTGGTGGAATCCTATAACTTCTGCTCTCCGGTCTTGGGGCTCCTTTGGCACTTCATGCGGCTGTTCCAATAACACTGTGTTGTACTGGAGCTGTGTATATATTAGCCTCTCTCTTTCACTAGATTGTAAGCTACTCAGGGCTCTCAACCATGTCTTGTTCTAGTTTGTATTATACTCCTAACAAGGTTTCATATGCTTTAGTTTGTTTGTTTAACTGAATCTGTAAAACATAAACAGTAGTATATTATCTCATTCACTCTCCATGTCCCCTTCCCCATCTCGCCCTCCAGTGCTTTGTTCTTAATATCTGTTTATAAAAAATGTTCTCGGTATTTTGATAGAACTAGATTTCTGTGAGACCTCAGAATAATTGTTATAAAAATCAGCCTTTAGTAAATTATCACTGAATAGCCAGAATAATTGTTACAAAAACTAGCTATTAGTGAATTATCACTGTGATAATGTAACATGGAAAGGAAGAAAAGGCAGTAAATAAAGAAAAATGACTTAGTGATGTAAAAGAAAAAAAAAAGATATAGGAACTAGGTATATTACCAACAGAGGACAACCCAATAAGGGAAAAAAATGCGGGTAGAAATCATAAACGGGAAGGAAATTATTGAAATTTAGTAGAAGCAGAAACTCGAGAGACCATGGATGGATGAGGCAAGCAGACAAACCAAAAAAAAAAAAAAAAAAAAAAAAAGTCAGCCAAATTATAAATGCAATATAAAATAGCAAAGAAAAACGGTAATTTATATATTTAACAATATACCTAAGAAAAATTAGAACAATGTGAATGCGAATACTATAGGGCAAGAAAATTTATTTTTTTAAGATTTTATTTATTTATTTATTTTTTTAATATTTTTTTTTATAATTTTATTTTTTATAAACATATATATATATATATATTTTTCCCCCAGGGGTACAGGTCTGTGAATCTCCACGTTTACAAACTTCACAGCACTCACCATAGCACATACCCTACCCAATGTCCATAACCCCCCCCCAACCCCCCTCTGCCCAGCAACCCTCAGTTTGTTTTGTGAGATTAAGAGTCACTTATGGTTTGTCTCCCTCCCAATCCCAACTTGTTTCATTTACTCTTCTCCTACCACATTAACCCCCCATGTTGCATCTCCTCTCCCTCATATCAGGGAGATCATATGATAGTTGTCTTTCTCTGATTGACTTATTTCGCTAAGCATGATACCCTCTAGTTCCATCCATGTTGTCGCAAATGGCAAGATTTCATTTCTTTTGATGGCTGCATAGTATTCCATTGTATATATATACCACATCTTCTTTATCCATTCGTCTTTTGATGGACATCTAGGTTCTTTCCATAGTTTGGCTATTGTAGACATTGCTGCTATAAACATTCGGGTGCACGTGCCCCTTCGGATCACTACGTTTGTATCTTTAGGGTAAATACCCAGCAGTGCAATTGCTGGGTCATAGGGTAGTTCTATTTTCAACATTTTGAGGAACCTCCATGCTGTTTTCCAGAGTGGTTGCACCAGCTTGCATTCCCACCAACAATGTAGGAGGGTTCCCCTCTCTCCGCATCCTCGCCAGCATCTGTCATTTCCGGACTTGTTAATTTTAGCCATTCTGACTGGTGTGAGGTGGTATCTCATTGTGGTTTTGATTTGTATTTCCCTGATGCCGAGTGATATGGAGCACTTTTTCATGTGTCTGTTGGCCATCTGGATGTCTTCTTTGCAGAAATGTCTGTTCATGTCTTCTGCCCATTTCTTGATGGGATTATTTGTTCTTTGGGTGTTAAGTTTGCTAAGTTCTTTATAGATTCTGGACACTAGCCCTTTATCTGATATGTCGTTTGCAAATATCTTCTCCCATTCTGTCAGTTGTCTTTTGGTTTTGTTAACTGTTTCCTTTGCTGTGCAAAAGCTTTTGATCTTGATAAAATCCCAATAGTTCATTTTTGCCCTTGCTTCCCTTGCCTTTGGCAATGTTCCTAGGAAGATGTTGCTGCGGCTGAGGTCGAAGAGGCTGCTGCCTGTGTTCTCCTCAAGGATGTTGATGGATTCCTTTCTCACATTGAGGTCCTTCATCCATTTTGAGTCTATTTTCGTGTGTGGTGTAAGGAAATGATCCAATTTCATTTTTCTGCATGTGGCTGTCCAATTTTCCCAACACCATTTATTGAAGAGGCTGTCTTTTTTCCATTGGACATTCTTTCCTGCTTTGTCGAAGATTAGTTGACCATAGAGTTGAGGGTCTATTTCTGGGCTCTCTATTCTGTTCCATTGATCTATGTGTCTGTTTTTGTGCCAGTACCATGCTGTCTTGATGATGACAGCTTTGTAATAGAGCTTGAAGTCCGGAATTGTGATGCCACCAACTCTGGCTTTCTTTTTCAATATTCCTTTGGCTATTCGCGGTCTTTTCTGGTTCCATATAAATTTTAGGATTATTTGTTCCATTTCTTTGAAAAAAATGGATGGTACTTTGATAGGAATTGCATTAAATGTGTAGATTGCTTTAGGTAGCATAGACATTTTCACAATATTTATTCTTCCAATCCAGGAGCATGGAACATTTTTCCATTTCTTTGTGTCTTCCTCAATTTCTTTCATGAGTACTTTATAGTTTTCTGTGTATAGATTCTTAGTCTCTTTGGTTAGGTTTATTCCTAGGTATCTTATAGTTTTGGGTGCAAAGATTTTATTTATTTATTTGAGAGAGAGAAAGAGCACAGAGGGAGAGTGAGAGGGAGAAGCAAGTTCCCTGGCAGAGCAGAGACCCCAAAGTGGCGTTCAATACCAGGCCCCAGAGATCATGACCTGAGTCGAAGGCAGACACTCAACTGACTAAACTGCTTAACTGACTGAACCACCCAGGGGCTCCAGGGCAAGAAATTTCTATTTTGACTGTCTTTCTTCCCTATTCAATTTCAAGCTACTCACTGTCTTCATAGTTAAACTACATAAAAATAGAAGGTTCAACACCATTTTTGTATTATTACTACTACAATCATGCATCATGATATGAAAGGGAACACGGTATGGTAAATACATAGAAGATAGGCAAATAAACATATAAATTGCACTTTGCTACTTACTGTGTGACCTTAGACAAGTCACTAAATATCTGTTTCTTCTCTGTACAATTGTTGCAAGACTCAAAATGATGTGAATTAATGTACTTTAACTATGGAGCTCTTTATAAAGACATAAAGGAATATTATTTTGTTGACTAAATCCATGCATAGCACACTTACCTCTGTTTTGGTGCACTCTCCTTTCAAATTGCAAAAGCAAAAATCTATAGTTCATTTTAAAAAAGGGGGTTTTTTTATTAAAAAAAAATTATCACCTGGGGATCCTGGGTGGCTCAGTGGGTTAAGCCTCTGCCTTTGGCTCAGGTCATGATCTCAGGAATCAAGTCCCACATCAGGCTCTCTGCTCAGCAGGGAGCCTGCTTCCCCCTCTCTCTCTGCCTACCTCTCTGCCTACTTGTGATCTCTCTCTGTGTCAAATAAATAAAATCTTTTAAAAAAAAGTTATCAGAGGGCGAATCAGTTAAAACATTTAACAATATGATTATTGAATAAAACAACTATTTGCCCAACTATTTCATTCTTATTATTTGCTCTTTCCAAATCCTTTAAATATTATAGCTACTATAAGTGTGTCTAATATAGGTCAAGCATATTACATATATTTTTTTCCTTTTTTCTAAAGATTTTATTTATTTATTTGAGAGAGAAGAGCACGAGCAGGGGGAGGGGCAGAGGGAGAAGTAGACTTCCTACTGAGCAGGGAGCCCAATGTGGGCTGGATCCCAGTACCCTTGGATCATGACCTGAGCCAAAGGCAGACGCTTTACTGATTGAGCCAACAGAGAAATTAATTTATGCAAAATCATGGAGCTGATTTTGCAGCATGGCTAACAGGCTGTACTAAGATTTTATTCTACTTAACTGAATATCTTTACTACCTTAGAACACACATCGTTTTCACCTTTATTTCCTCAGTACCTATAACAATTTCTAGAACATAATACAGGCTCATTAAAATTATAAACGTATTATCAAAAATGCCACTAGGAAGAGAAAAAGCAGTCCACAGATTAGGAGGACATATTTGCAACACACCTATCAGGCAAAATAACTGTATCCAAAATAAGTAAAGAACACCTCTGAATTAATAATAAACACTCCAGTAACAAATGGAGCAAAGCCTTGAAAAGGCACTTTACAAAAGCATGTGAATGGTCAATAAACATATGAAAAGATGCTCAAAGTCCTTAGTCATCAGGGAACTAAAGTTAAAACAAGAGATACCACTTACTCCCTAGAATGACTAAAATTATAAAGTACAACAATTTCTAATATTGGTAAGAATGTGGAACAATTGGAACTCTCTTTCAGACTTTCTGTACTTTGGCAGGACTATACAACCACTTTGGAAAACAGTGTGGCACTTCGTTTTAAAGTTAGCATACACTTAACCATATGACCCAACAGCTCTCTCCTAAGTATTTACCTAAGGGAATATTGATCTGGGTGATGGTTACATTTTAACAATGGTTTGTCAAAACTATTGAGTTGTACGGTTACAATTTGTTCATTTAGCAGTCTGTAAATTATGCCTAACCAAAATACCACTGGCATCTAAAGAAATGGAGTAAGAGAATTTCCCCAGTATAATGAAGTACATGTATAAAAAGCCAATGACAAATGTCAAACTCAATGGTGAAACATCTACAGCCTCTCCTTCAGATTGGGAAAGAGAACTGGGGACAGAATGTCCACTATTACTATATTCAGTATTTTACATGTTGTTCTAGCCAATGTGATAAAGAAAGAAAAAAGTATAACTATTGTTAAGGAAGAAGTAAAACTGTCATTATTTGCAAATCACTTGAACATTTATGTAGAAAATAAAAAAGAATCAACAAACTACTAGAATTAAATTTAATATCTCTGGAATGGAAGGTCAATATACAAAATTCAATTGTATTCTTATATATTAAAAAAAATTAGAAAATGAAAACTTGAAATGTAAATTGAAAAGTTGTTTGGCAATGTCCATTAATGCTGAGCATGTCTGCTTTATGACCCAGTAATTCCACTCCTAATTATATATCCAATAGAGTTCCTCAACAAAAGAATGAGAAAATTACAATGTTTTTGCTCAGTGGAATACTGTACTGAAATGAAAATGAACAATGACATAGGTGTATCATATACAAAAATAATCTCGAGTGAAATGTACCAGCTATGAAAGAACAGCCCTGTATGATGTTATTTACAAAAGGTCAAAGACAGACAAAACTAACCTATAGGGGCAAACACCAAGGCAGTTGTCACCACCTTCTTGGGGGTGGGGGAGTAGGTGTCACCTAGGAAAGCACATGAGGGAGATTCGGGGATGCTGAAAATATCCTACTTCTAATCTGAGTGGAGATGACACAAGTATGTTCTTTCATGAAACATTTTGTGTACAACTCATTCAAGATATGGGCATGTGGGGGCGCCTGGGTGGCTCAGTGGGTTAAGCTTCTGCCTTCAGCTCAGGTCATGGTCTCTGGGTCCTGGGATCAGGCCCCGAATCTCTTGGGCTTTCTGCTCAGCGGGGAGCCTGCTTCCCCGTCTCTCTCTGCCTGCCTCTCTGCCTACTTGTGATCTCTCTCTCTCTGTCAAATAAATAAAACCTTAAAAAAAAAAAAAGATATGGGCATGTGTACCTATGTATATTACACTTCAATTTTACAAGTATTATTGGTGCATTTACTGATGTCTCCCTAACTAGACTGCACGCTCCTTGATGGCAGGGATCACATTTTTAGATTTCTTAATATCCTTCACAGGTTTTAGCACAGAGACTTCCTAAAATACTACTTTACATAATGTAAGTAGATACAGGAGCCAGTAAAGCTTATTTGGTTTAGGGTAAGTACAAAAGGTAAAGTAAAAAAAAAAAAAAAAAGTAAAACAACATACATACAAATATAATCAATTTATGAAGTACTGACATTTTTCCTATAATTTTCCTCCCTCTTATGTTTATCTGGAATAACTCCAAAGTAAAGTTAACTACTAAAAATGGAATCTAATAAATTAAGTGCAATATGAGAATCACAACTTGTGTGCTCGGGTGAGTAAGAACTGGTGTGTGGATCTCCCAGATGTTGACCTTAACTCACTTAATGTAAAAGTCCATGCAGGTAGGCTGATGAGGATCATGGAATAGAGAAGCATGTTCTAGACTAGCATCTGAACCCATAACCAGTAGGTCCTGCACATCTTATTGGTTGATTGGTGCCATCTTTTTATTATGACGAAATATCTATAATATAAAAATTGCCAATTTAACCGTTCTTTTAATAAAACTTTTTTTAAAGATTTTATTTATTTATTAGACACAGAGAGAGAAATCACAAGTAGACAGAGAGGCAGGTGGGGGTGGGGGGGGGGGAGCAGGCCCCCTGCTGAGGAGAGCGCCCGATCCCAGGACCCTGAGATCATGACATCAGCCAAAGGCAGAGGCTTAACCCATTGAGCCACCCAGGCGCCCCCAATTTAACCGTTTTTAAGTGTAAAATTCAGTGGCATTAGGTACGTGCACATTGTTGTGCAATCACACCACTACCCATCTCCAGAACTACTTCATGAAAATATTCTGGACATGGTATTAAATGCATCTAGGACTCTGTTTCTTACCCGAATCTTAACTTTTTTAAGATCTTGCACAGTTCAAGAATACTGTATCAGGGAGCTAAAAGCACACTCAAAGGAAAAAAAGACTCCTTTGGTTAAAATGTGAGATTTTTACAAAATCCTAGGTCTGGAGGGGGAATGTTAGTGTTCAATTATAGAGCCAGGACAAAAAAAATGTCTTTGAGAAAAAGAGCACATCTGAATAATGGCTCTTTTTCCTTAGTAAAAGAGCCATCTTCTTGCTTCTTTTGAAATAGGCCTTTGTAAACATGGACCACTTGACAAATAGTCCTACTTACCACAGACGACTCCTTCTAGCAATATTTCTTGGGCTTTAAAATATAAAACTCTGTTTTTATTCAAAACATTTACAGGGTCAATGAATGTTATATTTTAATTAGTCTATTATTTATGAATGTCAGTTTTTGACATCCTTGATTAAGCGGCTAGGCTCTTGCCTTGTTTTGTTCTTAGTTTTTCCCCAAGATGATTATGAGGTTCTGAACACACAACTACCCGAAAGATTGCAAATGTTCTCTTGCCCCATCCTAAGCCCTGTGAGATGATGAATGTCTAACTTTTAAACTGAGTGGTAGGTATGTGGATATTTATTGTTTTTAATATCTGTCACACATGTTAAAAATATTCTGTGTATATTCAGTATTTAATAAAAACAACTTTTAAAAACTCCCCCTATGATAAATATTTTACTTAAGCACATTCTTTTGTCACAAAATAACAAAAGCTAATATTTAGATCTTGCTTTTCTTTTAGACCAAGTTTTAAAAACAACCATTACTTTCTAATACGCTCAATCCTTTTTAGTAAATTCAGTCCCCTGATTCATACATGGGCAACCAACCACCTAAGATTGGCAAGGCTCTGGTTTGACTGGAACTTCCTTCTCTTTCTACCACTGCCTGGACTTCTCCCCACTCTTGTTCCTTCTTCCCTGTTCCTTTGATAGGCCACTCAGTGGTTTCTTTCCGCCTCTTAATAGTGGTTTCATTCACAATCTCACAATTTCTTCGTATCTGAGACCTACTCTGCTCCAGAGCGGATTGTCTCCCTTGCTTCAAATCCCTGCTGCCATCCCCAGGATGAAATGCCAAGCCCAGGTGAGTTTGAGTACTCACAGAAGTGTACTCCCATTTCTGAGATTCACCTTCTTACTCTAGAGATGCTTAGCAGACTCCCTATGCAAGTGCAGCAGCCATAGCTCTGATTTCCCCCAGGCTCATGCGCATTAGGGTTCCACTCTATTACCCCTGCAGTACTGCATGGGGTGTCACAGGTTTTAGGAAGGCAGCTCTGAGAATCTATGCCCCTTGCAAAACCTTGTTGCTAGAGGAAAACATAGTCCATCTCACAACCAACCAATGAACAAGGAGACTTCTGAAATAAGTCCATTCAGGATGGCCTGTCCTTTGCATGGAAGACTTCAACCCTCTCACAAAAACACTGTTTTCTCTAAAAGCTTTTTTGCCACAGTTAATAGTTATTTAAGAACTTGCTATATTCACAACTAAGACACATATATTCACAACTTTGGACACAAAGTGTAGGAGATAATGCACAAATTATTGCCAGTAGTGTTGGATATGCTTCTTTCCATTTATGAATCCAACACAAATTTATTGAGTTCCTATTCTGTGCAAGACCATTATTCTCAGCTTTGGAGACACAGCACTGAACAAAACAGGCAAACACCCCTATCTTAATAGATTTTACAGAGGATGTAAATACTAGGCACTTAAATATTTGTTGAATGAATGATTAAATGTGGCCAAGAAAACCATTAGACTATGATAAATATTTATGTTTTGTAAAATTCAGTGAAATCAGTGAACAAAGGGGTTGCTGAACATAAATTAGGGGAATTTGTTCCAGCAATCAAGGTTAAACTATTTCCTTATTATAATGAAGCTGTATTGGGTAGAAGTGTTGGGTGATCAGAATCAGAAGTCTAGAGTCTCTACAATGCACATGGCCCTGACTTTGCTGAGCACTGGTTAGGAGACAAGGACCACCCCACTACTACCTCCGTAACTTTTTGCAAATTATAATTTTGAGACCAAAGTTTATTTTATCAACAAATAATTTTGATTTATCATCTTAATTAAAAGTACTCAGTGTCATTTTATGGCAGCATTATAACAAAGGACAAAATTTTACGAAATACAATAGAGGTTTCACTCTATAATAATTGGGTGGCATTTTAAATCCCATCTTCATAGATATCCATAATATATTTTTTCTTTATAGTATTACCTAGGATTGCAATCCCTAAAATGGAAATATCTACATATCTAGAGAGAGAGAGAGAGAGAGAAGTGGAAGAGAGAGAGAGACCGAATTTGAAGGAATTGGCTCATTCATTTATGGGAGGTAGCAAATCCAAAATTTGCAGGTGGGCCAGCAGGCTGGAAAATCCTGGAGGAGTTGATATTGCAGTCTGAAGGCAGTCTAGAGACAGAATTCCGTCCTTCCTGGAAAACCTCAGTCTTCTTTTTTTTTTCTTTTTCTTTCTTTCTTTTTGTTTTTCAGATTTTATTTATTTATTTGACAGAGAGAGAGATCACAAGTAGGCAGAGAGGCAGGCAGAGAGAGAGGAGGAAGCATGCTCCCTGCTGAGCAGAGAGCACGATGTGGGGCTCAATCCCAGGACCCTGAGATCATGATCTGAGCCGAAGCAGAGGCTTAACTCACTGAGCCACCCAGGTGCCCCACACCTCAGTCTTCTAATGCCTTCAACTGATTGGATGTGGAGCATGCATATTATGGAGAGTAATCTGCTTTATTAAAAGTCATTGAATTAAAAGTTAAATCACTTCTTAAAAAATACTTTCACAGCAACATCTAGACTGGTGTTTGACCAAACAACTGGGCACCACGGCCTTGACAAGCTGACACATAAAATTAATCATCACAGTCTACTGCTTATCAACTTAATTGTCATACACATCTCCTTAAACCGTACCTAATTTCCAAATAAAGACAATAACAAAGTCATACGTCCACCTAACATGCTACAACTATCCCTGTTACGACTGAAAACATGCTAACTCTTTCCCTAGAAGAGATTCAAAGTCCTTGGATCATGTTCACTCTTTCCCTTATATCTAGTAACTTAAATACTATAATGTAAAGTTAACAATCCTTAAATACTATGATATAAATCATATACATCTTATATGATAAGGGAATAGAGACGGAGGAAAACAAATATATAGATACATGCACACATACACACGTGCACACAAGCATATTCATAACAAAATAAGGAAGAAATATTTGTAACGATTATGGTCTTCATTCTGTAACTGGTCACATGGTCATAAGTGATAACTACCTTTCTCTCCTACCCATTCCATATACTTTTTGCCCTCAGCAAGCACCTTGGTTGGTTATAGTTCTTTACCCAGTAGGGCATCCAAAACCTTCATTCATGAAGAATCTGGGCCATTAACAGTCCTGCCAGAATTAGATCATTGTAGTTTTCCATTGACTTTAATCCAGGACATAGTGCTAAGTGAAGCCCAAAGGGACCTCCTGAATTTCAGATATACTCTTCCTTACTTTCATTGTGTGGTAAACCACCCAATTTGCCCTTGGCAATTAGGATCAATGAGTTAGCCAGCACAGCAACTCCCTTCGTTGCTAGTTAATTCAGAGGAAAGAGAAGACTGAAGTGGACAGGTGGCAGTCTTAACTTCCAGGTACTGTAATCATTGCTGTGTCTTCTGATGGAAGCAGTTCTCCCTTTGGAGCTAAGATCTCTATTTTTTTTTTTTTATGATTTTATTTATTTATTTTTGAGAGAGAGAGAGAGAGAGAGAGAGTGAGCACACAAGCAGGCAGAAGGAGAAGCAGGATCCCCTTTGGACAAGGAGTCGATAAAATACTTGATCCCAGGACCCTGAGATCATGATCTGAGCAGAAGGCAGACTCTCAACCGACTGAGCCCCCCAGGTGCCCCTGGAATTAAGACCTCTAGACCAACAGAGCATAAGGGCACATGATTAGGAAGCAAAAGTTTTGCTGCTGGATCACTGGGTTAGTATTAAGTACTGCCATTCCAATTTTCATCTCTTGATTCTTGGACCCATCAATCCTGATTGTGGGAGAAAGAGCACAGTATTTTGGCTGCCAATTTAGAATATAAACAGACTCCTGGAGAACCTTTCAGCAGCCCTATAACTGGATCTTCAAAAAGTCATTCCACTATTCCACTATCAAACAAACTGCTTCAAGATGGCAGGAACATAGTAAGGCTAATAAA
The DNA here is from genome assembly GCF_010015895.1 of Lontra canadensis. Classification (NCBI taxonomy): domain Eukaryota; kingdom Metazoa; phylum Chordata; class Mammalia; order Carnivora; family Mustelidae; genus Lontra; species Lontra canadensis. The sequence goes on along the minus strand of NW_022631031.1, from coordinate 17,983,056 downwards.
TTTTACCGTGAAGTGAGTTCCTTAATCAGAAGCAATGTTATGTGGAATACCATAACAGTGGATAGGGTGACCCATTCTGTGGCTACCAGTCCACCTCCCACCCCAGTGACTTTTGTCATCACGCAGTGGGTTCATGAACAATGTGGCCATCTTGGCAACATGGACTTGCATTCACCAAGGCCAACCTGACTATGGTCCCCACTGAGTTCCCAATCTGCCAGCACTGCAGACCAACACTGAGTCCCCTCTATGGCACTCTTCTCCAGGGTATTAGTCAGATAACTGGTGGTAGGTTGATTACATTTGACCATTTCCATAATGGAAGGGGCAGCATTTGTTCTTAATGGACTAGACACTCTGGATATGGATGGGACCTCCCTACATACAGCGCTTCTGCCAAAGCTACCATCATGGACTACTTTGCCAAGGAGCACTATCTCTTTATAATATTTTGTAAATTTACCCAGCACTGAAACAGTTGTTACAACAGCCTAACTCAACTTTCTTTTGTGACCAAAAATCTAGTACTTTGTTAGCAATATAGCAGTTTAATAAACTTGCTGTAAATGCAAAAAAAAAAAAAAGTCTTATTCATATATTACTGTTAGTTATAAACATACTACCAGCAATGTGGTCTATCTGTAGCACTAAAGTGGGTATTATACTCAGTATACTGTCCATCAGTGTCCATAATCAGTTATCAGTGCCAGGCTGAAAAGTTTTAGAGCCCTCAGGCATAATTTCAGGATTTTTTTATAGTTGAAATTTGTAAGATTTTTGTAGAATTTTTTAGGAATTTTGGAGGATTTCAGAAAGAGTAAGATACCCAGATTCCTTACTGAGCAAATTCTAGTGCATTGGGCTTGATTTCACTGCTGACTCTTGACTTTTACTAGGTTGTTCATATGTTAAATTTTAAGTATGAACATTTTTGCAATTCTTTAAGAAGTTTTTTCTTTAAGCTTTATTTATTTTAGTAATCTCTATACACTGTGTGAAGCTTGAACTCACTGACCCCAAGATCAAGAGTCACATGCTCTTCTTTTTTTTTTAAATAATTAAAAAAAATTTTTTAATAAACATATCATGTATTATTAGTCCCAGGGGCACAGGCCTGTGAATCGCCAGGTTTACACACTTCACAGCACTTACCATAGCACATACCCTCCCCAATGTCCATAACCCCACCACCCTCTCCCTCCCCCCTCCCCCCATCCAACCTCAGTTTGTTTTGTGACATTAAGAGTCTCTTATGGTTTGTCTCCCTCTCAATCCCATCTTGTTTCATTTATTCTTTTCCTACCCCCCAAACCCCCCACGTTGCATCTCCACTTCCTCATATTAGGGAGCTCATATGATAGTTGTCTTTCTTCGATTGACTTATTTCGCTAAGCATAATACCCTCTAGTTCCACCCATGTCATCGCAAATGGCAAGATTTCATTTCATTTGATGGCTGCATAGTATTCCATTGTATATATACATACCACATCTTCTTTATCCATTCATCTGTTGATGGACATCTAGGTTCTTTCCATGTCACATGCTCTTCTGACTGAGCCAGCCAGGCACCCCTTTAAGAAATTTCTATTTTCAGTCTGCTCACTCCTACAATAATGGTTTTTTATTTTTTATTATTTTTTATTTTTTAAAGATTTTATTTATTTATTTGACAGAGAGAGATCACAAGTAGGCAGAGCGGCAGGCAGAGAGAGAGGGAAGCAGGCTCCCCACAGAGCAGAGAGCCCGATGTGGGGCTCGATCCCAGGACCCTGAGATCATGACCTGAGCCGAAGGCAGAGGTTTTAACCCACTGAGCCACCCAGGCGCCCCTACAATAATGGTTTTTTAAAAAGATTTTATTTACTTATTTATTTTAGAGAGCCCATCATGGGGAGGGGCAGAGGCAGAGGGAGAGAGAGAACCTCCAGCAGACTCCACACTGAGCATGGAGCTCCACATGTGGCTCAGGGTTCCGTCTCACCACCCTGAGATCATGACCTTAGCTAAAACCAAGAGTAGGACACCCAAAAAACTGAGCCACATCGGGGCCCCTGAAATAATGTTCTGTTGTTGTTGTTTTAAGATTTTATTTATTCATTTGAGAGACAGACAGACAGAGACAGAACATAGGCAAGGGGAGAGGCAGAGGGAGAGGGAGAAACAGACTCCCTGCTGAGCTGGGAGACCAACCTGAGCTGAAGGTCATGTTCTGAGCTGAAGACAGATGTTTAACCATCTGAGCCACCCAGGTGCCCCTAAAATAATGTTTTTTTAAATGAACTAAAATGGTATATTTTATATAGCATATTTTAAATAAATAGTAAATGATTTTTCTGTAATAGTATCTGTTTTTAACCACAGTGCTATTATATGCAATCTATTTTCTTTAAAATTTGTCATTTTTTTCTTCCCTTTAAAATAGCATTGCGATGTTCTTGACTATATTTTAATTCTATTTTGGAATGATTATGCTTTCTTCATGAGATACTCTTGTATTTTGTTTATCTTGCTCTTTTTTCTTTCCTTACAGATTATCTCTATTCTATTCCTGGTCTGTCCTATTAGCCCTTTTCTCTTGTATTTTCCTTGCTTATTTACTTTTAATCTAACTCTGCAATCTTTTCCTATAATTCCGAATAATTTATCACCTATCAAAATGAGTTTTTTTCTATCATTTATACCGATATTTAACCAGTTTTTGTTATTTCAAGGCACCCTCAAATTTGACCTCAATTTCAAACCCCATTTGCTATTGATACTACTACGGTGTTTATCTACATCCCACTTTCCTATAATTTCTAATTATTCTATTCTATTTTATTTTATTTTAAGATTTTATTTATTTATTTGTTAGAGAGAGAGAGAAAGCACAAGCAGGGTGGAGTGGCAGGCAGAGAGAAAGAAAGAAGCAGACTCCCCACTGAGCCAGGAGCCCGATAGGGGGCTCGATTCTAGGACCCTGGGATCATGACCTGGGCCGAAGGCAGAGGCTTAAGCCACTGAGCCACCCAGGCATCCCCTCTTTTTTTTCTTTTCTTTTCTTTTTTTTTTTTTTAGATGTTTTAAGTTTTTATTTAAATTCTAGGCAGAGAATCCTCTACTGGGGGAGAAGGGGTTGTAAGTTTGAGAGAAGCCCCACTCTTCCTTCAGGAGGGCTAGGGAGGGAAATACGTATTTTTAAAAGTAACTATTGTCTTGAAAAATTAAAAGGAAAGATTCTAAGTACTTTCTAAAGAGGCAAACTTTGAAGAGGAAAGAATTTAAAATTTAAATTTAAAAATGAGGTCAGAGATTCCAACAAATGCTAATAAAAGGGCCCTTTGAGTTTCTTGGGCTTTTTACAAAAATATTCCACAGGCTCGCAAACACAGCACATGTATTGGGTACACAGACTAAGAGAAACGCATAAAGAAGAATAAAAGTTGACACAGAGAAACCTGACCAAAGGAAACTGTTTTAAAGAATTAGTGGTCCCTAGACAGGCGTCTATACTGTAACTGAATTGCCATAAAAGCTCTATGTGGGTATGGGTGAGAACAAGAAAGGATTTAAACGATTGGGATGTTTCAGTTGTATTGGACTTGAAGCCTAAAAAGTTCTAGCTCCTGCTTTGCTTCTAGTTTGGGGTACTTTTTTTTAAGCGTTTTTTTTTTTAAAGATTTTATCCATTTATTTCAGAAAGAGAGAGAGACAGACTGCATGAGAGACAGAAGGGGGGAGGGGGGAGAAGCAGAGGAAGACGCAGACTATCCCTCCCCCCACACACACACTCTTTCGGATCAGGGAGCCCAATGCAAGGACTCGATCCTGGGACTCCAGGATCATGATCTGAGCCAAAGGCAGCTGCCAACCAACTGAGCCACCCAGGTGCCAGTTTGTGGCATTTTTTTTAGGCTGGTCTCTTCACTTCTCTGGGGCTCAGCGTCCTCGACCACAAACTGAAGGACTTGAAAGCTGGAACTACATGGGTGCTTCCCACAAAGCTTCTCTAACAGACTAAACATGCACCTCACAGGCTCCATGTGGAGGTAGCCTGAAGTACCCCAAGTCCAAATCTTTTAAAAATCTCCTGTTTTGTCTTAAAAGTTTATGTCCTGGGACATGAATGACACCTCAATAAAACCATTTTTTAAAAACATTTCATGGGCTCTTTATCCCTTAGTCTTCTTTTTGTGTGTTTCCCTTTAAACACACTTGAGCTTATATTCTATCTAAAATTCATATTCTGCTTTGTTCACTAAGTGTTATATCTTTACATTTTACATGTGTCCTTAAAAACAGTTATTTTTTCTCTTAATAGCTATGCAATAGTCAGTCACCTGGCTATACTCTAATGTCTTAACCAGGTCCTAATTTGGGATATTCATGGTACAGCACAGTGTGTTTTCGCCACCATACTCCTTTCATTCTTCCTTGCTTGACTCCATGTAAAGGCTGAGATTTCTTTATAGGTTCTAATTGAATCCTCTGAAGTGTGAAGATTATAAGGTGAAAATAATTTTTTTCCTCTTATTACTGTAGTGTGTTAAACGGTCTCTTGGTGATGTAAGCTGTACTTCATTCTTTAAGATCCCACGGCTAAGGAGGGAAGAAAGGAACGAACATTCACTGAAGGTCTCTCTGGGTAAAGGTTATGACAGGTCATCCGCCCAGTAAGGTAATGATTCTATCCCACTTCATGGAATAATAAGCTGAGACTCAAAAGAACTGGTACACAACTAACGATGTGGAGTACAAAGGTTGAAGTGGGGTCTGATCTCCCTGACATCTGTCCCAGGCCATCCTGTTCAGCACACTTTGGTCCCGCAGCAGCAGAAGGGGGAGCACAGGGCACTCCTGTCCTTCCCTCAGCCTGAATCCCTCTGGCCAATCTCTTTTCTTTCTTTTTTTTTTTTTTTTTAAAGATTTTATTTATTTATTTGACAGACAGAGAACACAAGTAGGCAGAGAAGCAGGCAGAGAGAGAGAGAGAGAAGCAGGCTCTGCACTGAGCAGAGAGCCCGATGCGGGGCTCGATCCCAGGACTCTGGGATCATGACCTGAGCCAAAGGCAGAGGCTTTAACCACTGAGCCACCCAGGCGCCCCGCCAATCTCTTTTCTTAGCAGGGCAGTGGTCTCTCCCATGATCAACATCTTGCTTTCTGATGAGGGCCCTTTGGTGCCTAGCAAATCTTTTGTTTTCCAAAGGATAAATAAATTAAGGGTTATTTTAATGCTCCAGCAGGAGTCAGTAAACTTTACCTGTAAAGGGCCAGATAGTAAACACTCCAGCCTTGGCGGAAGGTGCGCCCTCTGTCTCAACTACTCAGCACTGCCCTTGGAGTAGGGGAGCAGCCATCACAGTAATTGACACAAGGGTGTGGCTGTGTTCCAATAAAACTTTATTTAGGGACACGGAAATTTGAATTTCATGCAATGTCCACTTCTCACAAAATATTATTCTTCTTTTGACTTTTTCCATCTATTTAAAAATGTATATTGGGCACCCGTGTGGCTCAGTCATTTAAGTATCTGCTTTTGGCTCAGGTCATGATCCCAGGGTCTTGGGATCAAGCCCCACATCGAGTTCCCTGCTCAGTGGGGAGCCTGCTTCTCCCTCTCTGCCCATTCCCCTGCTCAGGCTCTATCTCTCTCTCCCTCTCAAGTAAATAAATAAATAAAATCTTTCCAAAAAATAAAAATTAAAAACGTACAAACCATTTCTAGCTCATCTGCAGTTAAAAAAAAAACAACCCTCGTGGACCATAGTTTACCCCTAGCCTCACCCCTAAATGGACAGGGTGTTCAAATGTAAGGTTGTTGTGGTCTGCAGCTCTAGGTGAGTGAATGACGATGGGGGTCATGTTCCACTTGATCCAATAAGAAAATTCTAGAAGATGTAGATAAAATAGAGATTTAGCCAATAAATCCCTATTTGTACGTTAACCTATGTTGACGACAGATAAGTGATGTCAGAAATGCATCTCCTGGAGGCTAGGCAATAATGAATTCCCTCCATAGAACTGGTTCAGTTAACACTCTCATTTCCTGGAAGGCATCCTTGCGCTAAGGATGATAGATCTTGCTGATTTCCACCTTGCTATTCCTCTTTAAAGACTGCCTAGCACTATGTCAGCCACTCCCTCCTGTGCCCATATTGTAGCCTTAAACTTTAAACTGGCTCCCCTCTGGACCCCATGCCACCACCCCCATTCGTCCACTTTCTTACTCTTTTACTACCTCAATTCCAACCATCCTTCCTTGCCAGTGGAGCCTGCAATCAATTTTCCCTATTACCTGTCTCTTTCCTTCACCTACATCAGACCCTCACTTTCCCCCTCCTGCTGCCTGAACTTCAAGGTCAAGCCCTGACCTGTCTTCCTCGCTTATGACCCCAGGAGCTGATTTTTAGCAAGTAGGTGGTATCTTTAATTCAGGAAACAATGGAAAAGAAGTGGAGGGTAGCAAAAGATGATGAATGAAACCCCACACCCTCCCCCAGGTTGCACTGCCCTTGAGGGTAGCCTCTTTTGCCTAAGCCAGCTGGCCTGGTGGAGCCTTTCATGCTAGGAACCCTGTGCATGATTCTGGTGGGGAACATTTCTCTAAGGACTGCCTGCTCTCCAGCCTGTCTTACCCTAAATCCACTAATCGTCTGGTCTTCCTAGCATCAGGTCTAAGGCACAATCAGAGATGGGAATGTAAATGAAGCTAGACTTTCCAGAATTATTTGGACCACTGTCTCCATATATGTCAGCTCTATCAGGTATATTTTTCATGGACTAAATCTGGGTGGATAAAAAAAATTAGATACCAGATACACAGCAAAACTCTTTTCTCTGTAGTTGGATAATTTGTGCCTTCTGGGTCGAGAAGACAGATGACCTCATACTGCCTACTGGGAAATAACAGGTTTGGGAAACAGACTAGTGATTCTCATCCATTACGACTGATAAGCTGAACTAACATGCTCTTAAAAGTCCTGAACACATGTCCGAGCAAGCAAAATATATAAATGACATGACACTACCTTGATGATCAATAAAAACATTCATGCTAAGAAAAATCTAAGAAAAAAAATGGGCGCCCAGGTGGCTCAGTCGTTAAGCGTCTGCCTTCAGCTCAGGTCATGATCCCAGGGTCCTGGGATTGAGCCCTGCATTGGGCTCTCTGCTGGTTGGGGAGCCTGCTTCTCCCTCTCTCACTCCCCCTGCTTGTGTTCCCTCTCTCGCTGTGTCTCTCTCTGTCAAATAAATAAATAAAATTTTTTAAAAAATGAACCATTTTTTAAACAGAACTATAAGATTAATAGATGAAGTTATTACATGTCATAAGTTCGACTTCTGTAAGGCATTCATATGGTTACATGAAATTGTACTGAATAAATCAATTTAAATTGACTAAGTTATAGGCACTAGCAAATAAACTAAGAACTGATTAAAAGAGGAGGGGTGTGGGAGGGATGGGGTGGCTGGGTGATGGACATTGGGGAGGGTATGTGCTATGGTGAGCACTGTGAATTGTGCAAGACTGATGAATCACAGAGCTGTACCCTTGAAACAAATAATATATTGTATGTTAATAAAACAAATTAGCAGAAAATACGGTCTTGCTTCAGGTTAATGGTATGCACGGCAAACTCTCCAATACCCGGCATGCCCTTGACTACAAAGCTTTGGTGTGCGGCTCTTTTATCTACCCATTCAATATTACTTGATGCAAGTTCCTAGAGAATGGAGTCCAGGTCTATGTGTTTTGCCACTTGTCATTTCGTTTTTGTGCCTAGCGCTGTGCCTGGCATGTAGTAATAACCTGAGTAACAATGGCTGGAATGAATGATGATTAAATATGGGGGTAAGAAGGAAACACCACAGAATTCTGACTTGGTTTTTAAACCATTGAAGAAAGTGTTACTTACAGTCAGTGTGTCATATATTCTAATTACTTGAGTATTGTTATTGGCTACTGGGTTAAATAGTAAATTCTCAATTTAATGCGATACCTTTGTTTTCTCAGCTGAGAATTAGGGTTTACAGACATATTATTGGATGGTAGGCCCAGTGTTAACATTTTTAAAGGTGCCCTTGAAAGTAATAAATATCCTTAGTTTTCAGGCGGAAAAATGGAGAACATTTTATCAAAACAGAGAAACTTGTAAAACTAGAAATACAATGAAAATTAACCTAAGAGAAAGGAATCTTTAAATATATCACCTTTACTTCAAAAAGGAAGATTAAAATATTGTCAGGTACAGAATTATATCTGAACGTAAGTAGTGATGTGTTCATATGAATGCTTTACTAAAATCAAATATATGAAGGACAATACTTTTTTTCACTTATTAATCTTACATCTCTGTTTAAAAGCAGTTGATTTTTTTCCCAGATTAATTTTCTTTTTGTATGGATACTTTTTTTAGTCAGCAAAATAGTGTCATGTCATGTAAATATTTTAGCACTGAACAACAAGGAAATAGTTCAATAGCCTACTGTTTGAATATTCTGAAGCCCTTGTAAACTGTCTTAATGTTATAAGAGGTTGAGTAGTGGGGCACCTGGGTGGCTCAGTCAGTTGGGTGTCCAACTCTTGGTTTTGGCTCAGGTCATGATCTCATGGATCATGTGATAGAGCCCCATGATGGGCTCCACACTCAGCAGGGAGTCTGTTTAGAGATTCTCTCCCTCTGCTCCTCCCCCTTCATGCTCACGTGCACTCTTTCTCTCTCTCTCCCTCTCGTTCTTTCTTGCTCTCGCTCTCTTTTAAATAAGTAAATCAATCTTTAAAAAAAAAAAAAGAAGTTGAGTTGTTATTTCCCACAATTTGCACAAACAGCTATACCTTCCCTGAGTTCTAGGCCCCTGTTCTATTTCTCTCAACTTACTGGAGCAAACTATTTGTAGCAAAAGTCGGTTGTAGGAGGAAGATGCTATGACCCCAAATTTCATGACACACATGTGCATCTCTTTCAAAATGATGCCAAACCATTGGTTTACATTTATGCTGTAGGAAGTCACACCAGGCAGGTTCCAATCAGGCACTGTAGCTTCTCCAGCCTGCTAAGTGAGGTATTTTAGTTAGGTATAGACAAAACCATAAGCATGCCACAAGTGCCAATTTGCAGAAACCTGTGTGTATGAAGTCTTTTTTAGTGTAAATGGAAAGCCTAAAATTACTTGTATTTTTATTTATTTTTATTTTTTTAAGATTGTTATCTATTTATTTGAGAGAGGGAGAGAGAGAGTACATGAGCAGGGGGAGGGGCAGAGGGAGAGGGAGTAGCAGGCTCCCCGCTGAGCAGGGAGCCCCCATATGGGGCTCCATCCCAGGGCCCTGAGATCACGACCTGAGCCAAAGGCAGACACTTAACTGACTGAGCCACCCAGGAGCCCAATATTTTAAATAAAATATATCTTAATAGCAAGTTAAGTGACATAAAAATATGGGAAAGTAGTGAGATAGTTCTCATATAGAGTTAATAATATATTTTTCCCTCTGAAGTTTTCTCAAGAATACTTTTGCTGTTAGGGTGCTGGGGTGGTGCAGTCCCTTACATGACCAACTCTTGGTTTCAACTCAAGTCCTGATCTCAGAGTCATGATGTTAGGGCCCTGATCTCAGGGTTGTGAGATCGAGCCCCACCTCAGGCTCTGTCAGGTTAAGTTTCTCCTTTTCCCTAAACCCTACCCACACCCCCCATGCTCATTTCCTCTCTAGAGGAAATAAATAAATCTTTTTAAAAAATACTTTTGTTGTTTTATATATAAAAATTATTTTGTAAGGAAAGAATTATCATGTATCTCAAAATCTTTAATTCCCAGCTGTTCTACTGTCGATGATGATGGGAGACAGAAATTTAGTTTAGTATTTTGCCTGAAGCAAGGCAGCATAGCAACTACTCTGCAGGGCAAATTGCTCAGCAAGCAATATGCCCTCGGTGTGGAATCCAGCATGTGCCATGCTGAACTAATTTGCTAAGGGAAAAAAAAAAGGCCTAGAATAAAGATTTCACTATATCTCAGTTACTGTGGGAAACTACTAACTGTGTTTCATTGCAATTTTCAGTTTCATATAAGAAGAATAAAAAAAAAAGAAGAAAATTTATTGTAGTTGATGTCAGTATTTAATTGTTTGGATTCTCTGCATTTCAAAACCTTAAAACTTCAAAATTCCAGTTTGCAATTTTACTGCCTTGTGCTAAAGCATGTTTGGCTGGGTCTGGCCGAGTACCATATATGTCAGTTTACGTTAAGGAATTATCAATGCACAATTTTAAGATGTTTGGTTGCAATGCTATAATAGGCTCAATTTTTCCAATTATTTGAAGCCTGATAAAAGTATGTGTGTGGTGGTTGGGGTACGAGCCTGAGCACCATTGTCTTGGATTGTTCCTCCCAAGTGAAGGCTACCTCTCTGCCCCCCACCCCCCGGGGGGGATGCTGTCCCAGAAGGTGACAAGCCTTTCAATTAAGCAGAACTACTTGAATATGTCCTTATAAGAAAGGAGGAGTGCCATGCATGTGTTACAATTCCGCTTAAATTAGCCATCTTTCTTAGTACTCCCTTTCTTCCCTCTCTTTCATCTTTTCTTTCTTCCTTTTTCATTTTCAAATTTATGCTCCTTTCTAGACTAAAGTCACTTGATACATAATGAGGGGCAATTTCTCCCAGAGTTGTGACAGTTGTAAAGTCATCCTTAAGAATCTTGTTTGACATCTCACTCTCTTCTTATCCAGGGAAAGACTTAAACTTATTAAATATGTATAATGGAAATATGAAACAATCATAATTAATCTTAAGTGGGGAGTATAAAAAATAATAAATATGAGGTTTTAAATTTTAATCGCCAAACTGAAGAACAAAAAGACTCAAAGACCAAGATCATAAAGACATCAGCAAAAGATGATTTGTGAACTCAAAACAATGTAGGACTTTAGTACATGTCTAAATTTCTGGGTTAAGAATCCTTTGCTTTGGCATTTTTTAATGACGTTGCCACTATGAACCGTAATAGAAAACAAGCAGAAGAATAAATAGAAAGTTATGCTCGCCTTAGGTAAGCTTTCCTAAATTTTCTAATTTACATCACAAATAAAATGAGGTAGAGGGAAAAACCTCTTACCCCTTGAGGAACATGGTATAAATCAGTCACTTGATAATTACTTTTACTTTAATAATTACCTTTACTTTTATAACGGAACTACTTTTTTAAAAAACAGTTTTATTAAGGGATAACTGGCATACAAGAAATCATGTTTAAAGGTACAGTTGGGGGCGCCTGGGTGGCTCAGTGGGTTGAACCTCTGCCTTCGGCTCAGGTCATGATCCCAGGGTCTTGGGATCGAGTCCCTCATTGGGCTCCCTGCTCAGCAGGAAGCCTGCTTCTCCCTCTCCCTCTCCCCCTGCTTGTGTTCCCTCTCTCGTTGTCTCTCTCTGTCAAATAAATAAATAAAATCTTAAAAAAAAAAAAAGATACGGTTGGTTAAGCTCTGACATATGTACATACCCCTGAAACAACCAGATTGATAAAGACAGTGAATGCATCCATCACCTCCCCAAGCTTCCTTGTGCCCTTGGTGGGTGGTTCCTCCCTCCCCCAGCTTCGTCCTAGCCACCCTCTTTCCTTAGGGCAACAACTGATCCGTCTGTCTGCTATCACCAAGGGCTCATTAGTGTAGCACTACTTTTGATAATCTATAACTAAATGAAAATCATTCTTTTCACGCAATTAAGAAAAAGAAAAGATTTGCTTTGTTTCCTAACTGGAAGAAAAAGTAACACCGCTAGAGAAGAAGGGTGACACCCAGGTCATTAGAAAGCACCCTTAACTGAGTAATGATCGTGCAGATTCTCTTTCATATTCCACAGCCTACTGCTAATTGGATTAAAGAGTCAGAATCCAGGAAATGAAGTAAAAGAGGAGGTGTGTTGATTTTAATAAATAGGGTTTTTTTCCCCCCTGTCTCATCTGTCAGCTTATTTCTAATTAATAAATGGATTTTCAGAACCTGGCCAAAAATAATAGCTGTTCAAATAAACTATGTGGTTCTTTTTTTTTTTTTTAAAGATTTTATTTATTTATTTGACAGATAGAGATCACACGTAGGCAGAGAGGCAGGCAGAGAGAGAGGTGGAAGCAGGCTCCCCGCCGAGCAGAGAGCCTGATGCGGGGCTCGATTCCAGGACCCTGAGATCATGACCTGAGCTGAAGGCAGAGGCTTTAACCCACTGAGCCACCCAGGCGCCCCTATGTGGTTCTTTAAAAAAAAAAAAAAAAAAAAAAGCAGCTGTATGTTGGAGTTCTGGGTCAATAATAAAGTGCATTGTTGCAAATGACATTAAAACACTACCTAAACTTGGGGTGCCTGGGTGGCTCAGTGGGTTAAAGCCTCTGCCTTGGACTGAGCTCATGATCCCAGGGTCTTGGGATTAAGCCCCACATCGGGCTCTGCTCAGCAGGGAGCCTGCTTCCCCCCCTCTCTCTGCCTGCTGCTCTGCCTACTTGTGATCTCTCTCTGTCAAACAAATAAATAAAATCTTAAAAAAAAACCAAACTACCTAAACTCTACCTTACCAAAATAGTTTATTCTAATCTATCATTACCATATGGAAAAATTAGGTTGGCATATAAGTAAAGATTGGTTAAGAGCTTTAAAAGCTAGAGCAGTTCAATTTCAGTGGTTTTGTGGAATTACATATTTGGGGGTCTTTTGTCTTTAATGAAATAAATACTTTTATAGTATATGTCTAATAAGTAATTTGCTTCTATCCCTTTCCAATATACATTATTCTGTTAAACTTGAAGGCACGCTTCCATGTTTTGAGAGTGTTTTTGTAAGAAGCAATATTTAAAGCAAATTCAGTTCTTCATTTTATTTTATTTATTTTTTTTTAAAGATTTTATTTATTTATTTAACAGAGAGAGAGATCACAAGTAGACAGAGAGGCAGGCAGAGAGAGAGGAGGAAGCAGGCTTCCCACCGAACAGAAAGCCTGATGCGGGGCTTAATCCCAGGACCCCGAGATAATGACCTAAGCCGAAGGCAGAGGCTTAACCCACTGAGCCACCCAGGCGCCCCAATTCTTCATTTTATAAACATCACATTTTTCATTCTCTTGACATCACCAAATGAGAATGCTGTACACTGGAACATAAAACCAAAACAGACCCAACTTACTGGGAGTAGCAATATATGTAGCACTAATGTTACTTATTGATTACCAAAAAGGTGTTTGTGTTTGCTTATTGCAGCTTTTCCACCACAGAGCAAGAACTGGAAGTACAGTATTTGTGAGAGGTGGTTACAGTAAAATGTTTTCACATTGTGAGTGCCTATTCCATACTCTAATTAAGCAAATTAGACTTTCATGATGAATGAAGTATTAGTTCCTTGGACTCTATGTATTCCAATCCTTGAAAATGCTTAGATAATTTTAATATCAATAAATCTATGTAAACTCCATGGTCTAATATATATTTATGCATGGCTTTGCGTGTGAATTTTAATTAAAATATGTTCCAAACAGTCTATTTGTTCCAACTACTGTTTACAGAGTTTTGAAAGATATGGTAGTGACCAGCCTGATTTTACAATGTACTGAAATGTTTTTATTCATATTATTTCTGATTTAAAAGATACGGAGGTATTCCCAGATTTATTCACACATGGAAACACAATTTTTGAACACTCTGAACATAGCACCAGGCTAGAAGTAAAGGTATGTTCAGACGAATTAGTAAATGGCAAAGGGATTGTGCCCTTGAGGTGAGCGTATGCAATTGGGGGTGAATTAAACACGAACTAGTGGTTGATAATAAACCTAAGTATGGATGGGTATACGGCTAAGTCCTGTGCAGGTACTGTATTTACATTACTTGTTAATACTGATGACTGAAAGAATTCTGCAAGTCCAATTTTATTACTACTTTCAAATTTTCTAAGAATGTTCTTGACTGTTGAGATCAAAGTGGATAGTTTTGCTTCACAAATGAAATATCTCTGTGGATCTAGTCCAATGGGAAGTACAGGAATTGGAATTTAAAAAAAAGAGAGAGAGAGAGAATAAGAGAGAGCACAGATAGAATGTATTTGCTCTACAGGATTTTATAAGATAGAGTCTTCATTCCACACTGGTGCTAGGCCAAAACGCTGGGCTCTTAAACTAGAAAATCCTGAGATTCACTCACAAAACAAAAGAAATATTGGACTCTCAAGAACTCAAATTATAACGTAAATTCTTTTTAATGATAATTTCACATTATATCTCCTGCAATGAATTTAGATTTGGTAAATATGCTTGTAGCTACTGGGTACCTATGATTCAATGAACTTTTATTCCTTCTAAAATTAAAATATATGTTTTGGTTGAAGTCCCAAGTTTTTAGCAAAAACAGTTTATTCTAATCAATTTCTTTTAGAGATCTGTGTGTTGCTTGGGAATTCTGTTGTTTATATATTGATTATAAGCTATAATTACATTAAGTAAATTGAGAAAGCATGTCACAAACTGATTTTAGCAGTAGCTATATTTTTACATATTTGTCTTTTGAAAGAGCTGGACTGGATATCTATATTTTACTTAGTAATATCTCAATTTCCTCAATAAGTAAGTCTGTAAATTGAATTTATAGTTTATTTTGCCTTTCCTCCCATCAAATTATATGAATAAGAAATACTGTGGTCTCATAACATAATTTTATTTCCAAGAGAAAGAACATGCAAGTCTGTAAAATAATAGTCAATAGTGACATTGTTAAAATATATTTATTGAGCATCTACTGTACGCAGGACACTGCAGGAGTGATAGAAATATGTTTAGTCTAATGTCCTTGCTTTCAAGAAGAGCACACTTTAAAAAGAGAGAAGTACACTTTATTTATTTATTTTTTAAAGATTTTATTTATTTATTTGATACAGAGAGACACAGTGAGAGAGGGAACACAAGCAGGAGGAGTGGGAGAGGGAGAAGCAGGCTTTCTGCTGAGCAGGGAGCCCAACGCAGGGCTCAATCCTAGAACTCTGGATCATGTCCTGAGCCGAAGGCAGATGCTTAACAACTAAGCCACCCAGGCACCCCAAGAGAGAAGGGTACACTTTAGATGGAAATCCATGTTTAAGCAAAACAAATAAAGACCATGTTTTCTTTTCTTTTTTTCCCCCATGTTTTCTGATCTGTATATCAAAGGTAACTTTGGTGGAATTCGGGGCTTTTAGATTTAAACACTTTCAAAGTAACAATGCTTAAAAGAAGTTACATGTTTCCAAAGCTCAGGGTTTGAGTGGCAATGGGATGGTGTACAAAATACACAATGCAGACAAGTAGGCAGAGGCCAGATCATAGAGGGTCTATATCGCTTAAGCAATGGGTAGTTATTGAAGGGTTTCAAAGCTGGGAGCAGTTTTCCAGGCAGAGGCAATAAGATTCCAAATTTAGGAACAGTAGTCTGACTAGAGAGGAAGGTCTGAGAAACGCTAAAGAAGCATAATTGTCAAGTCTTGGTCACTGGCTGAAGGTGACAACCGGTTGGCTGGTTTCTGGCTTGGGTGATGGGGTGGCTACAACTGTCACCCCTCAAAAACAGACACCAAGAAGAGAAGCACACATGGAAGAGATGACTACCTTTTGGATATGCTGGGTTTGGAGTGATTTGGGAGACTCGAAGACAAAATGTCCATTGCGCAGTCTGGTCCTTTGGAACTTCAGGGGAGAAATCTTTGCTAGGATTTGAGGCTTCAGATTCATTAAATAAATGAGACCCATTAGCATATATGTTGTCATTAAAATCATAGGCGTGGATGAAATTGCGTGGGGTACTCAATAAATGTTTATGGGGCTAATGAATAAATGAACCAGCAGGGGAGATGAAAAGAGAGGGAACTAAGAGGGGTAATGATGAGTTGCAAGGTAACAGGGGAAGGGCCAGGATAAGCTGTACCCACTCCATACACTTCCCTAGAATTTTCTTCGGTCATAGGAACCTAGAGTTATGTAACTAAGACAGATAGCAACAGAAGTAATGTGTATACGATAAATTCTATTTTAGCTGAGAAATGCATAATGGATTAATTGGTGAGAGCTGAAGTAGCTATTTCAGAACTGCCACATTTTAGCAGATTGTGAATCCACATTGTTATGCAGCCCATGAATCCTCATTATTAATGAAATGTGTTACGCCGTCAATTTGTTCTCAGAGAGAAGAAAAAAACATAACATGAAGATTGAGAGGCATTGTGAAATGGGAGTTGACAGCACAAACTCGAGAGTAGTGTCTCTCAACCTTGTTTTATTTATTTATTTATACTTTTAAAAAGATTTTTATTTATTTATTTGACAGATAGAGATTACAAGTAGGCAGAGAGGCAGGCAGAGAGAGAGAGGGGGGGGAAGCAGACTCCTCACTGAGCAGAGAGCCCGATGCGGGGCTCGATCCCAGGACCCCGGGATCATGACCTGAGCCAAAGGCAGAGGCTTTAACCCTCTTGAGCCACCCAGGCGCCCCTCAACCTTGTTTTTATTATTGCTCCCCTACAAGGAGACTTTTTAGACCTCTTTCTCCTACCCAACTCCCTGCCCTATCCCATGAAATGCTACTACCATTGACTTACCATATGTCTGTTTATGTACCGTGGCCCCTCAAAAGACCACAGACTATGGGAACACCTAAGATTGTCTCACCTCTCCACCCCCAAGAACTAATTTTTGGGGGCACCCGGGTGGCTCAGTTGGTTAAGCGTCTGCCTTTGGCTCAGGTCATGATCTCAGGGTCCTGGGATAGAGCCCCGCGTGGGGCTCCCTGCTCATCTGAGAGCCTTCTTCTCCCTCTGCCTCTGCCTGCCTCTCTGCCTACTTGTGCTCTCTCTCTCTCTCTGTCAAATAGATAAATAAAATCTTAAAAAAAAAAAAAACCCAAACAAACAAACTAATTTTTTGCCCCTGTTGAGAATGCAACCCCTTGGAAAGCCACACTACCAAGCCCCAAATCCTGGGTATACTGCTTCTGTGCTGTGTGATGTTGTGCAAACTATTTAACATCTGTACCTGAGTTTTCTCCCTGTGAGACAGAGATAACAATAGTACCTGGCACACAGGAATGCTGTGAGGACGCAATCCTACCAGTGAAGGACCTAGCAAGTCTTGCATGGAAACGTTGGGTTATTAGTCTGTTCTACTTTATTTACATCTTCCTCTCGTTCTTTGGTCTTCTTGGTCTATTTTCATTTTATCTTGCTATATTGGTTCTTGTCAATGTCACTTTGCGTTTAAAAGTTGTGCTGCTTGGGGCGCCTGGGTGGCTCAGTGGGTTAAAGCCTCTGCCTTCAGCTCAGGTCATGATCCCAGGGTCATGGAATCGAGCCCCGCATGGGGCTCCCTGCTCAGCGGGGAACCTGCTTCCCCCCCGCCCCCACCTGCCTCTCTGCCTACTTGTGATCTCTGTCTGTCAAATAAATAAATAAAATCTTAAAAAAAATAAAATAAAAATAAAAGTTATGCTGCTTATAATTCAGAGACTACTCTGTCGTTAATAGCATCCATGATAGTTTTTCCTTCTTTGGCATATAAGGATGACTTCAATTCATACCGTTTCCTTGAACGGTGTTTAATAAAGCCATACTTTAAAAGGAAGAAGGGACGCCTGGGTGGCTCAGTGGGTTAAAGCCTCTGCCTTCGGCTCAGGTCATGATCCCAGGGTCCTCGGATCGAGCCCCACATCAGGCTCTCTGCTCAGTGGGGAACCTGCTTCTTCCTCTCTCTCTGCCTGCCTCTCTGCCTACTTGTGATCTCTGTCAAATAAATAAAGTAAAATCTTTAAAAAAAATTTAAAAAAATAAAAGGAAGAAAAGCAGTCATTCTTTTCTCAAAAACTAAGTACCAGTCTTCAGAGGCACCGATTTTATTTCCATGCCTCCTGTTGTTTTTCTCTTCTAGCCCAATGCTTGGACACTGATTATTTACAACTCTTCTAGAAATGTTTAGTGTTATGTAGCCATTGTTTCTTATGTATGTGGAAGCTGGTCATGGATAAAGCGAGCACCGGCCTTTAGAGGTCACCTGTCTTCAGGATCACATAGTATTCCCAGGAAATTTCACAACGCGGTAAAGGCTAAGCCCTACACAACGGAGAAGGTAGACACCGAGCTGCGAGTTGTTTCATGAGCCCCACATCTCTGAGTCATATCTCCAGACACGTGATGGCTCCAGTTTATGATAGCTTCTCAAACCCTTTCTGCATAGCCTAGAACTACTTGCACTTTTGATAGTGATGAAGTAGGGGCACACACTGCTGACCGTGAATCAGAACCGGAAGTATGGATGGACTCCAGTCCATTCAGAACATTTATTGAGCCCTTATTATGTATGCGTGGAATACAGAGGTGAATAAGCTCACATCCCTGGGACTGTGCGGCACCCAAGGGAGAAGGGTATGTGTCAAAACAGCCATAGTACCAGGTAGAAAGGGATCAAGGAGACCACATAGGTTTTATCAGAGTGCTTTGGAGCACAGAGGAAGGGAGCAACATTGGGGAAAGCATTTGGAGGAGGTAGCATTTGAGAAAGGCCAGGTAGGATTTTGAAGACATTCACTGAAGGGTAGGGAGGAACATTTTAGCATATGATGAAATATATTCACTTGGTTTGCAAGGCCCTAGCAAGGGACATAGTCTGGCTTCTACCTTGTCTCCAGAGCCTCACTTGAATGCAATCTTATCTTCTTTCTGGTCTAGTCAGACATGCTGGCCAGTCTCCATTTCAAATACCCTCTCTCCTGCCCTATGATCTCTATGTAAGCCATTCCTTCAGCCTAGAACACCATTTCCACCATCTGTTCACCTAGTTGACTCCTAATTATCCTTCTGACACCAGCTCAAGTACCACAATCTCAGGGAAACCTTCCCTGACCTCCCTCACATTCTCCAACAGAAGCTCTGTAGCTTCATAGAATTCAAAGGTCGTTCATAGAATGGCTTGGCAAACATCTGTCTGCCCCAGAGGATCATGAGCTCCGCGAAGGCACCAACTGTGTGTGTGCGTTATATCTTTTATTAACTGCATCAAGCATGGTGTCCAATAGCTATCAGGTGATTAAAGTTGTTAAATGAATAAATAAATTAATATGAGACAAGGAAAACAGATGAAAAAGCACAAGGTGTTTGGAAACCGGTGAAAAATCTGTTTTGACTGAAAAAGTAATCCTCAATGTTATTTATTTTTTAAAAGATTTTATTTTATTTTTTTAAAGGATTTTATTTATTTATGACAGGCAGAGATCACAAGTAGGCACAGAGGCAGGCAGAGAGAGAGAGGAGGAAGCAGGCTCCCTGGTGAGCAGAGAGCCCGATGTGGGGCTCGATCCCAGGACACTGGGATCATGACCTGAGCCGAAGGCAGAGGCTTTAACCTGCTGAGCCACCCAGGCACCCCAAAAGATTTTATTTTTTTAAGTGATCTCTCCACCCAACGTAGGTCTAAAATTTCCAACTCTCGAGATCAAGAGTCTCAAGTTCTACTGAGTGATGCCAGCCAGGCACCCCAGTAACCCTCCAAGTTATGCTCTGAGACCACGAGGATGAGCAAGTTGTACAGAAGGTTTTTTGTTTGTTTGTTTGGGGGGTAAAATTAAATAATGGCTGTATTTTCTCAATGCACAAAAAAACAATATATTTGTGAATAGATTTTTTTTACTAAAAATTTTCTCTAATACGTATTTCTTAAACATTTGAGACCAGTTAGGGTGTTTGTTTTTTCCTGCTAGAGAGCAATAGTGAAGAACAAAATAAATGAATGTGCAGCAAATAATATTAGAAGAGAAAAGGTAATAATGATTAAATTTTCAACAGCATAATCATTATAGACATGTGCTCATGGATATTGTATTGTGCATACATGTGACAGTTATAGTTTCATGAGTTAACTTGTTCCTAAATGATATGATACACTTTCTACTGCAAAGACATGGAAAGGGTTGTCCAGAATGGAACAGTCATAGAAAAAATATAAGGTCATTAAATCCCCCAGATAATTTGGAGTATTATAATTTTGCAACTGTGTAGACAAAATATCTGGGTAATTAGATGCATTTTTTTTTCATTTTCTACCCAAATGATTTAGAGTTGTACACTCCTTTGGTAGACTAATATCACTATGGTAACTTTACCTTACGTGCATACAGTTTGCTTTTGCTATGTATTAATTATCTGGAAGTAATTCAGGACTTACAGATCACAATTACGATATCACTTTCTATTTGTTCAGAGAATTTCACTCTGTTTTTGTATTGTTAAGAGAATTTTGGGGCACGTGGGTGGCTGAGTTTGTTAAGCATCTGACTCTTGATCTCAGCTCAGGTTTTGATCTCAGTGTTGTGAGTTTTGGCCCTTCACTGGGCTCCACACTGGGCGTGGAGCTTACTTAAAAAAAAAAAAGAAAGAAAGAAAGAAAGAAAGAAAAAGAAAAGAGAGATAGAGAGAGAGAGAGAGTTTCCCAGTTTTCCTGACTATTTTCTTATTCAAGAGCTTCTGTTAAGACTATATTGTAATTCAAAACTCTAGTTTGTTCAAAAAAATTTTTGCCCACTTTATTTTCCTAAAGTATTCATTTTATTCTTTTTTCTTCCTCTCTTTTATTTAATCATTAAATTATCTTATTTTATTTGGCTTTATACTAAAATAACCCAATATATTATACTGACCTCACCAAAGCTAGACATATGTACAGCATTTACTTAATTGAACCTTTCTGGCTTGTCTTGTTCTATATTTAAGCCTCCATTATGCAATGCTATTTACTTGATTTATTGGGTTTGGCTTACATGTTTTATAAATTGTGACTGTTGGGAAAATTTTAAAGAGATTGACTTGGCCTGATTGGGGAGTTTTATATTGAGGACTCATTGCCATGAAGTTACATTTGTTTAGGAAAAAAATCCATTTCAATAAGGATCTTGATCTAGAAGTAAGTAACACTGGCTCTCAGAAGCTAAGACAAAGGGTTACTTCCAGGTTTAGATTTTTCTCCAGTATTTGAATTTGGTTCAAGTCTCCACTTTGAACTAAGTCTATGTGACACCAAATACTGGGGTGAGGAGTTGGAAATGCAGTCACTGAGATGTTTCAGATCTGAATAGAGGGCATTATGTGGGCCCTCAATTTTAAATAGCTTTCTATGTTGCCCTCTTTCCATCCAGAAATTAGGGCTCCCGCCTAAATCGTCTTCTAAAGGCTTATCCTCCTTTTCCAAGGGTACCTTTCTGTAATATAGGTAGCGTAATAGTTACCTTGTTAACAAAGTTTAACAAGCATTACTTGTTAAATAATTTAATATCCTCTGATGAAAGGGACTAATTCAATATAAAATACTGCTTTTGCTTTTACCGTGGTTTGAATTCCTAATTTTGCATGGCTCTTGCTATACTTAGTCCTATATGGTACTGTGCTAAGTGCCAGCGAGTCAAAATGAAATTAAGTACAGTGCCTGCCCTTGAGGGGCTCATGGACACATGATGAAGTAATGGTGACATGCACCAGGTGTAGCAGGGACATCCCAGAAGGGCAGGGGACCGCACTACCCAGACAGTGGAAAGGAGGATCAGGGGAAACTTCAGGGAAGAGGTGGCCCTTGAGCTGAGTCTTACAAGAAATTTGGATCTCATCAGTCAGATAGATGGGGAAGGCATTCCAGGAGAGGAAACAGAACAAATAAGAGATGTGGTACTTCATCATTCATGCAACGATTCAACAAATATTTACGGAGCAAAGTTCTATGAGCTGTGAATGGAAGGCATGGCTCTGCCTCAAGAAGTGTCCTAACGGGAGAGGGGAGACTCAACAAACAGATAATGTCAATACAATACTGTAAGCATAATAATAGGGGAGCTTGCGGGGAAATCTGGAGCTCATAGGAAGGGCTTCCATCCAGATTCCTTGCTCAGCTTAACTGAAGGCATCACTCCATTTGGAGACTCCTGCTGGCTTGCTCCAAGGTACAGCCTCCTGGGTCCAGTGTGACTTGACTGTTGATGCTGATGCTATAATTTGGTTGTCAGGGTTACCGCTCCCAGTGCCTACCGTATGCTATGTTACTCCCCTGCCCTGGCTCCACCTACACCAGGTGCCCCAGGGGGTCCCCACATGCTCTATGGAATTAAGACATGTGTCAGGACAGCAATCCCTTCTTTTTTTTCTTTCAAGACAGCAATCTTGCCAAAGACTCAAAAGCCTGGACGAGCTATGGAAGACTGTTTAGTTGTGTAGCTCCTTGCTGTCTCTGAACTAGCAGCAGCATCTCTTTTGGAAGCCTGTCAGGCATGCAACATCTCAGACCCTTTCTCAGACGCACAAATTTAACAGGATCCCCAGGTAATCAATATTCCCATTAGTGTTGAAGGTCACTTGAGTAGTTCACACACTCAGTACAGTCCATTCAAGCCATTCCAAGTGGATGGTTGTCTATTTCTAGGGCTGAACATTTACCAATTTTCTTAGGTATTTTAGCCTTCCCTTGGATGTTTATGTACATGAATCTCTCAAACAACACACTTGAAACCTTTGTTCTAATCTCAGTGGAAATGGAAATAGTCATTAATCTTGTATGTTAACCTTCCACATAGTTTTTAAGTGCTTGGTTTCCTTACCTTATAAATAATTTGAAAACTCAATTTTGAAATCGGCTTAATTTGCACAAAAAGGGAAATACCTTGGGTTAGAAAATTTTGTTGACTTAAATAACACATGCATAATGGTGAAATATAGGTTCAAGTTTCTCCTTGAAGCTGTATTTATTTTCTTGTAATAACTTTGCCAACAGCTACTGATTTCTGTTTTGCACAAAGGGTCCTAGCATGTGGTGTTCCTGACATACAAAGGTATTTTCATTTCCCCTGAAGCATCTGATAATTGCTCTATCTAGTCCTTCTGCTGGAGAGTAATTCCAATCTGTCCCACAGGAGGAATGGCTCTCCTCGGACCTCTTCAGAGCCACTGGTATGCCTAGCACAGTGTTACCAAGACGGTAAGGTGATCAGAGACAGGATTCCAATGGACCACATTTTATTACCTCAGAGTACCCCCAAATAAAAACAGTGTTATTGACTAAGAAGGGGCATTTCTGACTGAGCACCCTATGTGACCCATTCTACAAAAAAGCTTAAAAATTCCTCTGACCTGCAAAAACATAGTAAATGTCAAATTTTAAAAAGACATAGAAATGTATTATAATAATAGCCATAATACATTCTCTTTATTCTGTAATCTAAAGGATCACTATCTTTAGACAGCAGTGATTTTCTGTACTTCTTGTATATATTTTTGTAACTTCTTCAAGGACATGAACACTCTGCCTCAGGCAAATTGCTCCGTTCATAGTTTCTTGAATCCATCCTACGCATGCCTACTCTGTACTTTTGGTTTATACTTCCTCCTGCCTGGAGGGCCAAACTCCTGACCTCCCCATTTTTGTATCTGTATGTTCTTCTTTTAATGTTTAGGTCAAGTCTGAATACCTTCAAGGTACCCCTACTCAATTAACTGAACTCTTGGTAATTCATCCTTTTGCTGGTTTCCCTACCTTTCCATTGATTTAGCGTTTAGCCTACAAGATTATGGTTTTGTGAATGTGTTACTTCTTCAGGCATATTTATTTATTTAATTAATAATCATTTATTTAATTGCATTTCCATGTTGTAGGAAGGATGATGAGGTAAATCTGCTGTAAGGGTCCTAAAAGCTCTTTATTTCCCACCAAAGAGTTATTCTTTTATGGACAAGGCTAAATTTTTAAAAACTTAAGTTTCTAAAATTCTGGTTTACTTTCTTATCTTTTTAAAAAAAAAAAAACTATGTTCAGTTAGGCAGCATCAGTTAGTACAGCACAAGTTTTTGTTGTAGTGTTCAATGATTCACTATTTTCGTATAGCACCCAGTACTCATCCCAGCACATGTCCTCCTTAATACCCATCACCCAGTTACCCCATGTCCCCACCTCCCTCCCTTCTGTAACCCTCATTCAGAGTCCAGAGTCTCTCATGGTTTGTCTCCGTCTCTGATTTAGTCCTATTCAGTTTTCCCTCCCTTCCCCTGTGGTCCTCCACTCTATTCCCTATGTTCCATATATGAGTGAAACCATATGATAATTGTCTTTCTCTGTTTGACTTACTTCGCTTAGCAGAATCCCCTCCAGTTCCATCCATGTCAATGCAAATGGTGGGTATTCATCCTTTCTGACGGCTGAGTAATATTCCAATGTATATATGGACCACTTCTTCTCTTATCTTTAACATAAACTTCACATTGCCAGACTGATTACTCTGAAGCAAAGTTTTTATCATATTCAATCTCATATTCATATTCTCATATTCACAAGGCTCCCTTATCTTTTAATTACCCAAACTCCAAAGGCCAGTTGTAGGCCTGACATTGAAGGTCACAGCGTCTGATCAAAGGCACGATCTGGTGTCACCACTCACTAATTCCCTACACAAACTCCTGTTCCAGTTGATAAAAATATTTTTCCTGCTTCTTAAGTTTTGCATTTCTTTTCTTTTCTTTCTTTCTTTCTTTTTTTTTTTTTTTTAAGGAAACTCTATACCCAGTGTGGGGCTTGAACGCACAACCCCAAGATCAAGAGTTGCATAGTCTACCAGCTGAGCCAGATGGGTATCCCTTGCTTCCTAAATTTAAAATGAGATATTTTGCTTTTGCTTTTGCCCTTGCAAACGAGGCTTTCCCTCTAGCCCTCTGTTAGGCAAATCCTCATCACTCCAAGTTCAGCTTGGGCCTAGGTCTCTTTAAAGTCTCCCCCATGTGTGAGTGATTCTTACCATCCATGCCCTTGTTGTGTTGCTTACATCATTCAGTGTCCAGAATGTAACTAAAATGCAAATTCTTTGAAGGCAGAATCAATCTCATATTCCCTCACTGGGCTTTGAGTCCCTTAAGGACAGAGCCAGTGTTCTAGTCATCCATGGATTTCCAAAGCATAATACAAGTCCTAGTATACAGTAGGTGTTTAATAGATGTTTTGAATGATTGAATGAATGAATGAACTCCTCTAAAGGGATACAAGGCTCAACATGTGTCCTTCTCTGAGTAGCCTGAAGTTGACAGGAAGAGAAGATGTTACAAAAGTGCATTTTATAGCCCAAGACTGGGGAAAAGGGGTTAGTCTACCCTGGCCCCAGATGGTCTTTATACTATGCAGAATTTTTTTTTTAATATTTTATTTATTTATTTGACAGACAGAGATCACAAGTAGGCAGAGAGGCAGGCAGAGAAAGAGGGGGAAGCAGGTTCCCTGCTGAGCAGAGAGCCCAATGCAGGGCTTGATCCCAGGACCCTGGGATCATGACCTGAGCCAAAGGCAGAGGCTTTAACCCACTGAGCCACCCAGGCACCCCGAACTATGCAGAATTTTTAGCCATGTTGAGCAATTGTCCCAACTCACTGTACTTGTGGGATAGCTCTGCCCTGTTCTTCTGTCTGGCAGAGGGTCTGGCACAGTGTTAACACTGTAATGGGTGCTAATAAATATTTGAACTAAGGGCAGATATTGAATTATTAGTAAACAGTCGAGCAAGTTGTTCTTGAGATGTACAGTACTATATTTTTACTGTTAAAATAATAATATATATGTTGATCGTGGCAGTGAACAAGCTGATCTTAATGTGACAAAATAGCACAGAACTGAGCATACACACCCACACACACACGAGCACATGTGAAACTGAATACGGCTGCTGGCTTGGATCAGTGTTCATTTCCTGGTTGTGAGATTGTACCATAATTACGCAAGAAGTTGCCCGGGAGTAAAGTTGGGCAATGGGTACGCGGACTCTGTATTATTTCTCACCGCGATCTGAGACTCTCCAGTGATCTCAAAATAAAAGAGTTTTTAAAAACACAGCAATTTCTCTGAACCTGGAGCTGGTTTAGGATTTCACAAGACAAAATATATAATGCAGATCTTGAAACAGCTTTCTCTTTGTGTGTAAATCATTAGTGCTATTTTTGTCTCTGAAAGGGAACCTCCGCATTCGGCTTTCCCATTCAAAATCACACCCACCTGGTGGACCTCATCTCGATATCCTACATTTTCAAATTTGTGGTTTCGAGTTGTATTAATTTCGTTCACCTCTTAGTGTCCACTAGTTTTGCTAACAACTTCAGTAAATGTTTCTACTACTTAAGAGATTTTGTGTGATACGTTGAATGCCGTATTATGGGCGCTCTCTATAAATACTGTTTAAAATTATATGGCAAAGGCTTTCAATTTACATCCTGCCAACTGTTTTACCACACTTTTTTTCTTGCCTGTTTGCCTGCTATGTTATCCTCTATAATGAGTGAGTTACAGTAATTGTAGCTGGAAAAATCATCATGCAAGGGAGGGGGGTAGCTCAAAACCTGCCTTATTTTTAAATCAGTAAAGCTTCTGTCATTTTTTGGCTGCGTTACAGCTCTGCAGTGAAGTCAAAGAGCCAGTGGAGTAAATGCCACGTGGGGAGAGCCTCTGTTGAAGCATAAATTAACTGTATTTCATTTTCCCTTAATAAAGAATTTCAGTTTTTCCACAGTTAACTGTATAATCAATTTGCTCCCCTGCTGGTTTGCTAACTTGCTGTTGGCTTTACTTCAATAGTATTGAGCCGAGCCTGGAACGAGAGGGAGAGAGAGAGAGAGAGAGAGAGAGAGAAAGGAGGAGCTGATCTCCCTGAGAGTACTCCGCAGTGACAGAACATAGTTTCTCCTTCTGGAATGTGCCTGGGCCTTGTCTCCTTAAAGAGCCTACATGCGTTGCCCTTAGACGCCACGGCCCCCCCCCCCCCCCCGCCCCATCCAAGGCTCTCTAATAATACCTGGTATCTTCACAGAGCTGCTTCACTCAGGTTTGGGTGACTGGATGATTTTGAAAGTCTTAAATCCTCCGTTTTCTGCAGCCTTGGGCTTTCTGTCCTCTGAGCGCCTCTGGAAGACTTTGTGTTCTACTTTATTATTTTAAAAGTCACTTCACTGTGCAAGAATTGAGAGTGCTAAGTCAGAAAGGATTGCAAGTTGAGTTGCTTTCACGAGTAATGCAACATAACTTTCTATCAAACGCTGCTGCACAATCAGCACTTGAATTGTAAAATTATCCTACTGGAAGGGCTGGAGAGAGCGCAGAAAAAATACATTCTGTCCTAACTGCTGATTTTGTTCTTCCTGCCCTTCCCATGCCTAGAAATTATACCCTATAGTATGGGTTTGTTCACTAACTTACTTGTAATTCCACATTTTTTTTTCCAGCGCTCTGGATTACAAGACACAAGTTAAACATACAAGATAAACAAATATTATCTTTAGTCACAGAATCGCCAGACAAAAAGCCCTTCAGAGCAAGAGGTCTCCACCCCTCCACATGGCTATTTCTGCTCCTCAGTCCTAAAGCAGCACTTGCACCCAAGGACAGGACACTTGGTAGAACTGAAGAGAAGCAGTTGTGCACCCCAATTGAACCGCCAACAAACCCCTTTACCTGCTTCAGGGCTGTGTGCCTAAAATTTGATTTGTTCCACAGATAGCGGCGTCACACTCACATTAACCCCTGAGGTGCCTTCTGGAGGGCTGTGGAAGAGTGTAGGATTACAACAACTTCATAGATTCTTGGTCGAGAGGGACACGCAGAACTTCCCGCTCTCACCATTGGGTATTTTCCTTATGGTGACAATTTTCACGGTAGGGAAGTTTTGGTATAGCTCTGGACTATAATTGTCATTGCTCTCACTCCTGGGTCATCATTACATAATGATTTGGGAGAGGTTCTCTTTGCTTGTTTGTCTGTTTCCCTAAACATACTGTATATCTCCATTTTTGGTTTGGTTTTATTTTGTTTTTTTTTTTTTTTTTCCCTCCCTGCCTTTCCCTAGAGGGTCCCTGGGAGTGTTCTAATGAACTGAACTCATTCCTCTAATTCACTCGGTTTTTCCATCTGAAGGGAAAGTCCATTGAAATGGATTTTTCTGAAAGAAATGACTCTTTTTTCTGCACGCTTTTTGAGACAGGGTAAAAAGAAATAAAAGGATGAAAAAATATGCCATTTAATACCACCTCTGCCCCTCTGGGATCTTCAAGGTTTGATGTACACCCTAAATTATGCCTAAAATGCAATGGAACATTCGTTATTGTTCTGCCAACTGAATATAACTCTAAGACTGCTGAGCTTCCTGAAATTTTATGTCAGCGAATTAGCCCAATCAACAATTCAGCTTAACTGGCTTGAAATCAGGGCCATATTGGACATTCGAACACACTATAGTGATGGCAATTCATTTCTGGTTTATAGGCTCCACAAGAAAATTAATACAACCATAGTTCTGATTGAACTTCTCTTTAGCCATCTTTGAGAATTATTATTATTTTTTGAAGATTTCATTTATTTATTTGTCACAGAGAACGATTGAAAGTACAAGCAGGGGGAGCAGCAGGGAGAGGGAGAAGCAGGCTCTCCGCTGAGCAAGGAGACTGATGTAGGCCTCCATCCCAGGACCCTGGGATCATGACCTGAGGGCAAGGCAGACACTTAACCCACTGAGCCACACAAGCGTCCCTGAGAATTATTTTTTGAAAAAATATATAGTTAAGAATTGCATATTTATTTGAAGAAAACAACCCAACAAACATATTATCATCAAAACAGGATGTTCTGGTTAAAGGTATTCAAACTGCCATTTCTCCTCGTGATCTCAACTAGATTAGGAGCATAGTCAGTCTCATCAAGGCTCAGAACAGCTGGATTGGAGCAAAAAAAAAACACATTGAAGACAGTTGTTTGACTGCTTTGGGACAAGCCATGACAAGCCTAGGCAATAATTTGAGAGAAACTTTTCCAAAAGGTCATGTACCAAGCTCTTAATTTAGAAAGCAGTAGGGATCGTGTCCAGTCAAATAATGGTGGCCACACCCATTGTGCCCAGTCAGATAACTATCCAAGAGATTTATGGTGTGACTCACTTGGAATCCACCAAAAAGATGTTACACAAATGTTTTCTTTGAGGCTGAAGTTTTTAATCTTCTAATCCCAGTTGAGAGCAAATCTGTATTCCCACTGTCATTTTTCTTCTCACCGCTTGCAGAAACGGTCACCATGTTTGGTGTATTAATTCAGTATTACTGATTTTGATAATCTTTCTTATTCTCATTCTAATCACATCACTTGGTTATTTGTGATAGACATTTTTTCTTCACGTTTGTAGAAACTCTGCTACAAAGGGATAAAATGAAGGCTAATGCTACAGCTCTTTCTCCTTGCCCTCAAGAAAATGAGAGGACGGAGGGGCTCGTTTATGAAAACAAAACAAGTTTTATTGGTCTGTGTAGAGAAGGTAGCTATGGAGTTCTTGCTTCTGTGAGAAAGCTGATAGTCTGAAAAGAATGTCTTTTGGGCCCCCTGGGTGGCTCCGTCGGTTGAGCATTGGACTCTTGGTTTTGGTTCGGGTGATGAACTTGGGGTCGTTGATGGAGCCCCGTGTAGGGCTCTTCCCTTAGTGCAGAGTCTGTTTGAGATTCAATCTCTCTCTCCCCCTGCCCCTTCCCGCCTCAAATAAAAACGTCTTAAAAAAATGTTTTTAGATAAGTATGTTTGAAAGTCAAAAATTCCTCTTTCTTTAGCATATCTATGCTGAACACACACACACACACATTCCATAAACAATCAAAACAGAAGAGAAAATCAGAGTGAACAAAGTGAAGGCAAAACTGAAAGAGGTAAGAAGACTAAAGCTAAAATTTATCGTACTACACTCACCTTTTTTGTTTGTTTGTTTGTTTTGTGTGATCAAAGCAGTCAGTGTAACAACTGTCAAAGACAGAAATTGGAATAATGAAGAAGAAAGAAATTGCAAGAAAAAGGATAGGAAGTTTTTGAAATGAGATAAAAGCTATCCTTTTCTCTTTTCCTTCGATATTAAACTCACAGTGTC
Source organism: Lontra canadensis (assembly GCF_010015895.1). Taxonomy (NCBI): domain Eukaryota; kingdom Metazoa; phylum Chordata; class Mammalia; order Carnivora; family Mustelidae; genus Lontra; species Lontra canadensis. The sequence goes on along the minus strand of NW_022631031.1, from coordinate 17,953,130 downwards.
ACACACATACACACACACACCACTTACATTGTATAACTCAGAAAAAATAATAAAATAAGAATATCCCTTGTTTCTACCTTTACATGCTTTTGCTGGCCATACAGAAAACAATATACTTGATTACTGTGGTGATACAATAAAGCAGATTTATCATACAATGAGATATGTTACTTGAAATTTTAAAATAAAAAATAGATTTCCCCCCAAAATCAATTTATATATTGACTGCAAACTGAGAATTTATCAAGGCCATGGCCATTATCAAAAACCTCACCTCCAAGGGCCCCTGGGTGGCTTAGTGGGTTGGGCGCCTGCCTTCAGCTCGGGTCATGATCCCGGGGTCCTGGGATCCAGCCTCATTTTGGGCTCCCTGGTAAGCAAGGAATCTGCTTCTTCTTCCAACCCCCCACCCCCACTCATGCTCACTCTCTCACTCTCTCTCAAATAAATTTAAAAAAAAAATCTAAAAAACCAAAAAAAATCTCACCACTACCCGAGTAATTGTCAGGGGAAACAAGGTGAAATAGAAGCACATATTCCTTATTTATCCATTTATTAATTTTTTTCACTTAATTATTTAACAAATATTTGCTAAGCACCTACTAAAATATGGGGTACTATGAGGGATTGTATCGGTTAGGGTCCTAAGATGAAACAGATGATGCATTTAAATTAGGATAATCTGAAGGTATTTATTTACAAGAGGGCTTATTTAATTGCAAAGGTTTGGGTGGAGAGGGACTGTGCAGGGACCCAAGGCAGGAAGCCACCAGGAGGCAAGAGCAGGTGGGAGCAGGGTGGAAGGGAGATGTGGATGGGTGGATGGAAGACGCTGGCACCAGAGCGGACATGAGAATAAGAAAGCGCCTGTCCTCAGAGAGTTTCCTGTCTTACCAGAAGGTGGCTATGTTCACATGCAGCAATGAGAGCTTTAAGTGCTAATATGCGAGTACAAAGCCCGGGCTAATGTCCAATGGGAGCAGTATGAAATGCAATGAGTAGCAACAACACGTCAATGTACTTTGAACAGCTGCTATATTTCTTCAAGAATCGCCTTTTAATAGAATCCTAAGCAGGGCTGTAGAATAATATATATGTTTATCATTTTTAGAGACCTTGTTCTGTATGGGGTGATCATGTAAGAAGCTGGAAAAGGGAGAACAGAACCACCACATGAAACACACACTATTTTCTTTCCTTTCCTTTTCTTTCTTTCTTCATTCCTTCCTTCCTTCCTTCCTTCCTTCCTCTCTCTCTTCTTTCTTTCTTTCTTTCTTTCTTTCTTTCTTTCTTTCTTTTGTTCTTTCTTTCTTTCAGATTTTATTTATTTATCTGACAGGGAGAAAGAGCAGCAGAGGGAGAGGGAGAAGCAGACTCCCTACCGAGCAGGGAGTCCAACGTGGAACTCGATCGTAGGAACCTGGGTTCATGACCCGAGCCAAAGGCAGACGCTTAACCGATGAACCACCCAGGTACCCACACGTACCCTTTTTTAAAAATTCTTTCTCTTACTATAGGAACATACGAGGTTGCTTTATGCATCTTGACCCTCTAGCACATATCTTATACATATACTATCTTCCCTTAGTAAATCCTTTTAAAAAATGCTATTTGTCTTGATCTCAGTGCTCCCCCATCCTTCATGGCTGGAAGTTCTCTTTGTACCTAAATATTAATTTCTCTTACTTTATTAGTTATTTGTTTATGAATACATTTCTTCTATGCTCTCACCTTGACCTTACAAGACTTATGAATTTTTAAATATTTCTTCAGATTCCTTTCTACAGTATCTAGCACTATAGGTAGTGCAGGGAGGGTATGTAGTTTAATTAATTTTATTTGATTATTTGGATAGATAAGTTGTCTCATTAAAATTAACATAACATTTATTCTTCAACCTGCGGGGTCAAGATCCTCCACAGGTGGCTTGATCATATATCCTGTTGTGCCTGGAACAGGGTCAGAGTATGCTTGTATTATCTGAAGAAGTACTAAAAGCTCTCTCCCTTCATTTATAAATGTATCTTGAAGAAAATACTTATTAAGTTATTTGCCAGGTAAGGGTCTAGTATCGGCAATACATAAAGAACTCTTACAACTCAACACAAAAAGACAAATAACACAGTTTAAACATGGGCAAAGGACTCGAATAGACTTTTCTTCAAAGAGGATCCCCAAATAACCAATTAGCACATGAAAATTTGCTCAACGCCACTCATCATTAGGAAAATATAAATTAAAAAATCTACAATGAGATACCATGTCCTATCCACAAGGAAGGCTATTATTCAAAAAAAAAAAAAAGAAAAAGAAAAAAGGGGAAAAAAAGGAAAAATAATAAGTGTGATGAGGATATGGAGAAATTGGTATCCCCATAAATTGCTTGTGGAATGTAAAATGGTGCTGTCACTGTGGAAAACAGGGTTCTGGCTCCTCCAAAACTTACATATAAATTCTCATAAGAGCCAGAAAGTCCTTTCCTGGTTATATAATCAAGAGAAATATAAACAGATACCAACAAAAAAACTTGTAAGTGGATGTTTGTAGCTGTATTATTCATTATAATTGAAAGATAGGGCCAAACCAAATGCCCATCAACTAACGAATGGATAGACAAATGTGGTACAGCCGTATGATGGAATAGTATTCAGTCACGGAAAGAAAGGAAGTACTGAGGCATGCTCTCACAGGGATGAACCTTGAAAATATTAAGTGAAGTGACTGAAGTCAAAAGGCCAAAGATTAGGTGATTCTATTTAGATGAAATGTCCAGAACAGGCAAATCCATAGAGACCAAAAGTAGAGGAGGGGCTGCTCGGGTTTGGAGGAGAGAGGAATGCAGAGGGACTGCTGACTGTGTACGGGGTGCTCTTTAGGGAAGATGAAAACATATTGGGACAAGACCGAGGTGATGGTTGCACAACTCTGAAGATATCAAGAACCACTGAATTGTACAGTTTAAAATGGTGAATTTCATGTTATGTGAAATAAATCTCAATTTTAGAAATCACGGGGCGCCTGGGTGGCTCAGTGGTTAAAGCCTCTGCCTTCGGCTCAGGTCATGATACCAGGGTCCTGGGATCGAGCCCCGCATCGGGCTCTCCGCTCAGCAGGGAGCCTGCCTCCTCCTCCTCTCTCTCTCTGCCTACTTGTGGTCTGTCTGTCAAATCTTTAAAAAAAAAAAAAAAAGGAAATCACAAAAAAAGATCTGTAATAAAACAAAATCCCAAGTGTCCTGGTTTGGACAATTAGATGATCACCCTATTCGTAGGGCAATTACTGGGGAGTAAATGGAACAAAATAAAGATTACGAAGATTGCAGGGACCTGGGAGCTGAAGACTAGAAGGAAGGTCTTTTTCCCAGATCCAACTCTCTAGGAGATAGTCTGTGTTACAGGTACAAAGGTTTGATTTTTGTATTTTCAACCTGTTATTATTCAGGATCAAGGTCAGATTGAAATTTTAAAGATTCTCTTGAAGTGTAAGGGTTAATACTCCTTAGTACAGAAGGTCACCTACCTAACAGGCTTTTAACCTAGAATTTTCAACATTGTCTGTTTTTTTTTTTTTTTTAATTTATTTATTTGACAGACAGAGATCACAAGTAGGCAGAGAGAGGCAGGCAGAGAGAGAGAGGAGGAAGCAGGCTCCCCGGTGAGCAGAGAGCCCGATGTGGGGCTCAATCCCAGGACCCTGGGATCACGACCTGAGCTGAAGGCAGAGGCTTTAACCCGCTGAGCCACCCAGGTGCCCCAAACCTAGAATTTTCAGATAGAGGGGCAAAACCAGAGGCTTATTAGCCTCAGGTTAATTCAGCAGAGTGCTAGGCACTTGGGACCTTCAAGGCCAAGCAGGGCCAAAGTGCTACTGTTGAAACTTTTGTATCCAGCCCGTACTAACAGCCTGGGTCTTAGGGCACATTCTGATGAGCTCAGGATCAGAGTCAGCGGCAGGCATGCGCCAAGGACGGTCTTACATGCTGCCCTTGCAGGGACATCCGGGACAGGAGATGCCTCAGTCTTCACATGGGCCATGGAGCTGAAACCAACCCATTCTTCACAGAGAGGACTGATAGAATGGGTATTAACCTGCTTCTAGAGCTGGGGAGATGAACTCACACTCCCATTTCTGGGAAATGCATTTGAGAACTACGAGTTTATAAATCTGGACTGTCTGTAAGTAGAAAGCTGTATGGAATCTACTGTCCTTATTTTAACTCAGGTGTTGTATGAAAGGTTTCCTCATTAAATAAAATGTCTGGAATCTCCAAGAAACCCTCTCAGATGGGCCTCTCCTCTGCCTCAGTTGGCCATACCATGGTCTTGCCTCTTCCTTCTAGTCTCTTCTCCCCAGACTTTCATCAAGGACTTTCTCTAGACTTAGTCATATGAAGAGCACACAGGCATAAACCTGGGTATTTGCCCTCCAATACGTTACAATCAAGTTGAAGAGACAAATGAAACACACAGAGAATGCTAAATAATGTTATGCTTTAAATAACACATGAGCATGTCATCAAGTAATAGATGATGAAATTCTAAATGAGTGGTTTAGAAATAAGTACTATGAGTTTAGGAGGATGAGATCACCACGGGATAAAAAAGATTGAGAACAGTTCGTGTTTGGTTTAAAGAAATTCTCAGGGTGTCCGGTTGGCTCGGTCGGTTAAGCATCTGCCTTCAGCTTAGGTCATGATTCCGGGGTCCTGGGATTGAGACCCTTGTCAGGCTCCCTGCTCAGCAAGGAGTCTGCTTCTCCCTCTCTCTGTGCCCCCTCCCCCTGCTTGTGTGCTCTCTGACTCTCAAATAAATAAAATCTTAAAAAAATGAAAGTAATTTTCATTTTGAAGAAATCTTAAGGACAATTGAAACATGTTGCCCATTGACTAGGGTTTGAAAATAGTTTTGTTTCATACAATTATGATCAGATTTGATGTGTACTGTAAAATTTTAATACAATTTTCCTTCCTAACTCCAAATTGGATAGCCTCTTAGCATTTGTGGTAGCAGGATTTGACCTATAATACATCGTGTTTATATAATACCCTATATTTAGCATCAAATGGAAAAGTTTTCCAATAATGAGGTTTTGGAACACAGTCAATTCATGGGAATCAAGTCATGTTCATGACAGCTCAGCAGCTCTGAACTGTTCTTGAGAAGAGAGTGAGTGACAGGTTGCAAAACTAGCAATTGTGCAAAGAACAGAGCTGCTCCCTCCATCAAAACTTGACTGGAAACTTTCCTTATAATGGACTATTCGGTTGTTTGACCTTTCTCTGGGGAAACTGTCCTTAGCGTCCCTGATCCTCCCACCCCCGCCCCCTTAAAAAACCTTTTGTTCTATCTCAAAGGTAGTTCTAGACCATCAGCTAAATTATCTCATAATTTCGGCAGGCTCCAATTTTTAGCTTGACAAGGACTTCAGTGAAGCATACTTTTTTCTTTCCCTTCTGAAAAACCAAACCAATCCATGACAAAACAAAATTTACCAAAAATGCCACCATCCCTGCCAATAACAAACACTCCCTACCCACAATAGCAATAACAACAAAAGCATTCCATGAGACAAAATTCCCTGACCAACCTCACTTTGCAAAGATTTAGGGACATACTCGGTGAGCTGTCCATGCTGAGAATGTTCTGGCACCAAAAAATGAGAAGTTTTCCTGTTTCAGGTGTGGTTTTTAGGAACAGAATTTTCCATACTGGATTAGATCATTTTTCCATCAAGGCCAATATCCTACTTAGCTGACATGAAGTTAATGATGGTGAAATGCTTTGAAAACATAAATACCACATATATATGAGCAATAATGAGCCTGCGTACTAGTAACTTTATGGCCCTAAGCCCTGGTTCATGAAAATAAAGCTTAAAAGCACACAAGAGACAAAGTATTTAAAGATTCACTTCTTGCTTTTCTTCACATTTTACATGTCTTGAGGAAATAAATAATTTTTTTTTTTTTAAACCTGGAAGTGTTCCAGTTAAGGATGTTTCCAGAACACACCAAGCATGTGTTTTGTGATCTTCTTTACAACATGGAAGTGTTTCTTGGGTCTGGCTCTGAAGAACCGAGCAAAGCGGGTTGCCTGTAACTACAGGGCTCTCTGTCTAGAAATGATTATTTTAATTCTTTCTTCTCTCCTGTTGGACAGGGAACAGGAGGGACAGAAACTTTCCCAAGTAATATTTCTTAAGTTGTATAGCTTTAAATTTGCTCAGAAAGAGGGAATCATTTTAGTTCAGATCTGTTTACCTGGTGTTTTTTTTCAGGTTAGTTCAATTTGTTTTCCACCTATGGGAAGAACTTTAAAATAAAGAGTATGGTTTTTGCTTTTTTACTTTAAGTGTTGTTTTTTTGAACAATGTCTTGGATTAACAACAAGTGAAGAGTGTCTGGGATTCATCCATGAATGATGATTTCTTTGCTCTCTACAAAGGCTGAAAAACAAGGGAGTTTTTTTCTTGCACCCAACAGACTCCCTTATTCTTTTCATTGCTTTTAAAAAGGGATCTCAAATTTTCCATTTCAAAAGTTTCCGGGAAACTTTACCATTTGGTCTTTATTTAATGTGGAACTGTTTAGATCATGTCAATAATAATTGGCTTTCTCAAAGATTTCAGAGCAATTAAGATTTTGATGCTTTAGGAGTATCTTTTTTATTTTTTTTAGGACTGGGAGCATCTATCTAGATTATATCTAATTTTTGAAAGCATTACTGAATAGCACACTTCACAAAATATATAAGAAAGGTGCCATATTTATATTTAGTTTCAATCTCAAATATCCCAAAGCATTTTGGATACAAATATTTTGTCTATTTTATAGATGAAAAAATTTAGGGATTAGAACAGCCACCGTAGCGCCGTGCAGTGAGAAAGGCCCTTAGCTGGAAACAGACCCTGTTTTGTTTTTGTTTTTTTGTGTTTTTTTTGTTTTTTTTTTTTTAAGATTTGAATGTATCATCATAGACCTGGCATCTAAGCTCCCTGGGCTTCAGTTTCTCCAACTATACAATGAGGGATCTGGGCTAGATATACTGAGGACACTAACCTTCTACCTGTCAAAACTTGAAGGAACTTTTCAACAGCATGAAAATGAATAAGAGCTAAATTTAATTTGTCAACCCTAGCGAAGGGGCCTGGGACAGAAGGTAGAAAGGCAATGGAAGTGGTGGCTTCAAGGTGTGGCTGGGATCAGGCTTCTCAGTGCTCTGGCCAAACCCTGGATATTGCTGGGAATGGCTCAGGTGATATGAGCTGGCATGTGTATGTGTGGGCAGGCATAGACTGGGATGTAGGTGGAACCGAAAGTTCCAGTCAAGGCCCGCCACCCCTCACCCCCTGGAGGCTCAGTCGGTTAAGCGTCTGCCTTTGGCTCAGGTCATGATCCTGGGTCCTGGGATCGAGTCCTGTATTGCGGCTTCCTGCTCAGCTAGGAGCCTATTTCTCCCTCTCCCTCTGCTCCTCCCTCCAGTGTGTGCTTGCTTGCTCTCTCTCTCAAATAGATAAAATCTTAAAAAAAGAAAAGAAAAGAAAATAGTTCTAGTTGAATCAATCAGGGGAAAAAAAATCCAGTCAGGTCTGCTATTTCCAGCCATGTGTGCCTAGTAGTTATCAGATTTCCAGAGCTTTCAAACCTTTGTTATCTTACTTTTGACTTGCTTTTCTAAAACCAACATAACCTGCTAGGAGGTAGCTTCATAGCTATAATTGTACATACATTGTGCCAAGCAATAAATTAAACTTTCTTAGTTTCCAAATTAACTGATCCTGCCTAATCGCACCACTAAAACGTTCTCTGGTTGTAAGAGCCATGCCTGTTTTACTGAAGCACATTAGGAAAAAGTTTTTAGAAACTATAAGTAAAACCAAGATGGGCAATGATCCTGCTATCCAGAGAAGGAATACTCGCTCTAAATGTTTCAGTATGTTTCCCTCTGAATTCCTTTGTTTTCAAGACTGGCTTACATGGCTTTAAGTTTCTCTTTTTTTCTATTAAGGAGATACTGAGAGCTCTTTCACCTCACAAACAAACTTAACTAATAAGCTGGTATTTAATTCTGACGCCAAACATCTGGATGAAAAGTCAAAAGTCTGTCAATTATCTAGATATTTTCAAATACCCAGATGTTTGGCATCATATCGACGAAACACTAAAATCCTTGACCAAAATTTGCAGCTTTTGCCCAGATGTCTGGCATTCTGGAGGCAAACTCTCTGAACTGACTGGACCTTTTGGCAGAAAAGAGTACTTATTACACGCGTTAGGTCAAAAGGCTTTCAAAGTTTAGCTCGTGTGTGCCTGAGTAACTTTTTCATGGTTTCATAACATATCAGCAGCCTGAAGAATATACACATTTTAGGGACCATTCATCTATTTTGGTAAAAATCTGCTAACTACATTTTTAGTCATTTCTCAGCCGATTTGACTATTTGTTCACCCCAAGAACTCAGGGTAAAGTTGTGTTGCTTCATCCCAGTCTTGGTCTTGAGGATTTGTTCCCTACTTGGGGGTATGTCTCATCTTTTTGCTCTAATTAAGAAAGTTCATTCTGGCTGCTAATTTTATTAACAGATTGCTCTGAATATTTAAAAGTCACGTGAACATGCCAATATCTCTGATATTGGCTTAAAATACATGAAGATTTTTTCCTAGAAGAGATATTTATGATTTCCTAATTATCTTGTTCCTTGGGTCATAGTTCTCCTTCTAGTTCTGTATTCTATATTTTCACACATTTGCCCTTTCTCGATTCCCGAAGGCATCATTTATAAACGTTTAGCAAAGTTCAGTGTTACCCACAATTGTGTCACGTCAAATTATGTAGTTGAAAACATATTTATAATTATCTTTGATACTATAACCTTAATATATTTTTCTACTTCTTGACATTTTCGAGTGTAGTTGTCTTTCATTTCTGTCCTGTCTGGTTTTCTCTTTGTTAGCGTTATTATGATTATGTCTACTACTTGTCTATTAATGTAAAAACGTTTCTACTTCTAGTTGCTGAAATGGGGGAAAAAGAGAATCTATCCAAGTTATGCCAAAAAGAGCTATGTACTGAATAATTCAATGCGTGAGTCAATTAGTAATGGGAACTAAGTTCATATCTTGCCTCTCACTCACACAGCTTGTCCTCTATGTTCTCCTCCTGGTTCTCCTGCCAACTTGCTCAATAGCCATAGGCAAGCCATTAGCTGGGCCTTTGCCTCACGTTCTTCATCCTTCATCCATAAAAATATGAGACATTCCCATGCTAGGATGTTTTGTGAAATAATTTGTGAAGGTTCTTTGACATCGTAAATATTAAGAGTTATTACTGTTGAGTAACTTGATTTACCCTAAGGAATTGCACTGACAAACCAGGTGGTTAGGTTTTTAAATTTTTTTAAAAGATTTTATTTTTTAAAGTAATCTCTATATCCCACGTGTGGCTTAAACTCACAACCCCAAGACCAAGAATCACATGCTCTACTGACTGAGCCAGCCAGGCATCTTGTTTTTTATTTTTTTTTTAAGGTTTATTTTATTTATTTGCAAGAGAGCGACAGAGAGAGGATCTCAAGCATACTTGCCACTGAGCACAGAGACTGATGCAGGGCTTGATCTCAAGACCCCATGAGATCATGACCTGAGCCGAAATCAAGAGCCAGATGCTTACTTAACCTGCTGAGCCAGCCAGGTGCCTCCCTGCCCCGTTTTTTATTAAAAACAAAAACTTAAACCACCCCACATTTGAGGACTGACTCTTTGTTTCTTGCAAGGAGGGTAATTGCCTCATTTTCAGTTTTGGTATCTGGGTCTATGTATGTTTTGCTATCATGAATATTTTCTTTAGATGTATTGAATATTGTATACTTGGTGTTTTTGCCCAATTGCAATTTACTTCTGATTTTATATTCTGGGTGCTTTCCTGGGATATGAACAGGTCTACGTAAAGCAGTCACTAATGAGGTGATATGCCACTGCTATTCTGGGATGATATCTTCACATGATTGCTATGTTTCATATGACAGCAAATCTTTGGATAAAAATGAGAATTTATAGTTACTTAGCTAGAGACCTGAGAATCTCTAGATGGTTGTCTTCTTTTCATCCAAAGTGCTATGGTGCTGGGCTGTGAAAACAATACCCTTAGAGTTCTGATCTAGTATCCTTCAGATGTAGATTTCTACCCGGCTTTATAGGCTGCATATAAAAATAAGCAGAGATACACATGTGGCCATACATACAAAAATTATTGAAAGAAACTGGAGTTTCAGTTCAAGCATTTACTTGGCAATTGATGATTAAACCCAGTCGCTAATTGGATGCTTTAAGGTGAAGTAGTTGTTTGACAGACTTCAACTCTTATTTCTTATTATTGGTGTAGGCGTGTATCTGGACACACATATTCCTATGCAGCTGAATTTTAGTGACTATTTTCTGATATCTACCATTGATGAGAAAGGTCAGACTCCTCTGTTTCTCTCACATTCCCCATCCAACCCATTAGCAAGTCCTGTGGCACTACCTTCAAAATATATTCTGAATCTAACCACTTCTCCCCATGTCTAGGACCTCCACCTTGACCTAGGAGATTGTCATTACACTAGCTAGGACTATAGCAATAGTCTGTAATCTGGTCTCCATCTTTCCAGTATTGTGTCCCATAAGATCTCTTCCCTCCACCGATGCCAGAATGATCTTTTAAAACTGTAGTCTGGATCATGTTAATTTTCTGCTTCGAAGCCTTCAAAACTTTCCAAAATTTTCCAAATACAAGCTAACATATAAGCCCTTGCATTATCTAGATCTCACTTCTCACTCTTCCTGTCTCTAGTTACACAGGCCTCTTACTGTTCCTTGCATACATGAAGGCAGTTCATGTCCCGGGGCTTCGGGGCTCACTGCATTGTCCATGTGGAAGTGTCTTGCCTTGTAGAAGCATGTTGCCCCCACAGAGAGGCCTTCGAGTGCTGTGTTCTCTAAATTAGGTTGCCGGGGGCACCTGGGTTCTCAGGGGTTAAAGCCTCTGCCTTTGGCTCAGGTCATGATCCCAGGGTCCTGGGATCGAGCCCACATCAGGCTCTCTGCTCAGTGGGGAGCCTGCTCCCCCCTTTCTCTCTCTCTGCCTGCCTCTCTGCCTACTTGTGATCTCTCTGTCAAATAAATAAATAAAATCTTAAAAAAAAAAAATTAGGTTGCCGGCCCCTTGTCATTCTCAAAACCCTTAACATGTTTAACCTTTCTCTATGGTGCTCTTCACTATCTGAATTTATATTAGCTCTACTTCAGTTTATGCTTTGTTATTTCTCTCAGGTACCAGCATAGCATCTTCCTGAGAGATGAAATTTGTTTGTCTTACGCATTGACATACCTTGGCACCCAAGTTGGTCTCTTACTTAGTACCTGCTTAGTAAATATCTTTCCACTGAAGAAATGACTTAGGTTGACTTTGGATGTTGGTTCTCTAGATTTATATCATTCTATGACCCAGCTCTGAGTTTGTAAAATTATCATGTTTCTTGAGGCATGATTATCAGCAAACGACGTTTCCTGGACAGTTGACCTGAAGAAGTCTAGACAGTATGTGGAGATAGTTGAGTCAGATCATTTTGAGTCGACCAATTACCTGATTTGTGTTTTCAGCTCTGGTGATAATTTCTGACAGGCAGCCCAGACTTGGGTCCTGTTGGCTTACAGTGTGACTGGGGTTAGATGTGCTGTCCTCCCATGCCATGTGGGGAATGGGACATACACACTCACTCTGTGTGTTGTTAGGGTCAGTTTTCTTTCTCATCTTGACTCACCTTACAAATCATTGAATATTCCCATGCACTGGTCATTTCCTATGTTGTTAAGAACATTATTTTCTCATATTATTAAAAATAAAAAAGACAAGAGTTGATCTGAAAGTCCCAGCTATCTGAGCAGAAACTTCGCCTTGTATGAATACTTGTGGTTAGTCCCATAACAAGTACATGTTGAATTCTTTCCAAGTGTCAGATTGTTCAGTGAGCACTATGAAAAACCAAAAACACAACAGCCCTTTCATTTGAATCACACTCTTTTGGAGCTTTCACAGATATTCTTTATCATCATTATTACTGAGTCAACCCTACCATCAATGTGAGCTTGAACTCACAACCCAAGACCAAGAGTCACACGCTCTACTAACTGAGCCAGCCAGGCACCCTCACATATTCTTATTTATTTCATTGACAGTCCCCACTTTCAAGAAGTTTATAATCTATTAGTGGCTTTAAAAGTATAAAATAATTAGAGACTAATGTGGAAGTATATAGTTAAAGGCAAATTGCTTGGTTGGAATAGAGATTATAGGAATTGAGGCCTGGGCAGGCTTGGACTGGACTCAACCTTTCAGAGAAGGTTCCAGAGAGAAGGCTATGGTTGATACAAAGCTTTGTCTGACTTCCTCACTGAATCATTGTTTATATTAATATAAGATGTATTTCATGCTCCCAAAGATCTTGAAATTGAGTAGGAAGGTTAAAAAAGTAACATTAAAAGAAATGGAATTTGGTACTAATATAAGAATATGTAAGTAAAACAGAATGGGACATCAGAGAAAAAAGAGATAGCTTCCCATCAGGCTATCAAAGAAAGCTTCATAGAGAAGGAGACACAGGATCTAAGCTTCAAGGATGAGGACCACTACCACAGGCACAATAAATTCACTCAACTGGCAATGACTCAGCATCAATTTGGCCAACACAATCAAAATGTTTTCCAATCTAAGTACCTTCCCAGATAAATGCATCCCTCAGGTTTACAACGAGATATTATTACTAAAGTAGTCTATATCAGGAAGCTATTTGAGAAAGCAGTTCAAACTTATACACAATTAAGCAAGAAGGATGGATCACACTCAAAATGGAGGAAATACCTATGCTGAGTCAAAAAACTTTTCTCCACTCCCCAAATCCAAAAGAATAATACTATTTGCTCTTAAAAAGACAAAACTTAGTGCTAAAGAAAATAATCAGAATATTATGTCGCTCTGTAAATCAATGCAGAATGATAGAAGGAGATGCATCAGAGAATTGGTAATGCACACAGAATTGGTAACTCACTCAAAGAGGTGTGAGGCTCACGAAGGTTATTCAAGTACCCAAACTTCCATAGCTCCTATGGGACACGACTCCTGGAAACTGAAGACTACTGGTCTGTCTGGCTCCATCATAACACTGGGAGCTGCCCTAAAGAAAGCCTGTGAGAGAGGCTAGGTTGAAGAGGGAAGACAATGTACGGTAATCCACAAAGTGGACCGTTAACCCTCCTGTGGAAAAATCTGCAAGGTGCACGAAAGGATGCCACCGACTATCTGTCCAGGGTGATCACCTGCAGCAAATCTCACTTTTAATTTAAAGAGCACTTCCACTGTTCCCAATAATTACTGACTTTGACTTTTTAGTTTTCCACATTTGCAATGATTTTTACATCAAATTAACCTGTGAGCAAAGGAAACACTTTGACCCAATCCCAAACAAACAAACAAACAAACAAACAAAACAAAGGTCCCTGAGTCAAGAAAGGGCAGAGGTTCTGGCTGGTGAGTTAATCTGTGGGGAACATGAGCAGTCTGCCAGGCTGTATGGGAAGGCAGAGGGCTGGGGATTAGACATTGGGATAAGGAGGCAAGACTCTCTTGACTCGTGCCTCCACTTGTTTTTGTTTGCATTTTGAAATCAGATCTGCCCAGATGTAAGTGTGTCTGAACAGAAGCACATTTCAAAGCCAAATCTCAGTGCTGTTTCAGTCAACAGCCATTTTACCTCACTCGCAGGCACTGTTCTCTTCCACTGATGCTATTAACTGAATGTTGGTTAGTGCTTAGAATACAAACAAAACATAACATGTCATAGTTACCACCCATGACATATTTCAAAAGAGAAGTAAGTGATACTGGCTATGACAGTATCGAAGAAATTCCTATATAGTGCACCACCTCTGCTTTCAGTTTTCCCTGTATCTTCAGAGCAAAGTGCTGAATTTTAGTTCTCATATTACGTATATGTTGGTTCCTGCTTACCAAATGGGGGTGAGTTCAGTAGATTGCCCTGGTGGTTTTGGGGAAACAGGAGTAAAAACACCCATCAAGCTTATTCTGGAGGGAGCACTGAGAAGAGAATATTGGCAGGCAGAAGGATAGAATGAGGTACCAGGAATGGGCTAGGGCAATGGGTCCAGAACTCATAGGTTTCCCGTTATGTGGCACCTTGGTGACATAAGACCAGAATTAAGTTCTTCTTTTTTTTTTTTTTTAAGATTTTATTTATTTATTTGACAGACAGAGATCACAAGTAGGCAGAGAGGCAGGCAGAGAGAGAGGAGGAAGCAGGCTCCCTGTCAAGCACAGAGCCCGATGCGGGACTCAATCCCAGGACCCTGAGATCGTGACCTGAGCCGAAGGCAGAGGCTTTAACCCACTGAGCCACCCAGGCGCCCCCAGAATCGAGTTCTTAATATTGGCACCTATCCACTCCACCCATGTAGCAATCATATTATTATTACTTTATTATTTTAATGTATATACTACATAGATACAGCTATAGTTATCATAAGATAGTTTTCAAAATCCTAGTGCTACTGTAATAATCTTTCCATTTGGTCTTAGGCCAGTCCTGCCAGTTCTAAAAACCAATAGAATAAAACCTTACGTCCTAAGACACATTTTATTTTTTACTATTTCTCTCATTTGTTATTTCAACTCACAGTCACAAAAGAACACAGAAAAATCTCCTTCAAACATAGTGGGAATACGACAGTGGGTAGCACTTGGGGAGCACCAGCAGCTTTTATGTGTGGATTATATTACCAGAAAACTTACTATAAGTGGGAATAAAGTGCATCAAATATTATTTTCTCATAGAAACAGTGCTGTAAGCAAAGGGTAAAGTTCCTGACCTAGGTCGGGCCTTAAGCCAACTTTTACTAAATGCAAGACTTAATAAACTATAAATGATATATTTTATGTTTCAGAGCATAAAGCTTTCTAAAGCACGCATAAATCAATTAAGTGGAGCTACAAGGAGTCAATAAACATAAAATCCATTTAATATGATGCACTCTCTTTGACCACATTTTCCTGCCAAATATTGTACCAAAGCAAAACAACTCTAAGGAGCAGGTTTATTAGTTTTATGGATTTCAAAATGATTTCCTTGAGGACACTTTGACAAGCATATTGAAGGAAAGTTTGGGGCAGTGATCTGACGCCATTTTGGAAGACAGAAAAATGAACTCCATGTTCTCTTGGTCAGTTTCCCTCATTTTCTTACAGTCAATTTTCCTGTCATAAAACCTTGGGATTAGAACTAATCATGGCCTGCTAGTGTACAAGAGGTTGGGATTCATTTCCTCGAAAGGGGAGAACAACATATGTTCATGTGAGAAACTGCCTGTGTGAGTGTCAGAAGTTAAAACATGGGTGTCATTGGCAGAGGGCTGTACGTGTGAATTGCTGTGAGCAGAAAACCCCAGAAGCATAGCTTGTGATTTCCCCCTCTCCAATTTGCCACTGAGTGGAAGGGACACCAGTGGGGAGACGTTGGTTCTTATCATCCCAGTTAATAAATTCAAAACAAAAATGGGAGGACTCTGAGAAGGTCTGAGAGATCTAGACTAGGCCTTAAAGTCATCCCAAATGTCATTACGTTAGATGTGTTCATCCCACAATGAGAAATATTCGGTTATCTTTTGTGAATCCAATAAATGTTGAGGGAAAATGGATCTCTAATAACTATTCTCCAAATCTTGCAATAAAATCCTGAGGTTTCTGTCAAGCCAGTCTGTGTGACAGGACACAGTGAACAGTACAATTTGTTCTAATTCATGGAGGGGAAAAAAAAGGGAAACTATTCATTTAATCTTGTATTACATCAAAATTGATTTGGGAAAAAGTCACAAATTAGTTCTGTCATTTCTGACAACATGATTTTTATCAGATGACTAAAAGCTTAGTTAAAAGGTGTGGGGGGCAGGGGAAAGATTTTATTTTAAATCTTGAGAAAAAGACCCTCGCATCAAAATTATTCAACTATCGTTTGTGGATATCAGTGTTGAAAATAACTCTCCTATAAGTGTGTTTATTTTTCGCAGAACACACTCTTTGTCAGTTCCATTTATCTTAAAAGGCCCAGTTATTCCTTCCCTTGGTGTACAACCAACTCGACCAAGCTATGTTTATCTCTGCTTGTTTCCTAATCTAGTGGAATCAAGGAGGCAAGATGGTCAAGTATGATTTCCCCTTGAAATGGAAACTGCTGTTTACCTAGCCCGTTGCAAAGCGGTAGTCTTGTTTTCTAAAATCACCTAAAACACAGTCGAAAGCAGGAAGGTTCTCTTCTCAGAGCTGGTAAGCACATCGTCACAAACCAACTTCTCTGGGATAAAGGCATTAGTGTTGTTCAGAACTTGTCTTTCAGGAGGTAGAAGAAGTGAGTTTCTCAGGTTTTGTAAAGGAGGATAGCCACCCTCTCCATTAGGTTCTTCTAAGTACTAAAAAAAAAAAAAAGAGAGAGAAAAGAATAAATGCAGCAAAAATTGGTGATGAGTTTTGCTTTTTTAGCAAATCCAGCTCTCTTCACACTGTATCTTTTTTGTCTTCATCTCAGTGAGTGAATTCCTTCGAAACAAGGAGGCATTTCTTTCAAGGACAACTCTCTCTCCCTCCCATCCCCAAACCTAGCCTTTGTTTGACTTGACCAGTTGGGGAATGGACACAGGAAAATCACGGAGAAGCTGCAGATTTGAAAAGTAAGTAAATAAAAGCATCCAAAGAATGAATACCAGTATGAAAGGAGTGTTAAGACCTGGCAGCGGACCACCACTGGGGCCACCAAGAGCAAAGATGCGAGCTAAAGCCCGCCTTTAAATGGAATGGGTCTCACCAAATTCAAAACCTGTTCAAATGTCAACACACCTTGAACAAGGAGATAAGTTCTTTAAGCAAAACAGTGGAACCCATGAAGAGGTACTTGTGAGATTTGAACTGAGAGGACCTCTCTCAGGTGACTTCTTGGAGGGGGAGGCTGGCGGAGTAGCCCCTCATCCTCATTACAGAGAGCTTTGACATTGAACCGTATTAAGGATTATAAAATAATAATATCCACCGTTTATTGAGCTCTCATCTCATACCAGGTGCTTCACATATCTCATTTGACTTGCATAGCAGCCCAATTAATTAGCGTCATCACCTCCGCTTTATGGATGAGCACGTGGCTACCTCCGGGCCAGCAGGAGTGACAAGGCTTGAACTTACAACTTTATGTTTTTTTCCTGCTACACAAAGAGATTTCCTTCAAGAGAAATAATCAATGAAACTGCTTTGTAAGCAGTAAAGTTCCGTGGTGTTTTCTCGTTAGAGTTTCCTATTCTGCAAAGTCTGGCCGGAATTCAAAACAGAACTCTGTTTTGCAAGGTGGCATGAGCCTGGGTTTTGTTAAAACTCACTGTCTGCGCTAGACGCGCACCACATTATTTATGTCAGAACCTCAATTGTTTTCATTTGGGAAATGGTGATGATAGTAGCTGTTTAAATACTGTTTGGAAGAACAAACGAGATAATATAGTAACAAAAGGGCTGGCACGTCATGGGCAAAGCTGGCACGCCTAAATGTCCCTTTGTCCTCTTTCCTCCTAACTGTTCGAAGATAATAAAAGGTGTTCTCACCCCGTGAATGCCATTTCTCATCCATTCAGTCACCTGAACTGCAAACCCTGAAATAATCACTCATGGATCCGTTCAAAAGATACTTTATGAGAACTTTATGCCTGGTGTTGTTTCTAGATACTGAGATCAAGAAGTGATCAGAACCAATGAAGGGAATTTAACTACCGTTTTCCATCTCCCCTACTTTTCAACCACATAACCACCAAATTTCTGTCTCCTATACCTCAGTATGTTAGAAGGTGAGATCTGAACTTGCTAGAACATCTTAAATCTGTCCCGTCCTATTCTTTCTGACTGCCTCCTCCCGAATATGGAAATGCTTTCTCTGCCATCTGTCTTTGATCAGTGGTTTTCAGACATTAGCAAGCATTGGAATCACCCGGAAGGCTTGTTCCAACCCGGAGTTCCCAGGTGACATTGAAGCTGTTGGTCAGTCACTTTGAAACCCACTGACCCGGACTATCACTTAGTTTACTTATTCTCTCTCTACTTGTAACCTCACCATTTTCTAATCCAGGGATCAACGCACTTGACTTCTCAGGGCAAATCTGGCCCACACCTTGTTTTTGACAATAAAATTTCACTGGAACACAACCATCCCCGTTCGTTTACAACTGTCTCTGACTGCTTTCGTGCTAGAAGGCAGATAGAAGTCCTTGTGACCGAGACACATGATGTATAACGGATGACCCACAAAACCTAAAATACTTATGATCTGGCCCTTTACAGAAAAAATGTGCTGACCTCATCCTCAACAGGCTGTGAAAATGGGCTTTCCAAAAAAAATAAAGCCCATCTCCTCACCTCCTGATTTAAAAATATCGGATGGCTCCTCATTGCCTACACCATCAAATCCAAAGTCTTCTATGATATGGCGAGTGTCCAACCATCGTTTGCCAAACTTTTTGCACCCTACCCAATGATTAGCCATCCTGGATGGCTTAGTCTTCTCTGAGCAGGCCAAAATCCTCTCCTGTTGCCTGGCTTTCCCCATCTTGTCTCCCTGCCTACAGCACCCTTCTCCCTTTACTTCACAAGGTGAGCAGCTACATAAGAGAGGAGTTTAATTTTTAAGAATTCCACTGTATGCTCTACAAGGAAATACGGAGAAATGGGACATTGATACCAGCTCATTCTCCTGGATGACTTTATGCTTCTGAATGAGCATGAGATGGGAGGCTTGAGTCTACTGTTTCTTCAGTCTGCTCTGATCCCCTGTGCCGCTCATATGTTAGTGTGAGTATCTCACCACAGAGGGTGTAATCCCAGTGTTTAAAGATAAGTGTTTTTCATACAACAGAGCCAATAAACACAAGCCAACTCTTCATCTGGTACTCAAAGAAGAACTAACAATCTGTTCCTGAAGTGGAGGAAAATCTGGCTGTGTTGGGCTGACTAGACACTAGATATCTATATAGTATATATATGTAGATAGTGCCTTATGGGTGATTTGAATGGTTCACTTTATTTTTATTTATTTATTTAGGGTTTTATTATTTTTAATTTTTTTAAAGATTTTATTTATTTATTTGACAGAGATCACAAGTAGGCAGAGAGGCAGGCAGAGAGAGAGAGAGAGGAGGAAGCAGGCTCCCTGCTGAGCAGAGAGCCCGATGTGGGGCTCGATCCCAGGACTCTGGGATCATGACCTGAGCCGAAGGCAGAGGCTTTAACCCACTGAGCCACCCAGGCGCCCCTATTATTTTTAATTTTTAAAAAGATTTTTATTTATTTATTTGCAAGAGGGAGACAGTGATAGAGAGCACGAGTGGGGTGGAGGGGCTGAGGGAGAGGGAGAAGCAGACTCCCCGCTGATCAGGGAGCCTGATTTGGGGCTCCATCCCAGGACTCTGGGATCACAACCTGAGCCAAAGGCAGACGCTTAACCAACTGAGCCACTCAGGTGTCCCTAGGAATTTATTTATTTTATTTTATTTTATTTTTTTTTTTATTTGACAGATCACAAGTAGGCAGAGAGGCAGGCAGAGAGAGACAGGAAGAGGAGGCAGGCTCCCTGCCGAGCAGAGAGCCCGATGCGGGACTCGATCCCAGGACTCTGAGATCATGACCTGAGCCGAAGGCAGAGGCTTTAACCACTGAGCCACCCAGGCACCCCCTAGGAATTTATTTTTAATTGATCTCTATACCAAACATGGGCTCAAGAGGAAGGCTTGCATGCTCTACGGAATGAACCAGCCAGGTGCTCCTAAAGGGTCCACTTTAAATATCAGCATTTAGAACCCTAAATAGGACCTGATTCATTCTTTTTTGGAGGGGAAGGGTGATTATACTTTTTTTTTCTTTTGGAAGTATAGTTGACACACAATGTTACATTAATTTCAGGTGCATAACATAGTGATTCAGCAAGTCTAGATCTTATATATACATATTTTAAGATTTATTTACTTATTTAAGTAATCTCTACACTCAGCCCTGAGATCAAGAGTCAAATGCTCTTCTGACTGAGCCATCCAGGCCATCCATCACCGTACGACGCTATCACAGTACCATTGACTATATTCCCTACACTGTGCCTGTGACTTATTTACTCCACAACTGGAAGCCTGTACCTCCCACTCCCCTTCACCCATTTTGCCCATACCCCACCCCCCAGGACCTGAGTCATTCTGTAAGCCTTAGTGTGATATCATTTCTTCTCATTTCCTCTGATGTGGGGTCAGTCTTCCTCTTTGCTCCCATAAAGACCTTCTGTATCCTTTACAATTTATACATATCTATATTATGATATTAATTTTGTAATTATTTATTTCATTTGTAGGCTTTCTCCATTAGACAATGAGCCATTCAAGGACAACAGCGTATTTTAGTTGTCCAGGGTCTATGTCTTCCCCAGAATCTAACCTAAGTATAAGTATGTTGCAACTCTTTGCTGATGAAATGGACGAAGTCCCACCTCCAACTTTAGACCACTCCCTTTTCTCTGAAATGATCTATGAACTCCCACTGAACTTTCCGCTAATGCCTCACATTTAACATTTCAATGCATTTTGATTCTTCCAGTATTAATTTTCTTTTTTCAAGCAGATTTAAGCTTGTTCAGGGAACAAGCTATACGTTTACTCCATTATGACAAGAAAATAATAGCTGTTAATGGATTGAGTGCTAATTTGAGCGTGATATGTTAAAAACAGAGAAAAACTAATCAAATAGTTTTTACTTGGTCAGAGTTTTGTTTATGCCTGCTTGTCTACAGTTATAAAGACCTTGCTATAGAGAGAATGTTTCTGACCACAACCTACACCCTGCCCACTTGGCCCTGAATATGTGCGTTGAAATCTAGCATCTGAGAGAACTCCCTCACTCCTGCTGTTATGTGAAGACGCAGTGAGAAGACGACCATTTATGAACCAAGGAGTTGGCTTGTCTTAGACACCAAATCCACTGGTGCCTTGATCTTGGACTTCCCAGACTCCAGAACTTGAGACATAAATTTTAGCTGCTTATACGCCACCTAGCCTATGGTATTATGCTATAGCAGACTGAAAGGACTAAGACAAGTGCTAACTATGGCTCCACTTTGAGTAGAGATCATTTCTTCTTATTTCAAGGGTCCATATTTGCAAATGAGCCATACCCACCTTGATATTATTGTCTGGGTTGCCTAACCTGTGTCCTTTGCCTGGAATATTCTTCCTTGTTGGCTGGCTTCTTTCTCACCAGCTGTGCCCAGTGCTGCTTCCTAACCCTTCATCAAAAGTTGCTCTCTCCCATGATCCAGTTTATTTTTTCTTATAGGATTGTGAAGAATGTAAATTAAAGATTCCAAGTACATATTTGTCCAATGAATGTCAATGTGCCACAGGTATTATATTTGAGGTAGAAAACAGCTAAGCTGTTTGACCCTGTATTTAATTTTTCTACCTGTGGCAAAAAGCACTAAGGAGGACGTAATAGGGAACTGATGATTCAGAAGTTAGCCAAACTTAAAGACCATCATGTAAGGTATTTACTGTGCTGGAGTATTCAAACAACATTTTGGTCTCATTTGCCAGAGTTTTCTGCAGCTCTCCATTTCTTAGAATTCTAAGCAATTATTTCTTTTAAAAATAATTATAATTTATCACAGTTTTGACACTACTTCTGATAATTCTAAGAAACTTTAGAAAATATTTTCGTTTCTCCTACATCTTTGAAAGTGAAATAGCAGGGTGCCTGGGTGACTCAGTTGGTTAAGCATCTGACTCTTCGTTTCCGCTGAGGTCATGTTCTCATTGTGAGACTGAGTCCCTCCGGAGGCTCTGAGCCCAGTAGGGAGTCTGCTAGAAGATTCTATTCCTCTGCCGCTCCCCCCTTGTGCACGCAATCTCTCTCTCTCTCAAATAAATAAATCTTAAAAAAAAAAAAAAAGAAAAGAAAAGAAAGTGAAATAGAAAGGTCAACCAATAAAATTGTGCTAAAAAGTTTGAGACTAAGTAAAAGAAGGTCCCTATCCTGATGTCACTGGGAGATAGTTGGAGTTGCCTAACCTGTGTCCTTTGCTGGGAATGTTGGTGGGTAGGTATGTGTTTGTTCATTAGTTTTGGGCCCAGACACTTAGGGCTGAGTTCACTTAGAGATATCAGACTTTTTGCCAAAAGCCAAGGGGGAATGGTGTGGAGTGGATAGAAGGACTAAAGCAAATGGTAGGGTTTCTCTCTCTGTATCCCCCTTTCTCTTTCCCTTGATTTCTTTAATATCGATTTTTGTTGTCTATCCCTTCATCCCTTCTGCATTTCCTTTCTCTTCTCACACACGAACCACCAAGATTTAGAGCTAAAATTAGAGTTGCAAAAGTTGCCAGCTATTAATTATTTTAAAAAATACTTTCTATTTTCTGATACAGTTTTTCATTTATTCCTCTAATATAATGTTCTGTTGCTCAGGTTGCTTTTAAAAGAGAGTATTCCAGCCTTCTTTGCTTGCTATTTTTAAATGGTCTGAATGAGTCAATAGTCCAAAAATGTGCATTTCTTTGACCCAGAAATTCTGCTTCCAGGAATTTTTATAAGGGAATAATTAAACAGGTATGTGAGGACATTTGTATAAGGCTGCTTATTCTAGAATTGTTGGTCATATTGATTAATTGGTACCAGTAATAATGTTTTTAAATAAACTTAAGTACATTCATACAATTAAATGTTACAGAGCCATTAAAATTAATTATGTAGGTAAATATTTATTCCCATAAAATATATT
The DNA here is from genome assembly GCF_010015895.1 of Lontra canadensis. Taxonomy (NCBI): domain Eukaryota; kingdom Metazoa; phylum Chordata; class Mammalia; order Carnivora; family Mustelidae; genus Lontra; species Lontra canadensis. The sequence goes on along the minus strand of NW_022631031.1, from coordinate 17,930,250 downwards.
TATGCTATATAGTTAAGCGGTATAAGTAGTTTACCAAATGATGTGTATCATGTCTGTTTTGCATGAATATGCATAGATACACATATTAAGGAAAAAGAGCTGAAAGAAAACATGATAGAAATTCAATAAATTATATAGTAATTTCTGGTGATGTGATTGTGGATTTTTCTTTTTTGTTCACAGGCAATTTCTAATTTTCCTATAATTAGAAAAACTTACTTCTATAATAAAAAGAGTTTACGATAACTAAAAAATGTGCTTATTCTGTGTGCTAGTCCACTCATTTGTGTAGAAAATGGCATCCGTTTTTGTTCTAATTAATTGTACAATCTTATTTTCTTACTCTTTCCAAGTTTTTTCCTTCTCTATCCCTTCTCAATTAGAGAACTTCTCATGTCTGGGAAAATCATGGTGAGCAACTTGTGGAGGCCACTGGAGGCTAACCGGGCCTTAAAGTTAAAAACAGATAAAATGAAAAATTCACTGCTCAAGGGAACTGTTCTTTCATGGAAATGTTCTTGAGATGACTACGATGTTCTCTCAATCTGACTTTAATGGATTTTCAGCTTCAGGATGTCTGAGGGGGGTCGATTTCCAGGGGAATTAATTCAACGTAACCTCCTTACGCAGACACGTAGTGACACATAGTTACTCTGCAAAAGTGCCCATTTTTAGGGGTGTATGTACATGAGCAAAGAAAACTGGAAATTGAGACAGTTTTCCAAGGCCTTCAAACTGTTCTTTCCTGGACTATTTGTTTTTTTCCAGACAGACGCTACCTTGTCCTGAATTGTCCGATAATTCTGCATTTTGCATATTTCCAAAGTTGGAGCCCCGGGATCCCTCCCTCCTGCCCTTTGTCAAAGGCAAAGCCAGGGCCCTGGCTTGGATAGTGGAAGCAATAAGCTCCATGTCAGGAGAGAAGCCGTCATTCCAGGAGACCTGCGGACTTCTAATATCTTCTAACATTGGGACCCCAAACGTGAGGTTAAAGGAGCTGAGTGAGGGATTAGGGCCTGGCAATTGCACGTGCTATTTTTAGCTCCTGTATTTGGTTCCAGGTCACGAGGGGAGGCACTCATCCTCTCTGCTCATTGGTTTCCAATTGACAAAATGAACAGTGTGATGTTGCCGACAGGGGAGCTGCTTAGTTAAAGGCAAAGGAAAGAATGTGGCAAACACGGTATTCTCGGCAGAGCCCACGATGATAAGGGAGCCCAGAAATCTCTTCTAGATTTTTATCTCTGATTTGTGTGTGTGTGTCCCTGAGCACTTAGGCTATTTCTGTGACCTCAGCTTTCTCATGCATAGACAGGTAATAATGCTCTGTTCTCTCTACTTTCAGTGTATGGGCAGTGTGAGGATAAAATAGCAAGTTAATGAGATTTAAAATAGGAAGAAAATGTTTTTCGGAAGCCTTTCGAGCAGTCTGAGATTTTGAGAGTTTTCAGGTCACGATTAAATAGAAGGTATTGTTTTGAGAAAGATCTGTACAGTTCGTATCGTATACTTATTGTTTGCTTGAGTGCTGTATTTATTTGACAATTTATTTTTCCTTTCTACACAAATATGGAGGAAAAATGGAGGCAAAGTAAGATAATAAGAATAAGCAAGCCTGAAAATGAAAGTTGCCTGTCATGTTAAGCCTCGGACCCATACTCTGACCCATAATTTAAACGGCCCTCTGATAGATTTGGAAGTGCACATTTTATGGGGTGACTGAAATGTCCACCCTGGCAAGTGCATTTCTCACATGGAGAAATAGTGCGATTTCATTTTAGGAAAACGCTGAGAGCACATTTCCTGATCACATACAATACTGAGGACATTTCCTGGAAAACCACTGGCCTTTGCCTGGGACAATTGCATCACACGGAGATGTTTGTGGTTCGGATTTATAAGCAATGTAGGATCTGAAGCCAATATATGACTTTTGCTTAGTACAACCAGGGGCCAGATCTAAAATGTGAGGCATTCTCCTACCTCTACCTTAGAAAAATGTTTTCCAGGTTTTGCAAGATTCCTCTTCTACCTCTCTAATAAGTCAGCAAATCTAAACAATGAGCTACCTTCTTCTGAGAAAAACAAATTTATGTAGTTGACTCAGATTTTCATGAGAATATCCTGTGTGCCTTTTCTTTCTCTTGTTCTAAAGACACCTCGAAAAGAGGGTATGGGGGGAACGACCACAAATGTTAATATATTGTCTAGTGAATTATATGTCAGAAATATTTAGCTTAGAGTGTGAACTCTGATGGAAGTGTTCTTTTCTCAATGTTATAAAACTCTTTATTCATTCTGGAAGGGCAAACAAAACTAATGGCAATAATCACCTGCTTTGGAGTAAAGGGAAATGGGTAGGAGGTTCCACTTTTTCATAGTTTTTGATGTTTGTGCCTGTATTGATAATCCACACCCAAATTAAAATACTAATAAAAAGATGTTTACCTAAGAGGGGAGGAATTGGCAGTGGAGAATGAGGAGTTGGAAAGTTGTTGTTGTTGTTGTTGTTTTAATGGAACCATTGTGATGTATTTGCACTTTTGCAGTATGGATGAATAAATAAATATACATTCATAATTCAAAGAAACAAACAATGGGAAAAAACAGAAACAAAATCCTCTGTATACCTTATGCTCTGAATAAGAAAGGACGAGCCACCTGCTATTTTCTCTTCTTTTTTTAAAAAAGATTTTATTTATTTAACAGAGAGATACAGAACGAGAGAAGGAACACAAGCAGGGGGAGTGGGAGAGAGGAGAAGCGGGCTTTCTACTGAGCAGGGAGCCTGATGCGGGGCTGGATACCAGGACCCTGGGATCATGACCCAAGCCAAAGGCAGATGCTTAACGACCGAGCCACCCAGATATCCCACTACGTTCTTACACACTTGGATATCTTTTCCATGTGCCAAAGAGCTACTCCATGGTGGTGGGAAAGGGCAAAGTCCATTTTAAAAGCCCAAGCCAAATGTGATTATGTAGCTTTCTCTGTACAGACACAATAGGGTTACACATTCCCTATGAAAACGCTACAGACAGATTATACCAGACAACAGATCACCCTGCACAGAAACTGTAAAGCCATTTTAATACTTACTTCAGATATTATTACATGTGACAAAGTATTTGAAAGATCAACCAAATAAACTGTTCCTAGGAAATGTTTCCAATAGAATACTTTTGGAATAATGTTGCTTTTCTTAGGTCACTGGGAATTGAATTAAGACACTGAGACATTGACTCAAGATGAAAACCTACATTTTTAGCTGAATATTTTCATAGAAGCCTCTGGATACTATAATATTTCTCAATCCTTTTTTTGGCATACAAAAAACCTGAAATAGATTGTCTGCTTTACATGGCAGAGAATCTCTACATGGGTATGATAAATGTGAAAAGATTTCAAATTTAACAGGACATATCTATATAACCATTTATCTATGTGTTCATCCATCAGTCATTTATCTTAGTGAGGCTTGGTTTGAGATGCTCTGGAGATAGGGAAATGAAAAAGACCCCACCGGAGGAGGGGAGGCCAATGTGACAATCAGAGATCACAGGCTGGTGTGATAGGGAAGGTGCAGTCTAAGCGCAGGTGCGCTTTGAAGTTGGGCGAGAGGGGAGAAGGGAAACTAACACCTCTCCCGGAGAGTGGTCGCCCAGCGTAGACGGGGCAGAGCACACAGAGCCCTTGCTCTTATGAAGAAGGTAGCCGAGGTATGGAGTATTTGGGGAAGAGCCCTGAAGAATATATAACTCAGCCTGAAAGTGGGAGAGAGGAAGGAGAAATGAAGAGATAGAGAGGAGGAAATACTAAGAATACGTACTTTACAAGCTAGATGATAGTTTTTAGAACTGCATTATATTCACAACCAGCTGGTGATTGTACAACAAACAGAGGCTGGATTTTTGTCATGAACTCGAGTGCAAGCAGGGGCACTTCCCCTGCTATATTGGCAACAAGAGACCAAGGTCTCCCTTCTTGTCTCCTACGGACATTTTACCCTGGATTACTCTGCTGCGGGGAGTTGTGCTGCATATGGTGAAATGTCTAGCAACATCCCTTGTCTCTACCTCCTAGATGCCAGAAGCAGTCCTCCGGTTGTGACAACCAAAAATGGTGTCTGGCCTTTGTCAAAAGTCTCCTGGGGGTCAATATCCTCACCCCCCCAACTAAGAACCACTGCCTCAGACGGAAATAATTTCATCAAGTATTTTTAAAGTTTAATAAGCTACTAAGCTGCGAATGGAAAAATTAAGGTTGATAGAGAACCAACTTAAATATTTTCCTTTTATTTTGATTGCTGCTAAATGTATTGTGACGAAACTATCAAATTAACATGTCTAGAGGCTGGGTTTATTCTCATTTCCATTTGCCAGTCATAACAGTGTCTGAGACATAATCCAGGAAAAGGGCTCAAATCTGATGTGGGCATCACTTACTCAGGGAAGTGAGAGCCTAGGCTAACTTCTAAATACATTTATTCACTTAAGCCTTCTTTGCAACAAATGTAATATAGGGTGTTTCAGTCTTCAAGGCCACCAGAGCTCCCAGAAAGAAAGTTGGGGACTCTGGTTTCCTGATGCCTCTCCCTGGCCTGCTGGCACAAGGTCCTGGAGAGAGGTGACCCATCTTTGATCATCTTCCTCTGCCCTGGACAGGAAACCGTCGAAAGTGAAGGTAACCCAGAGGATGCTGGGATATTTTTTGTTTACTTGTTGGGAGGATTCCATCTTGCCTCTCTGCTTTTAAGCGCTGGAGCAAACTTAAGTCGTAAACCATGATGCATTGGAAGGTACTATGTAAAAAACTGAACATTCTTTATTTTATCTTTTTGGGAAGAAAACAGGGAATTGGAAGAGGCATGTTTATACTTGAAATTCATTATTTTAAAAAAAATGAAACCTTTAGGATGAGAGCTGGGTTTGGAGTAATGAGTCAAGGATGTCCTTAATCATGTGAAATTGATCAGATTGATTCTGCTGCCACTATAAAAATAATCGAAGTGGGGTTTTATTTTCTCTTTAGATGGTTTATACCATTTTTACTTCCAAAATGATATTAAGAGTTTTCCTAAACAACCACATATGTACGTACATACATACATACATATATATGCAGGAATGACCCTCTCTTTTTAATAATATCAAATTAGAGCATATTCTACACATTTTCCTATAGATCGCAATTTTTTTCTTAACAGTTTATTATGGAGACTATTCTATATCAGTCCATAAAACTGTAATTTGTTTTTTTAAACAGTTGTATAGTATTCCATTGAATGAATGCATCATAATCTATTTAGTTAGCACCTAATGATAAACATGTAAGTTGTTTCTAGTGTTTTGTTGTTAAAAATACTGTAATTTCATATAGTCTTTGTGACTTTTTTTTTTTTAAGTCTTTGTGACTCTTAACATAAATTCTTAGAAACCAAACTGCTGGGTCAAAGATGTTAGCATTTAAACTTTTTTTTTTTTTTTATGATTTGTATTTATTTATTTGAGAGAGAGAGAGCATGAGTGGGGAGGAGCAGAGAAACAAGCAGACTCCCCACTGACTTTGGAGCCTGACGCAGGGCTTGATCCCAGGACCCTGAGATCATGACCTGAGCCAGAGCCAAGGCACTTAACTGATTGAGCAACCCATTTGTTTTCAATACTAACAAATTTCCTATACAGGCTGTACCAGTTTATCTTCTCACACTGTAGAGAGTGATTGTTTCCCCAGATCTCTGCTAGATATATTTTAAGACTTTCTGTGCATTAAGAATATTGTTTTTAAATTTTGCATTCCTTCAATTGCAATTGAAGATGAATATATTTTCCTATGTTTAAATAAACATGTATGTCTGCAAACAACTTTTTCATGTCTTGGCAAGTCTGTTTCTTCTTCTTCCCTCTTCCTCCTTTTCCCTTTCTTCCATTATTTTCCTGTCTTGGTTTCTTTCTCTTTCCTCTCTAAGGACTCTCAGAAATTTACCTTTCATTTGATCATGTCTGCTGCAAATATTTTTTTCTGAGTTTGTTTTTGCTTTTTAACTTTCTCTATGGTAACTTTTCACATAAAAATAGTTAATATAGGCAGTCAAATGTATTCATTTTCTCTGTGACTTCTGTATTTTTAAAATTTTATTTATTTACTTATTTTTAGAGAGCACAAGAGAGCAGGGGGAGGGGCAGAGGGAGAGAGAGAGAGAGAGAGGCTCAGGCCAATTCCATGCTGATAGTGGAGCCCAACGCAGGGCTCAATCTCATGACTCTGTGATCACGGCATGAGCCAAAATCAAGAGTCAAAAGCTCAACTGACTGAGCCATCCAGGTGCCCCTCTATGACTTTTGTCTTATGCTTTGAAAGTCTTCCCTTACTTTGAGGTTAAAATGAAAAAAATTATTTCATGTTTTCTTCTAGTATTATTACGGTTCTACTTTTCATCTTTAGTTTATTTATTTATTTTTTAAAAAAGATTTTATTTATTTATTTGACAGACAGAGATCACAAGCAGGCAGAGAGGCAGGCAGAGAGAGAGAGGAAGGGAAGCAGGCTCCCCGCCAAGCAGGTTCCCCGCCGAGCAGAGAGCCGGATGTGGGGCTCGATCCCAGGACCCCGAGATCATGACCCGAGCCAAAGGCAGAGGCTTTAACCCACTGAGCCACCCAGGCGCCCCTACTTTTCATCTTTAAATCTTTGGGCTATCTGGATTTTATTTTTGAATATGGATTGAGGTGGGAATCCAAGCTTTATATTTTTCCATATGGCTAGCCAAGTGTCCCAACAAAATTTCTTTCCTCTCCAGATAGATTTATCACCTTCATCTTATACTAAATGTTCACATTTAGAACTATTTCAGAAGTCTTAATTCTTTTCCATTTATCTTCATGCCTTCATCTACCAGTAGCAAACTGCTCATAATGTTTTAATATATACTTTTCGTTTACTATTTTATTTTGTGTATTTATCAATATCTCCTTCTAACTATAAATGTGGTTTATTTCTAATCCTTCAGGTGTAGTAACAAAGGTACAGGGTGTTAGGATACAAGTATTTTCTTTTAAAGATTTTATTTATTTATTTGACAGAGAAAGAGAGAGAGCACACGGGCAGGGGTGGGGGGCAGAGGAAGAGAGAGAAGCAGGCTCCCCACTGTGCAGGGAGCTGGGCAGGGCTGGATCCCAAGACTCTGGGATCATGACCTGAGCGAAAGGCAGATGCTTAATGGATTGAGCCACCCTGATGCCCCAGGACACAACCATTTTCATAGTGAGAACCTTTTTGCACATTTATATTAGTTTGAGAATTCCTAAACTTAAGCCATTGAATGCTCAGCTAGTTTTGATTATCTTTCAAACTCTGAGCATTACCTTAACTCTTAACACCCAGCTTATCTTTCTCATCTCACGGTTCACCTCAAGAGCTTGAAACAAAAGTCAGCTTACTGATTATAGCAGGCATGAGGCAAGCCGAAACCGTAGGGTCGAGTTAAAAGCCACATGGAAAGTCATTCATACAGCTGAAGCCTCCAAGCCTGGATAGCAAGCTGCCAGGTAAGAGGCCTAATACTCCAAGCTTACCATTGATGGGGACACAGGAACAAAGTTGTCTGGTAATGCAAAGGACTGTTTGATTGTATCAGAGTTAAAAATCCAGACCTGACCAACAGGATCCTGTACCCAATTCAAACTCAACAGAGCAAGGAGTCCTGGGCCCTCAGGCAAGTCCCAGACTTGAGTTCATTAAAAAAAATAAAAAAACAAAAAAATAATCCAAGGCACTCTTAACAAAAGGGGTTACCTTTAAGGAAGGTAACTATTTATTGCTATAAAACCACAAATGTATGTCATGAATCTTCTTCCTTATCTTCCCTTAAAAAGACCTACCCAGGAATGTTTCCCACTAACCACACGAGTTCGGAGAGGGCTCTGGAAATCACGACACTAATGGAATCCATAGAAATCTGCATGGATGATCCTGGAGATGCTGGAGTGAGTCCATGTCCTCCGCAATCATTCTCTCGTCCACAGGAGGGAGTTCCTGACTTGCTCCGGGGCTCCTAAGTTGCTCATGGTGGGGAGAGGGATGATTTGCCAGCATTCATATTTGTGTGCTGACATCTCGCGGGTTCCAGATGGGCCATTTACTGGCTGTGCTACCATAGGGAGCTACTTGGTTTCCCTAAGCTTCAGTTTCCTTTTTTGTAAAGTGGGTTTTACAAAACCCCTAGGTTCACCTCCTCGGGTTGTTGTGAGGATTAAATGAGCAAGGACATTTCATGTACTTTAAACACGAACTGCCATATAGTAAGTCCTCAATGAATGGTAGGGTTGTTAATTGTTATTATCATTATTACTGCCACCATTTTGTTTAAAGAGTAGGATTCCATAGGGGGCAAACAGAAAATAACTTTATTGAGGGGAAGGGGGTGGGAGAGGTGGGGTCACTGGGTGATGGGCTTTAAAGAGACCACTTGAGGTAATGGGCACTGGATGTTGTACGCAACTGATGAACCGCTAAATTCTACCTCTGAAACTAATAATACACTCTATGTTAATTAAATTGAATTTAAACTTAAAAAAAAAAAAAGGAAATAACTTTCTTTCCCCTACTGCCCACTCAAACCCACTCTGGAGGGCTAATATTTCCCTGTCCCTTGGATGAAATCTAAAGTAGGTCCTAGATTACCTCCAGTCACTCTTGGACACAATAAAGCTGTCACGTATAGTCACAGAACAGTCACACTTTAGCAATTGCAATGTCCAGTTCTGTGCAAAAATTTACATTTGAAATTCATTTCCCCTTTCCCTGATGTCCGTCCTAATTCATTATGTGAGTCCACAAAGGGAAGAGTGTTGGGTGGGCTTTGGTTGGTTTTCTCTCTCTTTCCAACCTATGCTTGCCCACCTCTGTACCCTGACTCCCTACCTCCCTATCCCACCCTTACCACCAGAGGAGCTGAGCCCTCGTTAATCTTCCTTGACTATCACTGGTTTTAGAGTTCTCTGGAGATAACAGATGTTTAATATGACTATTTCTCTCATGGAATGTTGCTGCCGGTTTCTTGGAAACCCTGTTTGGGAACATACTAGCAGTGCCCCTGACACCAGTCTGGGCAAGGTCTCTCTTGGAACTGGTCATTGTAGGCCCTGATGACCTCCCACTTTCTGCTTATAGTCCAGTGTCCCTGGTGCAGTCCCTTCTAAAATGACTCCCATGCCTGCCTCTCCTATTTGGCCATCTTATCTATGGAAATCACATACCTCTGATCTGCCATCCCCGGGTGAAGCTAACTCTCTTTGCTCTACCCGCACTTTCAAAGTCCCAGCCTGGGGTGCCTGGGTGGCTCAGTCATCAAGCGTCTGCCTTCGGCTCAGGTCCTATCCCAGGGTCCTGGGATTGAGCCTCACATCAGGCTCCCTGCTTGGTGGGAAGCCTGCTTCTCCCTCTCTACTCCCCCTGCTTGCGTTCTCTCTTTTGCTGTCTCTCTCTCTCTCTCTCTCTCTCTCTGTGTTAAATAAATAAATAAAATCTTTAAAAAAAAAAAAAAAAAGACAGTCCCAGCCCTTTAGATTTTTCAGAAATGATGCCATACCCCTTTGACCCCAAACTCCAAGAGACACTGCGCAAGCTCTCCTTAATGCCCTTCTCACTAGGTTTGTGGTCAGGAAAATACTCCTATTCTCTTCCCATTTACAGTGTCCTTTCCCAAAGATGCCTTCTCCCTCCTTGCCTCTTTTACTGAAGGGTCAAAATGGTTCTTAGCTGCCTTCTTTGCATGTCCTGTGGAAGCTGGTTAACCTCTCACTCTTGAATGTGGGCATTCTTGCTAATATTTTTTCTCAGCTGGAATGCAGGACTGGAGTTTCTTTTAAGCATCTTGTTATACTATTAGTGTCATCTTCATAGTGTTGCTATAGGTTTGTTTTGTTTTTTAAAGATTTTCTCTATTTGAGAGAGAGAGTGAGAGAGCATGAGCAGGGGTAGCGAGACAGGGAGAAGCAGACTCCCTCCTGAGCACGGAGCCCAGTGCGGGGCTCCATCCTGGGACTCTGGGATCATGACCAAAGCAGAAGGCAGATGCTTAACCAACTGAGCTACCCAGGTGCCTCTGTTATGGGGTTTAAGCAGGAAAAAATGCATGTAAAATACTTAGCATGGTGTCAGGCACATCATAAGTGCTCAATAAACATTAGGAGGTATTTATTTAACAAACATTTACATGGCATTAACTGAATAAGTGCTTTATAGGTAATAACTCTTTGAGTCCTCAATACAACAATACAATGGAGGCACAGAGAGGCTATATATCTTGCCCAATATTAAAGGGCTGGTAAATAATGAAGCTGGGATTCAAATCCTGACCGTCTGGCTCCAGAGGTCATATTGTTAACCACTGTGTTATTTCCCATTCCTGATAATAGCTGTTGTTATCCTCATCATAATGATTATTTGATATGTATGAGACCAGGTTTATGTGAGCCTCTGGGCCAAATCAGTTTCACGAGCAAGCTGTCTGAATGTACAGTTTGACTTCATCTAATTTAACTACTCTCCCTCCCTAGATCAGAGCCAATGGCTGGCCTGGTTTTCCCAATGAGGTATTGACAGAGAATGAATACACGTGGGTCTGGTTCACAGATAGCTGTGCTCAGTATTACGGCACATTCCAGAAATTTCAGCTATATGGATCCTGAACACTAGTGTGGGTATCCCTGAACACCAATGAGGATGAGGAAGGCTCCTTCAACTTACCCTCATACTAAAAGGAGCATTGGCCTAGATCAGGGTTTATAGACACTTCTGTTTGGCCTGATAGGCAGGAACTTGGGAAGAGCAAGTTTGTTTACAAAGGAGGGACCTGTAGATCCTGTCGAGTGATTTCCAGCAGAAATAAGAAATCAATCATCCTCAGGGGGTACTCCAGGAGTAAAGAACTAGGGACACCTGCCATCAGACAATTAGCCATATTCCTTTGTCCTAAGCAAAGTCCCACTCAGTGTGGCTGACTCCTTTCCTCTTGACTTTTGGTGTATTTTCATAGTCAATTGATACAACTAATTCAAGCTGAGCATGCTTACAAGGCTTGCAACGAGAAGAACTTAATACAATATTATCCTCAACTAATGATAACCTAAACTTTCTCATCCCTAATGGTTATGCATGTCTCTTGGTCCTGTTTCTTTTCTTATGGCATTAGCTAGAAATTCCAAAATATTATTAAATAATAGTGGTGATAGCAAGAATTCTTTTCTTGTTCCTGATAATGATAGTAATGCCTCTAGAGCATTTTTGGTATTCTCTGTCCCTATCCCTCTGAGATGTGATAAAAGCTAAGTCTAGAAAAATGCACATACACACAAAATTTGTTGATAGTTTTAGAAGTTTCAAGGACTATGGACCACATAGAAAATTTTTGTGAATTCCATTAAGTGTGTGGTTGGCTACTGACTTAAGATAATTTTTTTTACCATGTTACTAAAGATTCCCTTGTGTGCTAGTTTAGAAATAAGAATTTTTAAATGTATGAATTTCATAAAATATCTTTTTACCAATCAATTTATTCATATCTTCTTTCTCTTTAGCCTTCCTGATGCTGAATTATATTAATACACTTATCAATATCAAACCACCCCTCATTCCTAGAATAAATTTTACTTGGATTTGATATATGTTTGTTTCAATATTCTGTCAGGTTTAATCTGCTCGTGTTATATCTGAATTTACTAAATGAATCAAAATGAATGTCAGAAATATTTTTGAGTATAAAGAATTATAAGAACAGTTATTTTTTAGTTGAACCTCACTTGGCAAAAAATACTGTCATCGAGGCATTTTTTTCCCTAAGCATCCTGGTAAAGATTAAAGAGTCAGAAGCTGAAAAGGAGCATCTGATCAAACTTAATCATTTTGCAAGTTAGGAAGGAGCTGTTTGGAGAGGATAAGTGACTTGGACAAGATCACGCTGCTTAACAGTGACAGGCGTTGGAGGTACAAGCACATTGCTGAGACTGAAAGAGAAAATCAGGGGAAAAGACATGCCTCGTTTCCAGTGGAACGGCACTTTAATTCTATGAGAGAGTGAAAAGAGAACCAAGATTTGTTTCTGAAACAGTGGAAGTTTCACAAAGAAATGATGTCAGCATTTTATGGGGCACCTGGGTGGCTGGCTCAGTTGGTTAAGTGAGGGAGTCTAGCTTTCAGCTCAGGTCATGATCTTGGGGGCATGAGATCGTACCTCATGTGGGCCCCTGCACTGGACCTGGTGTCTGCTTAAGGTTCTCCCTCTCCCTCCCCCTCTACCCCTCCTGCACTCTCTCATGTTGTCTTAAAAAATGATACAAGCATTTTAATAAATGAAAGGTATTATTATCCTCTTTGAGGAATTAAAAAATTATTTGGCTCGATTTTCCCATATCTTTCAGTTCCAACCATCTCACTTTATACGTGTAGAGCTGAAATTCTGAAAAAGCAGAGTTTCGGCTCCTTGGACAGTTTTCCCCAGTACACACCAGGGACGCCTTCCTGCCAAGAATGGACTCAATGCATTGCCAATACGGATGAAAGAAACACAGAACAAAGACAAGAGGCTTCGAGGCTATATATTTTAGAGAGTCGCCAACTTTTAAAACTATCTGGAACTATATTAACACATGCATAGGACCCAGGCAAGGGAGGGGCTTCCTTTGCTTGCTATTGGTACAAGTTCACACTGCTTGTCTCTTAGGGTCTCAAATGGGGTTCTGTGAATCCTGACCAGCTTTGTGCTCACCTGTCTACCCACCTGTTACCCCGTTCCCTTCCTTTCACCTTGTTAGTTAGCACAGAGTCAGCTGGAGCCTTGCAGAGCCGCACAGCGTGAAGCTGAGGGGTGGGAGGGTTGGGGGGTAGGGGGCAGCCCAGTACCTGATTTCGAGTGTGGCCCAGGACTGACCGGGACATCTGTACTGTTTGGACATGTCAGTGAGAAACTCAGCCAAACTGGTAGTTTGGTGTCACATGGCAAAACAATCGGTGAGATGACTGATTTTTTTTCCCTCCCCACGGCTGTGTTGACACAGATTCTAATCTGATGGTACGTTTTATTGAACCCTTGCTACAAAGAGCACACTTAAAAAAAAATTTTTTTTTAACCATTTAAGGGGCTGTTATATTTACTATTGGTGTGACGCTCCACTCTGTGCCACAGGTAGAGCCGCTAATATTATCCCAATTCAGTAGGAGATGAAACTGAACCCGGGAGGATTGGATCAATTTGCTCCAGGTCTCATGGCTGGTCCATGGTAGGGCTAGAATTTCCACTGCCTGGGGCCTGCCTCTGCCTGCCAAGTCTCCAGCCATGCAGCGCGGCCCCTGTTTCATGAGCATTTCTCTTCCAGAATGTGTACTTTCTAGAAAGAAAGTTGTATATGTTCAGGTTTTAAAATTTTAAATACTTCCAAATATTTGTGGAATATGGGAGCAGTCAATAAATACATGTTATCTAAGTTGTAAATATATTTTGAGGAGGAAATTTATTTTCTTTCTCTCTTTCATTTTTTTTTTTTTTAAGACTTTTTCCCTTTATTTGAGAGAAAGAACACAAACAGGGTGAGGGGCAGAGGGAGAAGCAGGCCTCTCGCTGAGCAGGGAGCTGGCTGCAGGACTCGATTCTAGGACCCTGGGAGCAAGGACCTGAGCCAAAGGGAGGCGCTTAACCTACTGAGCCACCTACGTGTCTAGGAAATTTACTTTCATGTAGATTTGGAGGATCACTGAAGGGAACTGGAATTCTTTTCAAAGTAAATTAATGGTGTTTTATGGAAATATTAATAAATTAAAATAAAGCCTGGTCACTTATTTGGTATAGAGCCTGAATTTCTTTGAGTGTTTCCACCACATTGAATGTACATCAATACATTAGCTTTCTTACAAAGTTAGGACATGATTTTTTAAATTTTTCATTGTGAAAAGGTTCAAACATACAAAAGTAGAGCGAAGAATGTACAGCCCCCGTCACCCCACATCAACACGGATCACCATATGGTTGCTCTTTTCTCCCCACCCTGGACTCTCCCCACCCCTTCCTTGGATTATTTTAAAGTAAATCCCAGACATTAAATGATTTCATCTATAACATTTCACTACATTTCTCTAAAAGATAAGGAAACTTTTTCTCAAGTCACAAACTCATTATCACACTTCGAAAAAGTTAACTGTAATTTCCTAGTATCATCTAATACGCAATTAGTATTCAAATTTTTCTGATTGCTCCCAAAATGTCCTTTAGAGTCACTTGTTCAAATCAGGATTCAAACAAGATTCACATGTCAAATGTGGCTGGTGTATCTTTAAATCCTTTTTGATCTATAAAGTTTCTGTCACGAGAAATATTTAAATAACCGCTTCAGGAAGAATTATCTGGCTTTCGAGGGAATAATTTTATTTATATGTACCATACTTGACTGATTCTAAGGCACGACTAATTGTAAGATGCATTATTATTTTATGTACCACTAAAAATTTTAAAACGCTGACAATTATAATTGTAACATGCCACCAACTGTGAGCTATGTTCCAACTTCAGAGAGAGAAAATGGGAAAATATATGATTTTAAATCAATGAAATATGGTAGTTAGAAGACAGATAACTCACATGTCATTTTTTATTTCAAAATGAGGTGTGGGAATGGCATATGGGCTGTGCAAAAAATCCTTTACACAGGGATGGTTTGCTTCTTCTTTTTTTTTTTTTTTAAAGATTTTATCCATTTATTTGATAGACAGAGATCACAAGTAGTCAGAGAGGCAGACAGAGAGAGAGGAGGAAGCAGGCTCCCCGCCGAGCAGAGAGCCCAATGCGGGGCTTGATCCCAGGACCCCAAGACCACAACCTGAGCCAAAGGCAGAGGCTTTAAACCACTGAGCCACCCACACGCCCTGGGATGGTTTACTTCTGTCCCGAAGCAGATGCAGAACGAAGAGTGATTCCCGTCCTTGTTTTCACGGTTGATCATGTGCGGTAAAGTCCTTTCCCCTCTGAGTGTTTTGACTCCAAGTTTGGCATACAACTTGAATTTCTTAGAGTGTTTATACCACATTTAATATACATCAATACATAATGTTTTCTACAAATCAGGGTCTCTGAGAAGGCAATGAAATGCTTACTCTTTTGATGACACAGACTTTAGGATGTTAGGTGAGCCCAGTTTGAAAAACACATATTCATGAGGCCACGCTGTCTTCAAAATGCAGAATGCAATGGTAGATATCTTTTGTTCTTGGTTTGTGTCATCACAGATGAGTGGTTAATGGGCAGTAATATTCTTTACAACAGCTGGATGACACAGAGAGGAAAATGAGACTTGGAGAAATTCTATTTGGCCTCCAACGTGGTAGGTTCGGTTTTTACATCTTAGAGATGCTGACATCACAGATGAGTTCCTGATAAGGCAAGTGTCTACTTCAAAGAATTTGGGCTTCTACTTGTGCCCTTTTTGTTAACAGGACTTCTGATAAGAAAGGGGGGGTGGGTAGGACGGTATGTAATTGTATCACGGGTATTGATGAAAGCAAGCTCTAAACTCTTTTGCCTCAGGTCCCTGGCAATTTGCAATTTTCAAAAGCCAAAAACTTTGATTTTTCCCCAGAGAGATTCCAACCCGTGGCTAAAAGTATTTTGCTTCTGGCTATCTCTGCTTATAAGAAGAATCTGGATTGTTTATTTACCAAATCTGAAGTTGTCCAAAGGCAATTCGCTCCAAGGGCTCTGAGACCTGGGATATGGACATTTTTAAACAAGTAGAAATGTATTGCCCAAATCTTTTCTGTGCACGTGCTCTCCGAGTTACAGAAATGAGTTTGTTCTAGCAAAACTCAAAAAACCTACTCTTTAAGGCACAGTATGATCCAGACTCTCTCTCTCTCTAACTGCATCTCCTCCTTCTCTGACTAATTTTCTTGTTTGCTTCTGGCCAGCTTCCCTGACTCTTTTCTCTTTCTAGAATGTGCCAGACATTCCCTTTGCCTTGGGACCTTTTCACTAGCCATCCTCCTCCTCTGGAACACTGTTTCCTGAGACAAAGCCAGAGCTCTGTCACTTCTCAATGAAAACCTTCTCAGCTCTTACATTTAAAATTACAACTGGTGACTCCATCCACTTATTTTGCTGCGAGAGAAGATTCAGTGACCATCAGTAAGTCCCTTCATCATATTAAAGGTTTCCAAAAGGTTATAAAATAATACTTACCAACTGCACAGACTGGAAAGGCTCTTGTAGAGATAATTCTAAATAGTCAGTATATTTAGTGTACGCGTTTCCTAAGTATGTCTCAAAATAACAGAATTATTTGGGAAAGAATTTTTTGGTCAAGTTCTTTTTTTTTTTCCCCCCATTTTATTTATTTATTTATTTTTCATCTTCTTTTTCTTTCTTTTTTTTTTTTAATAAACATGGTCAAGTTCTTTTTTTTTATACAGACTCTCCTTCAAGTTAAGACAATCGCTTCACTTATGGTTGCTGGGCAAAGAATCTTGTCTTCAATCAGCTCATTAAGGTACCTTTGTAAGGATAGTATTTTTTTAAAAGGCACTTTGCCAGCTCGCTCAAACATAACATTGCAAATGGACAGCAAGAAAAACATGGCAAATCACTTCCATATGGCTCAGGGCAATGAGAAATTTTTTGATTAACAACACATTCAGTACAATAAAATAACTTCCAACTCTGCTAGAGAGATACTAACATATCTGCTACATCTATTTGCTGTTTGATTTTTCATTGTTTTGACTCTCCCCAAGTGCTCCTAAACTCCCAATTGGTTCATTTTTAAACAACAGCCTCTTCCAAGACAATCACCTGTTTCTATTTGTCAGCCCTATCAAGCAAATAGTTGCTCTTAACCTTATTTTAGAACCAGCTGCTTTAGACATATGTTTCAAAAATTCAAGGGATGGTTTTTATGGACTCATCCGTTGATAAAATCGTTAACATGTCATCTGCATATGCAAGTACTAGTTTAAACCTCTGAACTACTCTATTTCCTTCCACACCTGTCTAAATAGTAAATCAAGCAAGTTAGCTCACATCATAAATCTCGTCAAAGACTTTTAATTAATACAGAAAGGACAAAACGGGCACCCTAGCCTTAATGTTGTCATTATGTGGATCTCTCTATTCCTCCCAGACAGAAACTAATCCCATCGTTTTTGCACTCCTGACAAATTGAAAAGGTATGATGTAAGCCTTATATAACTTTAAACAACATGTCCTCACCCATCAAGAGCTATTTTTTCTTCTTCAAATGAAAGAGAATAAGACTCCAACTGCCTTTTACAGTGTGTGTTTTACAGTTTCTCTTGGTGTAACTAAACCATCTGTCACCTCTGTCCCTAACGCCTGGAATGAATCAAATCATCTTCCTTGCAAACATTGTTAATCTCACAGTAATCCTTACTAATCACTTTGTAATCAGCAGTCAGAGGGGCTAAAAGTCCTTGATTCTTAATCACAATATTTTAATCATCATTCCTGTGAGATGGCCGTTAGTAATCCCCGAATCTTGGGCTTATTTCTTCCCAATTTCCTAATTACTCCCTAGAACAAAGAACAGGAGCTCTCTAGATGTGAGAAACCAGATCTCTCTGGCTGGAACTGGCTGGGGGAGACCATGCCTGTCCCAGGGTGGTGTTTCTGATGACTGTTATTTTTGATTTTGGATATTGAAGACAGATTCTTATTCTTGTTTTTCTTTATTTTCCTTTTTATTTTATTTTTTTGTTTGTTTTTACTTATTTATTTGTTTACTTAATCTCTTTTACCTCTATTGCACTTTTTACCTTGGTAAATTTTTGCATGAGAAACAACTTCTTTTTTCTCTCTGCATCCATAAAGGTCTTTGATTTCTGGGTTGTATAATGTCCTTTTTTATTCTTTCCCAAGCTGAGGAAATTTCCCTCTACTACTAGTTTGCTGAGAGGGCTTCAGTCATGAATGGGTATTGGACCTGGTCAAATGCTTTTTCTGCATCTATCGATAATGATCATTTGAATTTCCTTCTTTAAACTGTTGGTATGATGGATTACATTAATTGGTTTTTGTCTCGTTTGGATTCTTTTTTTTAAAAAATATTTTATTTATTTATTTGACAGAAAGAGATCACAAGTAGTCAGAGAGGCAGGCAGAGAGACAGGGAAGCAGGCTCCCTGCTGAGCGGAGAGCCCAATGCGGGGCTTGATCCCAAGACCCTGAGATCATGACCTGAGCCAAAAGCAGAGGCATAACCCACTGAGCCACCGAGGCGCCCCTGCCATTTGGATTCTTAAAGTGCCATATTCTTACTCCTTTCTATAACTTTACAACCTATTGTTTATTTTTCTAATTGTTTTCTCTGAAAAGGATGGAAGGAACTCATGAGGTAACTCAGAGGCTTGCTATCTTGTTAAATGGTTGAATACTCCTTCCTCTTCATTCTTAATTTCTTCTCCATCTCCAGTTTAAGATTATGTGTCATTTTCTCATTTCACAATGTTTTTCTTGGCCATGTTTATATAACACTTATCATAAAGTCTATTTTTATTCTTAAAATTCATGCATTTAATTTATCTTTAAAAACATTGCTGCGGACTACTCTGTGTTGGGCACAAAACAGAAACTTACCATTTAGTGTGAGGCTCTATATTGACTAAATACTTCTTGCCCAGAATCTAAGTTAAATTCTTTACCTTCAGGGGTGCCTGGCTGGCTCCCGTGTTGGGGTAGAACTTACTTAAAAAGACAAAAAAAAGTTCTTCATTTTTAAGGAAACCATTTGAGAAATGGGTCTTTTCCCTTGGTGACTTAAATAACTGAAGAGTTTAGCTCCTTTTATAATCTCCTTTTCCTAAACCTCGCCCTCTAGCATATTCAACAATTTATCAAGCATAGATTTGAGACTAAGTGTATTGTAATTATATTTTCAGGGAATGGCATGGAGAGTGAAGAGAGAGAAGGCTTGAAGATGAGCGGTCTTCTAGGGTCTACCTTAGAAGAGTGGGCTCTGTGCTTTCTGTTTTTCTCCCCTCCCATCAGAGTGATTTCCCTCAAACACAGAGCTGTTTTATTAAAAACAATTTAGTGTTTTTTTTAGTATGCCCACAGAGTTGTGCAGTCATCACCACAATCAATTTTAGACCATTTTTATCATCCCGAAGAGAAGCCGTGCCCCTTCAATCTTACCTCCCAATCCTCTCATCTCTTCATCCAGCACTAGAAATCACTCATCAGCTTTCTGTCTCTATAGAGTTCCCGAGTCTGGGCTTTTCGTATAAATGGAGTCAGACACTGTGGTCTTTTGTGACTGGCTTCTGTCCCTTACCATATTGTTCCTGAGGGTCATCCATGGTGTAGAATGTAGACATACCACATTCTGTTTATCCACTGATCAGTTGATGAACATTTGGATTGCTTCCACCTTTTGACCATTATGGATATTAAGTGTATGCCCATTCATTTACAAGTTTTTGTGTGGGCACATATTTTCATTTTTCTTGGGTATATACTTAGGAGAGAAATTGCTAGAATGTAGGGTAACTCTATGCTTAATTTTCTGAGGAACTGCCACACTGTTTTTCAAAATGGCTGCACTATCTTACTTCCTTCCAGCAGTATATGGGGACACCAATTTCTGCACATTGTTGTCAACATTTATTATTACCTGTCTTTTCTATTCTAGCCAAACTAGTGCGTGTAAAGAGCCCTCATGGTTTTGATTTGCATTTCCCTTAGGACTAATGATGCTGAGCATTTTTTCATGTGCTTATCAGCCATCTGTATATTTTCTTTGGAGATATGTCTATTCATATCCTTTGCCTATTTTTTTAATTGGATTATTTGTTGCTATTGATGAGAATATTATGTATTTTAGATATAAGTCTCTTATCACATATATGATCTGCATATACTTTCTGCTATTCTGTGCTTTGTCTATTCAATTTCCTGATGGTGTACTTTAATGAATAAAAGTTTTTAATTCTGAGGAAGTCCAATTTACCTATTTTTTTCCCTTTGATTGCTTGTGCTTTTGGTGTCATATCTAAGGAACCACTGCCAAAGCCAAGATAAGATTTAGCCTTTGTTTCCTTCTAAGAGCTTATCTTTTAGCTCTTACATTGATGTTTTTAATCCATGTTTAGTTAGTTTTTATATATGGTATAAGGAAGGGGTCCAACTTCATTCTTTTGCATGTAGATATCCAGTTGTCCCAGTACTATTTGTTGAAAAGACTATCTATTGAATTGTTCTGACAACCTTCTTAAAAAGCAATTGACCATAAATGTGAGGATTTTTGTTGGATTCTCAATTTTACTTTATGTGTGCGTGTGTGTGTGTGTGTGTGTGTGTGTGCATTCTTATTCTTAACAACACAGACTTAATTAAAAAAATTAAGTTTAAAAATTGAAAAATGTGAGCCCTTCAACCTTGTTCTTCTTTTTCAAGATTGTTTTGGCTATTCTAAGTCCTTTGAGTTTTCATATGAATTTTAGGATCAGTTTGTTAATTTCTACAAAAATGACAGCTGGGGTTCTGGTAACTATTGCATTAAATTTGTAGGTTAATTCGGTAAATATTACTGTCTTCGCAATATTGTCTTCTGATTCATGGACATGGGATGGCTTTCCATTTACTTAGATCATTCTTAACCTCTTGCAACAATTTTTGCAGTATTCAGAGTATACATTTTACACTTCTTTTGTTAAATTTATTCCTAAGTATTTAATTCCTTTTGATGCTTTCATAAGTAGAATGCTTTTTTAAATTTCATATTTGGATTTCTCATTGTATAAAAATAAAATTGATTTTGCATATTGATCCTATATCCTACAATCTTGCTGAAATTTTTATTAGTTTTAATGGGATATATCTGTGTGTGTTCCTTAGTATTTCAGCATACAAGATCATGTCACTTGCAAATAGTTTTACTTATTTTTCACCTGGCATGCCTTTTATTTCTTTTTCTTGCCTAATTGTCCTGGCTAGAACCTCAGTTATAATGCTGAATAGAACCGGTGAGAGCCTCACTTTCTCCCTGATCTTAGGGGGAAAGCATCCAGTCTTTTACCAGTAACCATGATGTTAGCCATGGGTTTTTCTAAATGACTTTTATCAGGTTGAGGAAGTTAGCTGCTCTTCCTAGTTTGTTGATTTTTTTTCTTATCATGAGGGTTTGTTTTTTGAAATATTTATTTTGGATTTATTAAGATATGTGGCTATTGGGGCGCCTGGGTGGCTCAGTGGGTTAAAGCCTCTGCCTTCGGCTCAGGTCATGATCTCAGGGTCCTGGGATTGAGCCCCGCATCAGGCTCTTTGCTCAGCAGGGAGCCTGCTTCCCTTCTTCTCTCTCTGTCTGCCTTTTTGCCTACTTGTGATCTCTGTCAAATAAATAAAAGAAATCTTAAAAAAAAATATGTGGCTATTGTTACTGTTTGCTATTCTATCGTTATGGCAACATCTTTTTTTTTTTTTTTTTTTTTTTTTTAATGTTCAACTAACCTTGCATTCCTGGGATAAATCCCTTTTGGTCATGGAAGATAATCCTTTTATAGGATGCTAGATTTGATTTCCTCGTGTTCTCTTAAAGATTTTTGCATTTATAATCATAAGGGATATCGGTCTATAATTTTCTTTTCTTGTGATGCCTTTTCCTGGTTTTGGTATTAAAGTAAGTAATACCTCTAGAATGATCTCATAGAATGAGTTGGGAAGTACACTTTCACTCACAAATTTTTAGACAAATTAATGAATAATTGGATTAACTTTTCTATAAATATTTGGTAGAATTCACCCAGTGAACTCAGCATTGATTTCTTTTTATCTTTCTGTTAAAAACACTTTAATGCTTACCAATTATGAGTGAATTAGATACAAAATCTGGTACCATGCTGTCCACAATGTCACAGTCTGCATTCCCAGTCTTAGGTTCTACTATTTCCAGCTAATATCCCACTGGCCACTACTGAGAGGCAACTTGTCCACAGGCTACTCTACTTCCTGCCTTAACTTATGTTCCTCATGTACTCTTATTTCTCACTAGTCAGACTGCCATCCTTTCTTAAGACATCTCAAGTCTACTTATACCTTGAAACCTTTTCTTGACTTTACTGTCTAATTAGTTTAGGCTTTTGTGCAATTTTCTAGCCAACTTTCCTTAATAGGCATTTCAAAAATCTCTATCGATTTCCAGAGGGAATCTTACTTACTTAAAAGTCTTCACAATAGGCTTCTGTAATTGATTAATTTAAAAAGGCACCTTAATGGGAAAATCCCCATTCCAGTTAAATAGGGACCTGTTAGTTACTTTGGTAATGACACATAACTATCAAATGCTATGTGGAATCCACTATGAACAGTATTTCTCTGTGAGTTCTTTTTCCAATGTCAGAATAATTAAAAAGAATTTTTGCTTGAGGAACTCATTATGAATGACTTCTCTGTGTTTCACCATATTTCTGAGGAAAATTTGTCTTAAAAAATTGATTCAGTGCTGGGGGAGGTTTTGCATGCCTTTTTGCTGACTTTCCAAGTCTCAAAATAATGATCTTCACAGTAGGGAATACCAAAGGAGCTAATGGCAGAGTTACAATGGTAATAGTTTTCTAAAAAGTATTTCTTCTTCCAATATCTAAAATAAAGTTGTTCAGTATTTTAAAGCTGATGTATAATTTAGTAATAAGCTATATTATCTTAGTGAATATAATATTTTATGTATAACATTGTTTTTCAAGTTCATATGAAGATTGCATTTTAATAGACTTCTGGAATGTTTATAAGGAAAAGAGAACTATATAGAGCCTGCTCGAAACCCTTTTCTGTTTTGCCATCTCTGTTAGGCTTACTACATTAGTAAGTTAAAACTTTGACAAAGGGGGGGGCACCTGGGTGGCTCAGTGGGTTAAGCCTCTGCCTTCAGCTCAGGTCATGATCTTAGGGTCCTGGGATCAAGCACCACATTGGGCTCTCTGCTCAGCAGGGAGCCTGATTCCCCGACTCCCACCTCTCTCTGCTTGCCTCTCTGCCTACTTGTGATCTCTCTCTCTCTCTGTCAAATAAATAAATAAAATCTTTAAAAAAAAAAAAAACTTTGACAAAGGGACTGCTGCACTATCATTGTGAATATACATCTGTTTCCTAAATTTCATTAAGATAAAACTGTTATTTCAGAAACGAATGAGTTAAGAAGGAAACTCTTTAAGAGAAAATGATCAACAAACCCATGTCATGGATCTTCACTATTGTGTAAACGTGACTACATCCATAACTTTAGCTGACTTCAATGATATTGCCAGTTTTATCTCAGCGTTAGCCAGGGAGGTATGTTGGTATTGCCTTTACTATTACTACCAAGAAAAAAATTAATAAGAGCTACCTTTCTTTATTGTTACTTACTGGGTCCTAGGCATGATGCCAGGCACTTACATTGTCACCTCACTCACAATAAACCACCAATAAGTTTCTTTTTATTAGCTGGATTAGGTTCAATTGTGAGTCACAGAAACCTAAAATAACGATGTCTTTTTTAAAAATTTGTTTTTAGGGGCGCCTGGGTGGCTCAGTGGGTTAAGCGTCTGCCTTTGGCTCAGGTCATGATCTCAGGGTCTTCGGATCAAGCCCCACATCGGGCTCTCTGCTCAGCAGGGAGCCTGCTTCCTCCTCTCTCTCAGCCTGCCTCTCTGCCTACTTGTGATCTCTGTCAAATAAATAAATAAAATCTTTAAAAAAATTTGTTTTTAAGTAATCTCTACACCCAACATGGGGCTCAAAACCATAACCCTAAGATCGATCAAGAGTTGCACGCTCCATGGACTGAGCCAGCCAGGTGCCTCCTAAAATGGCAATGTCTTTTTTTTTTTTTTAAGATTTTATTTATTTATTTGACAGAGAGAGAGACACAGTGAGAGAGTGGGAGAGGGAGAAGCAGGCTTCCTGCTGAATAGGGAGCTTGATGTGGGACTTGGTCCCAGGACACTGGGATCATGACCTGAAGTGAAGGCCGATGCTTAATGACTGAGCCACCCAGGTGCCCCTAAAAGGGCAATGTCTTAAACAAGGGAGAATTTTGTTTCTCTTGCATAAAAATACAGAGGTAGGCACTGAAGTGTTGGTTTCATAGTTCTGCTTTACAAAGTCCTCTGAGACTATAGCTTTCTCCCTTATCATTGGCTAGAAGTTACGATGTCATCAGAGAGAAAAAGATGAAGGAAAAGGGGGCAAAGTAACTGTACCAGCTTCCTTAGGAAGATTTCTACTACATCATATTTCATTTAGAGCTCATTGTCCAGAACTTAGTCACATAAAATCACCTAGAGAGGAGCTATGTGCCCAGCTAAAAATTTGGGGACCTGAAACTCAGAGCAAAGAACAGAAGATATTAAAGGACAATAGATCCCTTCTCTGCCATAATATTATTAACTCTATTTTATAAGTAAGGAATTTGAAGCTTAGAACTATTTAATTAACTTACCCAAAGCCATCTGGTTAATAAATGCTTTAGAGAAGATTTAAACCCAGATATGTCTTTCTGAATAGTCTATGATTTGGGAGCAAGAGCAAAAAGTGTGAGGTAGTAGTAATTTCTCTTAGAAACCTAGTTATATTGCTTTAAACACTGTCTCAGTTAGTTATTGCCACATAAAAACCATGCCAAATTAAAACAAGAAGCACTTATCTAACTTGGGAATCCGTAAGTTGGCTGAGCAGAGTTCTGTGATCCAAGGCAATCTTGGCTGCTCTCTGCTTGGAGTTTGGCAGGGGGCTGATCAAGAATTGCCTTGGTTGTGACAACTTGACATTGCTCCACATAGCCTCTCATCCTCCAACAGGTTAACCTGGGCTCATTTTTATGGAATAGTAGAAGTCCAAGAACAGAAGCATGCAAGGTTTCTTGAGACACGTGTTCATCATAACTGACTCAATATCATTTCCATTGCATTCTATTAGCCAAAGTAAATAAGAAGGCCAGCCCAGATTCAAGGGGTGGGAAAACAGACTCCATCTCTTGGTGAACCACAAAGTCACATTGCAAAGAGCATGGTTAAAGGGAGACCACTAACAGCAGCTGTCAATTCAACAGTCTACCATCATGCTAATAATACAGAATTGTTGGTTGGAATTGAGAATAGTAAAGATAATTTTCAACAAAAAATATGAATAATACTGTCTTCCTTTAACATGTAATCAATCATAGTTTTGTTTTTAGAGGAATTCATGCTCTATAATAGGTCTACTCAGCAGTCATAGACACACACATGAAGTGAAACATAGAAAAGGATCCCTAGATCTTGGGATATTTTTTTCCATCAGACTAAACCTGGATTAAGTATAGGAAGGGATACAGAGAAAGAGTCTGTGGCTAAAAATTTCTTGAATGTTCTGTGAAATTGTAATTTGTCCTGGATTACATTTTTCTCTGAACTATGTCTGTGTTAAATCTTAATAAAAAGTATATGAGTGTTTTCAGGTTCTTGAGAAAGAAAATGAAAAGAGTTAGGTTTGTTTTGGGTTTTTTTTGGGGGGGGGGTTGGTTAGAGGGCAGGCAAGGGCAGAGGGAGAGAAAGAATCTTAAGCAGCTGCATACCCAGTGCAGAACCCAATGCAGGGCTCGAGCTCACGACCCTGAGATCATGACCTGAGCCGAAATCAAGCGTCGGATGCTTAAAGGACTGAGCCACCCAGGCACCCTGAAAAGAGTTAGTTTTGTTTCTTTGATTGTTTGGACCAGTTTGTTCATTCATTCATTTAGCATAAATGCCTTGAATTCTCCCCATATACCAAGCACCGTATTAGGCACTGAGATATAATGATTACCAAAAATAGAAATGGTGCCTAGGTTCATGGAGTTTACCCCTGGTGGTTGGGGAGATGAGACATAAATTAAATGATCTCACAAAGAAACTCATCATGACAAAATGTAAAAAGTGACGTGAAGTAAAAGGTGCATGATGATATGAGATTTTCTAAAATAATACGCTGATGTGGTCAAAGGTATTGAGGAAGTCTTTCTTGAAGAAGGATGTTCAAGTTGCGATCTGAAGGATAAATCAGAATTAAGAGGGCAGGGGCGCCTGGGTGGCTAGGTGGGTTAAAGCCTCTGCCTTCGGCTCAGGTCATGATCCCAGGGTCCTGGGAGGGAGCCCCTCATCGGGTTCTCTGTTCAGCAGGGAGCCTGCTTCCTCCTCTCCCTCTGTCTTGCTCTCTGCCTGCTTGTGATTGCTCTCTCTCTGTCAAATAAATAAATAAAATCTTAAAAAAAAAAAAACAATTAAGAGTGCAGGGGTAGAGGCTAGGGTTCGAGGCACAGAAACAGCATTCTAAAGGCCCGGAAGTTACAGAAGTTACAGAAATTACAGAAAGCCCGGCACTTAACAAAGAGCTAGAAGAAAGGCACTGAGCTGAAACACGGAGAATGAGAGGAAGTGGGTTCTGAGGTGAGGTGGAAAAGTTGATGGCTGTCAGATTACATTAGGCCCTAGCTGATATAAGAAACTTTTGTCTTTATCTTCAGAATCAAGAGGAGTCATAGGAAGTGAAATGAGCACATTGGCAAATTTGAAAAAATAATTTTGGGGGTTAGGTCCAAGATTGGTTACTCAGAGGCCAGTTAGGAGGCTGTTGCCGAGTACAGGTAGAACATGACAGCTCAGACCGGGAGGGAGATGGAGGAGAGGGTAAGAAGTAGACCTATTCAGGAGATGGAGGGGATAACATAAGCCCATGTAAAGGGCCAGCTATGGGAAGTAAAGAAGAGGAAGCTGTGGTATATTGAATCTTTCACCCTTTCCTGCATCTACACTGTTGACTTTGGACTTGAATATGTGGCCTGCTTTAGCCAATGACATAAACAGAAATGCCAGTGTGCTGTTCCAAGTCTGAGATTTAAGCAACATTGTGTGTTTCTGCTTTGCTTCTGAGCCTTAGCCACCATCATAAAAGGAACATACCCACATGGGCGTACTGGTCTGAGAAAGATGAGAGACAATGTGGAGTAGCTCCACCCCCCAAATCTACTCCAAGAAGCAGAGCATTCTGGAGGCTACAAGCTAGAAGGAGTGGTCAAATGAGCCCAGCCTGGTGCAGGCAAAATCCAAGTAAGCTCTAGATATGTGAGTGATAATAAATGAATGTTGTTTTAAATATTAAAATTGGGAGCTGTTTGTCACTCAGCAATAGCTAACTGATACCAGAGGGGTCCAGAGTTAAAGCTCCAGTCTTGGGTTTTAAGCCTGCAAAATTAAACAAATGGTGGTACCATTCACTTCAGTTAATCCATTTCCTGTTTCTACATGCCTTTCTGTGCTAGAGACAGCAGAAACCATTTCCCTAGTTCTTTTCCTCTCATATCTCATATCATTTCCTCTCATATCTCCTCCTGTTACCACCACGAAGTTGCTAGAGCCAAAGGTAAGTAGGAAGCAAGGTGGGAGGGAGGAAGTCAGGGTGATGTTATAGACTGAACTGTGTCTTCTTCAAATTCATATTTTGAAGCTCTAACTCCTAAAGATGACTTATTTGGACACAGGGCTTTTCTGGAGGTAATTAAAGTCCTAAAGTTCAGGCCCTGATCCAGGTCCTTATAAAAGGAGGAGGAAACCCTAGAGAGTTTCTGCTTTCTTTTTCGTATTCTCATTCTCTTTCCCACAACCCCCATCTAACACACACCCAACCTGAGTACAAAGAAGAGGTTGTGTGAGCTCATAGGGGGAAGACAACCACATAAAGTCCAAGAGGGGAGGCGTCAGAACATACCTTGCGAGGTCCCTTGCCAGCACTTTGATCTTGGACTTCCCAGCCTCCAGAACTGTGAGAAATCAGTGTTGTTGTTTATAGCCCCCGCCCCCCAGGGTATGGTATCAGCCAGAATAGATTACCAGGGTGGGTGTGAGGCTGAGTGATAGAGAGAAGATGGGGGTGATAGTGTGGATGACAAAGGACAGCTCTGTTGGGAAGAGGCATGGCTGGTAGAACACGGGCATCTCCTTAGAAGGATGTACTTCAGACAAGTCAGATACAATTCCGCTCTTACTGGACTAACTGAATTTCACAGAGTAATCGTCAACCTTTCTAAAGAACCTATATTTTAGCATAATAAGCAACCTTGAAAAAAGTTGCAAGTTCATAGTAAAGTAAGGAAATGCAGGTACATCAACCACTACTGAATCCACATATTCCACTGTCCCAATTAGGGGACTGCTCTGTGTCTGTGGCCACACCCAGGACAGGACTCCGTACCTCATCCTAAGTCTGTGAGGAACCAGAGTGAAAAAGGTTGAGGTCAGAGGATATTTTTCCTCCTGTTGACCTGACCCAATCCCTTCCACTAGCAGAGGCTGCAGACTGAGGTTCATGGGCAGAAAGAATTTCCATGATCTTGTCATTTGGCTTTGGCATTTCTTCTTCTTGATTGTGGATCTGCGCTGTGGTGGATATAGAGCAAAAGTGGCGGTGGTGGTGGGGGGGGTGGGCGGTTGTCCAAAAGGAGAGATGGCCTAAAACCACCACATAGCCCATGTTAGCATCTTTCCTGCTGCTTTTTAGAGTGAAACACTTATGACATGGCGGATCATAGTAACACCACTTGCTGTTCTTTGCTGCCTGAGAATTTCATACCAGCAATTATCGCCAAGTTTAAGTATCAAGCCAAAAGAGGATCTCCGCCCTGATACAGTTCTGATGGAGTGAATTCCATTTGTGAAGTGTGTGTGTGTGTATATGTGTGTGTGTGTGTATGGGTGTGTGTGTATATGTGTGTGTGTGTGTATGGGAGAGACAGAAACACAGAAGGAGAGACAGAGAGCTGGTTGTAGCGTCTTGTTCCTATAGCTAAGCTGTTGGCTGGTCTGGTTTTGGTTTCCCAGTTCTTCGATTACATTTGACTCTGTTGCCTCCTTAGAATAAGGTCTTTTATAATTTCCTCCCTTTGCCTGCATGATTTCTGCCCATCACTGGGTAAAGCAGAATTATTCCTAATGGGTTTTCGATTTGTTCTTTGGAGCCCCCATTTTTAGCAAGCACACAAAAAAACTATTCATCCACATGGCCACCTTATACTAAACCTTCTTTGTTAAGTTAAATTCTACAGGCTGGGCAGCATAAACATTCAAGAAAAAAAATTCATTGTACAGCCAGTTCTAAGAATCTGGCACCAAACAGTCTTCTAAGGTTTGTTTAAATAAGAAACATATTAAAAGAGAGACATTTCTTATGGTGATGATGGCTTCGGCGACAGAAGTCACATATTTGAGTCCTGGTCCTTGCAAGAGCATTAAGGGGCCCATCAATGAAGCTTTCCTCCAAGGAAACGCCAATTGGAAGGTTTCTTGACTTTGAGAGTTGTGCATTTCTTAGTTTTTCTAAGGATAGTTCTGCTTTTTTTTTTTTTAGGCTTAGCACATGTCAGTCCTTGAGGAGGTCAGAGAAAAGTGGCTGGAAGTGAAAATAATTTGCTTTAAGAACTCAGATCATTATTCTGTGAAATCATACTATTCATTGACTTTCAATCAAGTAGATCTTAATTTTCTAGCCACTTCACTTAGTTCAGTCTCCCCACACAACTTCAGCACTAAGGATCACAGTGAGCAGAGGTGGGGTCACGATGTTATTTTCCTGGGCTGCAACCCCATGACTTTCTCAGTCTTCCTTTCCCTGCTCTGGGCTGCCCACTCCCTACTTCCTTCTCTTCTGCTCAGACCTCCATTCATACCCTCCTTGCTGCAAATCATTGCCCAGGTGTTTATTTCACCATGGAATTGGATCTTGACTTCCTATTTTGCACTGAAGCATACATAGACTTATAGGACATTTAGAACTGACAGGGTGGGGGCGCCTGGGTGGCTCAGTGGGTTAAAGCCTCTGCCTTCAGCTCAGGTCATGATCCCAGGGTCCTGGGATCGAGCCCCGCATCGGGATCTCTGCTCAGTAGGGAGCCTGCTTCCCTTCCTCTCTCTCTGCCTGCCTCTCTGCCTACTTGTATTCTGTCAAATAAATAAAATGTTTAAAAAAAAAAAAAGAACTGACAGGGTAATTCATTCACTCATTCATTCATATGTTTGTCATGTGTTTGTGGTTTTTTGTCAGGCAGTGTTCCAGGCCCTTAGTAGCTTCTATTTGGGACCAGTTAGGAGGTCGGGGGTGGATGTGCAGAGAAGCCATTATAATCCAATCCAATTCTATAATGGAAGTGTGAGCAGAGTTCAGTGGATGCACAGAAGAAGTTGGTCAGTTTTCTGGGAGCAGACTGTAAAGTCTTCTCACAGCTAGTGGTGGGCAGGTCATATCCAGAAAGCAGGTGTAGGAAGAGGATTTCCGTTGGAGACAACCAAATTCAGGAACCGCTGGTAGCCGATGTTGCTGAGGGTATACTGCGAACCAGGAAGCCACAGCCAACAGCCCTGAAATGGCAGGAGAACAACTTGAAGGAGCTTGAATGCCATGCAGGGGTATTTAGAGTTTAAACTAGCAGCAGAGGGAAAATCAATGAAGACGTTTTAACAGATTCTTTATGTTAGAAATGATCACTCTGAAATCAAGGGATCTGGTTGGGGTTGGAGGAGGAATCGGGGAGATCCAAGTCAGGGAAAGGTAGAAAGACACTAGTGTAATGATCCAGGCAGTGGATGACAGCTTGAGCTGGGTCGGTGTGACTCTGGGCATAAAGGAGAGAGATGCTCGGGACTGAAGGATTAACTGGGTGGAGAGAGGGAGGAATCTAAAATGAATCCAGTTTTCCCTGGCTTCATTAATTGGATGGATGGTTGTACCATTCATCGACCGGAAATCTGGATATTTACAGAGTGGTTTAGGACTTGAAGAAAATGACGAATTCGATTTTGTGCTTCTCAGGTTTGGATGAAGACACAGAGTCCTGGGAAAATGATGGCACTGGAGTGAGAGAAGTTTGAGAGAAGAACAAGGTTGGAGTTGTGGGGTAGTCCACATTTAAAGATATCATTAGAGATGATCTCCTCAACTCTGAATATTCTAGCTCCTTCAGCTAGATGATTTATAAGGTCTAGGTGGGGGTCTGAGAATCTGTTTTTAAAAAGTTTCGCAGGGGATTCTGATCAGCAGCTAGAGCTAAGAAGTGTAGGTAAAGTGCCACCCTATTCCAAGACAGAGCAGGAGACAAGGTCTCCTGGTGTGGGATGACTTTCCCAAGATCACAGAGTTCCTTGAGACTGATTGAGGCTCTGCTTTGTAACCCACTGTCCTTTATCTTCTGTGGTGCTCAAGGTCTCCACCAGATCCCTTTGTCTTATTTAGATTTTAAAACACTGGGGCTGGGGTACCTGGGTGGCTCAGTTGGTTCCGTGTCTGCCTTTAGGTGAGGTCATGATCCCAGGGTCCTGGGATTGAGCCCCATGTTGGGCTCCTTACTCAGCAGGGAGTCTGCTTCTCCCTCTGTCTGCTGCTCCCCCTGTTTGTGTGCTCTCTCTCTCTGTGTCAAATAATTAAATAAAATATTTAAAAATTAATAATAATAAACCCCCGGGGATGGTAAGCTCTTCCTCTTGCATTTGCAACCTGCATGTCAGTTACAAGGGCACATCTGTCCAAGCAGTGGATCTGGTAGGTGGAGAGAGAGATCTCTCACAAGTTCATGCCACTGGTTTCCTAACAATCCTGTCTTGCAGAGCACACTTACCAGCAGAGGAAAAGTGGATGTTAGGGGCTCAATCTTAAAAAGCTGCTAGCAGCTTTTTGTGGAATCTGGTCTTTAACCTAACATCTTCCTATATAATCTGGCTCATGGAATAGAAAAATGCCTCTATATTTTAAGAGATGCTCAGTAGGAGAAAAATAGCCCCAGGATCCACAAGTCTTCTTTCAAGAATTTATGGATGATATAGAAACGACAACAAAACAAATCACCGTGTTTAGGAAACTTAGAATCTCATGGGTTGTGGGAGAACTTACTAATGAATACCAAGATTTCTCTTCAGTTCTTCTCTCCTTCGGAACATGCATCCCCTTGGAATCAGTCACAATCATGTGATTTGCTTTAACCAAAGAGACTGTAGCATAAGGAACGTGTATCCCCTCTAGACGGAGGAAACGTGTGAAACTTTTCGACCCCCACGCTTTGTGCCCCTGCCCCCAGCAAACCCCAAAGGTTCACACTGAGGTGACGGTGTCCCAAGATGGCAGAACTTCTGTGAATCTGGACCACGGAATGGCCATGATGATGAGAGCCCCGCTGCAGGTCAGGGTGGGCAATATAGCACAAATAAGAAAAGAAAAGCCAAAACCATGGTTTTAAGCCACTGAGATTTAGGGGGTGATCGGTTTACAGCAGCACTATTTAGCTTAATCTGACTAATGCACTGATCTAGAGGAAATACCCACAGGAAGTAAGCAGCTGATAACTCAAACCCAGAGGTGTCACAAAAGGAAAAGATTTCTGCAGGCTAGAGTAGTCAGAGAAGGCAATACTGGTCAGCCGGAATAATGGGACACAGGCCGGATGGAGTTCAGCAGAGAGAAATTCAGGGTTATGCACTTGGAGCTGAAAAGTGAACATATTCAAAGGCAAGGTGCCAGCCACTCAAAAGCAGTTGGCTGGAAAATTGAAAGTATAGCTTTAGTGGATGGCCCGTTGACCGGGAGGAATTGTCACAACCCTGCAGTTCTGATGATTAAAAAAAATGCAAGCAGAGAACTGTGGCAAATGAAAAGCATGTCTGTATCATGAGGTAATTGCTACACAGCTCTGCACTGATCTGAGCTGTAACAGAGAACTGGGGCTGGCTCTGGTCTCCGTAGCTCGATGGGATTGAGAGAACCTGAAGAGAGTTCACAGCAAAAGCCAAATTGTCATTCAGTGACCAGCCAAGAAGGGTTAGAGGACCTGGGATGATGCAGCCTAGAGAGGAAATGCTTTGGGGTGACTTAAGAAGCATCAACAATGGACATGAATTTCAGAGGAACCACTGCACGGAGGGGGATGGCTGCTTTTACTCTGTTGCCAAGAGCACACACACAGACGGACTTATTAGAGTTAAACAAAAGGAAGAATTTCCCTTCCCCAAGGGTTGCCTGACACCAGATAGGGTTGGAGATTTCTCTCTGGAGGGAGTTACAAGGATCAATGTTCTTTCGAATGTAATGGATTCAGTGGGTCCTTCCTGAAGCTAGAAGAGGTTGGAAGGTTCTCAATCTCTTTTCTGCCATGACCCAGATGATGGATAATGTGCACCGGGGACACACTCCCATGGGCATGCGAACATTTTATGCAACACCCAGCATCCTACTGGCAGCTGTATTTCTTTCCTTCCTCTCAAGAAAACAGACCAGAAAACAAGGAAGAGCCATATTATGATCAGGATAACCTCAAATCCTCTTTAAAAAAAAAAAAAAGGTAAATGTTTTGTAGATATCAATATTTTGACTATTGTAAAAATAACCTGTGATATGGTCATTCAACATTCGTTGAAAAAAATCATTATTGAGGGGTGTATGTGTGTGGCGGTGGGGGTGGGGGGCGTGTTTAAGGCTAAATTAACACACGGTTACAATCTGGTGTGATAATGCTATGATAATGGGAAATGTGATACACTGGGAGATGGTGGGGAAAGACTGATTAGTCTGTACTTGGAGGCATGCGGAAGGCCTCCAAAAGAAGGCATGTATAAGTGGAGATCCACAGAAGAGAAGAAAGTTGATCAACAGAAGAGGAAAAGCAGGAAAGCAGAGAGAACCGTGTGTGTGAAGGCTAGGAGGCTGGAAGCAGAGGGAGGCATAGACAAATGGGAAGATATTTGGACACAGCCCTGGGGTGAGGGGAACGGGTGATGGCAGGAGATGAGGGTAGGGTGCAGGAGGCAAGACTCTCGGGGTCCCATTGGCTGTGTAAAGAGGCTTGAGTTTCATCCTGGGAGCATAGTGGGGGCACAGAGCTGTTTGAAGCAGGAAAAGGACATCATCGAGTTTATACTTCGGAAAGGTCATTCTGGCTAGAGGGCAGAACATTGATTAGAAGGGCTTTGAAATTAATCTGGCCTGGATTTGAATCTATGTTCTGCATTATTAGCTATCAGGTTTTTGACAAAGGAATCTCCCTGAAAATCAGTTTCCTCATCTGTGAAATAGACATAATGGTGTCTCTCTGACAGGGTAAGCGATGAGGACAAATTCAAATACTGTATATGAAAGGCCCGTGAAGTGTCTGATACCCCGAGAGGGTTCAACAAACACTGGTTCCCTTCTCTACGAATGAATTCATTGTCAATTAGCAAATGACCAATGCACTTGACACAGTACAGAATCCAATACTTTTTTCATTTGAGAGTGATTATTACAGGAGTAGTTTCTACAGTCCTCTTAAAACTGTAGAGACCAGACTAGATTTTCCTTCAGTCCTTTAATCATCTTTGTGGTTCTTTGTGGAACACTCTCCAATTTTTCAAAATTCCTCTTCAATTGTGGCGACCACAGCTAGATTAGTCACCGTAGAGAATTCCTTATAATTAGATCAACACTGTGCAGTCGCTCGGGCGGCTGGCTCGGCCATGTAAACCCAGTCAGCCAGTCCCTGTCGACAAATAGGTTGTGTTCCAGGAGTTCATTAGTAAGTTGGTTGTTTGGAACACAGAAAGCCTTTCCCCATAGAAACAGAATTATAGATGGTGGCTTGTTTCCCAGGCCAGTGCACAAAAATCTATTTAATGCACATGCAGCTGAACAAGGGCCTGGCAATAATAGTCCCTCAAGCCCTTGACTTGCTTAAACCCCAGTGGAACTCCTAGTCCTACGGAGCCCCCAAAACCTCTGAGCCCTCAGCTTCCAAGCCTGAGCCCTCTGACAGGGGTGAGAAATAGGCTGCTAGCTTCGAGAGTGAGGACCATTTGCAGCACGACTGTGAAGAACACTTCTTGGATCTAGGCCTTCCCCTGCAATTGTGCTGACTATTATATAAGCAAGTAATCAAGAGCTAGCTTATGAGAAATGCATCTATAATATGCCGGATACTTGACCCAAGTGATCTACCTAAATTATCTACATTCCACACAATAATTCTGTAAGGAAAATATTCTTCTGTTCATTCTTCCCGTCTTGCCGGTGATTTAAGATTGTGCAGGGCCCAGGGAAAGGCAGGTAGAAGGGGGCAGAATGGTGTGGGAACCCGGGTTTTCTGGCTTGCAAAGCTGAGCTTTTCACTGCACAACACTGCCTCCCAGTGGAGAGTGCTTAGCACATAACCAAGCATCGCTAAACCAGCTATGTATAATCTAGCGAAGTAACAAGTTCTTCATTCATACGTCCAACAAAGAATCTTTGAGTGCTTCCAATGAGCTAGGCCTTGGGAACGCAAAATCAAATTAGAGTTGGCGCTCTTGCAGAGTAGTTGGGGAAAGGAACAAGTAAATCAATGACTGAAATCAATGAGACAAGGATATGATCAAATTTTTAAAAAATTACACAGAAAGCCAGAAGAGAGATTAATAGGACTGGGGTGGTCATGATGGTAAACTAAGGAAGGCTTCCTGGAGAAGGTGAGATGAGCTGAGTTTTGACAGATGAGTTGGAGTTAGATGTAAATCTATATAACAAATGGTCAAAGAACATTCTTTGAGGAAGGAACAGCATATTTAAATGTAGAGGGATATGAAACCCACCAAATATATGTTAAGCATTTCTTTGACCCATCTGCTTTTGTGATAGGTCAGCACCATGCAGAGATAGAGTAGCTGAGAGCCTATCTTGGGAGACAGACAAGTGGAAATAATATTTAATATAGCTTTAATTTGCTTCTCTTTCAAAGAGATGTTTTTAGATTCTTTACATATTAAAAATATATATTTGTGGGTTTTTTCCTGTGAACTGCCTGTATTTGTTGATTTTTCGATTGGGTGTTGGTTATTTAAAAATTAATTTGTAAGAAAATGAAAAAACTAACTTGAAACTATACCTGCCTCCGTCATGTTCACTGAAGCTTTACAATAGCCAAGATACGGAAGTAAGTGAAGTGTCTATCAGTGGATGAGTGGATAAAGAAAATATGGCATATGTGTACAGCAAAATATTATTCTGCCTTAAAAAAGAAGGAAATAAAAAAAAAGAAGGAAATCTTGCCATTTGCTCATTCGAGGGCATTATGCTAAGTGAAATAAGTCAGACAGACAAGGGTAAATACTGTACGATCTCACTTATATATGAAATTTAAGGAAACAAAACCACCAAACTCATACAGAAAACAGGAGGAGGGGGTGGGTAAAATCGGTGAAAGGGTCGAGAGGGGAAAAATTTCAGTTATAAACAGAAATAAGTCCTGGGGAGATCATGTACAGCATGCCGACTATGATAATAATAGTGTATCGTGTATTTGAAAGTTGCTGAGAGAGTGGATCTTTAAAGTTCTCATTACAAGAAAAATATATTTGTAACTATGCAGGGTGATAGATGTTAACTAGACTTTTTGTGGTCATTCTGCAACATACACAAATACACACACACTACACAAATTCTGCAACATTCACACATAATGTGGATCATTATGTTGTACACCTGAAACTAATATCATGTTACACATCAATTATATCTTAATAAAAAACTGATTTGTAAGAGCTCTTAATTCACTATATGATTATTTATCTTTTTTCTTTATTTTTTAAGAGGGATGAAGGGGCAGAGGGAGAGGAGAGAATCTTAAGCAGGTTCCTCGCGCAGATGAGCTCTATCTCAGCACCCTAAGACCATGATCTGAGCCCAAACCAAGAGTCAGACGCTTAACCAACTGAGCTACCTAGACGTCCCCATCATTTATCTTTTGATTTCTAAAACAATCTTCTTCTAAAAGCGTTCCCCAGCTCTGATTATTTTTTTTAAATTAGATTCTCTTCTTACCTTTACATCTTTGATCCGGCTGAAATTTGTCGTGTGGTAGCGCTGGAACTACATTTCCCAGTGTGCCTTGCAGCGTTCGCCCTCCTGGCTGGGAGAGGAGAGGCCGGCTTACGGGATGAACCTGGGGCAGAGAGGGGCGTCCCCAAGTGTGAAACAAGTCTAAAAGAGCCGGGGTCCGCATGGGGCTGCAACTGGAATGAAGGTGCCCATTCACACGGGCAGGATACGGCATAGAGCAGCAAGTACAGAACCAACTGCGAACTGTCTGGTGCCACTTCACTGTCCCTTCGTCTCTGTTGAAGGAGGATGCGGGAAGCACCAGGTGCTAACGTAGCCCACCGCAGCAGCCTTGACGCCGGCAACAAGGAAAGGGCCCAAAGGCGGAAAGGGCAGAAAGGGCCTGAAGGGTCGCTGGGGAGTGAGCTTGGAAAGAAATGACAAAGCAAACCTTTCAGCCCGCCAACACACACACACCCCACAACAAAAACAAAGAAAGGAAAACAAAAGCCGCCAACAAAATCCCAAAACACATGAAGAAAACTAACAAACTAAAAGGAGATAATTTAACTGCTAATAAAAAAAAACCACCGGCAGCCTCTGCACCAGTCTCTCTTGAGTCTATCAGGACTCACCTCATTATGCCTTTAGCTCTGTTCACTCTTCGAAGCCCCCAGACACCAGGTCACTCCTCCTCTCCAGCCCTCCTAATTTCCACACAGGTATCACAGCTTCCTCGTTCTGTCCATGGCTCCTATGCCTCGCCCAAGTCCTGAAACCCTTACACGAGCCCTTGGGCATTAGCCAACCCCCCTATACTCTCTACCTTATTCCTGAATGTTCTCAGCTTCTTGCTCTGGACAACATATGCATCTTCCCTGACGTCACGGCTTCCCTGTTGTCCTCTTCCCAATCCCCTGCACCCCTGCCTGGCGCCACTGAGCCAGGAGGGGCCCTCCTTTCTCCTCGTTGAGGCTTCTAGCCCATTGCCCCGCATCCTCCGTAGATTCGCCTGGCTTTACTTACAATTCGTAATTGTTCTCACAAGGTTGTCTCAATATCAAAATTACAATAAAAACAGATATTGGCTCACTTTTTATGAAACGCAAAGATTTGCAGTGTTTTTACTTTTTCTTCCCTTCTCTGATCATTGTCTTCAAGAAATTGAGATTGTGTCATAAATCCTTTCATCCACAATTTACTCTATCAGAGAGGTGCTAACCTGTAGGGCTTGATATCGGCTTATCT
Source organism: Lontra canadensis (assembly GCF_010015895.1). Classification (NCBI taxonomy): domain Eukaryota; kingdom Metazoa; phylum Chordata; class Mammalia; order Carnivora; family Mustelidae; genus Lontra; species Lontra canadensis. The sequence continues at coordinate 17,892,161 of NW_022631031.1, read as the reverse complement.
TAAATTGATCAGTTGGCATGAAGCCATTGACCTGGAATGCTGTGGTAAAGAAAGCTGACTGAAACCGCTGAGTGTGATCGTGGGGAATCTCGCTTATTGTATTACCAGCATCTCCCAGTAAGACAATGTTCTCAGATCTCAGAATCAGAAATTGTGCTTTTCATGAGCACGTGGCTTATTTTTATCTCAGAAACCTGGATGTTTTCCATTTTATAATGTTAGTTCCCGGGAAACTTAGAATAAATTTATTCTGTGTTGTTTATATCCTTGGAAACAGTCTTGAGCCCATTTAGAAATGAGATGAAATAGGAATCATTGTGACAAGGCAAAGATGTCTTTTAAGTCAATGGTGGTGACTTCCAGGGAAATAAGTGAGAGTGGCAAGAGTAAAGAATGAAAACAACTTTTTTAAAAAAAGGTTTATTGGGGCGCCTGGGTGGCTCAGTCATTAGGTGCCTGCCTTCAACTCAGGTCATTATCCCAGGGGCCTGGGATCTAGCCCCATATCCGGCTCTCTGCTCAGCGGGAAGCCTGCGTCTCCCTCTCCAACTCCACCTGCTTGTGTTCCCTTTCTCACTGGGTCTCTTCTACCAAATAAATAAATAAATAATCTTTTAAAAAAATAAAATAAGTAAAAAAGGTTTATTTATTTTATTTGAGAGAGAGAGAGGGAGGGAGAGATAGAGCAAGTGTGGGGGAGGGGCAGAGGAGGAGAGCAGACTCCCGCTGAGCATGGAGCCAGATGCGGGGCCTCAGTCTCACCACTCTGAGATCACGACCTGAACTGGAACCAAGAGTCAGATGCTTAACTGACTGGGTCGCCCAGGTGCCCCAAGAGAGAAAATAACTTTTACTGTTTATTCATCTGTGTTATTTGAATTATTTGAGTATGAATTTCTATATTATTTGTAGAATTAAAAAAAGACAGGTATACCTTGAAAAGAAAAAAAAAGGAGAATATATTCAAGAGGTAAGACAGAACTTCCTAAGTAAGACGGGAGACCCAGAAACCATACAGAAATAAGGGACAGTTCTGAGTCAAAAATTAAAAACCTTTTCCAGCAAAAAAAAAAAAAAAAAAAAAAAAAAAAAAAACATTAAGAACAAGTGCAAACATCAGTAACGAGTAGGAGACAATATTTATCACAAGTATTCTGGATGAAGATTAAGAACCCTAAAATAAATGAGTTCTTACAAATCAATAAGAAAAAGAAAAGAATAAAAATGAGCAAGGGATTTACACAAGCATTTCACTAAGGAATGAATTATAAGGGACATATAAATGTATACTAATTGAACTAATAATTGAAGAAATGAAGAAATGCAAATTAGTAAGAAAGTTTTTTACCTATTGGATTGACAAAAATTCAAAAGATGCATATGATATATGTTTAACTGATGTAAGTGAGGGAGAAAAGTCATGCTGTTGGTGGTTATATAAAAGATCCCAGCACTTTGGGAAGGTATCTTTGGGAAGATAGTTGAGAACTATATGACCTATACCAGCTCCATTTCTTGGGCTCCCTTCTACAAATTCAGAAATACGTATGAATATATACACATACATACACACACACACACACACATTGTACTACTATTTATAGAAATACAAATAATAGAAATGATTTCAGTGAGCATAAATGGGGATATCCATTAATACTAAGCATCTAGTAAGGAAAATGTGGTTGCTCTCTCTATGTACTCACCTGAAAAGATGCCCATGATGTATTATTAAGGGAAAAAAAGCAAACTGCAGATTAATATAATCCAAGTTGTGGTACTCTCCTTGCCTGTTAAAAAGGGAATCTTCATAGAGTATGAATGTGTCTGTATAAGCAGAGAAAACTTTTGGGAAGGACACAAAATGTTGGATAGTGGCCTCCCATGGGAATGGAAATGGGTGTGGAGAGTAAGTGGGGGCCTTTTCCTTTTCATTCTATATACATTTTTCTTCAATTGCAGTGAGCCTCAGGTTAATTCCTACTTGCTTTGGTTAAGTCTTTCAGTAACCCTCAAGCACCACTTGCTTCACACACATTGCCAGTAGATTGGGGATTATTTCTTAATTGTAGCAATTGTTTGTTTCTTTCTTTTTCACTTGTTTACAGTGGAAAAGTTACCTTGTTTTAAGAGGTAATAGGTGACAAAGCATATTCCATAATTAATTAGGTTATGGGATCAATTGAATAAAATAAAAATAAACCAGTTCAAGAGTATGTCATTAACAATGTTTGTTCAAAGGCAAAACACTACAAAAACATGGCATGGGGTAGGTATTTGGTTTTTGTGGTTTAAGGAGTACCTCTTTGGTGACAGGGAAATAATCAAAGGCTGCCTAGGTACACTTACAGACATTGTATCTCTTGATGGTGATGATTGGTGGTGGTGGCGACACTACAGTAACAGTAACAGTATTAGCTCAAGATTGTGTACCCTGGGTCTCTTCCTTATGCAGAGACAAGAGGACCCCTTTCCTGGGCCTCGCTGTGACCCACTTAAGCCTATACTCCTTCCCATGGCACAGAGTCCATATGGCCAAAAGATCCCCCACCTGGAGTGTGTTCCTGGCCTTCACATCCAGGGAATAGATGAGTCTCGGTGTTAAGTCTGCTGTCTCAGATGTAGGCTGTGCTGAGGGTATGTGCAGCTCTGGGTCCAAAGTCTGGCCAAGAGGCTGTTTTCAGGGATGAGATGGAACTTGGACATGTGGGTTGGAAAAACATAGGGGGAGGGGAGGTGTGAATGGGTAGGAAGAGGAGTGCTGGGTGCTGAGCAGGGCCAAGGATGAGAAAATAAGACAGTGCCCTGGGTGCAGGACAGAACCAAGGATGGGAAGAAAATGGGGTGTGCAGGACACAGGGCAGGGTCAAAGGTGGGAAGCAGAACAGAGTGGCTGCAGCCTAATGACCCTGAAAGTTGCCCCACGAGAGAAGGCAAATGCTGCCCAGAAGAACCTTGGACTGTTGCAGTGCTGAGAACAGTGCGGGGGGGGGGGGGGGGTGTCAAAATGGGGCTAGGAACATCCAGCACATGGAACACTTGAAATATTTTCTTGTTTCCACCACCATTTCTTTTTGGACCTTAGAATTATTTAAAAGCATAATACCTACCTTCCAAGCCATTGGGTGTTCTAAAATTATTTTCATGATTTCTAACCTAGTTCCACTTGACTGATCATAATTTTAATGATGCACACCCCACATAACTTTCTTTTCCCTTGGCTCTTTTTATTTATATATAATATATGCAGTATATATTATATTACTTACAGTACTTATCACTTGCTGATAGAAGACCATTTCTCTACCCCTCTAAGCTCTGTGCTGTTTTTGTTTTCTGTCCTCTTCCTAGAATGTAAGCCCCACGGATAGCAGGGATTTTTGCCCATTTTGTTCACTGATGTATATTCCTGGTGCTCAGAATAGTTCATGCTGCAAAGTAGATACTCAGTAGTTTTTGCTGATCTATGAATGAACTTCAAGGTTGAGTTCCTTGAGGAAAAAAAAAAATACAAAATAGAGGCATCAGTGGCTTTCAAACAATAAATTTCCTTGCCACTGAATCTTACCAGGACTTTCCCTTCTTCCTTCTCTCAGAAGACTACAGCTCCTTGCCTATTGGGCCAGTCCAGGGATGAGAATTCTGCCCTCCAGTTGGAAGAGTCATCCAAGACATGGCAGCCATTTCCCCCAACTCTTCTGAGCTCCATGCTTCCTTTCCCTGTTGTCATCCCTGATGCCTCTGGCTCAGCCCATTTGCACAAAAGTTTGTTTTGGGTAGAGGACTTTAGCCCTAAAGGTTGCTTTAGTTTTTAAATACTATGAGAAATGTTTATAAATATCCATATTTATAATATAAAATAAAAATCATTTATAAATACTATGAAATGTGAAATAAAAATCATTTATAAATACTATGAGAATGAAACTCCTTTATGCTGAAGACATTGGCTTTTAAGCCTGGGTTATGTGGGAAAGACAGAGGGCAGAGGCACATGTGACTTGGGAAAGGGAGGAAGCAAGAATATGCACACAGGTTTCATTAAATATTTTATATCTTTGGTTTGGTTGTGATAGTGTATTCATATTCTATCCTTTCTCCATGGATTGATTTAAAGTGATTTACAAAGATACAGATATCTAAGCTCTATGAGAGCAGGGACTTGGTTTTGTTCATATCCGCATTCCTGCCTAGGGCTAGGACATGGTAAATTCTCAAGTGTTGGTTGAATGAAAGAATGAGTGAATGGCAACACACTTTTCTAATCTCAACAAAAGCTCAAATATTGGGCTCTATGGGTCAAAATTGGATACTAACCCACCTCTGGACACAGAGAGTGCCAGAGGGAGTTCTGGCTTCTTCAGCTCTGTCTTGTGGTTTGATGGGCACTGGCCCTGCAAGGTCAGATTAAGGTTAGTTTGCCTAAAAGGATTATTGTGTGTAGGTATGTATGTGTGCATGTATATATGTGTGTGTGTGTGTGTGTGTGTGTGTGTAGCTTTGCTGTCCATATCTTTGGTTGGGGTCAGACTTTGAATTGGGTTCTATATTTGCTAATTACCCTATCCCCTCTGTGACTACCACTACTGATCTAGCAAGTGGAACCCAACAGGATCTTTAAGGAAGAGCAAAAACTCTCCAAATCCAGTAAGCCTCCATCTCCCCCAAAAGATTATACCCACACTTAGTATTGCCATTTAGAAACAAGTACAATAGGTGTTTAGAACCCTGTTACAATCTCTTTCCACTTTGGATCGCTTTTAAATATCAAACTATGAATGAGGTGGGTGCACAAGTCTCTAGGACGTTAGGGAGCTGCAGTCTTTTCTAAGAAAGGAGATAGACATCCTCAGGTACAATCTAGACCTACCTCTATGTTGTTGGATTGCCTTCATTCTCCCCTATTGCTGCAAATGGTTAGCTAGCTAGGAGTGTGGCGTTGTCCTAGGGGTGAATGGAGAAAGTTTATGAAAGACTTACGGAAGCATCCCATATCTCTCCATGACATCCTCTGTACCCTCACAAACACCTACTAATGAGGAACACATTGCTATGCAAGTAACTGGGCTTCACCTTAGCAGGAATTAAATGGCTTGTTCCCTTTCAGAGCTGGCTCTTAATTTTTTTCCCACAGTTTTCTTTCTCTGTGTCCTTCCTTCTTTTTGTTTCTTGATTAAAAAAAAAAATCCCATTTCTGATATCCTAGGAAATATCCCAATATAGCCTATGTGATTCCATTACAGGTAGTGAAGTTCTGACTTCAAAATGAATTGTTGAACCAAATTCTGCACACTAATGAAGGAATTATTCTATGAGCTTCTGCCAATAGCAAATATGCCAAAATTATGCTACAAAACACATTTCTCAGAAAACCAAACAAAGGAAATAGGAAGGAACAGGCAAAGCCTTTTTTCTCTTTTATTTCCCCCTGTTGCCTAATCTTCAGCTTTCTTAAGGTCATTTGAAAAAGGACAAGATTCTGGAGACTCGGGCCTCTGCTTATTTGATCATATTTTTTGTAGTTCTTTCTCTATCTTTACCTTCTCTATTATGGCTTGTGCTCACATAGAACACAATTGTACTATGAACAATATTGTTCTATATGAACAGTATTGTTCTATGTGAACAATATTGTTACCAGATGGCCTTACAGTGGCATAATCAAATAGGTTTTTCTGGAACAGTCTGTAATAAGATTCAAAAACACAGCTTGTGGGGTGCCTGGGTGGCTCAGTGGGTTAAGCCTCTGCCTTCGGCTCAGGTCATGATCTCAGGGTCCTGGGATCGAGTCCTGCATCGGTCTGTCTGCTCAGCGGGGAGCCTGCTTCCCCTCCTTTCTCTCTGCCTGCCTCTCTGCCTACTTGTGATCTCTGTCAGTCAAATAAATAAATAAATACAATCTTTAAAAAAAACAACCACACAGCTTGTAATTCTCAAAGGGTTTAGTTAGCATAGATGCCATCTTATCTGGGGAGATTGAGACTTACTGTATTTGAAAAGTTTTGGGTTTTTCTCAAAGGAATTGTTGGCTCCACTTGCAGGGAAATCAGAGAAGCGATGGGGAAACACATGAAAATGGAACCCTCCTTTCAAAATATAATGTGGGCAACTTCCCACCCCCACCACCCCCAGACAAGCAACTTCCTCTCTTTTCTCTATGAGAAGGGAAGTGGGTTGGCTATGCAAAGATGGGGATGGGATGAGTGAATGCAGGAAAGAAGGAAATAAAGAGATGATGAGGGAAGAATGCAACAGAATTTCCATGCCCTAGGTGCTGCTGATTTTCCTAATGGAGCTTGTATCTACAGTGATGGCCTGAGGTTTGCTTTCATAGATTGGGCTTAGGCTCTCTCTTCCTTGGCCTTGCCACCCTCATGCCTTCCAGGTTCCCTCACCTCTAGGCCCTTGTTCATGGGACGTTGTGGCTGACTTCACTACTACAAGAAAGAACACATTCAGTTTCCATCTGAGCCTTTCCGCATAATTTTTGGGAAATTCAAGAAGAGGTAAGAAAAGGGAACAGAAAAGAAAAGAAAAGCTCTTTAGGTCTCTGTTTCTTAATTTCCCTTCAAGAAGTCTCATCAGTTGAAAGCTTCCTCAATGGGTGAGTAGCTTGGATTTTGCTGGAGCTAATTAGGCATGGATACACAGTTCCTGAGTTCTACAGTTGGGTGTGATAGGTGAGTACACGGGATCCAAATGAACTAAGTTTGCATTATTTTTTTCTCTGTTCCTCTATTTCTAAAAATTTAAATCAAATTCGTGGAGCTTTGAATAAAACAGTACACCAGCAAAGAAAATAAATGCACTGAAAGTGAAAAAAAAAAAAAAAAGGGAACCTGCTGTTTGATTTACATCATTTTATTAATGGGTTAGTCAACATTTACTCAGAGCCTACTGGGCACAGAATGTAATAGACATGTGGGAAAATTACAGAAGATATGGGAAGATATTTTTTTCTGCCTGTAAAACTCCAAGTCATTTAGTCTAATGAAAGACACCAACTAAAGACATCTGAGTACAGCTAAGAATACAAATAATGGGAGCCCAGCGATGTTTGCTAAGGACACATTAGTCTCAATTGTCCGTGATTGCCGAAGGGCTGGCTCAATGAGTGTATCCCTAGACCCAAGTTGCAAAGAAGCATCCCATTGGGGATGTTGTGGCATCTCGATGGCTAAAATCAGTCTAACAGCAGATCTCGCCTCTCTTAGTCACTACAGGAACAACCGTAGAGCTGAGTGTGGTGACCCTAATGGGCTGGTATGAACCCGTCATACCTGATTTTATTTAACTGATGATACAGTCGTGGCCATTGGGGGATTTCTGTCACAGGCTCTGTGACTATCTGGACTCAAGACTCTTCTACCTCCTTTAAAATCAGAAGAAGAGAAGCGACATTTCGCTCTGAAGACATCACTGGTAGCAGTCTCTTTGTGCCTCTGTTTGGCCAGCTCACATTTTTGTGGGCTTTACAAGAAATTAGGCAGCGTCTTTCTGGATCAGTCTGATTTTTCAAGGGGAGTGTAGCTTCCTTATCTGTGCTTCCTGCTGGCAGAAATCTGGAAAGCTGCCAGCAATCTGGCCAAGAGCTCTGTTTGGAATGAGAAAGTCTAGAGGGTGGGTCCTGACTTGTTGGTAGTGTTTCTGGATCCTTCAGGAGCTGTCATGTATTGAGGGGCTTGTTCTTTTGAGTGGAGTGCCCTTGAGGCCCCCTGAGCGGCGCTGAACAAGGAGTCTCAGAACACCTGTGTGAAAGGACCGGCTTTGTCTTAAATCCATTGTGGATCCATATTTTTACAAAAAATAATAAACAGAAAATTCAATTTTAAAAAACCTCCAAAGGCATACAAAACACAAGCTCAATTCTTTCTTTCTTTCTTTCTTTCTTTCTTTCTTTCTTTCTTTCTTTCTTTCTTTCTTTCTTCCTTCCTTCCTTCCTTCCTTCCTTTCTTTCTTCCTTTATTTCTTTCTTTCTCTTTCTTTTTGCCTTCTTTCCTTCCTTCCTTCCTTCCTCCCTCCTTCCCTCCCTTTCTCCCTCCTTCTCTCTCTCTCTCTCTCTTTCAATTCAGCAGACATAAATCTATTCTGCCAAAATGCCGTAAAAGTTCTAAATGCTCACTTTGTTTCTGTGCTTATCTCACTACAGATTGGTTACAGACCATTTGCAGAATGGAACAGGAACTGGTCCCTGGGTTGTAGTCTGAGTAACAGTGGCTTAAAAGAGTGGGGGGGGCTGTGAATTATTTTCAAAGCGGGAGCCTTTCAACTAATTGTTCGAGAGCCGGAGAGCAGACCCCCTGTAGCTGATTTGGGGTAGCTTTGTACTCTGATTTAAATCAGAGCTTGCAAGGGGCACCTGGGTGGCTCAGTGGGTTAAAGCCTCTGCCTTTGGCTCAGGTCATGGTCTCAGGGACCTGGGATCGAGCCCCGCACTGGACTCTCTCTGCTCAGTGGGCAACCTGCTTAAGCCTCTCTCTCTTCCTGCCTCTCTGCCTACTTGTGATCTTTCTCTGTCAGATAAATAAATAAAATCTTAAAAAAAAATCAGAGCTTACAAATGTGAAATCAACCACATTTGCCCCTAAAAGCCAGTTGCCATCTTTTTTGGCCTTCCCGCTGAGATGCAAGCTCCTTCTGAACTACCTCGTGCAATATCTTCTCTCTATTACTAGACTACAAGGTCTCATTCAATAGTGCTCAATAATAGGGGGAGAAGGAACAAAATGATAACGTAACACTAAGTATATGCACTGGAAAACATGCAAGCGTGTTACCTGTCAGATTTACAAATATTGCTGAGTGTCCCGGACATCTTGCTCTTGCCAGTGTCTTCACAAGAGAAAGACTTGTGGAGGACCCCAGAGAGGGGGAAAAGATGAATATATTCCCTCACTAGACCCAGCATAGCGTACACACCCGCAGACCATGATTCTCCATGGAAAGACGAGGGAGACATCTTGACACCAAGGAAGGAGCCCAGGAGCTGGAGTCCCCAGGCCCGGCACCAAGTCCTGGGGGCCCTGTCCTTCTTGCCTCCCCCACCAAATGGCACATGTGTCATGGGTGGGTCTCCCTCACCCTCTGCCTCAGTTGTCTTCATCCTGGGCTTCTCAGCTCAGCACTGGTTTTTCTCAGAGAGGTCTTTCCTCCTCTCCCCCACGTCCTCTTTTTACTAGCACAGGGATTTCTCCCTTTCTGACGCTTATAATCGCTCCTTCTATTTTTGTAGATGGTTACTTGTCTTCACACTGTAAGCCTGGTGAGGGCGGGAATCGTGCCTAGGTAGTCCCTCCCCGCCTGGATGGGGATGGGCATCATGGTTGCAACTCACATCCCCATAGCTGTCTAGTGACAGCCCGGCCACAGCAACCACACTGCGTGCCATCTTCTCTTTTCTCTCCTGATTTTTGCTCGTAATCTCTTTATTCAATGAATTGGGTTTGGTAGGATGGAATCACGAAGAGACTTCATTTTATCTGTTTCATTGTTCCTTCAAACCCACTCTGTGAGCTCTTTTTTTTTCCTGCCATGGAGATGATCTCAGGGAGGTCTTGTAGGTCATAAAAAATCACTTGCAGGACTCCTGGGTGGCTCAGTTGGTTAAGTGTCTGCATTCAGCTCAGGTCATGGTCCCAGGGTCCTGCGATCGAGCCCTGCATCAGGCTCCCTGCTCAGTGGAGAGTCTGCTTCTCCCTCTAGCTCTGTCCCTCCCTGCAGTCCTCCCCACCCCATACTTGCACTGCCTCTCTCAAATAAATAAGTAAAATATTTTTTAAATTTAATTTATTTATTTGACAGAGAGAGAGAGAGCACAAGCAGGCAAAGTAGCAGGCAGAGGGAGAGGGAGAAGCAGGCTCCCTGCTGAGCAAGGAGCGCGACACAGGGGATTGATCCCAGGACTCTGGGATCATGACCTGAGCCAAACGCAGTTGCTTAACCAACTGAGCCACCCAGGCGCCCCTAAATAAATGAAATCTTTAAAAAAACACTTGCACTCATAAAAGCTGATGTATTAGTAATTAAAGCTGAAACCAGGGCCTGAGAAAAAGCTGTCCTTTTCCTCAGAATGTCTGCCCAACCTTGGCTCTTCTGGTGGGAGGTGCAGCTCTGGGACCTCATGCACAGTGGTCCTGGGATGCCCGCACCCAGTGCCCAGTGAGGGGAGGGCTGGAGGCAATGTGCTGGCACCCCCTGCCACCCTTGCCTGCACTTTTTCAATAGGATCTTCTGCAGGCCATGGTAGGGGGTGGTCTGGGCCTGCAAAACTGCCTCATAACCTCTTCCCCTGAGCTGGGAGGCGTCCCACATCTGCTGTCTACATGGGAGTTGAGGCTGTCTTTCATTGACTGTTCTTTACACATCCATGTCCCCAAGTTGCAGGCTCAGTTTCTTCCAAGCCATAGTTGATTTCTTTTTTCAGTGATTGATTGAATCATTCGCTCACTCATTCATTCATCCTCTGACACTGTGTGTGAAGCCCGACGTCGATTCTCATGATTCAAAGCTCAATCTCAAGGTCAGTTCCTCAGGGGATCCTTCTCTCAGCAACCAGAGAGTCTGGCTCAAGTTTAGCATTATACCTGAGGTACCTCATATGGGAGGTCCCGGTACTCATCCCTGCTCTAGAACTTTCCCCATGGTTGATACAATGGTCTGGGATGTCTGCCTCTCACACTAGACTGTGAATCCTTGATGGCAGGGACTTGTGTTCTAGGAATTTTTGTATCCCTGTAATATCCAGAAAAAAGTCTATTAGTGTTATTGAATAAATTAAAATAATTCCTAAACTACCTGACTTTACATGATCAGTGTTCTATATTTAGAACTTTATCTTTGCAAAACTCCTTGGAAGGAAGAACAGTGAAGATCAAATCAAAAGGTCCTCTTCTGAGGGCAGGCTTGGCTGGAGGAGAAAGTGTGTGGTGAGACATAGTGGTGAACAGGCCCATGATCAGACACACCTGTGTTCAAAGCCTGGCTTTGTGGCTTACTATGTCCCTTCATCTTTCCTTCATGCAGTTTCTGTAAATCGGGGCTAAGAATGGTCCCCGTTCATAGGGTTTCTGTGGAGGGTCAAAATGAGATGGGAGAGCACTTAAAATAATAATTGGGACATGGTAAGACTTCAGTAAATGCTAACAATTTTTACTGAATTTCATATAATCGAAGGATTCACCAGGTTTCTTAAATCCTTATTTTCTGTACCCAAAGAAAAATGCTAGAAACTGACATGCCACTGATTGAAAAACCCCACTCTTAAACCAGATATGCTAAAGTTTAGGGTGAGTACATTTTAGAATCAATAAAGTGCAATATTATTGTGCCTTATGTATAGAAAAAAAGATTGTGGAGGATAAATAATGAGCTTTGGGAGGGCGTTTATGGGACTGAGGTAGGAGAGGCCGTTCCTTTGCTATATGAGGGTATAAAAATGCAAACATCTTTTCCCCATTTCTTCCATTTCAGATGCAAGACCCTAGCCACCGGAACCCTGCTGCATACAGGCAACTATGAAGATACAGTGTAATTAATATAAGCTATTCTCTCAAAAACAGACATTTGCAGAGCTGAAAGAGAGTCAGAGCAGGGTAGGAACCCATCAAAACTAAGCTTCTGGGAAATGAGAATCACTAAGGCTAAAATATCCTACATAATTGTTTGCTTCAGGTTTTTAGGCAGTTGGTAACATCAAGAAGAAACAAATGTCAAATGCTTTTAAAGCCAAATTCAGATCAATGAGTGAAGCTCTCTGGGCCGCCATTCCCCTCATTGCCCGCCACAGTCCATCCTATTGCATCAAATCACGGTCACATGCAGGTCTTCTGTTCAGAATTTTGAACCTCAATGTGTGAAATAGAAGAGTACTTTTTTAGATGCAAAGGCAGATCCCGAAAAACAGCTGAAATAATCAATGCAAAAAAAAAAAAAATCACAGGCTGAGAGTCTTTTCTTTCACAGAGAATTTGCGACATTAGGTTTAAAAAAAAAAAGGAACAAATGTCAAGGGCGGCTGGGTTAATGAGTACAGAGAGTACAGCTGCTCTTACCTCTGGAGACGAGAGCGCTGACGTGGATGGAGCGTGAGCGGAAAATTAGGGTGGTGATTGCCGCAGCCCCTAACGGGCACTTACTCTGCATCCATATATAATGGGGTGTGATTGGCACCGCCTGCCGGACCAGAGATGCTGGACTGTAATCAGAATGTTGGCTCTCATCAAAATACAGTAAAACAAGGAAAGCAGTGATTATTTAAACCTAAAGCTACGGTCCACAAGATGGCTTTGCTTTAGAAATTCTTTATTGTTTCAGTGTTCATTAAAACAACAACAACAACAAAAAACCCCACAGGCTATACAAAATTAAGATGCTCTATATTAGAAGCATAGAGGAGATGAGCCTGTGCTGTCTGTATAATGACCAGTGTTTAGCGATGGGCTCCATAAATTCAATGAGAATCACTGTGGAGTATTTCTTTGCAGGAAGAGAATTCTTGCTGAATGACTGTCTCCCTATCTCCATCTCACTCCACAGTACCATTGTATCTGGGCGGTAGCAGAGTTGCCCCAGGGTATCATAATATCAACAGAGAAATGACTTCTAGGTGTGAACCGGGGCTTTCTACTCACTGAGTGCAGTTATATTAGTTCTTTTGAGGATAAATTTGAGCCAAGCTTTGCTGCTGCTGCTGCTTCTGCTTCTTCTTCTTCTTCTTCTTTCTTCTTCAGACTTATTTATTTGAGAGAGAGTTGAGTGTGTGCGGGGTGGGGGTAGTGGTGGGGTGGTGGGGAGAGGCAGAGGGAGAGGGAGAGAGAGTCTTCAGCAGGCCCCATACCAAGTGCAGAGCCTGAAGTGGGGTTTGATCCCTCAAACCTGAGGTCATGGACCTGAGCCAAAACCAAGAGCCAGTCGCTCAACCAACTATATGCCACACAGGCACCCCAAGTCTTGCTTATTTTCTTTCAAGTTTTTCAAAGCTTCCCATGTGTATTAGGATTTAGGTATATTACCAGTCTTCTAACACTCCTAGTGGTTTTCTAGACCTTAATCCTACAGAATGGAATTTACCTTCTTTTTTTCTTTAAAGTTTTATTTAAACTCTAATATACAGTGCAATATTCATTTCAAGAGTAGAATTCAGTGATTCATCACTTACATACAACACCCAGTGTTCATCATGACAAGTGTCTTCTTTAATCCCCATCACCCATTTAGCCTGTCCCCCACACACTTCCTTCTATAAACCCTCAGTGCGTTCTCTATTGTTAAGAGTCTCTTATGGCTTGTTTCCTTCTCTTTCTCTTTTCTCCCCCTTCCCATATGTTCATCTGTATTGTTTCTTAAATTCCACAGATGAGTGAAATCGTGTGATATTTTTCTTCCAGTGACTTATTTTGTTTAGCATAATACACTGTAGCTCCATCTAAGTCATTGAGAATGGCAAGATTTCATTCTTTTTGATGGCTGAGTAATATTCCATTGTGTTTATATACCACATCTTCTTTATTCATCAGTCGATGGACATTTGGGCTGGTACCATGATTTGGCTATTTTTGATAATGTTCGGTTATAACATCAGGGTGCACATATCCCTTCAAATCAGTATTTTTGTATCTTTTGGGTAAATATCTAGTTGTAGAATTGCTGGCTCATGGGATACTTCTATTTTTAACTTTTTGAGGAACCTCCATACTGTTCTGCAGAGTGGCCGCACCAGTTTGGATTCCCACCAACAGGGCAAGAGGGCTCCTCTTTCTCCACATCCTTGCCAACATCTGTTGTTTCTTGTGTTGTTAATTTTAGCCATGGAATTCACTTTTAAAAACTACACTTAATTTTTCATCCTCCATGTACTTATTATGTATAGTATAGACATTTTCCCTTTCTGATCTATGTAACAAATGACCTGCATCTTATTGTTTTGTTTGTTGTGAATGAAATCAGCAAGAGAGAGAAAAGGACCATTCTAATTGGTCAAGAGGTCACTACTAACCTAAATTATCCTGGTAAAAATGAATTTAAAAAATTATTCTCTAATCATTCTCATAAAAAAGTTTTATTATAGTTTCTCATATTTGATGAAGGAAAAAAGGGATTAGTTCAGAAGTCAATCAGCAAGTAGACAACAGAGTAAGGAACTTGGCCTTTAGATTTTAGTCTATTTCATGCATTATCCATACTTTTGGGTATATCCCACACACACTCTGACTGCCATCCTTCCAGTCCATTTACAGAACTGGATTCATAGGATATTTTATAAGATTAGTTCAAGTATATTGATAAACATTGCTTGTAATACATTCTTTTCTTATCCTAGGTAAATATTCTCATTCATCTGATGGAGTTTGATTCTTCCCATTAGAAGGAAAGGGAATTCCAAGCAACTAAAAATTCTCTAGACGTTGTATACACCAACTAAATGAAACTACAGTATCATAAACCCTAGGTATCTGATTTAAAAAAATCATTATTTAGAAACTATACATACTATTGGTTACTTTTATAATTATTGGATCACCTAAGTATAAATGATTCAGTATAGACTTGGATGTTTGATTTATGAACTTTTGTGCTGGATAAGCATGTTTGCAGTCTTGCAAGGATCAAATGGCTACAATGTTGGCTTGAACATTTCATGGAAGTTTATTGGCCTGCCTACTCAAGGTGACAACCATGGAACACTGTACTTGCCTTAGATAGAGCAGGAATGCTCAATACCTTGTATAATGGATCATATATGGAGAAGTAGTCAACTAAATTACCTAACACTATTAGCCATTCCTTTCCTGTGTTTGTCACAACCTTACGAGCTGACAGCTAACATTTAGTGAGCATCAGAAATGGAGCTATGCACAATTTATGTGCGTTATCTCAGTTTGTAGAACTACCTTGTGGGATAGGTGCTATTACGTATCTCAGGAAACGGAGTCACAGACATTAGATTACAGAGAATTATCAGTGGAGGAGTCAAGATTTGGACCCTGGTCTGCTAGTCTTACCATTTTGTGCCTATTGATGTTAACAGAAATCAACAACAGAAATCAAGAAATCACTTGAATTGGTTGAATCTTCAAAAGAGAATATGCTTTTTGCCTTTGCTCCCTTACCCTCAGAGTTATGAATAGTCATGATTTAGACTATGTGATGGACCTAAACCTCTTAATATTTTTTTTTTCTGATGTGCTTGTTTTCAGGACACCTCAAATGTTTGATTTCAGCCTTAAGCAAACACAGTGTTTTCACTAAAAATAGGCTAGACAAATCGGCTTAGCCTTCTCCCTAATGGTATTGGATAAAGCTGTTTAATGTGTGGCATGTAGATACCTAGTAGAGCTTTTCGTAAAGCAAATCATGCTTAAACCCAGGACTAGTCTGTCTGGAAGTATGAGGCTCTCTGCTGTCTTCACAAGACAGAGCGAAGCCATGGCGGTCCACCGCTTTTTGTAGCTGGCTAATAGCTTTTAAAAAGTGCTCACTAACCAGATCAACAGCACTATTATTATGAACTTGTCTTCTTGCCTCATTGCATCTTAATGGACTGAGCTGATGCCCAGGGTTTCTAAAGCACCTAGAGACTTTGCCCAGCTGCATTCACTCTCTTCATGACCTGGGTTACTAGTGTTTCATTTTCCCAACTAATACTTGTTAATGTCTGCTTTGAAATTCCCAAACCTGTCTTGTGCTGAAATTTTTATAGTTGATGACTCTTAATTGAATCACCTAACACAACAAAGTTGATCTCTGGAGAGAACAATCTGTTTAAGCTTTACCCTTGAAATTCCCCCAGGATTACTTCTGAAGCCACTCCTTTAAAAATGTAAACAGGTGGGCATTCCCCACGGGCTGCAGCCTGGCATGTCCCCCAGCCTCCCAGTCTCCCGCGGCCACCTGCCCAGGCACAGCACAGGGCCTCACCTCACTATGGCAGCGGCATGGCATAGCATGCTCAACTTCATGCTCAGCATCACAGCTGATGGTGAGACCATTCTAAAAGGCCTCTGGTTCATTTTCCAGGAGCAAGGGATGACAGTCTACACAGCTGGCAGGACCATGGTTATTTAGTGGCCTGCATAGACAACAATGGCGGCTTTGCCAATTTGAGAGTTTACCCACATGGACTGATGGTGTTGGACCTTCAGAGTTATGATGGTGATTCACTAGGCCAAGAAGTTGACATATCTTTTGAACAAAGTAGAAGAAAGAGTGAAAGAACTGAGGACAGTACCGGGTAGGGGAAGCAATTACCACCCATAGTTTGAGGGGCCATGGACAGATACTGGCCCACTGCTAATTGTTGCCTGGTTGAGTATGACGTAGATGAAGTGGTGTATGATGAAGATTCACCTTATCAGAACGTTGAAATTCTACCCTTGAAGTAATTTGGAAATATTCTCATCCTTGGCGGGGAAGTTAATCTCGCAGAGAGTGATTTGGTATACCCAGGCCATCATGGGCAGTGAAAAAGACTACAGCGGCAAAGACACACTGATTCTAGAGAATGGAGATGGGGGCATGTTACGTGAAATTGTCAAACTGAAACCAAAGATGGTCACTATGGTAGAGATTGACCAAATGGTGGTCAATGGATATAAGACATACGTGTGAAAAATATGTGGCAATGCCTGAGACAATCTTAAAGGAGACTGCTCTCAGGTCCTAATAGAAGACTGCATTTCAGTGCTGAAGACATGCCAAAGAAGGGAGAGACTTTGATTATGTGATTAATGATCTGACAGCAGTTACAATCTCTGCATCTCCAGAAGATTCCACATGGGAATTTCTCAGACTGATTATTGACCTCTCAGTGAAAGTACTGTAACAGGATGGGAAATAACATTACACAGCATAACTGTGTCAATTTGACGGAAGCCCTGTCATTCCATGAACAGCTTGGGCACCTGTGTTGTCCGGTAGGATTCTCAGATGTCACCTCTTCCGCCACACTTGGAATTGCCGGTATTTTAGTTTGTAAGGAAAATGAACCTTGAAGACCAGTATTCTCTAATCATGTGTGCTGCAAATAGCCCTCCTGACCTTCATATGCTGTACATGACACTGCAATGAGTCAGGCAGTTGTGAATTCAAGTTTTCTTTTTTAATCATTATTTTTAATTTAAAAAATGCAAATGGAAAAGTATTTTTTGATGAGATAAGGTGTTACTTTTTTAAAAAGTCAGCTGAAGGATGATTAGACAGCACAAGCAAAGGCTGCTAAATGCATGGAACTCCTAGAATGTGATTTTTGCTACTTTCTGTGTGGGCTTTTTGTTTTTATTTTGGTAGACTTCAAATGCGGTTGTTTGGAGGTATGAACATCATTGTTTTGTTCTGGAGGGAAGTTCTTGATGGTGTTACCCCAAAATTGACTTATATATTAAAATTTGGTGCTTATGAGAGAGTTAAGAAGAAATGAACGGCAATGCTTCGAGTAACATTGAGAAAAAAAGTACAAACAGGTGATCAATTTAACTATCACTTCTTAAAAACAATTTTATATTTTTGTCCATATGTAGACAGGCAGTAGAACTAGTTTTCAGTGAAAAAACATTTAGAAACACCTTACAGACACAAGGTGTCAATGGTTATTGCTAACAAAATGTGCAACAAAAAATTCATCTCTCCCGTTTCTTCATCTATACAAGCTTTGCTTCAGGATTAGCTCTGATTTTGACTGTGTGGAATTTCTGAATTTTAGAAGAATGCTCTTAATACTTTTGTTCCAAAATAGTCCACCTGGACCACCCACAATCATACTCTAAAAGGAAGCTAAAAGGCTTTTTACAGAGGCAAAGACTGAATCCCAAAATGGCAAAACAACTAGTTCAAGGTTACTCAATGAATCTGACAGCTGTCCTGGGTCACGGTCCTACATGCTTGCCATCAGGCTTCAAAGCTGACCTTAGACTGGGTGACAGTGACACACTGTACAATCTGGAGGCCAGTAAAGACTTTCCTGAGAGCATTTGGGGCGAGGGGATCTAGAGTTTATACAATTTACAATTTTAATTGTGACTATATGCGTGCCTATCAAGTTTTAGTTACCTACAAAGGGCTTTTTTCTTTCCTTTTCCTAAACCTATGGTAATGGTATGGTGTAGAACACGATGCTGTTAAGTAATTCTATATAAAGAAGTTTCCACTGCCCAAAAAACACTGCACATTATATCCCTACTGCAAACATTCTTAGTGGATCAGGAAGCTTATTTGCATATAAAGGGTTGAATAGTCCTGTAGTAAAGAAACACCTTTTAAAGTAGTCTCTGTAGTCTCTGAATTTGGTGATTAACCATTTTTTTCCCCCTCAGTAGCTCTCCGATATTATATGAAACAAATCCTCTTTTTTTTTGCAGAACACTTCTTTGGGAAAGGCTATTCTAAATGTTTATCAAGAGTATACTCTTTAAACATGGTACATTTAAATGAGATTATATTGTCTAAGATAGCATAAAAACTTGCTAACAATAAAGAAAACGTTCAGGATACAGCTTGTGAAAGTAAAAATTTTATTTTGATTGATTTCTCAATGTATAGTTCAATATAATGCCAGTTTTTAATGGCAAAAATTTGGTTCCACTGAAACTCCATGATGCTACAGAGAGCTACTACTTTTTCCAGGAAGTCAACAGCTGGAAATAGAAAGCACAACTTTCTAGCAGCATGGCAACTTATTAAACTGCAGACCTAACAAGCCTGCAACTTTTATACTAAAAATGGCACAAACATGAGCTGGTGACAAAAGTGAGAAATGGAGAACAAGATGTGAACACCAAAAGGAGCAGTATAGGTACTGTGAAGACAACAAAAAACCAAATATAGCTATAAGAATTTTTAAGGATAATTATAGAAAAGGGAACCAAATGTGTTACTCAAATGTTTTTTAGAGCCTTTCTGTAGAGATACAAATATATATTTATATATTTATCCAAAAATATGTTTTATACAGATAAATGCTTCTCAATTAAAGGTGGGACCAAAGCTATAGTTATAACATAAAGCACTGTCTTTTGTAAGACCAGCCAACTGAATTTTCAGTTTAAGATTAATGCAGTTTTTCCAAATATAATTACCCGACATTCTTTTTATAGATATAAATCAAATAGGCATTATTTTAAAAAAGGGTTTGCAGGTTAAACAATATTTTTCTAAGATGCTGTGCATATTGATCTTATAACAAGCCCCATTTAAGAATCATTATTAATAAACATATCAAAAAGGGCTATAGTCAGATTTGGTTCTTTATAGTAAATATTTAATTTTCTGATTTCCAGTTCACAAGTATTGAAAATGCACAAGAAAGATTTTACTTCACAGGTATTTTTATGTTCATGTATTTTGATTCAATATATATGACAATAATCTCCACACATTGTAACAAATACTATTTTTTTTTTAAATGGGGATGTAACATTAACAACCATTACCTATAATATAAAGCACACAATTATTTTAGTGAATTTACAAATCTTTTTCCCCAGGTGTAAAGACTACAAAAATTCCTAAAAATTAGAGAACACTGAAAACATATTAAAGTTTGACTTCCAACTTTATAGTATTTCCATTTTACCCTGAAAGATAACTTAAAAAAATATGACCTTGCTGGAAGAGGCCATCTTGCTAATATAAAAAATTGGTGAGAGCAAGAAATTTTATCACTGATATGCAGAATTTTTGTAAATAGTTATCTCTCCAAATCATTAGAAAAACGTTCAAAGATAAAAAACAAAATAAAATATGGTGGTGGTCCCTAAACTATTCTGAAGGCAGGTAGCTTAGTCTAAGCTAAATATTTTTCTCACTCATAGTAATCAACCTTCCCTCAAATGCCCTTTAAAAAAATGCATGAAACAGTACAATAGCAAGAATCAAAGAGCACAAACTGTATTTTCAAGGACAGAAAAAATCTCTAGTGCTGAAAGATATAGTAAAAAGCGTATTTCTTTGGGGACATTAATCAGTTAGATTATAATTCATTATGAAGATTTCTCTTTTCTATTACGGGGAGAGTCTGCTCCATTTGAAGTTACTGTTCCATTTACACCATTTTCTGAAAAGAGAAAAGAATCAGTATTACTCTTTTTTTAAAAAATAAAGATTTTATTCATTTATTTGACAGAGACAGAGAGTACAAGCAGGGGGAGCAGGAGAAGCAGGCTCCCCACTGAGCAAGGAGCCAGATGCAGGGCTTGATCCCAGGACCCTGGGATCATGACCTGAGCCGAAGGCAGATGCTTAACCGACTGAGCCACCCAGGAGCCCCAGTATTACTCTCTTTTATAAAGAAATGCAAATAAAATCATCTTTATACACAAAAGTACCTTCAGAAAAGAAAATTTAAAAACCCATAAAGATCTGTATGGCCTTAGGTAAAACTTATTTCTCAGTAATAAATCTTTACCAGTATTTAACCAATCATAAAACCTGCTAATAAAGTAATAAAAAAAAACCCAACCCGGTAACATGTTAAACACATGTTTAGTAGCAATTTTTTTTTAAGATTTAATTATTTGAGAGAAAGAGTATGAGGGAAAGGGAGAGGGAGAGAGAAACTGAAGCAGACTCTGCACTGAGCACAGAGCCCGACATGGGCCTTGATCCCACAACCATGCGATCATGACTTGAGCTGAAACCCAGAGCCAGATGCTTAACCAACTGAGCCATCCAGGTTCCCCTAAAAGTAGCAATTTTTTTTTTTTTTAAAGATTCCATTTATTTATTTGACAGAAAGAGATCACAAGCAGGCAGAGAGGCAGGCAGAGAGAGAGGAGGAAGCAGGCTCCCCGCCGAGCAGAGAGCCCGATGCGGGGCTCGATCCCAGGACCCTGGGATCACGACCTGAGCCGAAGGCAGAGGCCTTAACCCACTGAGCCACCCAGGCGCCCAAAAGTAGCAAATTTTTTAAAAAGTAACTGTCAATTGTATCTCAATAAAACATAAAGCAATTACTACTGAAAGCAGAAAAAAATGACAGAGAAAAGACAGAAAATTCTAAAAAACAATGACAAGAATTTTAGAATAGTCTTAAGAGCAGTACTTTTGGTAGCAATAAAGAACCTTTTCACATTTGTCTGTAAACAAAGTTCTTAGGGATATGTTTCCTTACAAGATATAAAGTCAGTGTTTAGGATAATTTTTATGTTTAGGAGTATACTACTGCTGCCTTCTTCAAGTTATGATGGAGGTATCTATTGATCGATCGATCGATTGATCTGTAACTATTATTAGACTAACCCTCCCTCCAAAAATGTCCATTAAAGTTGGAATACAAAAATGGCTGTCTAAAGGAAAAAAAAAAACCAAAAACAAAAACCCAAGGCAGCTCTGTATTTCTCCCATAAGACATCTGCCTATTACTGAATGTTCATGCACAAAGCAAGATTGAGAGGAATCAAACAGAAAGCAACTCCTATGCAAATACAAAACTAAACAGAGACTTGGTTGGTCTCATAATGACAGAAGAAAAAATCTGAATCCAGAGTCTGTCAGAAAAGACAGACTATACAAATGGCTGATGTTCTAGGAATGAGGGTAAACTGGAAATAGATCAGCTTTGACAGGACAGAATGATCTACCCATATTCATTCCAGAGCCTCTATAAACTCGACTAAAACCTACACCCATTTTTACATAAAACACCCAGTATTCAATTAAAAAACGAAAAGGCATCCCAGAAAGCAAGACCAAGGTACTAAAAACTGAGAGAAAAAAATATATCAGGAATAGATCTTCACTCTTTTTAGCCAGCACCAAGTGATGGGCGTCTGCTGGGACAACTGGTACAACTTGCAAGACCAGAGGCAAGAGAAAGAAAGCCCTTCCACAAGAAGCAGAAGGATGAGCTGGGATGCTCTGCCCCATACATACAGTTCCAACCTGGGGAGGCAATAAGAAGTACACTGCCTTGAGGCTGGATGTGGGGAACTTCTCCTAGGGCTCTAAGTGTTGGAAGAACCAAACAGGAATTACTGATATTATCTACAAAGTACCCAACAATGAATGAGTAGTCCACACCAAGACCCTGGTGAGGAACAGTACTGTGTTCATTGATAGCATGCCATCCTGACCATGGTATGAGTTCCACTATGTACTACCTCTGGGCTTAAGAAGGGGGCTAAGTTGACTCCTAAGGAGGAAGAGATTTTAAACAAAAAAGAATCAAAGAAAATTCGGAAGAAACATAATGGAAGGAAAAAGCAAGCCACAATTAACAGTTCCATCAGAGCAGGCTTTTTGAGTGCACTGCTTGAAGACCAGGCCAGTGTGGCTGAGCAGAGGGCTATGTGCTAGAGGGCAAGAAGCTGGAGCTCTATTTGAGGAAAATCAAGGTCCAAAAGGTAAATAAATCCTCCTCCCTCCTATCTTCAACTCACGTAAAGAAGGTGTTTACTGTTGAAGAGAAAAAGAAAAGAAAAGAAAAGAAAAAGGTCCTCAGGTGATCCACATCTGGAGTTATCACACAGGGACTCATAAAATGAGTAATAA
Organism: Lontra canadensis; assembly: GCF_010015895.1. NCBI lineage: Eukaryota > Metazoa > Chordata > Mammalia > Carnivora > Mustelidae > Lontra > Lontra canadensis. The sequence goes on along the minus strand of NW_022631031.1, from coordinate 17,869,682 downwards.
AAATAAATGAAAAGATGGAGAATTTCACGAGAACTAAATCTTTAATCCTAGAACTGGAAAATACAGTAACTGAAAATACAGACTTAATAAATGAATTTAATAGCAGATCAGGCACAACAGAAGAAATCAGTGAACCAGAAAAAAAAAAAAAAAACTTAGATTGGGGGCGCTTGGGTGGCTCAGTGTGTTAAAGCCTCTGCCTTCGGCTCAGGTCATGATCTCAGGGTCCTGGGATCGAGCCCCGCATCGGGCTCTCTGCTCAGCAGGGAGCCTGCTTCCTCCTCTCTCTCTGCCTACTTGTGATCTCTCTCTCTGTCAAATAAATAAATAAAAATTAAAAAAAAAAAAACTTAGATTAAAACTCAGAAAAAAAGGGATGAAAAATGCAGAAAGCATGGACAGGGTAAAAAGGGTTTAACACATATATTGGAGTTCCAGAAGGAAAGGAGAGAGAGAATGGGGCAGAAGAATATTTGAAGAAATTAGGGTCAAGAATTTTCCAAAAATGATAAAAGAAGTCAAGCCAAGCAAGATTCAGGAAGATCTGTATGACAGAGAACAGGATAAATACAAAGAAAATCATATTCCTAAAAACAAAGACAAAAATTGTCAGATAATTAAATCCAATTATATGCTGCTGACAAGAGATGCAATTTATATTTAAGGACAAAGAAAGGTTTAAAGTAGAAAAATAAAGAAAAAGATGCACCATAACATCTTACCAAAAGAAAGTTGGTGTAGCTATAGTAAATACAGACATTTACTAGAAATGAAGACAGACATTCAGTAAGAGGACAAATTCAACAGGAATTTATAATAACCCTAAATTTTGATGTACTTATAAAAGTCTTCAAAATATTTAAAGCAAAAGCTGATAAGCTACAAGGAAAAGGTCAGTATCTCCTGCAATAACTGACTGAACAAATAGAACTCCCTCTACCAAATCAGTAAAGATATAAAAGATTGAAAAATACAACTAAAAAATCTGACCTGATATACAACTAATAACCAAGAAATTCAGAAAACACATTCTTTTGAAGTCCAAATGGAACATTTACCAAAACTGAACACATGCTGAGCCATAATGAAAGTCTCAACAAATTCCAAAGAACTGAAATCATTCAGAATATGTTCTTTAGCCGTAACAGAATTAAGCTAGAAATCAGTAACAAAAAGAAAACTAGAAAATGCCCACGTAGTTGTAAATTAAACAATGTATTAATAAATGATCTATGTGTAGATCAAAGAACAAATCAGATTGGAATTATAATATCCTAGAGTGAATGATAATGAAAAAGATATCAAAATTTGTGAAATTCAATTAAAGCACTGCTGGAAGGGAAAGCTTGCCTTTAATTGCAAGTAATTCACGAGATGGGCAGAAAATCAATGATGTAAAGATCCATCTCAAGAAGGTAAACCACAAATAACAAAATAACAAATCAAGCCCAAAGAACCACGAACAGAAATCAATGATATGACTAAGAAAATCAACAAAAAAGCCCACAAATGTTAGTTTTTGGCTAATGGGGGTGGGGGAGAGAAGGGCATAAATTACTAACAGAGGAAGTAAAAAATACTACTATTCTACACAAATTAATAAAAGGATATTATGAATAATTTCATTGATACATTTGCCAAGTTAGATGAAATGAAAATTCTTGAGAAATACAATTTTCCAAAAGAGACACAATAAGGAATAAAAACCTAAATAATCCTATTATCTATTAAAGAATGTAAATCTATAGGTAAATAGCCTCCTCCAGAGAAGATTCTAGGTTAGATGGCCTCACTGGTAGATTCTTCCAAGCATTTAAGTAAAAAAGAATGCTGACTTCACACAAAGGATAAAACTGCCCAATACTTATTTATAAAGCTATCATAACCCTAACACCAAGATGTGCTAAGAACATTACAAAAACAAAACCAGGCTAATTAGAGGCCAATCTTTTATATGAACACAGGTACAAAAATCCTAACAAATATACTGAAAACACAAATCTACTAAAAGCTATGTATTATCATCATCAACTTGAATTTAAGCTAGAAATGTAAGACTGGTTTTACATTTGAAAATAAACACATTACTAAAAATTACACATCAACATCCTTTATGAATATAGATATAAAAATGCTCAATAAAATACTAACAAACCAAATCAAACAATATCTAAAGAGGATTATATACCATAACCAAATGAGATTCATTCCAGGAATGCACTGTTGGGTTAACATTCAAAAACCAATTAATAGTAATACATGATATCAATAAAATGAAGAACAAAAACCATTTGATGATTTCAGTAGATGCAGAAAAAGCAAGTGACAAAATCTAACATCCTTTCATGATAAAAATACTAATAAATTAGAAATAGAAGGGAACCTCCTTAGGCTGATAAAAAGGCATTTGGGGGCAACCCACAGGCAACATCATATGTAATGGTAAAAGACTACACACTTTCCTGATAATATCAGGAACAAGATGAGGATGTCTGTTCTCTCTACTTCCACTCAACATTGTTTTGGAGGTTCTAGCCAGGACTGTTTGGCAAGAAAATGAAATAAAAATCATCCAGATTAGACAGGAAGAAGTAAAACTATTTCCACCTGCAGATGACAGAGTCCTGCATACTGAAAATGTAAAAGAATCCACACAAAAACTCTACTACTAAATAATAATCCTAAGAAGTTCAGGGGCACCTGGGTGGCTCAGTTGGTTAAGTGACCACCTTCGGCTCAGGTCATGGTCCTGGAGTCCCAGGATCTACCCTCATTAGGCTCCCTGCTGAGCAGGGAGTCTGCTTCTTCCTCTGACCTTCCCCCTCTCATGAGCTCTCTCTCAAATAAATAAAAAAAAAATCTTAGAAAAAATTCCTAAAAAGTTCAGTGATATTGCAGGATAAAAGATCAATATGGAAAAATCAATTATATTTCTATATATTGGCAATAAACATCCAAAAATGAAAATAAGAAGACAATTCTATTTACAATATCACCAAAAAGAATAAAATACTTAGGAATAAAAAGAAGATTTATACAATGATAACTACAAAATTTAACTGAAAGAAATGAAGGAAGACCCAAATAAATGGAAAGACATCCATGTTCCTATTTTTCAAGGAAATCGACAAATTCAAAGTAATCCATATCAAAAGCCCAGCTGGCTTTTGCAGAAATTGACAAGCTGATCCTAAAATTCATACGGAAGTGCAGAGGACCCAGAATAACCAAATCATGAAAAAGAACAAAATGGAAGACTCACATTTCCTGATTTCAAAATGAACTAGAAAGCAACATTAATCAAGACAGGGTGCTACTGGCATAAGAAGAGGCATATAGATCTACGGAACAGAATTGAGAATCCAAAAATAAATTCCTACATTTTGATCAACTGATTTCCTCTCCCGACTGAAAATAAGTTATTTATTCTGCCCTGTAAGTACTTGATCAACTGATTTTCAACAAGGATATCAGGACAACTCAATAGAGAAAGATTAGTCTTTTCAACAAATGCTGCAGGGGACAAAAGAATATCCTATGTAAGAACAATGAATGTCAGGGTGCCTTGGTGGCTCAGTGGGTTAAAGCCTCTACCTTCGGCTCAGGTCATGATCCCAGGGTCCTGGGATCCAGCCCCGAATCAGGCTCTCTGCTCAGCGGGGAGCCTGCTTCCTCCTCTCTCTCTCTGCCTACTTGTGATCTCTGTCTGTCAAATAAATAAGGGATGCCTGGGTGGCTCAGTTGGTTAAGCAGCTGCCTTCGGCTCAGGTCATGATCCCAGCGTCCTGGGATCGAGTCCCACATCGGGCTCCTTGCTCGTCAGGGAGCCTGCTTCTCCCTCTGCCTCTACCTGCCATTCTGTCTGCCTGTGCTCGCTCTCTCTCCCTCTCTCTGACAAATAAATAAATAAAATCTTAAAAAATAAATAAATAAATAAATAAAAATCTTAAAAAAAAAAAATAAAATGTTTAAAAAAAAAAAAAGAACAATGAATGTCAAATGGTGCAACCACTGTGGAAATCAGTTTATTGGTTCCCCTGCAAATGTTAAATATTCAATTACCATTTGTCTTAGCCATTCCATTCCTAGGTATATACCCAAGAGAGCAAAAACAGGTGTTCAAACAAAAACTGGTACATAAATGTTTACAGCAGCATTATTCAATTAGCTAAAAAGTGCAAACAACCCAAATGCCCATCAACTAGTAAGTGGATAAACATAATCTGGTATACCTGCACAATGGACTTGTATTTGGCCATGAAAAGGAATAAAGTATTGGTATTTGCTACAACATATATGAACCTTAAGTGCAAGCTAAGTGAAAGAAACCAGCTGCAGAAGATCACAATTTATACGATTCCATTTATATGAAATGTCCAGAAAAGGCAATCCACAGAGACAGAAAATAGGTAAGTGGGTGCCAGAGGCAAGAGGAAGGAAGGGATAGGAAAAGACTGTTAGTGGGCATGCGGTTTCTTTTTGGGGAGATAAAAATGTTCTGGAATTAGTGGTTCACACGCTTTGTGAATATACTTAAAAACCACTGAAACATATACTTTAAAGGGTGAACCCTATGGTATGTGATTTACTAGATCCCCACAAAATGGTCATTAAATAAATATCACTGAAAAAAGTTAAAAATAATCTAGGCAAATGGAAGTATATACCATATTCACAGGCTGAAGTGTTCATTTCTCCCTAAAATGATCTACAGATTCAATGTAATTCTAATCCAATATCCCAGGAAGAGTTTCCTTGGCAGGGCGGAGGGCAGAGGAGTGGAAACTGACCAAGATGTACTAAAATTTATGTGAAATGCAAAGGCCCAAGAGTTGCTGAGACAAGCCTGAATAGGACAGGGCTGGAGGGCATAACTATCAAATATGAAGACTTCTAAGGAGCAAACCAGAGTTGATGCATCTTTAAAACTGGAACTCCTCTATGTTACAGTTCCAAGTATAACACCAAATACTAGTTGAAAAAATTATTGCAATGTCAATGCATTTTCAATCAAAAGCCAGAAGGATCAAGCAATCAAAAGTTATAGAAAAAGCTGTTCTACTCGGAACTAAAGGCAGATGGGAGGGGCTGTAAAGAGGTTTTTCTTTTCTTTTTTTTAAAATATGAGTAAGATGATTGAAAGCACAAACTACCACTTGCTGGGTTAATTATTCACTCCTAACATGGCCCATTTACACGGGTCTAGTGGAAAACCTGGGAGAAGAGAAATTTAGTAGACAGCTTTTGGGAAATAACTGACCCTAGGGAATCAACAAATTGTCGAATGGGTAAGTTTTACTTTATTTCTGATTTTGCTAAAACAGAATCAAATTTTCTTTGTAAGATTTAGGGAATGCTTGAGTGGCTTAGTCAGTTGAGTGGCTCAGTCAGTTGACCTGACTCTTGGTTTCAGGTCAGGTCATGATCTCAGGGTTATGAGACTGAGCCCTGCGTTGGGCTCTGCGCTCAGAACAGCATCTGCTTGTCCCTCTCCCTCCCCCTCTGCTCCCTCCCCTGCTCCTGTGCACAGCGCTCTCTTGCTCTCTCAAATGAAAAAAAAATTTTTTTAAAATCTTAAGTTTAGAATAAGACCCCACAACATTAAAAAAAAAAAAGTTTTCTAATTCAGCTTTTCCACGGCTTACTGAATACAAACCTGTTCCTTTTCTAGAAGACCTGCCTTTAGTCACTGTTGGTTTCTTCTTCACAGCTGGTGCCTGAAAAGCAGAATGTTCCCTCCACCTCCGAAGCTGAAAATTAATGAACTTCCACATCATGAATGCTTGGGTAATGCAAATGGATGCCAGGACAGCAATTCTGAGAATATTAAGGTTAATAAACAAAACATTAGAGTATATCAAAGCAATGGCCACTGAATGCAAGTATTCTGTCTTGCACTGACAGGATTAACTTGGTGCTAAATTCCCAGTGGTGACAAGATGATGCTAATAAATAATTATCCCATTAATAGTTAATCTTTAAATTCAAAGAAATCCCTTAGCATTTCAATTAAAACATATGAGACTGCAGGAGGTTTGAAGTCACATGAGTATGTTCCCCCCTGAATCTGTCTCTTCATTTTTTTAAGATGATCTACATCATAAATGGATAATATATCCTATATAGCAGTACAAAGTAAGAAAAATGTTAAAATGGGCTGTACCTTACGGCTAACACATTGAAGTTCCCAGCACTGAAATCCAATTTCTGATTCTCTGCTCTTGCAAGGCCAAAGCCAACCGTGAGTACAGAAAGAATTAAAGTCAGCAGTCTTCCCAAAACAAATAGAACTGCCCACAGAGAAAACCTGTAAGAAAATGTCTTAAGTCAAACTCATAAAATTGAAAGATAGGAATAGATTCTAATAAAAGTCAGATTCCTACTAAGCAAAAGCATATTAAAACAATGTGCTATGGTGAGTACTGTGAAGTGTGTACGCCTGATGATTCAAGACCTGTACCCTCGGGGCAAGTAATACATTATATGTTAATAGAAATAATAAAAAAACAACATTTCTTATTGTTCTGCAAAAAAGGATTCTGAAGTAAAATGTTTGGGATCTGCTATATATTATACCACACTTTTGTTGGAGATATATAACACAGGAGCTTTTAGATTCTAGAAGTCCAATAAAGAAATAATTGACTCTTCGTTTAGCTGATCTCCTTTTTAAAAATGTAACTATTATTAATGACTACTGGTACACAGAAAACTTCTGAAAAATGCTGGACAAAACAAAAGTTGCTCTGTTAACAAACAGGACACCTAATTCCCACTTAATAGGCCTAGTTTTACTTTCTTTTTTTAACAAGTCATACTGTTCCAATTCTGTTTTCAGTCCAATTTTCCATCGAAATATTTTAGTATCTTTTTGGCTATATAGTTTTTTTTTTTTTTTTAGGCTATATAATCTTATATTTCATTTTCTTCTTTCCTATTCCTATTATCACTTCCCCATTACTCTTCCTCCATAAGAAAAACATGCATTAAACCAAAGGGCAATTATAACAGAAAACTAAACCCCCAAAACCTTCAAAATTTTAAGTTCCAATATAACATCTCTCCAGCAAAGATGAGACTCCCATTTTAGAGAATAAAATGCCAACCTGAATTGTAAAGTTGTTTTATTTTATTTTAAGCTACTACTAACAGCTTACAGAGTGATATAATTGCCCCCAGCAAGGACCTTGGCAGACTTGACTTTAATTACACAAGAAATAGAATGGCTAAACAACTTACCCTTTCTGATACTTTTCGTCACTAAAATAAAACAGGCGGGAAATGTGGAAAAGAAATTCAACAAAATAATGTAGCACCAGAAGAACAAGTCCTAGATGATTCAAGCTGTTAAAAGGACAAATTTAAAATGTAAAGATGCATTATCAGTTAAAACAGACTAACCCACTATCTACCCAGTCCATTTACAAATCCAAGCAAAACCCCAACTTACTTTAAAAGATAAGCTCCGGCAATGTGAAAGAGGTAAAGACCAATGTAGACAAGCTGACGAGGAATATCTTCCTGTAAATAGAGATGCACAATAGATTAAACACGCTGAACCATTTTTGTGTACAGCATATTACACTGTTTCATGAAAATTTTTATTACAGATATCACACACACATACACACTAAATTATGATGTAAAATCTAGCTTTTCATCTTGAGTTGTCACAAATATTTATAAAAACTGACAGTGTTAAACTCAACAAACACTTGTTAATTTATGAAATGCATACACATCTCATTTCTACTTTGTTTTTTGCTGTTTCCATGTATATATGGAACGTAGTCATAGTAGTGTGACTTATATACAGTATCAGGCTATATTAAGCCTGGTTAGTACTATTGTTGTACTACGGCTGCTAACTGTAATTTTTTTAAATGGAGGATTGATGTTAAGTGAACTGAACTGTATTCCTCTGGAACCTCACTAAACTCATCTCTGGCATCTAGTACAGTTGAGCGCAGGCCTTTATTGGCCCTCTACTACTTCTTCTACATTTCAGTAGAGTTACTTCCCCAAATCTCTAGATAAAGAGTAGAGATTTTACAACTGTGGTTTTGAAATTGAAAACTCTTCTCTAGTAAGAATGGTACAAAGATCAAGTGTTAAAAAGGGAGAACATAAGACAAATAGTACCATATATACTACTATGTTTTGAGACTCTTGGGGAAAAAAAACCCAAGATATGATATCAAGTTTACAGTGGTTCTTCCAATTGAAGAAAGAAGGATCTCTGAAAATAAGCTGTCTTAATTTTTAAACTTCCAATGAAATATTTCTCCTTACAAGAGAGAGGGAGGGGCGCCCTGAGGTGGCTCAGTCAGTTAAGCGTCTGCCTTCAGCTCAGGTCATGATCTTGGGGTCCTGGGATCAAGCCCCACATCAAGCTCACTGCTCTGTTGGGAGTCTGCTTCTCCCTCTTCCTCTGCCCCTCCCCCCAGCTCATGCTCTCTCAACTAAAAAATCTTAAAAAAAAAAAAGAGAGAGAGAGAGAATGAGAGAACAGTGTCAAGACTAATATGCTGAAGTTCAACACAAGGGGACCTTTTTCTGGTCTTAAAATGATTTCAGAACAGCTCACCTGCAACACTATAAATCCTATTTCACATGCTATGAATACAGGTGTCACTGTATATACGTGATAGACATTTTTTAAAAGATTTTATTTATTTATTTGATACAGAGAGAGAGATCACAAGTAGGCAGAGAGGCAGACAGAGAGAGAGGGAGGGAAGCAGGCTCCCCACTGAGCAGAGAGCCCGATGCGGGGCTTGATGCCAAGACCCTAAGATCATGACCTGAGCTGAAGGCAGAGGCTTAACCCACTGAGCCACCCAGGTGCCCCCGTGATACACATTTCCCAAAATGTGGTGTTTTACCACTGGCAACGTACAACGTGATTGTAGATAGTATACAACAAAACACTTTTAACTATAATTTTAAATAAAATATTTTAAATTAAAGCAAGTGGCATGTGACTTGGTATGGGAAATACTGCCATATTCTTCAGATGTGTTAATCTATGCTCCAAATTTCTGAGAAGAAAAGGGACTAAGGGGACTCCTGATACTTACAACAAAAGCTTTACAAGTTTTTTAATTGCTGATTGATCACTAAACTCATTTTATAAAACTTGTCTAAGTCAGTGTAGCTAATTTGCTGAAATAACTGCTGGAAAAACTATTTTAAAGAATATAACTTCTGGGGTGCCTGGGTGGCTCAGTCGTTAAGCAGCTGCCTTCAGCTCAGGTTATGATCCTAGGGTCCTGGGACTGAGCACCACATCAGGCTCCATGCTTAGTGCAGTCTGCTTGTCCCTCTCCCTCCCCCTGCTTATGCACTCTCTTTCTCTCTCAGATAAATAAATAAAATCTTAAAAAAAAAAACCCTTCATCAAAGTCTCCCTATTCTTTTTTTTTTTTAGATTTTTATTTATTTAGTTGACAGAGACACAGCGAGAGAGGGAACACAAGCAGGGGGAGTGTGAGAGGGAGAAGCAGGCTCTCCACTGAGCAGGGAGCCCGATGTAGGGCTCGATCCCAGGACCTTGGGATCAGGACCTGAGCCAAAGGCAGACAATCAACGACTGAGCCACCCAGGTGCCCCCAAAGTCTCCTTATTCTTAATGTTAATGTTTAAATAATTAACATAAGAATGAAATCATGGAATGATGATTTAAAATTCTAATTGTCTCACTTTTCATAAAAAAATCTAGTAAATATAGTACATTAAATCAAAACAAGTTCTAAAATTATAAATAACTTCAAGTGACATTTTCAGTTGTTACCACATCTTTTTATTAAAAAGATCAGCCATATACTTTAGTAAATTTCTGTTCTTTTTTTTTTTAAGATTTTATTTATTTATTTGACAGGGAGAGAGATCACAGTAGGCAGAGAGGCAGGCAGAGAGAGAAGGGGAAGCAGGCTCCCTGCTGAGCAGAGAGCCCGATGCAGGTTTCAATCCCAGGACCCTGAGATCATGACCTAAGCTGAAGGCAGAGGCTTAACCCACTGAGCCACAAAGGTGCCCTAGTAAATTTCTATTCTTATAAAAAAAAAGTTTTAACTACACTGTACTAAAAAACTTGACTTTAGGGGGCACCTGGGTGGCTCAGTGGGTTAAAGCCTCTGCCTTCGACTCAGGTCATGGTCCCAGGGTCCTGGGATGGATCCCCACATCGGGCTCTCTGCTCAGCAGGGAGCCTGCTTCCTCCTCTCTCTCTCTGCCTACTTGTGATCTCTATCTGTCAAATAAATAAATAAAATCTTAAAAAAAAAAAAACCTTGACTTTAAACTGAATATCATAAATATGCCCACATATAAGGCAAAGATTTCCTCCTAAACCACAGATGGAGCCATCTCATGTTTAAAACTTTTCAAAACTCTTATGAAATAGGGATCTATATTGATTATTTTGAATAAGAAATACATGTTTGGGTAAGATACACAGCCTTAAAAACCTTAATCAATGTGATTTCCAAGTGTTTATAGATGGCCTTGCAGAGGAATCAGTAGAGGGATGATGATGTACTCTGGACAAACTGAAAGGGTTCAAAAAGTGGCTCTAGTGATGAATGACAGATATGAACAACAAAGCTGCATGTGCAGAGTGTGAATATACCTTCCATGAAGTGGGGAGGGGAAAAAGCATTATTTCTAATTTAAAATACTCATAGGATATGCAAATATTTACATGTGTATATAATTAAACTAAATAAACTGAATATGAGAAATAAAACATCTGGCTATTTCACTGAGACTTCCCCAAAATGCCACATATTCAAGTTGGGTAAGAAATTACATTGTGAATCTTCTTATGGGCAAAATGGAATAATGTTTATATTTAGGCATACATATTATATGTATTTAAAATATTCTCCTTAAAAGAAACTGAGTTATTTGTGACTAACACACCTCTTGAACTGCTACTAACAGTAGTGTTCCTTTCTTTCTTTCTTCATTTCTCTGTAGGATCAGTTCAAAAACAATCACTGTACTAGTTTCTTCCAGTAAAGTGTTCTTCCAAAAATAATTTTCATAGAGTAAATTTTAAGAAACTGTTTAACACATATGCAGCTGTTACTTTCAAATTATGTTAATTACTTGAAACAGTTACTTTCGACTGTCATATGTAGGTGTTAAAAATAGTTTCAGTTAAGTTCTAAGTTATGCAAATTATTCCATAAAAATTAGATTGCATTTCTGGAGAAATGCCATCTGGCAGGAATTGATAAAGAAAGGAAAACTCTGAAAACTAAAATGAGCAATTACTTTGAAATGTCCTTCCTTATTTACATGGTCAATGACTAAGAGACATACAGATTAATAATGGAGCCTAGAGGTATTATGTCTATGGGTATACAAGTCTGGACATGGAGAAAGCTTTAAATATTTGAGCCACAGTAGTAAGATATTAAGAAACAATGAGGGCGCCTGGGTGGCTCAGTGGGTTAAGCCGCTGCCTTCGGCTCAGGTCATGATCTCAGGGTCCTGGGATCGAGTCCCGCATCGGGCTCTCTGCTCAGCAGGGAGCCTGCTTCCCTCTCTCTCTCTCTCTCTGCCTGCCTCTCCATCTACTTGTGATCTCTCTCTGTCAAATAAATAAATAAAATCTTTAAAAAAAAAAAAAAAAAGAAACAATGATGTTCTCAGCAACATTGCCCGACAGAACTTTGTGCAATGATGGAAATGCTATCTCTGCTATCCAAAATGGTAGGCAGTATGGCCACATGTGGCTAAATGAGTACTTGCAGTAGGACTAAGTGTGACTAAGAAAGTACATTTTGTTTTTAATTATAATTACTTTAAATGTGGCTAGTGGATTCTGTTTTGGGCAGTGCAGCTCAAGGACTTTTGTGGTTCACACTAGGTGCTTACTGAATATGGAAGGACTTCTGGAAACTGTGAGCTTAAGGATCTTATCTTAACACCCTCCTAAGCCAAAGGTTTTATCATCCTAATCCTTATAATCAACTTAACTAGAAAAAACACTCCACTTGAAAAAGAAATCAACATAAAAAGAACTTTCAAGCCATAGTAAATGAACTCTAGTTGGTGCTGTTTTCTAATCATAGCAGACAGCATCAGTGATGACAGATGCACAGGACACAAAAACCATAGACACAACGCAGTAATAAATTAGGTAGCTATACTTTGGATTAACTATTTGCAGTACATATACAAGTAAGTGTGGCTTTGGGGAAGTCAGAAAGGAAATGATCATGTTACACTTCTATCCTGAAAAGTAAGGGAGCTTTAAATGTGGACACATGTAAATATATATTCAACAAAAAGAGAGCATAAGGAACCCCCACATAGCTCTATCCAGCTTCAATAGTTGTGAACTCAGGAATAAACTTGTTTTGTCCATACTCCTGTATAAGGATTTTAAAAATAATCTCTCCCCCAAAAAGGGAGTAACAGTGTGTGATTAATTTAACAGTATTCCCAGAAAAAGATGTGCTGGGATCATAAAATTAGAGAGTATCAGTGTGAATGAAGCCTAAGGAGAGCACAGAGGAAAAGAGAGCAGGGAGGAGGTGGTACAAACCAGAGAAACCACTGCAGAGCACAGGTGACCTGCTGTATTTAGTTTCAAGCAACAGGGAGGTGGTAAAGGTTTGAGAGAAGAAAGAGTTGAAGAAAGAAACTAAAGTGTGCTCAGCAGTATCACAGAGTCTGACCTGAGAAGTACTGAGCGTAAAACGGAAAGACGGATATTATACTGCTCCAGTTGTTATTTGTTCAAACAAACAAACAAACAAACATTTTTCTCACATGCTAAAAAGAATGCTCCACCCATTTCAGGAAAAGCTTCACTGCTGAGTATTTAACTATGGCTTACTTTATTTAATATTGAATTTTTTTTTACTGGGCCTTAACACATAGAACTGTTAGCTGCAGAATAATCTGATTAATCCTTTTGTCTCATTTGTGAAACTCCTAAGAATATCAATAACATACAACTAATATTACATTATTTGTAATACTAATATTACAGATTTCAAAATTTGTTTAAATTTTATTTTAAAATTACCACTAATACAATTTTAAGACAAGTGATTAGCATGTCAAATATAAAAGATTCCACTCTAAGTTAAAATATGACCAAAGATTTTTCCCAAGAAATATGTGAGGATATTTATTCTTTGTGGAAAGAGGGGCGGTGGGAGAATAAGTGGGGAAGAGCTGAGGTGGGAAAGAAAAATCAAGGTTAGAAACATGAGAAAATGTCCCAATTTTAGAGTGACTTTTCAAAAAAAGGAAAAAAACGACAAGACAACTTGTAAAAATACAAAATCCCAGCTTACTTTTTTGGTTTTCTGGAAGTAGAGTTCAGGAAAAGCATGAAACCAGTAAGCCAACTGGGCTATGTAGAAAAACTTCATTTGAAATCTGCAAAGAAAGCAAAAAAATACCTTTTAAAGCTCCTTATTTTTAAAGAATAAAGTAAAAACAAATGTGGGAAATCAGGATGTACAAAGTAGCTACCTTTGTGTTATCATTTCAGGTCTCCCGGCAGTACTCTGCTCCCCTTTAACAACTCCCCAGCAGCCACCTCCCTGTCTCCCTAGAATATTCTCAGCACCAGTTGATTCCTCTAGATTAAACAACAGATGCAAAGACATTATCTGCAGAACCCTGATGACCTGCATGCTAGCGGGGAGGAACGAGACGCCCTAGTCTATTAGTAAATTAATACTGATTTGTCATGCTAGCTACCAAAGACATAAGGAGCATGACTTTGAGGTGAGGGAATCACCTTACAAACCTTTAAGGTTTCACCAGGAGGAAAGCAGGAAGGGCAAAAAGATGGACACAAAGGTGAAGGTGCCTAGAAGAACAATCACCTGAAAATGGTATAATCACAACTGCAAACATCCCCTGACTTTTTTCTTAGGGAAATAAGGTAACTCTACTTGGTTGGAACACTGAGAGAGCTCCCAAATAAATGGAGGAAAACCAGGATCAGAAAGAGAAATACAGCATGGAATGTTCCCCAGGAGACTGAGCTCATCAGCCTAGAATCAATAGTCTCTGGAATTATATCCCTCCAGTCCTCCTGCGTTCTCTTTGTTCTCCCTTCTCCTCCTCCTCTAGACTTCTAAAACTGAAAACCAAAATCCAATTGGAAATAAATTTTGCGGAGGGGGGGGGAGAGGAGAGATAGTCCTATATAAATATGATGTTTATTGCATAAAAGCTCACTGAATTAATATCTTTTGAAAAAGGCAGAATGACTCAGCAGCATGGGTATTATTGTTGGACTTAAAAACAAAGGTATGCATGGTCATGTTATTCCCTTTGTACTTTTTTCTCCAATTCTCACATCACAGTGCATTTATTGAATGTTGTCTAGGTGACAATCACCTACATATGGCCTGGCACATTGAAGGATATATAATATAAAGAGTTCTTACTTGCTGTCAAGTTACACAGAGTCTTGGTGGGCATGGGCACAATATAAGACTTACATAAATGAAACAATTATAGAACATCCAAGACAATGTAGAGATGTTACCTAAGATATTATACATAGAAACAACAAATTCAGGAAAGCAAAAGACAACATAGGCTAACGCACCAAGGGAAAATATGGAATAGTTGTGCTAGAGCTGGGCTTGAAGAATGAGTAACGTAGCTGAATGTTTTTACAACAGTGAGCTTTTTTACAGGACTGTATTGAAACCTTGGGGGCTAGGAAGATAAAAAAGAGACAATCGCTACCCTGAAGTTTACAGTGTAAGAGAAGAAATGAGTAAAAAGAGACTGGGGCGTGGAAGAGGAGCAAAAGTATGGAGAAGATGGAGAACTGACGAGGAGAAAGGTTGAGGGAGAAGGGAACTAAATTAAGATTATTGTTAGTTTTCTCAAGCTAATGATCATGTTGAAAATATTATCACATACATGAAAAAAAAAGTAAGTGCACAAGAGGTTTTTGTTCTTATGGCAGAGGGACTGCCAATGACATAACTATTGTATGAATTTGCCAAAGTCTTAAAAAGAATGACAAGAATGGGTTCTGTTCAAAAGTGACATGATCATGGTCCATAACTAAGAAAAGCCTGCTAAAATGACTTACGTCATC
Organism: Lontra canadensis; assembly: GCF_010015895.1. Lineage (NCBI taxonomy): Eukaryota > Metazoa > Chordata > Mammalia > Carnivora > Mustelidae > Lontra > Lontra canadensis. The sequence continues at coordinate 17,854,585 of NW_022631031.1, read as the reverse complement.
AGGTTATGGGGATAAGCCCTCCACAAGATAGTTGGGTCTGAGATGTAGTTTTCCTAAGAAAGAAGATATAAAAATTAGCCTATTGAGTATAATGCAAATTACTTGGACAATAAGACAGTATTTTCATTTCTTGCACATTTATAGTTTCCCAGATCGGGCTCCAAAGAGCCCACTGAAGCTAAAACTTCTTAGTTATTTTAGTTATCTCTGATTCAGTTGAATTGCTTATTTTAGCAAAATGACAATCACTATGAAAGATATGAAGTCAAATAGTGTAATTCCTGGCCTTCAAAATTCTTTCAATCCAATAGAGTAAAAAATACATGTATGCGAACAAACATAAAACAATAAAAAAACAGTAATGGTACATAACAGAGGCAACAACACCTACGGGAGAGATGAATTTTATCTTGGGTGATCAGAAAAGGGTTTCAGGAAAGATGTAGCACCTGACAGGAGATGGAGGATCAAGGTGCTGTCAAGTTTTATAGGATGATGTCCACACACTAATCCAAATCTTTTTCTTAGATAACCAGACCTATTCAGTGAGAATTACTGTATACGAAAAAAACCCAAAAACCAAAAAACCCCAACAAACCTCTCAAGTGACTTATCTTTAATAAGAATATTTTTCTATTGAAATGTATCATTGTTATATTTAAGAAAATTATACAATAGATTTTAAGCAGAAATTACATATATTTATAAAGTATCTTTAAAAAAATTAAAGTATCATTAAAGCAGCAGCATAAAATGGCATGAGCCCTGGAAAGATTGAGTTTTAATCTATTTCCAACATTAACTATTACACACTTTACTTGTTTATTCATCTCTAACATGGCGATTAAAAAAAATTATGAGTCCTAACAAACTCAAAAATATGTAAACTCTAGAGTGCATATAAATTTCAGAGACTGTTAATACTATCGTAAACACTACCTTCCCCCCTCACTAGTGAGAATGATACAGTTAAAGAATTTGATAGCTTTAACTGAAAAGTCACACAATATTTTAAGTTGCTTGGACACTACTTGGACTGTTTTTAAAAGAAATGATTAGAAACATTACAATTCACATAACCCAGGAAAAGTTATCACTGACTTACCCTTTTTGCTAATATAGAGATATCTGCAAATGACTACAGGATATAAAAACATTCAGGCTGACTAAAAATGAGTAAGACTTTAGTAAGAGTTTAGAATTTCTGCTGTATGAAAACTAATGAAAAGAGAAGCTTACTGTTGAAACTTGATTTATACTAGTTCAATAGGAAAATTCCTAATCTTAGATAAGAACAAGAATAGAGAAGGGATTTTCTAAGGTTCAGGATTTGCTTATGAGCATTAAAAACAGGACATCATTTTCTGTTCTGGGTATATAACATAAATACTTCAAGGAATGCAAAATTAAGCACAGTACATACTTACAGATATAAGAATGAATGTGCCCCAAATACAAGAAAAAAGGTAGAATGCACTAAGCTGACCAGATTCATTAAACTTGCTGTGTTTCGTTTTGGAGAAGTGCATTCGCCTGTTAATTTTCTAAAAATAAAAATAACCATTAGTAATTAAGAATATATTATAAGGCATATTTAATATGTGACTACTATAAGTATGGAGAGCTAGTATTTTATCAAGTATAGATTTCTAAGATTATATACTTACATCCAACACATACTCTTGAATTATGGCATGAATAATTATCGCCACTAGCATGTAGAAGAAAACTGTAGCCAAGTCTTTGATACCATAGTAATAAAGGGAAGTTGATTCAGTAGCTTGCTCTTCTGAAGGCCAAAAAGGACAGAACAAACATATACAAAAATATACATAAGATTATAAGAACAGTACTAAGTACAACATAGTTATGGAAACAAACAAAAGAACACTAACTAATAAATAAGTTCTATAGAAACATTATAGGTGATTTGTTTTTGGACATCTTGAGTCTTAGAAGCAATGAAAATTGAAGACTACCCAGAAATCCAAGGCCTCAAGAATTACTTACAAAAGACTTGACACATGTTAGTTACAGTCATCAAAGACCAAAAAACAGGGAAAGGGAGGCCATACTCAGATCCTTGGGAAGACTGTAAAATTGCTATTATCCCAGGTAGCAATTAGGTTATATTTAGCCTATCTGACTTCTCAAAGAACTTTTGAAATTTTCTACCTCTTTTCAAACTAGACACTTCATTATGATTCTGATAGAAAAACTGATTTAACCTCTATCTAAATGAGTTTTGACCTACAAGCACTATAGGTAGAGGCAACTGTCACTTAAAATTGTCTTTAATCCTCGAAATTGTTCTATTTTTCAAAACAAATCTTAATCAAATACCTATAAGTTGCTGTAAATTGTTCTTAAGCTTTTACATTTATGGAAATTATTTGAGAAAAAGAGCATTATTCTTCTCTGGCATATTCAAATTTCAAAACAACTTTGTGATTTTGAGTGATCTGATATCTAAATCACTAAATCAAATGTGACTGACCCTTGAACAGCACAGGTTTGAACAGTGTGGGTCCATTTACCTGCAGATTTTTTTTTCAAGAAATATAGTACTGCCAATGTACATTCTTGTCCTTATGATTTTAATAACATTTATCTTTTTAAAAATAACATTTTTTCTCTAATTTACTTAATTATAAGAATGAGGTATATCATACATTTAACATAAAATATGTGTTCATCAACTGTTTATGTTATTGGTAAGACTTCTAGTCAACAACAGACTATTAGTAGTTAAGGTTCTGGGGACTCAAAAAATTGTATGTGGATTTTTGACTGCACAGGGGTCAAAGCCCCTAACCCTCTGCATTATTTAAGGACCAACTGCATGTATACAACTATGTAACTGAATTAAACCCAATTAATTCAATGTTATATAACTGGTCCTATATTCTAAATACAGAGCCAATACTGGTCTTGAGTATGTTAATATTTAATTAACCAAATACCCTCATCCATGCTGGTTAACTGTATCATTGTATTCAACTACAATCAACTCTGAATAACAACTTGACTTTCACACTGAATAATTTAGAAATAAAACTTTTAGGGCCTCCTGGCTGGCTCAGTTGGTGCAGCATGCGACTCTTGATCTCAGGGTCATGAGTTCAAGCTCCACATTGGGTGTGAAGCCCCACGTTGGGTGTTTTAAAATTTTAAGCCTACTTAAAATTAAAAAAAAAAAAAAAAAAAAGAAATGAAACTTTTAAAAATAGAGCCTGATAGTGTAGTTTATAATTCCTAGAGCTTACTGACATTTAGAGGTAGAGCACAACAAAAACACAAAAATAAAACAGGCTTAAAAGAACTTTTACTTTAGGTCTAAAACATAACTCACAGGTCAGAAAAACTAAACTTAAACATTGTATCTTTAGAAACCTTAATTGAATGGTAACACTTTAAACAAACATATAATATCTGTTCTTAGAATTTTCTTATGAAAAAGATCAGAGGGAAGAGAAGGCAAAAAAAAAAGTTCTCCCGTGGAAAGCCAAGTTCATTTACAAAATATACAATAAAGGTCAGACACATAAAATCTGATTTTCATATAATCTATAGGGTGAAGTCAACAAAATACATCATTTCTTGCATTACAAAATTAAAATAACGTTCAATCTAATCATGAATGGAATCTATTAAAATCAATGAATTTAGCATTCATGATAACCTCCAAATTTGTTCAAGTAAAACTTACTTCTACTTAAATAGAAAATCCTGAAAGAAAACTACCTACCTGTTGCAGGGAGGGTAACATTGTACTGAAGAGTAACAAAAATGATAGAGGCTTTTGCTGTTATCTAGAAAGAATGAAAAAAAAAAAAAAAAAAAAAAAAGATCAAGTCAGTTTGTGACCTTATCCCAAATAGCAGATCAAGGAAGGAAAACACTGTAAGTGCTGTCCCCAAATATAAGAATCAAGGGCACCCTAGTTCTCAAAGCACTGTGACAGGCGTAACTGAATTCCTGATCACCTAGGGGTTGAGCCTGGGAGTGCTGCAGTTTAGATGAGTGTGCGTTATTCCTAACTTTAAGAATTCAAAAGAGACACTCTTTAGTTTCAGTAAACAGAGATTTGACGAAGAGTCTCTACTCTAGACCTATACAATGAACAAAGTTCCTAAAAAAAAACTTGAAATGCAAATTAACAAAGAAAAGGAAGCACGGTTACCACCACAAATATGGTTCAAAGGCGGGGTCTGTGGTGTGGGTGCGTTTATCTCTCACACACCTGGGATAGTTAAGTGGTCAATAAATATTTAACTGACCCGATTATTGGTAAAAGTAAAGTGGTCAGAACAGAAAAATGGAATGCTTACTCAATATTTATGGGCACCAGGTAATGTGCTAGACAAGAATGAATAACAAAGACGAACGATACAATCCCTGACCACCTGTAGCTCAGTTGGGTCAGGAAGATGGGTAAACATATTGTTTGAATATTACAGAATCAGGTATTCTATAATATTATAAGCCAACGGGTATTCACGATAAACAATGATTATTTTTTTGTTTTTGTTTCTTTCCTGGGGTGGGGAATGAGGCATGTTCTGGAAAAGCTTCTCGGAGGTTACAGTGTGGAACTGCTTCTTTTTGGAAAACAGAAGTTCCCTAAGCTCGTAAGAAGGGATGGTGAGGGCAGCTTGGGTAGAAGAACAGAAAGCACCAAGGTTAAATAGCAGCAAACAGAGGCCTGGCATGGATGCACATCAGTAAGCAGTAGAAAAGCCTAGAAAACTTCTCAAGTGCTAGAAAGGGCCTTGTTTGTTGGACTAAATACTTTAGATTTATTTTGACACAACTAGACAATTAGGAGGTGGGGGAAGTTCATTTGTGCTTTTTGGAAAGATCATGGATACACTTACTAGGTGGTCTTTCAAGCCCCCTCAAATCCATTCTCCACATTACAACCAGAATCAGCTTCTGACCATGTTAACACCTTTCTGCATGCCCATCCATCCCCCACCTCCACCCTAAAAATTCTTCTCTGGATTCCCATTCTTCCTAGGATAAAAAATAAAATCTTTTTTTTTTAAAGATTTTATTTATTCATTTATTTATTTACTTACCTATTTATTTGTTCACTTACTCAGAGAGCACGAGTGGAGGGGGCAGAGAGAGAGAGAGAAAGAATCCCAAGCAGACTCCTGGCTGAGTGCAGAGCCCAATGTGGGGCTCGATCCCACAACCCCGAGATCATGACCTGAGCCAAAATCAAGAGACGCTCAACTGACTGAGCTACCCAGGCACCCGAGGAACAACATCTTTAATGTGGCCCATACGGTAATCCACCACCCTTCCCCTCTGCCTCTCCACTCTTGACTCAGATCACTGCCTCCTGGATTCCTCCCATCACAGGGTCTATGCACATGCGATTCTATCTGAAACCCTGTTGAAAACCTTTCCCCTTCAGATCTCAGTTCGATCACACCTTTTCAAGAAAGCCTTTGTGAGATTAACAATTGTGTTCTTTTTTTAGAAAACACATACTCTCGGTGTGATAATATCACTAATTTCTGTCACACTCATTAGAAAGTAAGCTCCGTAAGAGCTAGGACCATGCCTGTTTCTTCACTGTATGTTTAGAGCACAGCATGGGGCCTGATCCATGTTAAGTGACTGATCGATTCTGTTAATTAAATACTACAAATGACATAAACTGGAGTAAGTACACAAGTCAAATATAAGAGCCACATGAAACAGTAAGGCCTGAACTAAGGCAGTGGTAGTGGGACAGAGACAATACTTTTGAGGCAGAATAAGGTGTGGGAGTGAGAGGGAAGAATCAAAGATTATGTGTGGATACTTAACATCTTAACAAGGGGGTGAAAAGTGATACTATTAATAAAAATGTGGAATACAGGAGGAGCAGCAGCTTTTGGGGAAAAGAGAAAAAACTGAGTTTTAGATGGACTTAGATTTCTGTGAGATATTTGGGTGGAAAGAGGCAGATAAGCCTAAGCCTGGCACTCTGCAGGGAGATTCTTGCTTAAAGACTTGGGAGTCTCTACTTATAGTAGGTAGTGGAAACTGTGGGGGTACATAAATCATCTATGGAGACAGTATTGTGTTTGCAGAGAAGTAGGACAACATCACAACTATGGAGTGGGCAGAGAAAAAGCCTGTGGCAAGATAAGAAGAAATGATCAGACAGGCAGAGAATGAAGACAGCTTGATGGCCCCAAGGCCAAGATGGAAACATTTCAAAAAGGAGTGGTTAATAAAGTCGAAATTTCAAAAGACACTTGGCAGGAAAAGAGTACAATGGACTGGACATTTTAAGAAGCCATCAGCGGTCATGGCTTGAGTGATTCCTATGAAGCAGTGAGAGTAAAAACCACACCACAGACTGAAGAACACAAGAGAAACAAAGTGGTATCCAGTGATGGATGCCAGATCAAGATTTATGTTGTTTTTATGAGACTGAGCGTATGTGGGGGCAATCAGGAAGATGCCAGGGAAAAGGAAGAAATTAAACATTTAAGGGGGTAATGGATAGAAAGATCTGGTAGGAAATAAAATGTAAGGGTAGAGCTAGAAGTTAATCTCGAAGTTTTCTTCTTAAATGGGGAAGAAGGCAGTAATGGAAAAGACAGATTCAAAAGGCAGGAAAAATGAAGAGACGCACATCTAGTAAATTCTTATTTTTCTCGTGGCAGAGAAAAAAAAAGCAAAGCCATCTGTTAAGCATAATTAGGGACGTGAAAGATGAGTATTTATTTCATTCCTATAGGGAAGGAGCTGGCCAGGGAAAAGTAAAAAAGATCACTGGGTGTTACTGATGTCTGAGATTAGAAACTTTTGATTTGTAATATAATCTATCAGCACAAGCGTATGACTTTCTCTGGCAACCTTTAGCAATCCACAAATGCAGAAGCACAGAAAAGGCAGAGGTCGGGCTGAATCCACAGTTGGATATTTACAGGGCTAATATGGAGAAAAGACCAAGAGGGAAAGGGAGCTGAGGCCTGGGGAGTGTGGACAAGTAGTTAAAGTCTGCAGGGAGAGAGCAAAGCAATGAGGGGGTCAATGCACCATAAAAGCTTAGACTAGGTGGACAGTCAGCACATGAGCAGCAGAATGAAGGAGGTGAAGTGACATGTAGGTCGTGGCTGAGCTCTGCTATACTGGAATTCAGAATCTGGAAACAACGCAAGCCTACGTGATAAAGTCCATTGTATGGCCACTGAAGTGAGTTGCTTAACCGTCACAGATACAGAAAGGTCACCTGCATAGAAAAGGCCAGTAAGGGTTCTGGTACTGCCATTTGGGTCTTTCACATGAATGCATCAGAGCAGAATAATGGCATGAGTTTCCATGGCAACACTGCTTTCATGTGATTATTTTTAATAAAGCTGACTGATGACCAAACTTCATTTTTTGATATCTTTATTCAGACTCCACATATATCAACACATACATAGTTTCTCTATATACCTGTTTCTAGTTTAGAATATGAGGTCACCATTACTGTAGCTAAGAAAACTTCTCAGGAGTCCTTTACAAATGACAAGTGAAATTCTTCAAAGATACATTTAATATCAAATGCCAAAAGCAACAAAAATTAGATTATAGTTTTATGGTAGGTTTCCAAATAAAATTAAAATCTGGCCTCCAGCTACTTTATCATGTGGCATTAAGTACAGCAAGAGGAAAACACAACCTACACACCCCCAAAAAGTTTATAGAAAAATCATGCTACTAGCCATTTCCAGGCCTCCCTAAGCCTCACACTACAGCCAGCATTACTTTAAACTAATATTACAATCAATTAATAGGAAGACAAATTAGTTTGGAATAAAATAAGCTGCAGAAATATATAATACACTCAAAAGTAAAAATAACAGTTTATGGCAGTTTTGGACATTGATAACACTGCTTTCCATTTAGAAGAAAAGAAGGAAACTTACTCAGATACATCTTAAGCAGGCTCCACAAACTCTAAGGAATTATCTAATTCTACATTGTATGTAATATCATGAATATCCTAATGTTTCCTTAATCAAGAGGTCACCAGTTTGGGGTTGCTAAATTTTTCTTGTTCAAATTATATTGTACTCGTTAGAGGCAGGTGTGATTTACTACATTGACTATATGCCTGAAAGATAAAGACAATTTCTGAACATCATATTCTACTTCCCCATCACTTTAAGTTTAAATAAAATTATGTTCTTAAAAAATGAGATGGAAAGAAAATGTGAGTATTAAGATAAGTCATTCTTAAAAATACAAAAAAAAAAAACACCCCAAACCCTCCAAAACGGTTCCAAGATTTGTTCCCCCAAATCAGCACGGCACAAACCACCTAGACTCCTGCAAAGAAGCTCCCTTCCAGAAGAAAATATTCCTCTTGGAAACCCCTAACTTCTCACTCCTCTTATCCTCACCTGGATTCCCAAGCACCCTTTTATTTTTCAACTGTTCAAATTTTCCTAACTCAAATATGAAGCCATTAACCAAAGACCATGATTTGTATTATGTGGACAGATACTGACTGTAATTAAAACCATGATTTCAAAATTTACAATCAATTCTTGATAACATGAAGTTTCTTGGAAATCAAACTTAGATTTTTCCAAAACAGACTACCTTTTTTTTTTTTTAATCAACCTTTTTCCATAGAATCTCTTTAGAAGCTAACCATGGGACACTTTTTTCACTGAAAAATGCTGTCTTCTATTTTCAACTTTGATAAATATCTAATGAATAATAATAGCTACTATTTATGGCATGGCTCCTGTAAACCAAGCACTGAACTAAAGCCATGATACACATTAGTTAATTTAATTCTCCAAGTAACCCAATGAGCCATGTTTTACAGAAAGGAAACAAGTTCTGAGAAGTTAAAATGATCTGCCCTAGGTCACCCAGGGAGCAAGCTGCGGAGTCCTAACTTGAACCCGGCCCCTTTAGCTACAACGTCTATGCTTCTACAGTATATTTATATTGATTTTTCATTTTAGTTAGTAATATAGTATCTGTTATCACTCCATCAATTTCTCCATAAATCCTCCAACATTTCCTCAATGTACTTACACAAAAGGCCTAAGTTCTACTGCAAAAACATCAACTTCTCTATTATTCTAACACAAATACTGTTAATTCTATAGTTCTGTTAATTTTGAGATTCAGCAGCAATTATTTTAAAACTCAAACAGCCAAACTAACTTTGTCAATTTTTCCTGATATGTATATAACATGCACTCAAATCCTAAAACTTTAACATGTGGTAAGAAAAACATACAACTTGCACAAACTTCCCTCTTCCATATCTTACATTCTCTTTTGAACTAAAAGCTTCTATTTAGATCTTTGTTGTGTCTATTTAGATTTATAAATTTTATAGATTTACACAGAAATAAAAATCCACTATTATAAAAAAAATCACTGACATGGGGCGGCTGGGTGGCTCCGTCATTTAGTCCTTTGATTTTGGCTCATGTCAAGATCTCAGGGTTGTGAGACTGAGCCCCTTGGAAGGCTCCACGTTCAGCAGAAAGTCAGCTTGCCTTCTCCCTCTGCTCATCCCTGTGGCCACCCCCTCCCCAACTTGAAATAAAATCTTAAAAAAAAAAAAAAATCACTGATATATGAGGCAAAATATAGGTGGTGAACTTCCCTAGAAATGTGGTAAGAGACTGTGAAATCTTTTACAAAAAAGCAGTTATACCATTTCTAAGTGTTGGGATTTCTGATTAATATTCCATTTCACTCAAAGCATTGTAAATATACCCTGCCGGTAATATTATTCTTAGATTAGATTTTTAGAGTCAGGAATTACCATATGGAGATGGGTTATGACAAGTTTTATAAAATTGTTGAATATACTGTACATACAAAGGTATTACTTCTAATATCAAAATAGAAAGTATATAAAAACATAAAACTCAGAAAGTGAGTACAAATGTTCAGAATTGCATTTTTAATATGATACGCTCATACAGTACTTTAAACATGAGATGCAGTCACACCATATTATCTGATCCTTGTAACCTAACAATGGCTGTGAGAATACCACAGGTGCTGTTATTTCCTTAGGTTGAAAAACTGAGGCTTAGACTTGGGTCACCTGATAGGTAAGTAGCACAGGGCCAGCCTAAAAGCTGGGACATATGTTAGTTTCCTTCTTCTACCTTCCGTTCCATCACACCTACTGCCCCCTTAGCAGTGGGCTAAGTGGAATAAATAGCACTGTCAGGAATAAAAACATCTGTGTAGATCCAGAAAAGCCTATCAGAAGAGAAGCAAAAGTAAACTAAAATTTTAAGTTATCTAATAACATTTATAAAACCCACGTGGACTCCACTTAAAAATTTTATTCATCTTATTCATAAAAAACCGTATTCAGCTGTCACTGGCAGTCTCATTCTACTAGTTTTTCTCAAGAATTTTTAATGTCATTTATCCAACAAATACTTTTTAAGCACCTACTATGTCCCAGGTGCTATTCTGGGCACAGGAAACAGCGTAATAAAACCTCAGTTTCTGCGCTCACTGAGGTTATATTCCAGGAGGAGAGAGACAAACAATTCATAAGTAAAATAATTAGTGTATTTAACGGGGCATAACGTCTATACAGAAAAATTTAGAAGTTAAAGAAAATAAGGAATGGGCGTGTGTACTGAGGAGCGAGGGAAAGAAAACCGTAGGATGTTATATACACGTTCACCTTGCAAAGTTTATTACCCACATTCAACAGCTGTTAAATAAGTCATCAAAATACTAGATATGTGGGAAGAGAATTTACACACTCCTGACATTTCCATCCTCTCATACTTCACGAAACAAAAAGAAAATCACTCGGCTTCTTGGCACTGCTGTTCAGAAGCGAGATTTACGGATCAGACCTTGTTCAAGGGAAAAGCAAAAGCACGGCAAAAAGTTCGGCAAGTGGCAATAATACCAGTTCGGGAGAGAAGAATGAAAACAATCGGGTGTGCCTCAGTGTGCCGAACTCGTGGCGATCACTCGCTGCCCCGGGCCACCGCCCTTCAAATAGGGAGCGGACGCCCGGTTCCGTCGGTTTCGCGTTCATCCCAAACTCAATTCTACAGGCGCCCCCCGTACCCCGGCCCACCGCCAGGCCTGGCCTCCACTCATCTCCAGCCCTCGCCCGCCGGACGCACTTGGCCCCCAGGGCCGACCACCCGCCCGCCCGGAGCCAGCTCCGCAGCGCAGGGGCCACCCCCGCCGCCAGCCGGCCCCTCGCCGGCTGCCACGTAACCCTTCGCGGGAACCAGGAACTGCGCTGCTCCGCCGACGGGAGGGGACGGGGGCGGGGGCGGGGTGTGCGCGGCGTCTAAGGGGGCGACGCGGCGGCCCCCCGGTCCTGCGGGCGGCGGCCAGGCCTGCCGGGGCTCGGCAGCCCGAAGCCGGCGCGGGGCACGGCAGGGCAGGGCAGGGCAGGCCTCCACCTTGGGGTCCGGGGGGCCGGTACCTCCCCCTCCCCGTCCGGTCCCCCGCGGTCCTGCGCCGAGGGGCCAAGGCTGGCAGCCCGAGGAGGGAGCGACGGGGCGGTTGGGGCGCGGGGCGGACTCACCTCGAACATGAGCCCCAGAAGGAAGACCATCGCCACACAGGAGACGATGTCCGCGTGATTCTGCAGGATGAATTCGTGGCTCAGGACCGGGGGGCTCTTAGTGCTTTTCTTGCGAATCGCCATGGTGAAGCCACCGCCCGTGCCTGCAGGTGCTCCTCCCCGGCTCCGCTCTTTCCAGCTGCTCACCGACTAGCTACCGCCGCCGCCTCCCCCTGGCTGCTCCTCACAGCCCTGCCGCTGCCGCTCGCTGGGGCTTCACTTCCCATCCCACAGCCAGTACGCAGCCGCCGGGGCCGCCCGGAAAAAAAAAAAAAAAAAAAAAAAAAAAAAAAAAAAAGCAAGCCCACAGCGGGGGTGAGCATGCGCACCGGGGAGACGGCGCTCGCTCGTGCCGGGGTCGCCCCTGCGAGCCCACAGCGCCGCCTGGAGACCGGAGGCCGTCGGCCCACGGCCTCTCCTGGGTAAGGAATCAGAGCGGCACGCCCACTGCTCCGCTTCAGGATGGAGGTTGGCAGTCGTTTGAGGCGCGAGCTTTCTGCGCCTAGTTAACAGGCTAAGTCCGCGGCGGGTCGAGAATGGCCACGTGCTGTGGCGTGCATGGCCGAAAGCATTGCCTTCCCGCCCTCCTGGCCCTCTGGGCTTGGGTGTCAGTGCTTGCTTTCATATAAATTGTCACTTCTTGTAAGCCACAGCCACCACCACGGTAATCAAAACATGGGACTACAGTCTCACTACACAAGGGTAAGGTGACTTCTTCAGTTTTAGTATCTTAAATATTAACTTCAGAGTTATTTTAAACACTGTTGGGGACTTAAAAAAACATTTATTGAAAGCTTGAACTAGGATTTTTTTTTGTTTGTTTTTTGTTTTAATTAACAGTTTCTGTTTGGTCCCACCTACATCCCCATCCCTCCCTGCCTCTCACTGAAGACAATCAGAATTTGTTTGGGTTTACTTGCCTGATACTTATTAACATTTCTTAGTAATCTAGAGAGATGGTACAAAAGGTTTGTGGAAAAGACAGATCTTCCTCTTTCATCTTTCTATCCAAACCAAGACTCCTTTGTGTTCTTTCTCTTAAATTGCACCACTCTACCTGTTTGCCAAATCCAGAAACCACAGTCATCCTGGATTGATACCTTTCAGCATCCTTCCATATCCAAACTATCATCACACTCAGGTAATTCTATTCCTTTTCCTCCTTACCACTGCTACAGCCTCAGGAGGAGACTTATCTTACGGCTACAAAATTCTTGACAACTTTGTCGAATTGCTGAGTGGTTTAAGATGATGGGCTTTTGAGTCAGAATTCTGCCACTTATTACCTGAATGGTGGTAGACAAGTTACTTAATCTGAGAGACTCGATTTCCTCATTTATTTATGTATTCATTTATTCAAAAAATATTGAGCATCTACCCATATGCTAGGAAATTGGGGATACAGAATTGAACGGAAAATACAAATGAATCTGTTCTTAGGAGCTTTCATTCTAGAGAGGGGAGAGGATCTTTAAACAGGGTTTAAAAAGTGAAACAGGTTAAGTTGAGATGAGGGTCTTGGAGAAAAATAAAGTAAAGGGAATAGGGAAAGCATGGGGAGGTCACAGTTGCCTGAAGACCTTAAGGAGGCAAGGGACCAAACCATACAGCTATCATTTATAAAGAGAAGGCACTTGTAGTTAAAATGTGATGCAATTACATGAGATGATTCCAGGAAAGTGCTTAGTAGAGAGTTAGGGCTCTCTACATTTTAGCTGTTGTTACTGTTCTCCTTTCTGGTCAAGTGATTACTAGTTTCACTTACCTCCAAATCACCTTTCAGTTTTTACATTAGAATGATGCATCTAACAGGTTCAAAAATTTTTGATGGTTTTCCTTTTCCTTCATGGATAGCTAGGAGTACTAAACAGCCCTTCATGATTTGACCTTTGCCTACACAGACAGGCTCAAACCCAATCTCAGTGTGAGCATTTATTTCCGACCCCACACCTCTAGATCACTCTCTCTTCCCATGCTCCCCCCAACTTTGTGTCTGCTGCTGCTTCTCTCTGGAATGTTTTCTCCTATCCTCTTCATAGACCCAGCCTGCTCCCACTGAGCCTTCAAGTCTCATTCATGTGTGATCTCTTTGAAACCTTTGCTGACTTCTATGACTGATCTAGGCATTCTGTCTCTTAGGATTCAACTGTATTTTTTTTTTTTTGGTAAAGATTTTATTTGTTTATTTGACAGAGAGAGACACGTCAACGGAGGGAACACAAGCAGGCAGAGTGGGAGAGGGAGAAGCAGGCTTCCCACCAAGCCAGGAGCCTGATGCGGGGCTCAATCCCAGGACCCTGGGATCATGACCTGAGCTGAAGGCAGAGGCTTAACGACGAGCCACCCATGAGCCCCTCAACTGTATTTCTTGAAAACACATTTTAAAATTTTAAGTTAAAATTTTAAAATTTTTATAACTTTTATCACATAGTTCACCTATTTCAAGTGTACAATTTGGTGGTTTTTAGAACATTAACAAAGTTGTGCAGCCATCCCCATATTCTAACTTTAGAGCTTTTTTATCACCCTCCAAAAAAATCTTGTACACGTTACCACTCACTCTCCATTTTCCCTCACGGACTTGGCAGTCCTTGGCAACCGCTCTTCTTAGTGCCTCTCTAGATTTGCCTATTCTGACATTTCACATACATAGAACTGTGGTCTTTTCTGACTGGCTTCTTTCACTTAAGATAAATGAGGGTGTTGAGGCTCAGCCATGTTGTAGCATGTATCAGTATTTCGTTTCTTTTTATGGGCAAAATAATAGTGTATGGATATATCACATATTATTTATCCATTTATCAGTTCATAGACATTCGGTTTGTTTTTCCCTTTTGGTGATTGTGAGTAATGCTGCTGTGAGCATTAGTGTGTAGGTTTTATAGGGACTTTTGTTTTGGGTGTCTATCTAGAGTTGCTGGTCACATGGCAACTTTATGTTTTACTTTTTGAGGAACTGTCAGACTGATTTCCAAAGGCGCTGCACCATTTTACCATCCCACTAGCAATGTCTGGGGGTTCTAGTCTCTACTCAACCTTGCCACTATTTGTTATTTTTCTATCGAGTAGTTTTATCCCTACCTGTGGTTTAAGGTTGCTTCTTATTATGTCTTAGACGTGCATTTCCCTACTAATGCTGTTGATTCTTAGCCATTTCATGTGCTTGCTAGCCATTTGTATATCTTTGGAGAAATGTCTCTTCAAATCCTTTGCTATATTCTGGGTTATTATTATTTTTTAATTCATTAAGTTATGAGTTTTTAAGATATATTCTAGATACGAGTCCCTTTTCAGATAACCTGATTTGAAAACATTTTCTCCTAGTGTGTTTGTCTTTTCTGTTTTCTTGATGGTGTTCTTTGAAGCACCAAAGTTTTAAATTTTGGTGAAGCCCAATTGATCTGTGTTCTCTTTTATCATTTGCTCTTTGTGTACTAAGAAATCATTGCTTATCGGCCCCTGGGTGGCTCAGTCGGTTAAGCAGTTAAGTGTCTGCCTCCTGCTTGGGTCAAGATCTCAGAGTCCCTGGATGGCATGGGCTATCTGCTCAGTGGGGAGCCTGCTTCTTCCTCTGCCTTTGCTGCCCCACCCCTGCTTGTGGTCTCCCTCTTACTCCACTCTCTCTCTCCAATAAATAAATAAAATCTTAAAAAGAAATTATTTAACGCAAGATGACAGATTTACTCGTTTTTTCTAAGAACCTTACAGTTTTAGTTTTTGCATTTAAGTCTATGATAATTCAGTTGTATTTTGTGCAACTTCTGATCGCTCTGTTTTCTCAGAAAAATATGAAATGAAGTCATCAGGAGTGGGGATGAGGTTTGAAGAGAGGATGGGGTCAAACTGTGGGAGGGTGAATGGATTGGGGGAACATAATCAGATAGCAGAGGCTCCTTGAGACTTGTGGACATAACTTCAAAGTGAGACTTGTCTGCAGCCACACCCCCTGCTTGGATCCAGGTGTGGAGAAGGCAGAAAGCTGGGTTTTGCAAGGTCCGTGTGGCAGAGGGACAAGGATGTTGAGGATGTTTACAGATAAGGGCAGGGCTAATGAAGTGAACACTGTGAGGGGTGGTTGTGTCCCATCCTCTATCACTTTCCAGCCCTCAGTCCACCCTTTCCTGCTGTGAAAGGCAAACCTTTGCAGACTGCATCCCTGAGGCTTTCTTGCCCTCTGACTTCTAGTAGACTTTGGCCAAGGGAAGGCACTGGTCAAAAAATCAGAGGAGAGTTTTGGGGACTTATTGTCCCTGATTCCTCATTGCTTTACTGTTTCTGGAGTGGCTGTGTTTTCCTGTGGTCTAGCCCTTGTCATGTAACCTTTCTTTCACTGTTTGGCTCTCCCTGGGCTCAGTGAGCTCATTCTCTCCCTGGCCTCTTCAAGCTGTTGGTGGTAATGGCTTTCCACACCCCAGTCATCAGAAGCTTCCCTATCTCTCGTTCATTCCCTCTACCTGCCCACTCCTCTGTGAAGTGGCACTTCGTCAAACCCTCTCCGATTAAACCCATCTGAACATGCCTCTATTCCTTGCCAGTTCTCTGACAGATGCAGAGAAACAGTGCTAGGGCCTCTGAATGGGGGGCGCCCATGGGGTTGAAGATGGTTGGAGTGGAACTAGTTGGTTAAGAAGGAAGTAGTCAGGGAGTTGGATGCTGGGAGTGAGTTCAGATGTTGTGCAGTCATTGGCCAGGAGATGGCAAAGGCATGATGGAGGGAGGGAGTGCTGAGGTGGATAGAGGAGGAATGCATTGGAAATGGGGAGTCAAGGCACCAGGAGGCTAGGATGCTTGACACACGCTTTACATGGATGTTCAGTCACCAAGAATGACTGGAGGAGTAGAATGGGAAGGGAGCCAGGGAATGAGCCAGGTGCTAACGTCTGACATAAATGAAGAGGAGTCAGAGAGTTTAACAGATGATTACCATAGGGGGATAGTGGGTGGTATAGTTGGAGGGCATGGGCTTCCAGAAGAGCTGGGGTTTTTGAGCGAGGGAGGAAAACTGTCATCAGCCATAAGGATCATGAAAAACACCCACTCCACCCCTGGTGGTATGTGAGGAGCGGGAGGGAAGAAACAGCCACCTCTTGACAAGGCACTAAGGAAAGCAGGTTTCAGTTTTCAGTCAGAGCTGTAGCCGGGTTTCTGCATAAGAGGGTGAAGAAAATATACAGGAAGCAGTGGAACGTGCAGAGGATTTGGCAGTTGACACAGCTGGGGTCCCAGGAGATAAAGTAGAAGGGTTTAGGGGCTAGGGGCATGGCTTTTAGTTTAAGTCAGCAAAGGGATGAGCAGAATCATGTGGGGAAAGAGAAGATGGTGACAATGGATGACACTGGAGGTTTGCTTCTGGAGGGTACCAAGGTGGAGAGTGTTCCAGTATATGGTGGAATTATTCTCATGGTCTTTTAGGGGAAAGCAGGGAATCTGTTCTAATTTTAACTTTCTTTTTAGAATTGGCCTCTTAAGGAGTTTGTAAGGAGCGGTGATTGCCATTGAATCCTCTCAGAGTGGGTCACGGTAGTGGGGAACTTTGTCTTACCAAGTGGGGAACTCCTTGGGTTTCTGAAGGCTTGTTTCAAGCAGACTGGTTGCTCAGGTATGTCCCACTCTGGGACCGATAGAAGTGAGGATGAAGTGGGACTGTTGCATTTCCACCTCTCCTAGATGCCAGAAGGATGAAGGATGAGGAACTATTTGTTGCATGCCTACTACATTACAGGTATTTTGCTTTCACATGGGTTAGAGCATTTAGTCTTCATGAAAACCCTATGAAATAGGTGTTATTATTTTAATTTTAACAGGGAAACTGAGGCTCAGAGAGGTTAAATAATTTGCCCCAAGTCACGGGGCTGGTAATCTGTTTGTCAAACCCTTTCTTGTTTCATGTAAGTGCTCCTCCAGGAGCTTCACTTAGCAGGAAAAGGTTGAACTTGTAGGGAGAAATGACTGTCTACCTTAATCATTCCAGAGGATAGTCCTGCCCTGATGGAAACACAGCACTTTTTTTTTTTTTTTTAAGAGCAGGTCATTGATCTGTTTACATGCCATTGTTATATGATTTACAGTAAATATTTAAAATATAAAGTTGCATTCAGATGTAAGGAAGAAATTATATTTCTATGAGGAAACAAATTCACTCCATTAATAGTTGGAAATTTTATAATTTCCTTGAGTATAATTTTTACTTCTGTGGAAACAATAAACAAAATTCATAATGCTGTGTTGTTATTAGTAGGAAAGACTAGCAGGAGATGACACATCACACTTGGAGGGGGTTGAGGGAGAGCTGGCTGGTAATGGTTATGAAAGTCTGTGACCCATCTAAATCATCCTGTGTCCTGCTAGGGTTAGGACTGTAATCTTCTGCCTCTAGAAGCTTAAGAGGCCCAAGGTAGACTTTCTCTCCTTTAAGCTATAACTTATTTTACTTTATTTAATTTTGCCTTATTTAACACATCAAGGGCCTGAGTCAAAGCTTCTCTGGGAGAAGGGAGATCAGTTTCATAGAGTGGTGCAAAGTGAAGATAGGGAAACAAGAGTGTACATGCTTCCAAGAAGTTTAGTTTTGAAGAGGAAGAGAGAGCAAGGTATGTAACTCAAGAGGAATAAAGGATCCAGGTAGGTTTTGTGTTTGCTTTTGAATGATGTGGCAGTTACACATGTTTAGATGACAAGAAGGAGGGATGAGAGGGAGAGGTTGAAGACACTGGGGCAATGGGAAGAGGTGGGAAGGGACTGAGGTCTCTGTGGTTTGGGATCCACCAGAACATAGGTACAGAATTACATTTACGTAGGAGGGGACACCAGTTTTCACACTGAAAGGAAGGAGTAAAGGTCAGTAGAGACAAGGCAGTCATGGATCCGAGAGTGGAGGTTCTCCCACATGGGTGATGGGATCAGGAGAAGCAGTGCAAGGAAGACTGGGAGCCAGATTCCTTTTCTGAATGAATGAATGAATGGGGAGACTAAAGGCAATAAGTGTGGAGGGAAAGATGGCTGAAGAAGCAGGGGTTTTTCAGGAGTAGGGTGGCTCTGTAATTGAAGAGGAAGGTCCTAAGAGAGCTGAAGGAGATTGGTGGTTTGAGGAGAGGGCTATGATACAGTCAAAGCAAGTGGTGAAGGGATGTTTGGTCTAACAGGTGAAGATGAGGGGAGTTTATTTATAATGAGATGGTTTATATTAGTTATAATTTGTTTAGTTGCAAGTGACTGAAAAGTAGATATATTGGGTAAAAGTTAACAGACTGGAAAAAAATCTTCAGGAATTGGAGTGCATTGTGGATCTTAGAAACTAGAACCGGAAAAAAAAAAAAAAAAGAAACTAGAACCGGGAATTTGACCTCATCAGGACTCTCAACACATCTCCTTTTTTCTATCTTTTTTGTCAGCTTGCTTCATTCTTTCCCTGTTGTAATTGGAATTTATTTACATGGCAGAGAACATGGTTAACTTGGAAGTTCTGTCAAAATAATCCCAAGGAGATACCCAGACTAGTCTGGCTTAGTAGCATGATCATTTCTGGGTCAATTTTTGGTCACCCTGTTGCTAGGGTGGGTGTGCTTATTACTGGAAGGTGTGGAGGAAGGGGTGTTGGGCAAAGAAGAACATGAACCACCACAGGTGCTCCAGAGAACATGATTCTGGAGGTCAAGGAACAGGAGGAAGTGGTTGGATCAGTGTGGAAAAATCCAGTAGCAGCATGAACATGAGTGAATGAAAGTAATAGAGGAGAGTGACTTGTACTTGAGGCAATGGCCAAGGACTATGGAGATGCACAGCAGGAAAAGATTTCTGAAATAATCTCAGCAGACACAGATAGAAAAGGGGGTCTGTAGTTGGAATATGTTGTGCTTTCGAGAGGGTCCTAGTTCTCAGGAACAGACAGGAAAATGGTAGTAAGTGGTTCCTGGGGAAGGTAACACATGCAGAACACAGCAGCGGATGTGAGGGCCGCTTCATGAGATAATTGGGCCATTATATCTGCCAGGGAGGCTGCCCAGTAGATCACTTTCACCTGATGAGAAGGAACTAAAGAAAGCATCTTTCTGTGCAAAGTGCTTTCCTAAATGGCTTCTAACATTAGAAGGCCTGATGCCTCAGGGAATTTGTGACTAGTTGAACTGAGTCGATATTTTGGAGTCATCAAAAACGGTATATGGCTCAGTGCCTAGTAGAATCAAGGTCCTGGGGTGGTGGCCAAGGATTCTTTGGCTCTGTTTCCTTGTTTTCATCAGCCTGTGCGCCCTAAGGCAAAGCCTATAGCACAGATGAAAACAACTAAACTGTATATAGACCGTTACAGCCTCCCAGGTGTTGTTGATATACAACAGTTTTAACCTCCTATCAACCTGGAACCTAACGTTATTCCTATTTAAAGTAAGGAATCGGAGGCTCAGCAAAATAACTTAAGATTTTACAACCATCAAATTTTAATTCCCAAGATGAACAATATGCATTTTATCTTATAAAAACCTCACAGTCTTCTGTAAGATTTTACCAAAGAGTAAACTAGGTGTTTTGTGGAGCTTAATTGGTATAAATCAAAGTGAAATAATCATAATAGGTGAATATATTCTGTTAACAATAACAGGAACAGTAATAGCAACTAATTATTGGGTACCAAGGACTGTGCTAAACACTATGGATATTTAACAATCATAATGACTCCTTGAGTTCGGTAATGTTATTCCCCTGTTACTCTCCTTTTCTGCAGAGGAGAAATTGATTGGAAAATACTACTACTAAACTATGACCAGTACCGCTACTACCGCAATGAATGGAAACAGGAGTAGGTCACATATGGGGAAATCGTTAGTAGTTTATTTTGATTTGGGGCATGAACACTAGGCTGGGGAAAAGAGAAAGGGCTCTGTCCCTGAGACTGTCTATGATAAATGTTTAGTTTTGTCCCTGTGAAACGAGGCACATTTATCCCTAGGCAATTTATTGCTTCTCCTGAGCATCACTCATAACCACTGACATTTTCTTTGGTTTTCAGATTGCATCTACATCCTCAAATTAGGACACAAATACTGCTCTGCTAAGTGGAGTGGTGATTAAAAGAAATGAGTGACCAAGAACTAATTCAGCCTGGGTGTGGAAGAACGGTGATGGTGATGCTATTTACCCAAAGGGTGAGTTGGGAGAGGACGGTAATCAGGAATGTGAAATTGTGGATGGTAGTGAGTTTCTTTCCATTGATGAGTGGTCTTTGGGAGACAGCCAGGTGAAGAGTTTATGCAGTTAGCAAAGGATTTAGGCCCGGGGCTTTGGTGAATGACTCAAGCTCAAGCATACATCTGGAAATTGTTCAACATGATGGCAATGGTTAACACCACTAAAATGGATTAGATCCTTGAGGTGGTGAATGAAAAGAAAGAACAATGTTATATAGTCTTGGGAGTACCCGTAGCAAAGGGGCTGAAAGGGGATCAGAAACTTAATTATGTATATGGCTTTTAATAGCAATGATTTTCAGAGCGTTTCTCAAACAATAATTTCCTGTGAAGTCTCCATAAAATCTGAATGATGAAACTTTTCAGCCCACCAGATTTTTTCACTGTGTAATCCTAATAACTGATTTATTTTAGGCTTAAATGCTCTTGCAAGGAATGTGCTGGTCCAAAGGATAGGTCCAAATTATGAATTATTTCCCCTGAAATTGAAATTCATTAAAAAATACCGAAACAGACAAATAATAAAATGGGGAAAGAAAAGGAGAATAATTATATTAAAGAACTGAATTCTGGGGTGCCTTGGTGGCTCAGTCAATGAAGCCTCCAGCTCCTGATTTCAGCTCAGATCATGATCGAGCCCCCGAGTTGGCCTCCACGCTCAGCAGGGAGCCTGAATGGGATTCTTGCTCTTCCTCTGCCCCTTCCCTCTCTCAAATAAATAAATAAATTTAAAAAAAACAAAACAAAACTGAATTCCAAGAAACAATTGTTTTAAGACTAGCTTTCAGGAAGTCAAGGCAAAAAGTGACCATTGTGAGTTATCTACATACCATCCCATGTACAGTTTTTGAAACATGGTTAATTATTAGCATCACATGAATGGGTCTTACAAGGGGTCTGGGAAGCTGTGTATTTTTAAAAATTTTCCTGGGTGATTTTGATGATTAGCCAAATTTGACAAATACTAGTCTAATAAAGGAAACATATCAGTTCACAGGAGAGAAAACCTTTTATCTAGCTCTGAAATCAGAAAGGGATTTCGTTCCATGGATACCAAAGAACATTGAATAATAAAATAGGCAATGTCCTCAATAGCTCTAAAAAAAACAAAAACAAAAAAACCCCCAAAAAACCCCCCAAACAAACCCAGAGATTTTGTATGTATCTCACACTAACCTTTAACAAATAAAAACCAACAACACAATACTAAATTAGAATTCTCTTGATGTAGGAAAACAATCATCAGGGTTGATAGAAAAAATTGTGTTCCTTGGTCCTCTTCAGAAATTCTGGTTCGGTAAATCTGCTTAGGGCCCAGAAATATGCATTTGAAATATTCAAGTGTCCCAGCTAATAGGGACACAACTGGTCCAAGAGTACATTTTGTGCTGGGAGAATGGACTGCTGATAGTATTCCTGGAGGTTTCAGGTTTAGATTCAGAATTTTGAGATCTATCATTTGTGACAGACAATTTTACCATTTTTGAAAACTGACTTAGAGGAAGGAGGCTGGATTGGCTACTTCCACAAAGTATGCTGGGAAGACTTCCGTGGTACAAAACCAGAGAACTTCTGTTAGTGAAAATTTTTCTTCAACCCTGGGGAAAACATGAAAAGCATAGGCTTTTCATGTTTCATGCTTCATTTGGCTCTAGTGTATCTGTCAGTCTCACCCTAAAGGGAGGAAGTGGATACTCAGTGGGTTAAAATCTTAGGGAATCATAGCAACAAACATGGGAAAAACTAATTGGCTGGTCTTTTGGTTGAGATGCACTTTCCTCCAAACACTTCAATGCCAAAGACAGCACAGTATTAATATACTCACGTACAGGGGTTCCCTGGGTGGCTCTGTCGTTAAGCATCTGTCTTCGGCTCGGGTCATGATCCTGGAGTCTTGGGATCGAGCCCTGAGTTGGGCCACACACTCAGTGGGAAGCCTGCTTCTCCTGTTCCCACTCCCCCTGTTTCTGTTCCTTCTCTCGCTCTCTGTCAAGTAAATAAATAAAATCGTTAAAAAAATATACTCATGCACAAAGTAAGGTCATATACATGTATATAATATATACCTTATATAAATAAGGTTATATACATGTCCAGCTTGCTGCAGCCTAACTTATATTTAAAAACCAATGATTTGAAAAAAATACTGTTTTCTTCAGAAGAGTACTTTTTTGGGGTCATTAGCCACCCCGAAGTTCTTAAAAACACTAGTGAACATAAGTGAGGGAGTCTATCATATCGGTATTAGCTTTCCTGCACATTTTGTTGTAAGTAACTTAACGGACAATATAGAGTGTTAGCTGAAGTCTCTTGAGATAGAGGCAGAGTCTTTTCCTCTTTACATGGGCTAGTTACCGAATCCTAAATTCAGTTTAGATTTCAATAGGAGAAACTCGAACTATGATAGATCTTGAATACTGTACTATATTAGGGCTGGAATACAACGTTGGGATCTACCACACAGTTATAAATAGCACTCTGCTGGATTCCGGGTGACTTCAGGTCTAGTTATCTTTAGATGATTTTCATACTGCAGTGAAACTTTAAAGGTCATGGACGTCTTTGACTCTAGTTCAACCTTAATTCTCCAGGTTCTCCAGGATACTAGGGGCAGGATTTCCTCTTAGGGAAAACTTTATGCTTGACATTTATATCCATTAAGGAATATGAACTTGAAGATTCTTATCCTTAGGGCTATGAGAACACTAAATAAGCACATATCTCTCATTGTTTCCAACTGCTGATACTTTTTGCAGGAGAAAATTCTATGACAAAAGTGCTTGCTCCACTGGACTAAAAGAGTTGGAACTCACCCATTGCATAGTATCAGGATTTTGACATTAAAATGTTTAGTTTATATCAAACCATTTACTTAATTTAAAAATTAAATAGCACTAACAGGAAAACTATTTCCCAATCTCTTTCTGTTTTTGAGATTCTTTTTCTGGCATTAATAAAATGCTTACACTTCTATATCCTGATTTGTTAATTTTAGACTTTATTGACTTTCTGTTATCTGAGCTGATGATTTAGCATTCTCAATCTCCCATTTCCTTTCTTCTCTTACCCTAGACTATAATTTTTAGTCAGTACTTACCTTATTATTGCCTTTGTAAAATTGCAGTGACAGATACTATTTCATAATTATTCCTTCCTTGAGTAGCTTTTGTTTTTTGGAATCCAATGATTGCCTCATGTTTTCCTCAGCAGTGTAGTTTTCTATTAACTGGTCATTGTTTCAGTTGGTCAACGAGGGCTGTTGTATGACCACCCAAAGGCTCAAACATACCAGAGAACCTGTCAGTTCCATTTTCTCCTCTGGAAATCTCTCTCTCGGAGCCCCCACTTCCTCCTGCTCCAATTTAGAGCAGGTTTTAGGCACACCTTTGTCTTAGAACTTATTTTTGACATTTTTCTACGTTGGATTTGCTATTTCAATTGTATACCTTTCTGTTTTTGTTCTTCTGGAGTACATTATCCAGCAGTTCCCTAAAGGGGCATGCAGATGATACATTTTGAGTCCTTGCACTCACACCATAGGTTGGTTGGTTATAAACTTACCAGGCAAATAATTTCCTCCCTCAGATTTTTGAAGGCATTATGCCTTAATACACACTGTAAAAGGCAGTGCTGTTTTGATCAGACTCTCAGTGATTCCACACCCCCAATCCTACTACCATACCCACAACCCAGAATCTCTTAAGATCTCTTTATCCCCATGGTCTGACATTTTATAATGTTATGACTTAGTGTGGATTGTTTTATCTTTTTTACATCAATGGTTATTAAGTAGACTCTCTCAGCTGAGACTCAGGTCCTTCAGTTCTAAGAAATTTTCGTATTTCTTTTTTGATAATTTCTGACTATTTTGAGTTTTTTCTGGAACCCCTAATACTTTAATATTATACCTCCTGGTTTCCTCCCAAAGTCTTCTATCTTTTCCCTTCTGTTTCCTATCTTTGTTTTGTTGTTGTTTTGTTTTCCTAAGACTTTCTCAACTTTGTTTCCCAAAATTTCTGTTTATTTCAGTTATATTTTTTACTTTTCGAAGTTTTTTTATAGAACTGTTTTTCATAGTATCCTGTTGTTTCTTGTTTTACAAATTATAATACTTTTCCTCATCTAAGAATACTAATAATTAAAATATTTTTTCTTACATTGTCTTTTTCTCCTTATACTTGCTTATTTTGTTCTTTCATTTCTGATATACTTTGGATTTCTGTTTATATTGAGAGATACTTACTGGAAACTGTATGTATGTGTGGGTAGGTGAATGGAAGGGTTTGTCAGATGGTAGGCTTCACTGTAGGGAGATGGGCCATTCTATTGTAGAACCCATATATAAATGTATGTTAAGAATTTTTAGTCTGTACCATTCACTTTCCCTAGAGATGAAATTCTCAATCTTCCACCTCGCAGCCATCTGCTTGGAAGCCACTGTTTTGGGGACAGGTAAGGAAAGGGGGATAGACGTTTACTGTTTTTTCACTTTTTTTTTTTTTTCCTGCCTTTCACTTCCAAGAATAAACTTGGTTTCTTTTCTGGCGTAGCAGTTGCCTGGCTGTGTAGCACTCAGGTATGTTGCACATAGAAGCTTTCAACAATCCCACTTTTAGAACAGAGCACTGTCCCCACCTTCTGCAGCACCTGGTGCCTCTAGGCCCTAACCTCTCAAGGGGTTGTTATGGTGAATTGGCTTTCTTCCCTCCTACAATAATTTGGTTATAATCTGTGCAATCTCCTCTTGCACTCTGTCTTCTCTGGTTTGTACCTTTTAGTGTGTGTTTTTTAAAAATCTATAACTCTGTACACTTAATATGTATTTTTTTATTGGCTCTTGGAAAGGAGTAGCAATAAACATGTGGTAAGTCTGCCATAAATTGTACTAAATAGAATTACATTTTCAAAGAATAATGCTTAATGTTTTTTGAAACTGCCTATAATGTTAATGGATTTTAATGTGGATTTGTTGAGCATTCAGAATATTAACATTTATGAGCAATCTTTCAGGGTAAAATTGGTAATATGCAGTAACAATATGATAATATTTTTGAGAATTTAGTGTCATAAAATCCAATAACGAGTAAAATAAGCATAAACAGCATGGGAAAAAAAGTCTTCCTTTAATACTATTGACCTTTTTTTTGGCTGCTAAAACACCTCTGTCCTAGTGATTATCCTATCCTTGATCAAGCTTTCTTATAGTTTTGGTATCTTTCCAGAGATATTTTCTGCATACAAAAGTGAATACACTTATATCTATCCCTCCTCCATTCTCCATTTTAATTCCAAATGTTTCAGAAGGCCCAGCACCAAGGCAGCTGGAGACATTCACAATCAATATTTCAAATATTGAACTTTTATTTTTCAAAACAAAGTGTCCTTTCAACGCCCCCCCGCCTCCCCAAGTGGATTGGGGGAAAAGCCTGATTATGGTACATTTTCCTGTTCCAACAATTCCTGGAAGTTGGTAGCAAGTTTCATGCTGATCCATGCTCTGGTAAGCAAGGAGGGACTTGCAAGGGAGGGGACACCAATGTATAGTACTGGCAGAATTAAGAAACATCTGCATTTGAATCTTTTCTCATTTTCTCTAGGATTTTAGCTTCCCTGCTACTAGCCAATTTTTGTGACTTTTTCTTGAAGTGACAATCTGGAGGTATGAAAACACTCCCAGATAACTTAAAAACACACAAAAAAAATCTCACAGAAACACACAGAAAAGATGCGGTTTGCATGGAGTTGGTCCAGTCATTCTGTGAGCTACTGCAGAAAACTGTTTTATATACATTGGAAGGAAAGGAAAGCTATTCAGTAAGGAATCAATATTGCTCCAGAATCTTCTTGTGACTCTTCATTATCTGAGAACAGTTCTCACTCATTCTGGCCACAGGGGTAGACATGTCACCAAAGCTGGGCCAAATGTAGTATGTCATAGATCACAGAGACTGGCCCAAGGACTGGATAATGAGCCAGTGTAAATCATTGAGTCCTTCTCCTAGGGTTTTCCAAACTGAGGCTGAAAGAACCAGTTTTGCCTGCTACTTATGGAGTGGTTAGGCTCTGAGTCCAGAGCTGCCCGTAGCCGTGTCCTTTGCCATGTGATGAAGCCAATCTGTTCTGGGGTCTCTGACATGCAAAAAAGGAAATAGGAATGAGAGGTTTGGGTTGTATTGATGGGATCCAAATCTTCGTCCTTGTTCACAAGCCTGGCTCTACCCTTATCCTTCCTAGGTTGGTTGCATGTGTCAACGAACTTTGCTTAAGCTAGTTGAAAATAAGTTTCTGTCAGCTGCAGCAAAATATATTGTACCTATTAGCCCCAGCTCCATAGATCAAAGTGCCTTCTAGGTATCTCCTTTTGGATGTTCCTTGGTACTTCAAATTCATCTGCAGTAGAATGCAGCTTTCCTTCCTTACCCATTCTACCTACTCCATTTCCTTTATTTTTTTTATCTTGATCATCAGGTCAGCATCTACTCAGCTGTCCAAGCCAAAAACCAAAGCTCTACTAGACTTCTCCCTTTCTACTTGATCCTCATCCTTCAAGATCTAGTAGTTTCTAAGTGCTGTTCCTTTTCATAAATTTTTTAAGATTTTTATTTATTTATTTATTTATTTGACAGAGAAATCACAAGTAGGCAGAAGTAGGCAGAGAGGCAGGCAGAGAGAGAGGGAGAAGCAGGCTCCCTGCTGAGCAGAGAGCCTGATGTGGGGCTCCATCCCAGGACCCTGGGATCATGACCTGAGCCAAAGGCAGAGGCTTAACCCACTGAGCCACCCAGGCACCCCCCTTTTCATAAATATTTCTCATATCTGTTACCTTGTCTTCTATTACCTTTGAGACCCCTTCTGCTGCTTTTTGGCTTCTCCCACTGACCGAAAAGGCCCAATCTCAGAATCCTTACCCCATCCACTGTTGAATGGGTTCCCTTTTAGTCCCAGATGATTGGTCTAGCATAGTTACCATAAAGGCTGGTCAATAATATAAGACATAATGTCAGGAAAGCTCTTTTAAACAGGGACAGTGAAGATTAATTACATCAAGCAGGTCCTTTTCTATAAGTCTGAGTCTGAGACCCATGGAGGGCTATTCAGTTGTTGCAAAACGTAAGTTGAAGATACACAGAGAGAAGGCAGAGGTGATGACAAGGAGAACGTTAACTCTTGAGTAAACAGAAAAGTGCAAGCAGAAGCTGTGTGTAATCCAAAACTACGAAGTATATTGAATGGAGGATAAAGTAATTGGCTGATATGAGAGAAACGAAGAGATGAAATTACCATATTGGTTGGGGACAAACTCTTGCTTTTGAGGAGGGAACAAAGTTAAGACTAGAACTGCTCTGGACTATGCTTAGCCGCTTAATTCCTTAATTATGCATGCTCCAGCCTTTGTGAAGCATGGCTGGATGACAGTACATTGATTCCTGTGAAATTTCTGTGTTCCCGAGCTGCTGCCTATTTCTAAGACCTCAAGCCACAAAAATGATCTACTCTAGCTATGGAACTTAGTTCCGCAACTGTGTGACACTCTGCCATCTCTCTGTTTATGTGCATATACTATTTCTTCTAACTGGAATAATAATTCTCATCTCCTAAATATTTCTAACTTCTTTACCTGGATCTGGATACCACTTTACTCATCTTTGAAGACTGAGCTCAGGCTCCTCTAAGCTTTCTATAACCCAACCAAATTTAATGGTATTCTGTATTGTTGACTGTGCATCTCCATGACTGCTTTTGAGGGTAGAGAAACTCTTTTGTTCCCCAATGTGTCCCCAGTGCCTGATCCAGTACCCAGCACAAAGCAGATACTCAGTGGATGCCATTGTTTTTGTTAAAGGTCAGTTGCCTAGACTCTTTCAAAAACCAGGAACTTTAAGGGCCTTCCATTATCATCCCTCATCCAGTAGCTCCAATTGTAGTTGTGCCATGGTTCCTTAAAAAGACAATGATTACATGGCTTTGTGCAGACTTCTTCGGTTCAGAATGCCCTTCTCTTCCCTGTCCCCTAACTCCTTGCAAGAACAGAAGTAGGGAGACCAGAGTTATGGAATTTTGCAGTTATCAATAAAAGAGAGGATGACTGCCTGGACTAAGGAGCACTGGTGGAATAAGAGGTAGAGACAAAAAATTGTAGTCAAGAAGTACTTGAAGAATTGGATGAGATGAGGAATGGGGGCATGTCAAAAATAACTACTGGGTTTTTCTGTTTGATCAACTGGTGTAGTCAGAGATAGGAAAGAATGGAGGAGATGCAAATTAAGAGGTTTCTCAACATTTACATACATAATCAGATTTCTTGTCTAAATTTTGCTGATATATGCTATACTTAGGAAATGGGAATACTGATTTGTTTTTCTGGGTGGTGTTGGGGAAAATACTTAGTTATTTTTTTAATTTATCATTTAAACTATTTTAAAGTATACTGTTCAGTGGCATTAAGTACATTCACATTGTTTTTGTGTAATCATGAGTACCATCCATTTCTAGAACTTTTTCATCTTCTCAAATTGCAGTTTCTTGTCCACTAAACACTAACTGCCCATTTTCTCCCTCTCTCCTAGTCCCTGGCATCCACCATTATACTTTTTGTCTCTATGAATCTGACTACTCTAGGTACCTCAAATGAGAGTATAGTATTTGTCCTTTTGTACTGGCTTATATCACTTAGAATGATGTCTTCAAGTTTCATCCATATTGCAGCACATGTCAGAATCTCCTTCCTTTTTAAGGCTGAATAATATTCCATTGTCTGTATAGACACCATTTTATTTATCCATTCATCCTTCAATGGACATTTGGGTTTCTTCCACCTTTGGCTATTGTGAGTAACACTGCCACGAACCTGGGTGTGCAAATATCTGTACCAGTCCTTGTTTTCAATTCTTTTGGGTATATCCCAGAAGTGGAATTGCTAGATCATATGTTTAATTTTTGAGGCAGCACCATAATGTTTTCCATAGCAGCTCTACCATTTTATATTCCCACCAGTAGTGCACAAGCGTTCCATTTTCTCCACATTCTCCCCAACACTTTTATTATTTTTTATTATAATAGCCAACCTATTAAGTGAGTGAAGTGGTATCTCATTGTGGTCTTAATTTGCATTTCCCTAATGATTAGTGACATTGAACATATTTTCATGTGCTTACTGGCCATCTATATATATTATTTGGAGAAATGTCTATTTAAGTCCTTTGCCCATTTCAGAATGGAATTATTTTTGTTGTTATTGTTGTGGAGTTCACAGTTATTTTGTAATATGAAATGAGTTTTAGGAATAAAACAGGTCTCTAAGGCATGAAAACAAGTGTTACATATAGTATGACAATGCTAGGGACCTTGGGAAAAGGGGCAGAAAAAGGTGAGGATGTCAAAGAAAGTTTAAAAAAATGTTAAAGTTTTAGCTTTAGTAAAGAATTAAAAAAAAGGACATTCTCAGGATTCTGAGCTCATTTTAGTACAGTAGTTTGGCAACCTTATGGGTTAAATAGGCATTGCTGGCTACCCTGAGAACCTAACCACTATATTTAAGAACACTACTTGTATAAAAAATGCCCTTTCTTACAAATCTTCTAGTTAAAAAAAAAACAACAAACTTTTGGTATATAATTCATATATATGATGACTGTTTATATACTAAAATCTAAATTTGAAAACTAAGTTATACTAATGGATTATAGAAATAACTATCATATAATGCTTTTAATTAGGAATTTAATATTTTTTAATTACCATAAGTTGATGTTTATGAATCATTTGTGAGATACATTATAAAAAATACACAGGATGCAGAGCTATAGAACTAAAGCCAAATCATAATACAATTGATAGAAACATGAAAACAAGCTATTATCTACAGATAGAAATAAAGAAGGATTACATAGAAATCTGTTCTGTTAACTGAAGCAGCTGGAGTAAACACTATTATTAGCCATTTGTAATAGATAACGAATCTCCAAGAATAATGCCCAGTTTAACTTAAATAAATTTTATGATTTTTAAAGTAACCATAAA
This sequence comes from Lontra canadensis, assembly GCF_010015895.1. NCBI lineage: Eukaryota > Metazoa > Chordata > Mammalia > Carnivora > Mustelidae > Lontra > Lontra canadensis. The sequence goes on along the minus strand of NW_022631031.1, from coordinate 17,823,796 downwards.
TCTGCTGAATTTGGATAAACTGTTGGATTCTGAGTTTTTGGTAAAATGTTATAACACTTGGATTAGATAAATAACCTATATTATATACGTAAAATGTAATATATATTTTAGAAGAAGTAACATATTATTTTAAAGTATATCTAGGGTTATTTTCAATGTTCTACACTCTATATTCATTGTAAATAACTGTAGTTGAGAAAACATACCATTCTCTAAAAATAAAAACAAAAAGCTTTCATTAATCTGAAACTAAAGATTAGCTTTCCATTTCTTGTCAGGATCCGTGTTGCTAGCTGTGGAAAGAAAATTAGAGAGTAAAAATTTAACAAAAGATAAGCAATGGATTTTAAGTTATTTTGTGGCTAGAAATTCCTAAAATAATTTTGTTGCTTAATATAAAGGTGGTATTTTTTGTACATATAAAAGCACTGCTGAAGCTTCTATACAAAATTCAAGTTTCAAGCTTCTTGATTTTAAGGATTACACTTCTATAAAGATTGTTAATTTGCTGAATTAATCTAACACTAGTAAACACTTATAGAATTACTGCTTTAATATTTTTGAGTTTACTACCTTTACTACTGGTAAAATGTTTGGATGTTCCCAAATCTTCTGCATGTGAAATTCTTTGTGGTCTTGTGGTAGGGAGAAGAGAGGCTATCTTCCCGTTATATGCCTTTGATTGTAGTTATGGTGAGTAAGAACTGCAACCCCTAAGCAAAATTCTAATTCCTGTGAGAGCTTTAGCTTCCAATTTGTGGTCCACTGGCCTTTCACTACTAACCCTTCATAGTGCTTTTTTCTCCTTCTTAACAGTGAAGTTCAAGGAAGGACTCTGGTGTGCGTTATTTTTCCTAAAAGCAAACTAGTTTGTAAAAAAAAAAAAAAAAAAAAAATATATATATATATATATATATATACATATATATATATATAAATATATTTTAAATGCTGGTAACAAAATAGTTTAAATTTGGAAGTATACTTACATATTTTTCCTTCTTTTTCTAATTTTTTCAAATGAAGTGAGACATTATGTTCAGCCATTTTATGTAAATGCTCAGGAATATTCTAAAAGAAAAAATGAGGGTGAAAGACGACATTTCTTTTTTAAAAAAGAATGAGTTAATCTTGTTGAAATTATTAAAATATGAAAGAAAAGGAAAACTTTAACTTAAATACATTTTTATATAGGAATAATCAAAGTGATTTCACTTTGTATATGTCTTGCTTTAGGCCACTCTATTTTTAATATAAAATATATATAAAAATATATATTTTATGTATATACCTATACATAAAATAGACTGTAAGATCTATAAGGACAGTAACAGCATTGGTTTTGTTCATTACTATATACCCAGTGCTTAGCACCGCTTAGCACCTAGTGGGAACTCCGTATTTTATGAATGAATAAATAAATAGCTGTAAAAATTATTCTAGAGTGTTGATGGTACTATGGACAATTGGCCCTATGGTTTACTTATTAGGTTACATGATAATATCCTTGTACATTTCCCTTGGTTATCCTAGCTCTGTCATTCTTTAGTTTTCATCTGGAAACTTCCTTAGACTTCTCTTAAACTTCATGTTTACTTACATTGAGTTGTATTGTTGACTCACTTCTTACTCAACCAACTTAACACAGCAACATCACACATTATTGTTCCCCAAATATAAACTTCCAAAACCAAACCCTCTCTTAAGCTCCATTACCATATACTACATCCACCACTGTGATCTTCTAGATCTAATTATGCGACTCCTCTGCCTAAGGTCCTTCAGTGGTCATGCCCAGGTTAGTGGCTAATGCCCATATTTTTTAGGATGGCAGTCAAGGCTACCATGATCTGATCATGTCTGTCTTTCTTGCTTCATTTCCTGAGACTCCTTTCCTGCCCATCTACATATGCATTTTGTGCTCCAGTCATATGCAATCTCTTTGTGGGTTTTCAAACATATACAATATACATATACAATGCTCTTTTTTTACTTGCAAAGCATGTTTTTCCTTCTGTCTAGAATGACTTCCTCCTGTACTCTGGCTTGGAAAATGCTTGGAAATGGTTTCTTCAAAACTGGTTAAATAACTAAGTTTTTAAAACTTTTCCAGACAAGCCTTGATACCCTGCATCTTCCATCAGGTGAAATTTATTCCTCTTTTTTTTATGCTCTGATATACTGTGTAGAAGTCTTATAGGAAGCCTGGTATGACAGAAAAAAGACTTGAGTATCTGACATCTCACTTTTGAGTATGTGATATCTGCTAGTTGTGTGCCTTTGGGAGTTACTTAGCTCACACTTTTTTAAAGTCTATTACATTGGAATAATTGTATCTTTATGTATTAAAAATTCGAGGCGTATGAATTAAGGGCCTCAAATTACATTTGTAAGTGTAAACCAATGAGTACATAGTCTACCACACAATAAGGTGCTCAAAAATGATTAAGTCGGTATTATAAGCATCTGTTGAACATGTCTGTTTTCACTAAACTATGAGTCCTTTGGGGTAGGGATGTACAGTCATCTTTGTATCTCAGTACCTAGTCTACTGTGTGGCATACAAAAGGCATCCAGTAAATGTTGAATGAATAAATCTCTCTAGAATACCTATGCCATTCTATACATAACAGGTATGTGACACATTTTTACAGTGAATACAGTGACTACACCTCTAAATGCAGAATCATCATTTTGAAAGGATGGACAATTGCTTGATGACTCATCTGGGAGGGTGATTCCAGAGTTCTGTTGTCTGTACTTAAGTTAGGAATAAAAATCCCAATGTACCAATGTATAGTCTAGTGTGGCTATATTCTATTATTATGAGAAAATGAACTCCTTCACAGAATTTAAATATTTATATTACCCTTTTGTCAATGGCATTTTTTATCTTTAGCCGTTTTAACCTAAGCACACTGAGTATATGATTGTTTTTTGATCACTTGGGCCAATGGAACATTAAATTTCTTTACTAATTATAATTGTCCCCAGGTACTTTTCACTCTCATGTATCTTATGGCTATACAGTTTGTAGTAGTGGGAGGTGGTTTTTTTTTTTTTTTAGTTTATTTATTCGTTTTTTAGTAATCTGTGAACCCAACATGGGGCTTGAACTCATGACCCTGAGATCAAGAGTCAGCACATTCTTCTGCCTGAGCCAGCCAGGTGCCCCAGTAGTGGCAGTTTTTAAACCCAGGTAATCTTTGCTGAAAAATGGAATTATACTAATTGATTGCCTTACAGTGCTGTTATATATGTACTCAGAGGCCACTGAAGTGAGAGCACTTTTTCCTCTACATTGTAAGTTATTCTAGTCATTTTCTTTTATATGTACTTTCTCCTTCTTCTCCCTCGTTAGGCATTGCTACTACTTTCCACTCTATTAACCTAGTATGTCACTAGCAGATCACCCTTCTCACTTGCTATGGGATAGGACACCAATTATCAAGATGGCTACAATAATACATAAATCATTACAAAACTTAATCATTAGGGTGTTGGTAATAGTCTCTCCTAAAAGATGAAGTATGTAAGGTTTAATGATAGCTTGGAATGTTTCTTTTGGGTTCTCCAGGTCCATTTCTATTTGTTTAACTTCTGTGTTCTAGAAAGTTGAGATTGCTGATCTTGAATTTATACAAGCAGCACTACTTATAAAATTAATAGACTTATTCTGTTCTGGATTGTATTTACCATATCTATAGTCTATTACAAAGATTATTCTAATAAAACTATTGCTATGTACAAATAAGATAAATGAAAATTACCTTGTAAATGTTTTTTACAAGCTCCATTGCTGTAAATGATTTTTCAAAATTATCACGAAACAATGTAAGAATTTGCTGTTCTCGGAGATTTCTGTGAGAAATGTATTCTAGAATTTTAGCTTCAGCGTTATAGATAACTGGGCCATGTCCTGAATTAGAATTATAAAAAATTATTTCAACCAGATAAAACATATCAAGTACAAATGAAGTTAATTTGTTCTGTTTAACAATAATTCATATGATGTACTGAAAAAGCACACTAAGTATATTAACAAATAGGAATTACTTGGAAAACCATACAGATAGAAGATTTAAAAATTATACTCAATGCCAAAAAACAGATAATTATATCAAAATCTGTATGGAATATTATTATATATATTAAAAATAAAAAATAAACATTTAACAATAAAAACAGCATCCACAAGAGTAATGATAGGTAATATTTATAGAGTGCTCATTATTTGCCAGGCACTTTTCTAAAGGTTTAATATATATTATTCTTAGAAGAGTCCGATGAGGTAGCAACTATTATTATCCCTTCTTTATATTTATAGCAGAAGCTGAGATATGGGGGGGTGGCAGATAACTTGCGCACAGTTACACGTTGAAGAAGAGATGGAGCTGGAGGGCTGACTTGAGAGCTCTTAATCAATCACTCTATGCTCTTAACCACTGTGTCACACTTAATGTAAGAGATTGAAAGGGGGAATGTAAAAAGTAGCTTCATGTGACTAAGATCTATTAAAAATTCACATGAACCACAGTAGAACTTTAAGAATCTTACGTATAAGCTAGTAATTCAGAAATGTCGACAACCCAGATTAAGTTATATTAAAATCTAGTTGCTCTTTAAGACAGTACAAATGAATTTATGACACGAGTCTGCAAGAGGGGTGTTTAAAATTTTTGAGAACAAGATATTCAGAGGCAGACTCACCTGTTATCATGTAAAGAGCATGGGCTTTGGTTAGAATATTGACAATCATTTACTTGTATGGGGCCATGAAGGTCTGAATCCCTGAGCTTGTTTCTTCAGCCGGGCAGTAAAGTGAAGTAAAGCTACCTGCTTTACTGGGTTTTTGTTTTGTTTTGTTTTTAAAGATTTTTATGTATATATTTGACAGAGAGAGACACAGTGAGAGAGGGAACACAAGCAGGGGGAGCTGGAGAGGGAGAAGCAGCCTTCCCGCCAAGCAGGGAGCCCAGTGAGGGGCTCGATTCCAGGACCCTGGGGTCATGACCTGAGCCGAAGGCAGACACTAAATCAGCTGAGCCACCCAGGCACCCTGTCACTGGGTTTTTGTGAAGACAACACAGTCTAGGTCCCTGCACAGCACTGGCCAGGCTCTCATATATGGTGGCTGTGGCTACAGAACACAATTTACAAATAAGCTCCTGCTCTATCAGGAAGCCGGTTTAAGGATTCATTAAAGCAAACACTCTAAGAACCATTACTAGGCAGCCTCTCATTAGCTTTGCTTCATTCAGTGTGAGTGAAACATATATCTCTTCTCTTTAAAAACAGCTGTCAGCTTCCATTCCTCTTGTGTCATAATACGAATTCAAATGCCCAGCTCCACTATGTTTCTGATCCTCTCAGTAAGAGAAACTCATAAGAGAACATAAGGGTACTGATGATACTCTATTTACAGATCTTTCTGTGACTCTGGTTAGGAACAAGTTAGAAGGACTTAAAAAATTAGGTAACCTAGTTTCTTTTTCCTTCTGGGCCCTCTTGTTGAGTCTTATTATCTTTCTCCACTTTTAGGATGGAAGGGAGATTCATGCTGCAGAGCAGTGTGTGACAGCTGAGATACTAAAACAGGTTTCTTTTTCTGGAGAAGTGAAATTAATATAGTTTTAGAGTTGACATAGAAGCTATAGATATTTCAGTAGTGTGAGTTAAAGAAACTGAAGCTCAGAGTTCATGGCTAAAATGTGGCCTGCAACAGAAATCTAATAATTAACAAAAGTGAAGATACCAAAAGATAAATTTATTTCTTTTGTTTAACAGTTCTATTAATAGCTTTAAGGGTGTTAAAAAATAAACCTTGTATCTTTATAAAGTAATTAATGTAACTCTCAGCCTTTTAAAAAAAGATTTTATTTACTTAATTTAGATAGAGAGTATGTGAGGGCAGGGGCTGGAGGAGGAGCGGAGGAGGAGGGAGAGAATCTCAAGCCCATTCCCCACTGAGCCCAGAGCCCGATGGATGGCTGGATGCAGGGTTGGACTGCATGACCCTGAGATTATGACCTGAGCCATGAGCTGAAGTCAAGAGTCAGTCACCCAATTGACTGAGCCACCCAGGTGCCCCAACTCTCCAGCTTTTTTAATTGCATGGCTAGTTAAGACTTAGGGGCATAATTTAAAGAATTGCTTTATGGGTATCTCTTCTAACTCTGAAAACATATAAACACACACATAGACAAAACAAAATGAACCTTCTTCATCATTTCACACAAATGGTTTGCTAGATTTAAGCAACTACCCACCTGGATATATAATATCAGCTTTGATCTTTAATAGCTCTTTTAGGGAGTTCATATAATCATAGAGGTCTTCAAAGACAGTTGTTCCTTCCCCTAGGATGCAATCTCCAGAAAAGATAGCATTCTCCTCTTCTAAAAGTAGAGCCATATGATCATCAGTGTGGCCAGGTGTGTGTATAACCCTGGTTAAAAGAAAACGAACAGAGAGCAGCAATTAGAAACTCTTAGGCTTAGAAGAAATTATTCTCCATCCTTATCTCTGGATAAGACACAAGTGGTGTCAAACTGGGTAAAAAGCTCCCTTTTCTCTTGTGGCCCACTGAAAATTATCATCAGAAAATTCTCTGCTTTAAATCAGATTTCCCACTCTGAAGTACAAATTTAATACTTTTCCCTTTTTTAAAAATTTTATAAATAATAAGCATGCACCAATTAGAGCAAATGTCGAAAATAGAAAGGAAACTACTTAAAGGAGATATGAATTCACAATCATTCCACTACTCAGTGCTTTTATTATTTAAAAACATTTTGTTTTTTTCAATTTCCTTTGCATAGATGTTTATTTTACAATATACTTTGTGGTTAGACTTTGAGAAAAAAGCACTTTCCTAAGTTGCTGTTGGGAGAGCAAAATGTATAGTATAACACATATGGAGGGGAATTTGGCATTTCTAGCAAAATTACATAACCCTTTGACCCGCTGGTCCCACGGCTAGAAATTTACCCTGAGAATACACATTCACAAATACAAAAAATATATACAAGGTATTCATTACATTGTTTATAAAAACAAAATATTAGGAACAACCTAGATACCCAACCATTGGACAGACACTATGGACACATTGTGGTAAACCACACCATGGAATACAATGCAGCAGTCATCAAAAAAAAGGACGAAGATCTCTGTGAACTGATATGGAGTAATTTGCAGGATATATTGTCAAGAGGTAAAAAAGTGTGGTTCTTTTCATGCCTCTGCTTTACTGCTGGAGCAGGCCGCAAGCTGTACCTATGTTGCAACCCAACTACCTACCCCCTGACCTTAGTCCAGTGTTCCAGGCCACACAAGGCAGGCCTCAGGGCAGGGTGGTTGGTGTGGGTCCTGGAGCCTGGGGCTGTGTTTGGCCTGGGGTTCAGATCTCAGGTCCACAGGCACCTGTGCTCTGCAGCCACCCTGATGAGGCTGCATGGCCCTGGGCCAGTCCCTGACATAATTTTGCTGAATGTGCCACAAAGCAGATCCTTGATTCTGCCAGGGCTATAGACCCTTTGCAGTCAGGCAAGTTCTCCCCGTACCCCACCTCTTTTTGGCCTTATCACCAACCACGTTTTAGCCACACAGCCATCCAGACTGAGAAGATCCAGAAACTTGGGGGCCACGTGAGCCACGGTTGCAGCCCCACTGGCCAGCATCTGCGGGGGTAATGCTGGTGGCATGTGTCACCACAGCATCAGTTTCAACACCCATCATCCAGGTTACTTTGGAAAAGTTGGTCTGAGACAGGACCACTTAAAGAGGAACCAGAGCCCCAACCAGAGTCCAGCTGTCAACTTTGATAAACCAGGAACCTTGGTGGGTGAGGAGACTCAGGTAAATGCTACCAAAAAAAGAAGGGAGGTGCTCCTGTCGTTGATGCAGTGTGTCGGGCTACTAGAAAGTTCTGGGAAAGGGAAAGCTCCCCAAACAGCCTGTCATCCTGAAGACAGCAAAGCAGAAGAGCTGAGCAGAAAATCCATGGGTGTGTGTGGGAGCTGGGTCCTCAAGCCATGGGGGAGGAGGTTCATTAAATGCTAACCAGAGGGGCGCCTGGGTGGCTCAGGGGGTTACGCCTCTGCCTTTGGCTCGGGTCATGGTCTCAGGGTCCTGGGATCAGGCTCTCTGCTCGGTGGGGAACCTACTTCCCCCCTCTCTTTGCCTGCCCCTTTGCCTACTTATGATCTCTCTCTGTCAAATAAATAAATACAATCTTTAAAAAAAAAATGCTAACGAGGGCTTTTCTCTTAAAAAACAAAGCATGAAAGAATGTTTACAGTTGCTCTTTTGTGCAAGAAAGGTTGGGGAAATAAAAAGGTATACGTATATATTTCCCTATTTTTGTAAAAAGAAACGGAAGATAGATAAAAAACTAATGAATTACAGCTGCCTATAGGGGCAGGCAGGTGGGATGTAGGGAACAGAGATGCAAGCAAGACTTATCTGATAGTAACTTTTTTTATTAGTTTTAACTTCTGAGTTATATAAATATATATTCTAAACATAAAACTAAAACTCTAAACATGAAAGAAATCAATCTTACCATATACTGGAAAGATAGCACAGTCATGGTACTATTAGTTCAAATAATTCTGAAATACTAAGATTATATATCTTTAATAGAATGTATCTTAAGGTTAAAAGAAATGGAAGGATATTTTGAATTTTACTTAATAGGTTTATTGTTGGCAGTGTTACTGGTTATTGTGTTTCCGAAACTGTCTTGTGTTTACTGTATGACAATATAAACAATAAACTGATGTTGAGAAGCAAGGTTTTTACTGTGGGATAAAGAAAAAAAAATACATGAATGAGGAAATTAAGGTTTTGGGGGTTGTTTCCCATCTGAATTGAGGAATCATTATGAATTCATCATTTCATTTTTTTTCTTAACTCTATGAAAAGCCCAGAAGTAATAACACTCCACGAGTCTTGAGCATGCCTGACACTTAGTTCTGGATGGAACTGAAATACCATTTCCCACTCAAATAAACCAGGGCTTCTTGCAGACGTGGCTCGCTCCAGGTCTGGGACAGGGAAAGTAAACTGTGATATGGAGACATTTCTTTTCCTTTTTCTTTTTTTTTTTTGATTAAACCCATTGCAACCTATTGATGAAAGTATACAATGTTACATGAAAATAATTCCAAGAGGCATTTTCCACCACTATAAGAGTATGTGGTGTGGGTGTGCTTGTATCTTATGGACAATCTTACAAACAATCACACATACAATGCGTTTACAAACAGACCCCCAATCTTTTTTAATCTACAGAAACTCACTTGGAGAACCACTCTTTTTCAGAGTCTGCAGACTGTCTTATTCATTGATGGGTTCGGAGTGCACCCTCTATTTGTCCCCCCACCCCCTACTCCAGAACTCAGTAATGGTTTTCTTTGATAGCCAAGGCAACAGATTTCTTAAATTAGGGGATCAGAAATTCTAATTCTCCAGTCACCTGGGTAGCTAATGCTTTAATCTGCATAAAAACGGTGTTAAAATTCACTTCACATAGGCAGGAGGAAAAAAGGAGATGACATCAGAGCTGCTTTGCTAAAGATCAGAGGAACTACAGCTGTGGCCTTCCCATTCATCAGGTGGCAATTTATCTAGTTCTGCCACTTCTGTGATAGAGTGGACTTTATAAAGATGGCTCTCTTAGGAGATTTAGAATAGTCAACAAAAGCTGTCAGACTGACTTTTCTTTGAGAAATGGAACTCAGGTTACTAGAAAATTCTTGAAGGTTATATTCAGAATCAAATCCTACTGAAAAACCTGCTTCCTACTTTTTTACCTAAGGGTTCTTGGTGGGTATTGTCCCCATCTCTAATGTATTTTTCCCCCAAAATTGGCAAGCAGATCAGATCAACTGGACATCAAATACTTGAGAACTTAAGTAGATTTTACCTTCTGTTTATGGAACTTTTGCTTAATGATGAATCTTCTTGTTAATATTTAAAACAACTGGGTTTTACTTACTTGATAAAAATGGAAATAGGAAGCATCGTCATCAGCAAACTAAATGTTTTATTCAAATTCTAGCATAATTATAATTTATTTTTGTGAAAAGGTTATTTACTAAGTTATTTTTAAAAAAGATTTATTTTTATTTATTTATTTATTTATTTTTTTAAGATTTTATTTATTTGTCAGCGACAGAGGGAGAGCGAGCGAGCACAGGCAGACAGAGGCAGAGGGAGAAGCAGGCTCCCCACCGAGCAAGGAGCCCGATGTGGGACTCGACCCCAGGACGCTGGGATCATGACCTGAGCCGAAGGCAGCCGCTTAACCAACTGAGCCACCCAGGCGTCCCAAAAGATTTATTTTAGAGAGACACACACACAGAAACAGAGACAGAGTGGGGAGGGGCAGAGGGAAGGGGAGAGAGAGCCTTAAGCAGACCCTATGCTGAGTACAGATCCTGAGGTGGGGCTCAAGCTCATGGCTCTGAGATCATGACCTGAGCTGAAACTAAGAGTCGGATGCTTAACCAACTGAGACACCCAGGCACCCTTGTTGTTTCTTGATCTGAAAGCTGCTCATATGATTTGTTCAGTTTATAACAATACACCATGTTGCACATGGATGATATACACACTTTTCTTGTTGTATATGTTAATAAAAAGCTTAAAATAGGGGGCACCTGGATGGCTCAGTCGTTAAGCATCTGCCTTCAGCTCAGGTCATGATCCCAGGGTCCTGGGATCGCGCCCCACACCCGGCTCTCTGCCCAGCGGGTAGCATGCTACTCCCTCTCCCACTCTCTCTGCTTGTGTTCCCTCTCTCACCATTTCTCTCTCTCTGTCAAATAAATGAATAAAATCTTAAAAAAAAAAAAAAAAGCTTAAAATAGGGGAGTTTGGGTGGCTCAGTCAGTTAAGCATCTGTCTTTGGCTCAGGTCATGATCCCGGGATCCTGGGATGGAGCCTCACACTGGGATTCCTGCTTAGTGGGGAGACTGTTTGTTCTTCTCCCTCTTTCTCTGCCTCTTCTCCCTACTGTGTCTCTCTCTTAAAACCTTACAATATATGGTCTGTTTTTTGGCAGATGGGTGGTAATTAACTACCAAGGGCCGAATGTTCTTAATCTGCAAATTAGGTATAGATTTAATATCCATGATTCTGTGATATTTAATAAACCAGTACTGTGATTCCCAAGCCTTTGAGATAGGTCTTTAATGTGTGATGGGGAAAATCAGTATTGTCAAAAATACTCTCTGAAGAATTAGTAATGTAATGTTTATTATCTTTTGGTATCATGAACAAATTACAGGAGACACTATCATATTTCCAACAAGAACATTTTAAGAAAATTGCCCAGAAATTAGTTGGGTTTATAAATTAAATTTACAAATCAAAGGCATATTAGGAAAAATGGAACACTGGCTTGAAAGGGGGCATGGATACCCAGTTATTTTCTCTTTCTCGTTCACTGGCTTATCCACTGCCCTCTTTGTAGATATTTATTACCTGTTGGATAAATATTCAGTGTTTCCATATGCCAGGGACTGAGGATCTGAAGATGAATCTGGCTTCTGCTGTGTATCAGAGAATAGCTAGTTTATCATCACACCTCCTTCCTCTTTCTCCTGGGCATGAAGTTAAACCCTATTTCCCAGCTTCCCTGCAGTCAGGAGTGGCCTATGACTGAATTTATAGCCAGTGTAACAGAAGGTCTGGTCTGTGAAAGCCTCCCATGAAAGATCCCTTCCATGCTCCTTCTCTGCCACCCACTGGACTGACTGAGGTGAACAAAGAAACCTTAAAACCAACTCTTGAGGATGGTGGAATCACAAGATGGAAGGTGCCTAAAACATTCCTGCAGGGGGGCCACTTGATAATCAGGAATCCTTCCTGGACGTTATGGGACTGGGAAGAAAACTTATTTCATGTATGAACCATTATATATTTGGGGGTCGGTTTGCTACGGTGACTGGCATTAACTAATACTGTGAACCTAAGGGGTTGATGACCTTTTATGGAGATACCTACTTATACAAAAATTACGATAAAATTTAATAAGTGCTATGATAAAATAATGGTAAGTTATATGAAAGTTAGAGGAGGAAAGGGGCGCCTGGGTGGCTCAGTTGGTTAAACATCTGCCTTAGGCTCAGGTCATGATCCTGGGATCAAGCCCTGCATCAGGCTCCCTGCTTCTCCCTCCCCCTCTGCCTCTCCCCTTGGCTTGTCCTCTCTCTCGCTCACTCACTCTTTCTCTCAAATAAATAAAATCTTAAAAAAAAAAAAAAGTCAGGGGAGGTAACAGTTAATTCTGCCCAGAAAAGGTTCCTGAAATAAGTAACTTGTGAACTGAAGTCTGAAGAATGAATAGGTAAGTATTTATGAGGGAGACAAGTAGGGGGAAAGTCGTGATGCATACCTGGTAAAGGAGAAGGCATGAGCAAAGGCATGAACGTACATAATGTGTTCAGGTATCTGGATATGGTTAATTGTATTTGCAACGGCGGTGGTAGGAACTTAGACCAGAAAAGTGGTTTGGGGCTAGACAGTGACATGGTAAGGAGAATAAACATGATCTCAGAGGCACTAAGAATTATTCAAGATTTCAAGTGACATTGGGTATGAAGGGTAGTTTGGAAAGGGGAGCCTGGAGATAGGAATACTAAATAAGAAGTAGTGGTAGTGGACATGAAGAAAAAGGGACAGCATGGGCAAATATTTTTAAGGTAAAATCTAACACGATAAGATGTGGTGGGTGGGGAAAGGGGGAGTGATAAAGATGAACTGAAGCCAGCTTCTGTCTTAGAAGAAAAATAAAATCTTAAGTGCTGAGAGCAGTAGGTGTTCTGAAGTCAGAAAGCAAGTAGACTGTGGGGGATAGAGGAGAACCCTACGTAGTTTAGTTTTAAAATTACTGAGTATGAAACAACTTTTCGACCTGATTTAGGTCATGGGGGATTATGGGGCTGACCTAAAATGTATTTATTTTACGTATGGGTCATCTTTTGCAATTGAGAGCATGAGAAAGTCCTGAATTTAACTGATGAGTAGAGCCCGAAACCATTCCCAGCAGGAAATACTTATCTATTTCTTAATTTAAATTTTATTAAAAAACTGGTAATCATGTAACTCAAACAAATAACTTAAAAAGGGTGGATAGAATGAAAATTCTTCCTTTTCTCCTATTTCTCAAGCAACCTGGTGTTTCTTCCCAGAGTAACCATGTTATCAGATCTTCTATATCCTTCCCGGGATATTCCTCACTCATACAAGCAAAAATTCAGAAATCTTCCTTTATTCCCTTTTTATAAGACGCGTACATAACCCTCCCCCTTCCCTGATTAAAGGACATTTACTGACCTGAGAGTGGCACCTTCAGTTTTTATCACATCTCCATCTCGCAGATAAACATATTGTTGCTTTCCATCTCCTATAATTTCTTCTCTCGGAGGATTCCGTGGGAGTTTTTTAATGCAATATTCAGTGTCTAGTAACAAAACAAATGAAATATATTAAGTCATACTCTAAGTGATAATTCAGCCTTTTAAGAGATCAACTTTCTTTCCTAATGTTTTTCCTGTATTTGGTTTTTGCAGTAATTTCTTAAGCCCTTTCTCTACCCCATTAATTTATTTCAGCCATTTTTATTCTTTCTTGTTTCAAACTCCTTCCTTTTGTAACACTGTTGCTTAATTCATGATTTTGTTCTTCTCTAAGTCTGCAGTCTACCTATTCATTCAATTTTGCACTTTTGTCATGTCATGTTTCGTATCTGATTTCATTAAAAGTATGCTCTTTAAATTCTTCAATGAAAACAAAAAAAATAAGAGATCAACTTTTCATACAGCTATCTGTGAATGACTGCAAAAAATATTAACATTAAGAGACAAGAGAAAATGGGATGGATTATAGCAGCCTATCTCTGGGATTTGAACCATTTTTTCTACCTCATGCCCTTCTAGGTCTACATAAAAGCCTTTGTGATTTTCTAGTCACTCTTATTTTATATGAAAGTTTGAAAGTAGTTCTTCATAATCTTGGCTAGCTTTGATATCAAGATGGGTGTTGAAGAGCCAGCAATACAGAACCAAGGAATGTTTTTCTGTCCAGTCTTAGCATATAGCAAAAGAAGTCATGGCATCATGGCAGTACTTAGTAACAAAATGATGATTAACATAGTGTTCTTTCTGTGACTGCTGAAAGAAAGCCCCAAACCCAGGACTGAGATATTACACCATTAAAATAAATTTAACCCATACTACCTCCCACTGAAACAAAGAAAATCAATTAACCAATCAACAGCTGGGTGCCAAGTATACTATATAGAGTGATTACAAGCACTGCGACATTGAAGTGCTTAAAAACTATCACAGTTGGGGAAATAAAACTTACAGATAAGAAATAATTAGAGAACTATACTCAGTACCATTTAATGAATGCTAAATGGGTAATTCAGCTAATAAAAGCAATAGTTTAGAGAAAGGAAAACAATTAGGAAAAAATTCACAAATATGACAGAACTTGAAGTGTGGCTTACAAGATGAATGATTTGGGAAAAGGTACAGAGAATGATTTATAGGCAAGGGAACAGTATTAGGAAAAGCATAGAAAGGATAATGAGCATGGCAGATGTGCAACAATGTATGCTACCAACTTGTCTAATGCAAAACACTGGCTGAGACATGGAGATAAAGACATGGAGATTAGATGAGCTCAGATCATGGAAGGCCTTAAATTGCCTTTCACGGAAAAGAGGAATTTAAACTCTACCATATGTGTGCCACTGTACTCTCTTTAGAAAGAAAACCAAATAGTGTTAACTGATCAATATGGCAGCTCTAGGTGGGACACTGGAGGGTGAGAGATCAGAAAGACCAGGAGGGGATGTCTTGTTAATAACCCAGCTGGAAGAATGTGAGTATTAGAACTAAGGTTACAGCAACGAAACTTGGGAGAAAAAGACATTCAGAGAAAAACTGACAAGGCACAGAAGTCAGGCTAGTATAGGAGATAAGGAGATAGAAATATTGCAAATATAATAAAAATAAAACACACTGGGACTAGACCTTCTCTCTCCAGCCCAAACTCTATTATTTTATATCTTAGAGGCTGAAGCAAAAAATAATATGCTATTCTGGGAAATGGCATTACATAATAAGGCTGTCTTCATTCTGGAGTGAGATGGGGAGGTTTTTTGGTATGTGTTTATTTTTAATCTGTATAATTTTGTCTTTCAGTAAAGAAGGAGAGGTATTATATTTCTAGTTATGAGACCTCTGGCACACAATCCTTCCCAAAAACTCACCATTATCTTGAAATTACAAAACAAATGTCATACTATGAAATAACTTTGTGTCAGTTTTTAAAGTTATGTACAAACATGAACACACACACATCCTACTCACAATAACAATCTGTCTAGGCAGGATGGAGAAGGGTATGCTGAAAGCAATCATATAATAATTGTTATATTTAATAAAAGCTTATGGAGATATAACTCAATATTATAAAATTCATCCTTTCAAAGAGTATAATTCAGTGTTTTTAAAATATATCCAAAGAGCTGTATAACTATCACCACTATCTAATTTTATAACATTTTCAAAATCCCTCAAAAAAACCCTTTACCCAACTGTAGTCACTCCCTATTCACTCCTCCTACCAGCCCCTGGCAATCACTTACCTACTTTCTGTCTCTATCATATGATTATTTTAACAGTAGAAAATCTTTCTTGTTAAAGGTTTGAATAATGGGTTATAACATCATTGTTAATGCTAATTATGGAAGCTGATGCAAACATGTGATATTATAATACTTTCTAATGAAAACACAATCTAACTGAGAGGCATAGAAGCAAACATTTGACTCTTTAAGACCGGGATGGGAAATGTAAGGCAAAGGCCCAACTTCAGCTGCAAAATAAATCACATATTTATCAGGTCACAAAATATATTTTATAAGGTTTACTCAAAAACAAGCCAAAACACTGGGGCAGCCTGGGACTATATAGTTCTCATGTCTAGTAAAATTGTGGCTTCCTGCTAGCCACTGGGAGTTCTAGAATTATACACTGATTGTATCTTAAATGTTTGAAAGCAGGTTGCTGTATCTTTTCAAAGGAATCTTACAAATGACACTTGTAGTTTTGGTGTGGCCAGTAAAACCACAGGTTGTTAGCATCATAAAGCAGCTGACAAATTTCTGCCATACTAATAATTAACTGAAGTAGTAAAATGATATGGAGCAAATAAAATAATAAAACAAAATGGAACATGAATGCTAGCAATTAAGGGTTTAGAGAATGAAGAAATACATGGACTCTTGAGGGGAGATTCTGAAAGGTACCTCTGCACTGTTTCAGTGCTGGGCAACTCAAGGTCTAGCTTCAGTACAGTTCAGAATGAAAGTCGATGAGCTACTTTTCAAAGTATTAAAATTTTAGTGGCTATGAGGCAGGGTCAAATTTCTCCTTGATTTTCTTTAAATCATAATCTATTATGCAAATATTCATTATTTTGTATGGAACCCAAAAATGATTTAAAATTTTTAAAAAGGATTTTTTTTTATTTTTGAGAGACAGTGAGTGTGCATGTGTGTGTGCACATGCAGGGGGAGGGGCCAGGGAGGAGGAGAGAATCTCAAGCAGATTCTTCACTGAGCATGGAGCCTAACACGGGGCTGGATCTCATGATCCTGAGATCATGACCTGAGCTGAAATCAAGAGTCAGATGCTTAACCAACTGATCCACTCAGGTACTCCTAATTTTTAATTTAAAGATATAGCTTAGGTGTCCATTAACAGATGAATGGATAAACGAATCCTGGTATAGTCCTCCCATGGATTACCACTTGGCAATAATGGAAAAACCTATTGATACTGAAACATAAGTGATCTCAAAAACATGACGCTGTGTGAAAGAAGCTAGAGAGTGATTCTGTATGCTTCCATTATGTGGCATTTTAGAATAGGCAAAATTAATCTATAGTGAAATAAAGCAGATCAGTGGTTGCTAGAGGGGGAATCATTGCAGACAGGCACAAGGAGACCTCTTTTTGGGGTCATGAGAGTATTCGTTATGTTGACTAGATTGGTCACAAAGATGTTTATCAAACTATATCCTTAAAATGGCTAAATTTTATGTATACAAATTCAAGGTCAATAAAGTTGATTTATGAAGGAGAAAAAGTAGGTCATAAACATTTAAAATGTTTAACATTAATATTTAATTTAACATTAAATTAAAACTCATGCTAAAAAATTTGGCCAAAGCTACTCAAGAACCTTCAGGATAGTTTTTTAATTCACAAAATGTGATGGGTAGATAGACAAGAGAAAGGTGAGGAGAACTTAGACTGAAAGATGATTTCTTTTTTTTTTTTTTTTTAAAGACTTTATTTATTTATTTGACAGAGAGAGAGAGCACAAGTAGGCAGAGAGGCAGGCAGAGAGAGAGAGAGGAGGAAGCAGGCTCCCTGCTGAGCAGAGAGCCCGATGTGGGGCTCTATCCCAGGACCCTGAGATCATGACCTGAGCCAAAGGCAGAGGCCTAACCCACTGAGCCACCCAGGCGCCCCTGAAAGATGATTTCTTGTGGCATACAGTCCTCTAGGATTGTAAGAAAGGAGGCTAGAGGGTAACAAAGTGAGGTTAAAGAGTTTTTTATAATGGGCAGCCTGGTGATCTGGGGTGCTTTGGTTGATAATATCTTGGTGTCCTAATTGTAGTCTCAAGTCCTAAAAAGAAGACATTTAAAAATATTTAATAACACAAGATGAATGTGTATGTATGTCTCTTCTGTGAATGAATGTTTCTGACCCTCCTGTCCTTCATATGCCCTGAACTTGCCAAGTATACCCCAATTCTAGTAGCTCTGCTCCTGCAATGTTTTCAGTCTGGTATAGGCTCCTCTCAGATACCTGTATAGCTTTCTCCCTCTCCCTAGCCACCTTAGATACAAGCCACTGCCTTCTGTCACTTTATTTTCTCTCCCCTTTTTCTTCACTTAGCTTTATTTTTCTTCATAGCACCTATCACCTCTGACCTATTATTTATTTACCATTTACCTTCCCTACTAAAACACAAGCTTCAGGAGAGCAGAGTCTTTGTTTTGTGCACTGCCGCATCCCTTGTGCCAAGAACAGGGCCTGGACAAGAGTGGTCACTTGAATTTGTTAAAGGAAGGAAGGAAGGAATCGATGTGTGTGATGGTGAGATGGGGGTAAAAGGACCAAGATGGTAAAGTGTCAGAACTTTCAGGGATGGAGAACTGTCAATACAATGATCTTTCCCCAGCATTTTCATGTATCATAGTAATTGCCTTAAAGTTATGGAAGACCTGAGATCATGTTTAGAGTGTAGACAGTAATAGAAACTACCTTGCAGACCCATGTAATGTTTATCACAGGCTTGGCACATAGTAAATGCTCAAGAGTGGTTAGTTATTATTAGCTCTGAAGCAGCAAATGTCATTATTACTACTACAGACAAAATCCACTGACCTTCTCCCCTGGGAAAAGGGGAAAATTAAGAGGGATAAGAGTTTTGAAATAGAAAATAGGACTTTTCCTTTTCTCTTTTGTTAAACTTGGGGGCAGTATCAAAAGTATATTAATTTCTAAAAGTACCATGTAAGTATATGAGGTATTCAGTAAGTGACTGACTGGCTTACTTAGTTTTGTAACAGAAATAAATTAGTCTGAAAACATAGTTTTTCTCAAAGAGCTTAATTAATATTTTCTGTTTACCATTATCGATGCTTTTACAAATATCTCCTATGCCCCCAGTATGATCACGGTGCCAATGAGTCACTATGATTTCCTGGATTGTTGTGTTAAATTCAGTCAGAGCCTGCTTTAAACAGCTGATATATTCTGGAATTGCTGGTTCTCCAGTGTCAATGAGGATTCTCCTGAAAATTAAATGGACGATAATCACACAATTGGAACACAGAATTAATAGAAGCATATTTCTCACACAGATAATTCCTATTACATTTAAGAAACTGCTTAAATTGCTTGGCTTTCAACCTGCTTGAAAACCAGCTATATGATATTGTGCCCTAACTATTGTAATCTCACTGTAAGAAAAGTTCTCTGAAAAAATCTTAGAGCTCCATATAAGTCTGAACTTGGCAAGTTCTAGGCACAATAATATTGAATACTTACATACCACTTAAATATGGCACTACTCCAAAGACCTTACAAATTCTAATTGTGTTATTCATCACAATTATTTAAAGGAGGTATTTTATTATATAACTTGCCCAAGGTTACTCTGCAAATAAATGGCAAAGCTAGCATTCAAACCTGGGTATTCTGTCTCCAGAATATGTGCTTTTATCCACTCTGGCTTTGAGATCTTTTACAACGTATTCAGACGTCTCATGGATATGAAAGAATTAGATTCAGAGGTATTCCTCAAGAAACCTAGTCTTCTGCACTACATGCAAAACTTATCATTAAAGTTTTACACTGGCTTCCTTCCACATGAAAATGAAAGGAATAGGGAAGCACGGGGAGATGTCTGAGTTGCTTTCTTTCTTTACCTAAACAACCCTATCAGTTATATTTTTCTGCTTGTGGTTCTAAACCTTCTTTATACTGTTTGCCCTTCCTCACCATTTCATGGGATGATGGTCTTTCTCTATAAAATTTTCCTGATTTTACATATATGTAAATAATATATATATAAATATGTATATAAATATAACATATATATATGTGTATATATATATAAGCAGGACATCTTCCTCCTCAAGAACCAACTCATAAATTTTTTAATTCATGCCACTTCACAATAGTACCTCCCTAATTCAGGTTGGGGGAGAGAAGGTTAGTCTTGATGAGAAGTCTCAGTCATTCACTCATTAATACATTATTAACTATAAATTATCTACTATGTGCCATGCCTTTCTTGCAAGACAAAAAATCCTGTTTGCATTCTAGTGGAAAGTGGGAAGAAGAAGCTATGAGAACAAAGAGTAACAGTGACAGATAAACAACATTCTGCAGAACATTCAAATGGGGTAAATATGACCTGAAGTATCTGGATGGCTATTTTATATGGGATGGTTTGTTTCCCTAACCCTGTTCCCTGAGATGCACAGCCAAAAAAAACAAACTCTCCTCCAATGGGGGAGGGGTCAGGGGTGGAGGTGGGGACAATGGCCTTGTTATCCACAGGCTTTTATCTACACCTTAAGTTCCATAGAGCAATGGCTCTACTTTACAAGTACATAGAGTTATAACTGCTCCTTCTGGAGAAAGGGAGACTAGATGGATATACTGGCCCACAAATACATTATGAGGTTCTGTAGGCAGTGGAAATATATGGAGGTGGTAGTTAAAAAACATTTAGGAGGCACAATCAACAGGATTTTTTTTTAAACAACTGGATTTGGCATGGAAAGGGAAAAAAATAATGATTTTGAGGTTTCTAGGTAAGATGATTGGTGTGTGATTAATGAAGACTATAAACACTGGAGGGAGCAAATTTGAGATAAATATGGTTTGGGTTATGATGAATTTTGGTGACGCTGCCAGCCATCTTTCCTTGCTTTTTCTTCATAGCACTTATTACCATGTGACATATTATATATTTACTTGTTTACTAATTTTGCCTATCTCCACACCTTCCCACAGCCTACAAATTTAAGTTCCATGAGGGGAGGAACCTGGTCTGATTTTGCCAGGATCTAGATGGTGGCATGAACTTGATAGTAAATGTTTGTTGGATGAATAAATAAGGTAGCGGCTTTCTTTCATTTTATTTAATCATCAAAACAATCCCAAAATTTTACTCTCATTGTACAGATGAGGAAACTGAGGCCTTGACATGTCAGACATATATGTAATATTGTAACTTGCCTAGACTCACGAATTCCAGCACAGGATATATTTGAACCCACACCTTTCTAACTGCAATGCCCATTTTCTTTGGATAGGGGGAATACTTCAGTAGGTTTTGATGGACAACTTTAGGTAATGGGTTCTTAACCTTTTTGATGTTTTGGGCCCCTCTGGCAGTGTGGCCCATGGACTAGTCTCAGAATAATTTTTTTTGGAGTGTATAAAATAAAACATGTAAGATTACAAAATAAATCAATTCTATTGAAATAGTTATCAAAATTAAAAAAAATTATGCTATAGTGTTACATGTGCTTCTTTACTACCATATAAAGTAACAAGATCAGCATCAAAGCTTAGAATAATTATAACTTCTTTTCTTTTTTTCTTTTTTAAAAAGATTTTATTTATTGTTGAGAGAGAGAGAAGGAGTGCGTGTGCATGCACCAAAAGTAGGCAGAGCAGCAGGCAGAGGGAGAGGGAGAAGTAGACTCCCCGCTGAGCTGAGCAGGGAGCCCAGCAGACGCTTAACCATTGAGCCACCCAGGTGCCCCAATGATCATAATTTCTAAATGGAGATGAATACACATGCAATTTTGAAGTATCTATCATGACTATAATATGCAATGAAAATATTAGAGAAAAAAATCATAGGTACTGCTACTACCACTATGGTTTGTTGTCCATATTCATAATTGAATAAAGGCTAATTTTCAGTCTGAGGAATTTTAATAATGGCATAATTCTGCTTCTCCCCACCCCACCCTGCTAAGGTGAGACTCCCTGAACTATATTGTTTTTAGGACCATAGAGTTTCGATTAAGAACCCCTGATTCTGGTAGAGGAGGAAGAGAAGAGAAGAGTAACTCAGGTCTGAGTTACTATGAATGAATTATTGTTTGTTGATGTAACCCTAGTAATCTAGAACAGTCCTGGCCCCAAAGTAAGCACTCAATATATATGTGTTGAATAAGTTTAGTTCAAATTCTAATGAATGATTACCATGTACAAGATACTGTGTTATGTTCATTATAAGATGCAAATCATTAGGTATTTTCTGAGCACCTACCATGAACCTAGTGTTGTCTGGATGTTATGATGGAAGAAGTGATAATAGTAACTAACATAATAGTATGCTTTCCATATGCTAGGATTTGTTAAGTGCTTTTGATTAGATTTTTCATTTAAATTTCACTGAATCTTCATAACATCCTTTGAGGTGGATGCTATTCAATTCTCAGTGTACAGATAAAGAACCTGAAGCTTAGAGAATCAACTACCTTGTCTGAAGTCATAAACTAGGGTTTGGATTTAGGTGACAAGAGTAGAGAGTCTTAACTCTAATTACTACATTAGATTGCCTTTCCCTATTAAAAGATAAACTATTTGCCCTCCAGGGAGTTACAGTTTTGGTAATAAAGGTTAAAACTGCACCTTTTAGAGTTTCTTGAGCAGAAGAGGAACATGGAAATACTCTTCAGAAGATCTGGCTATTATTTATCCATTCAAATGTTACTGAGTACCTATACACTAGGCATCACACTAGGTTTAGTAATGCTTTAGGGAAAATTCATTTGAAACCCAAATGAATTTCATTTGGAAATTCATTTGGTATTCCCTAAATTCATTTAGGGAAATTCATTTGACATGAAGGAAGTTGGTAAGATCACGTAGGTAGGGAATATAGATGAGAACAGGAGAGACTATTACATCTTAAGGAACTCACACACTTAAAGATCTGGTAAAGAGGTGGAGTCCATGAAGGAGATTGAGAAAGAACAGCCAGAGAGGTAAAAGGAAACCAGGAGAATGTGCCATTAGCAAATCAAGGAGGGAATGGTCAAGTGTCAAAAGATACTGAAGTTCGAATAAAATGGGAATGGAAAAATGCCATTGGATTTGGTGATATAGGAGCCACCTGTGATCTTAGAACAGTTTTGTGCAGACAGGTGGATACCAATATCTGAACCTCTTTCTCAACCCAATTAGTATTCATTGCTTGCCACCTGACTTCTACTTTATACGGTAGAGTAGCATTATCTACACACTAACTTATTCTAGCGCGACTATATGGATTCATCATATATGTATCACATATGAGTGATTCCACTGGCCATTCCACCCCATGACTTTATGTGAGTAGTAGTGGAAGCAATGTAAAGTGGGAGACCATGAATGTCTTCTCTCAGTTACTTTCAGGTTATTTATGTCTCTTTTTAGCACAAGTACTTTGCTACACTGAATGTGGTTCTAGTGTTTAAAGATAACAGTATGTATTTTTCACACAACATGGCCCCCAAACGCAAGCCAACTTCTTCATCTGGTTTTCAAACAGAACCAGCCATCTGCTTTATTGCTGGAAGAAAAAGCAGGTTGCACCAAACTTATTGTGATCGTACATGATCTCTAACACAGTGCCTCCTAAGAGACTTTTTAGGGCAATTTTGACTTTAGTCAATTTTTAGAATAGGTACTGATGTTAGAACTAGTTTAACATGACACACTGAAGAGAGAAGAGAATGCCTATGGACTTCTGGGGTGAGGGAGTCCCAGACAAGACAGACTCTACTCTAAAGTGTTTTTTTCCACTGAATTCTCTATCGTCCTAGATTCTGGAGGCTGCCTAAAGCTCCTGTACCTACTGGACCCTGCCTTGTTTCTTCTGAACCTAACTTCTGCCTGTCTGACTTCAGTACTTCTAGTTCCTTCATTCTGCTCCATCTAAAATTCTGATTTACTGGAAAAAGGCAAATCCAGCAGATACTTCAAGTGGAAACTCCAACTACTATTAAACTGTTTTTTAGAAATCAGTTATGTTAATTTTAACACATCTTGAAATATACAATTAAATTCTATGCTTAAGGGGAACGGTATTTTATTTTTATTTTGTATTACCTAGGGCATACTAAAGTCGAAGCATATAAAATTTTGTTCATGCACCTTTGTGGAGTACACCGTTTCTCACCACTTAGGCAAAATTACACTAAAACAATGCAGCTGAACAAGAGAAGAATCTTAGAAATACATATAGGTTATTCCATATGCAAAGTAACTTAAATGAGGCTACACAATAGTAACGAAAACCAAAATCAGTCTGCTCCTCTTTCCCAAGAACTACGGGGCTCCTTGGTGTTTCAGACTCCAGCAATTTGGAAGCATGAAAATCCTGCCCTCTGCCGCTTAGTTAAGAAAAAGGCCTCAGCACAATTAATTACTTTTGTGAAGGCCAAGTTATACTCTTGAGCAAAACACTAGTGAAAAGTCAGAAGGTGAGCAAAGTAAATGCTTTCTTGGATTTTTAACTCCAGGCGATCCTAATTTCTCAACAGCTTAAACACTCACCCTGGCATTCAACATTAGGCAAAGCCCATTGGGTTTCAAAAGCAGGTAGTTTTGATTTTTCTCACTATTTCACCCTCATTAGTCATTTCTGAGGTAGGTTACCAGCCGGTATTGCAGTGATTTGGGGGAGGCCTGGGATGGGGGCGTCGGAAGGTGGTCCTGGGTGCGCCGCTGCCTGGACCGGACTGGACACTGAGCTCCAGGTTGCAGGGGCGCACAGCCTCTCCGCCTTCGCCGAGCAGGCGTCCCAGCCCCAGCTCTGGGCGTCCCGCAGGCCGGGACGTTTGTTAAAGAGGAATAGGGACGTTTACCTGGTGCCGATCCCTACCAAGTAGGTGTTGGTGCCCTGTAGGGTCATGGGTCCCGGGTTACAGCCCAGGATGCGCACCACCCGGCGGGAGAGGCGCTCGATGCGCTGCAAAACAGCCGACATGACCGCTGCTGCAGCCCCGGGCTGCGCAACTACTCGAACGCGGAAGCGGCTACTAGGCCAACGCCGGGGAGGAGGTAGGGCGGGGCCAGCAGTCGCCTGACGTAGCGCGAGAGAGCGGAGGGGAAATCGCCAGCTGTGCTGGGGGCGGGGCCAGAGGTCACCTGACGCCGCCCGGGCTCCGTAGGCGGAGGCGGGAGCGTAGGCTAGGGCGCGAGGCGTGAGGTTTCTCGAGGCGAGGTTGTGTTCGGCTGGCCGCGCGCCGTTTCCTGTTACAACGTGGTGATTTCACAGCAATTTGTGGCGTTCATCCCAGTGGACGAGAGATATTTTAACCTGGGAAGCCTTGTGGAGCACAGGGCAGGCCGATTTGGGGTTAGTTGCGGAGCACTATATTCTGGGAAGGTGGGCTTCTTATTTTCAGGCAATGGCGATGTGTGTGTTTTGTGTGTGAGGTAAGAAACCTGTTTGCTTTTTATAATAAATAGGGGCAACTAGTATTTACTTAGTGCTTACTGCTATGCTAAGTGCTTTTTCTAAACACTATCTCATTGAATTCTCCTAAGGACACGAGGAGGAAGGCACTATTTTTATGTTTGTTCTACAAATGAAACGGGGATTTGGAGACTTGGCCGGGTGCCAGCTGTCTGAACCCAGCTCAGGGTCTGAAGCCTTGTTCCTGGCTGTCTTGCCCCAACACTTGCCCCCTCTGTTAGATTCAAGGAGCTTGGCGCGCTCTCCTTGTGCTGTGTTCCTACCCAGACACCTAGCTCGGCCTTGAGTTTCGTCCCATTTTCGCCCTTTTCTAATCTGCTAAGCATGGGCTATCCCAGTATTAACCACCCCTTCCTATTAAAAAAAATTGAGTTACGATTTACCTAAAAGGAAATGCGCAGATTCTACAGTCCGTTGCATTGAGTTATGATAGTTGTATGTAAGCTACCGCAAAAGAGATACATACCTCTGTCCCATATCCACTGTCCCGACTTGTCTTTTTCAAAACACGTAGGAGAGCGACACATTAGGTGCTTGTGGTTATAAGATTTAGGAAACACAATTTAACACTTTTTTTTGCAGGTGTTTCTGAAGAAGAGACTACTATTTTACAGTATTTGTTTTACAAATCGTTAGTTTAATATTCTGGATTTCTTGAAAGACACACCTGTTTTATGGGTGACAAATTTCTTTGCTGTGTGTCTCAAAGATGTACTTGTAATGGAAAAGTGTTTCAAAAACCTTTGCTGAAAGGGCAATATGTCCTTTAAAAAAATGTTTGGAAGAACCATCAAAATTCCCCACATCAGTTACTTTCAGCTCCCCAGTTTTATTTATTTGTAGTCTCTTAATGGCTATTCAGTCTGGAAGCTACCTCCATTTTCTCTTTTGAAAAACCTTGTGCTGGAAATTCAACAAACCTTTGAGAAGAGGGTGGAACAGCAATTTCTGGGACTGGTGGGCAGTTCCATTTTTTTATCCCTTGGCTTTTTGTTTTAAAATAGAATTTCCCTTGTGGCTTCCATCTCTATTTCTTTCAATTCATTGCCAAGGTCTTCCATCTGCCAAATGGACTTAAATAATTTAAAACTCAAGTGACTTCAGTTGAGTCATACAAGGAGCTACCAGCTGAAGAGGGGGAATAGAGTTTGGGTAGTTAACTTGGTTTAGACAAATTAAAATTGGCATGATTGTGGGATATCCTGGTAAAGAAATCTATAGACTGTTGGGTAAATATGGGTTGAACTTAGAAGAGAGATCTAGGCTGCTACTACAAAATTGTCTTTGTAGATATGTTTAGTATGTGACTTGAAGTTTAAGCTCTTCTCCAAGAAATAACAATGATTTGGGGCAAACTTCCTGGGTCCCTGCCCACTTCAGGAGCATTGTACCCAATAAAACTCAATAAACTTTGCTTTCCTGCCCACCAAAAAACATAACAAAACAAAAAACCCAAGGATTTTATATTCTGTTCAGTTACATTTATTATTATTTATCATCTACCTACAGTATGCATAGTATTGTAGACATATGGGGGGGGTGTTAAAATTATAGTTGGCTTTCTAGAGGCTTATTACCAGGAAGGAGACATACATTATCTTATTTTAAAGCATATCTGAGTAAATCCTAGAGAAGTATAGTTGAAGTGATAGGATTGCAAGGAGGAAGAGGGAGAATCAAATTGATTGGGAAAGCTTAAAGGTGGTAGGGTTTTGAGCTGATCCTTAAAGGACTGATATAACCTCATCAGGTAGATGGAGGTAGGAAAGGCATTCTAGACAGTAAATAATCTTGAGAAAAGGCTTGGAACTAGAACAACTGTAGTATTTATTTTGGGAAACCAACAATCATGTCCTTGGGACAGGTTTTAAGGTGTACAGTTTGAAAAAGGTAAGACTAAGTTAAAAAAATACTTTGTGAATTCTTTATCAGAGTACTTCAAATGTGAGAATCTCTCTCCTTCCTTTTCAAACACTTGTCGTCTACTTGGATATTCTGTGAGGTAAATTGTATTTTCTTAAAACTTAAATTTTGAATATAGTAAAACCTTGTAACCTAGTCAGCCTGTGAGAGGAGCCATGTTATTCTTTCTCCCAATGTCACAATTATAAAGGGGTATACTGTAGTTGCAATGATACAAACTCTTTTATCACTAGATGAAAAAATCCCACATATGACTAACAGATGACTTCAGTTTCATTTTAGTATTCATGCTGAAAGGTTTACACGCCCTTTAATGGTACTCGTTTTCAGTGAACAAGAAATAAGATTCCCATGATGAAGATTTTCCAGGAGAGACTTTGAGTTAAAGAAGGCTTTTTATACTTGACAAGTAAGTCTCTATTTTATATGTGTTGAATTTGGCTGACAAATGAAAGTTTGCTAGTTTTTACTTCTTCAAACATGTGTTATTACAAAGAGATCATGTACAGTGAGCAAAGGTCATGTATTTTGGCTGGCAGCCAGTTAGCCACATAGCTGAGTTGACCTCTGAATGAAATTGGATTGAAACTGTTCTATTAAGTTAGCAAGTGTCACGAATTCTCTGTAAAGTCAAATTTTATAGGTGGTATTATTTCTCCTAAGGTAATAATTGGAAAAAGTGATTAACTGTAGGGATAGAGATGAACTAGCCTTCATACAAGTTAAGTCACTATGTGGTTATTGAAGGAGGTGTGGGCTTTCTTTATGAGAGCTGCTATATTTATTTCCTTGCTTTGTAGTTTTCTTTTTGGTTGGCATTATGTTCTGCCTGATTAAATTAGGAATAGAGACGTTGCCATGTCACATTAGTCTGTTGAAAATGTTTTGCTAATAATGGAGTTTCTATGTTTCTTAGTATTTTTCTTGTCTTGTAAAATTTATTTCAAAACTGCTAGTATTTTCCATATCCATAGCTGGGTAAAGGAAACTCTCTTTGTGGGGAGAGTGGTTAAGAAATGTACATGTGGAATGCTTAGGTATTAAAATCTGTAATGTTAAGGAAATTATCTATATTAAAATGATTTACTCATTAGAGATAACTCATCTAAACTCATCTCTAAGTCTCAGTGTTTTGAACAATAATACTCTTCCCAAAGAGATTTGTGAGTATTAAAGTAAATGTATGTATAGTACTCCACACACAGAGTAGATACTGAGTGATGATAGCTACTGTTATTACTATTTTTCCATTATATATGTGATGTTCTTTTCCTCCCTACGTAGTGAAGCTTAAGAAGTTACATTTTTTAGAATATTAGAGCAGGACTGGATGCACATTAAACACATCCAGTATAACCATGGTAAGGAATTTGCCAATATTTTGTGGAACTTTTGTTTCTGGAGGACATATTTGAAGTCTGGTACATTAGATTTTCAAACTAGATGTTCTTTTCATCTGGAACACTTTTCCACGTGATATTCACATGACTAATTTTGCTACTTACATGCCATCTTCTCCATGAAGCCTGTCCTGACCATTCAAGACCTGAGCTGAGATCAGGAGCCAGACACTTAACTGACTAAGCCACCCAGGTACTCTCTGTCCTGACCATTCTAATTAAAATTGCAACTCATGATGTGCCCATCTCTACTTCCAACACCAAGGTTTGTGTTTTTTCCATAGCACTTATCACCTTCCAATATAATATTCAATTCATTTATTTATTTAATAACTATTTTATTATTTTTATTGTTAATTGACTATCATTCTCCGTTCAGATGTAAATTCCACAAGGGCAGGGATTTTTTGTTTCTTTTGTCATTTGCTATATCCCCAAAGCCTAGAACAGCTCATGGTAGGTTCTGAGTAAGTATCTTCAGTTGAACAGAACCTTCTGATTAGATCTCATCCTTCTAAACTCCATACTTATGTCTTTCATTTTAAGATAAGAAACTTACCACATGGAAATTCATGGCCTGCTCGTTTGGGAAAACTCAGATTTTAAAATTATTGTTTTCCATCCTATTGGCCACAGCATTCTTATCAGGGAAACTAGTGATAGTGATTTTTTTTTTTCATTATGAAGAGTGAAATACCTTTTAGTTTTATTTTGAAAACTTTAAACAAAATCTTATAAGTGGTAAAATGATAAGAACACTAAGTATTAGCTGGTGTGTGTTTTCAGTAACATTTTCACCTCCTGGTTTTTAAAGTGATAAGCATTCTTTATAGAACATGTAGGGTGTTAGTCTACTTGGGCTGCCCTAACAGAATAACTACAGACTTTGTGACTTAAACAACAGACATTTATTTTTTCACAGTTCTGGAGACTAGGAGTCCAGTATCAAGGTGCCAACAGGGTTGGTTTCTTGTGAGGCCTCTCACTTCGGGTTGCAGATGATTGCTTCGTAGCTGCATACTCATGTGGCCTTTCCTGTGTGGGTATGGGAGTGGAGTGTGTGTAGGGGGGAGGTCTCTATTGTCTCTTCTTTTTATAAGGACATCAGCCCTATTGGATGAGGGCCCTGTCCTTATTACTCCTTTTAATCTCAATTACCTCCTTAGAGGCCCATCTCTAAGTACAGTCACATTGGTGGTTAGTATTTTGTAAGAACTTTGGAGGGAAACCAATTCAGTTCATACATATAGAAAAGAATAAGAAGAGGAAAAAAATTCATTTATAATACCATTATTCCCCAGGTTAAACTACTGTTAACATTTTTGTATTCCTCCAGTCATTTTTTTTTTTGTATTTTCAAAGCTTTGCAATCATGCCATAGTATTTTTTTTTTTTAACTTAACATTCTTTAATGTGAAGTCAAAGTTTGCAAACTCAAATGCTTATAGGGATCAGGCAGGCAAGGTAATAATGGTAACCAACATTTATTGAGTTCTGTTTGCCAAGTACTTTCCTAGAAATTTATATGTATTATATATGTCCTCTTTCTTAGTCTTCACCACAACCCTATGATCTATATGCCATTATTTTTTCCATATTTCAAGTGAAAGAAAATAAGGCACAGGGAGGTAAAAGAACTGTTTGAGGACACAGCTAGTAGGTAGCTTTATTGTCATTGAGACCCAGCTGCTGAAATGACTGAAATGGGGTGGTGGGCTACTGTAGTGAACTTGAGAGAACATGCCCCATCTAGGGCATCCACAGCTCATGAAGAAAGGTCCGTCTATTGTAAAAGATCTTTCAGTTTTTTGATAGCAGTGAAAAATCTGTATTTTTACATGAAACATTGGCAATTAGGAAAGTTAAAAAAACATTGTTGAATAGAACTTTTTTTTAGCTTTGAGACATTTTATTATAAAAAACTAGTGTTTCTAAACATAAACCAGTAAGAACTTAAAACTCATTGCACTTTTTTCTTTTTAGATTTTATTTATTTAAAAAACTCATTGCACTTTTACTTCACTTTTTATCTTGACCTTTAGCTTCATTGATTTTTCCTGCTGTATAAGGAGATCCTCCCTTGTTAGGGTGATTAAAAAGCACAATTTGTAGAAGAGCATCTCTTTTCCATTATTGGTAGTAGAGCTTACACCTGCTGTTAATGCTGCCTCTTGTTTTGGCACTTTGTGTTCAAACCCACTTCTGTAATAGCTGCCACTGAAGGTAGATTTTGGTAGACTTTGAAAACTTGTTTTGTTTGAAGCTCTATATGCTTCATGGCTTGTAAAACATAAAAGCCTGCAAATCCTGCAGCAGTAATGGTCAGTCCATTTGCTACTACTACACTGCCCATAGCTCTGGCTTGGTGCCCCTGCATCCACCGAGAGGTTTATCCCAGCCCAGAGGCTGCAGCCATCAATTCCATGCCTCTACCAGAAAG
Source organism: Lontra canadensis (assembly GCF_010015895.1). Classification (NCBI taxonomy): domain Eukaryota; kingdom Metazoa; phylum Chordata; class Mammalia; order Carnivora; family Mustelidae; genus Lontra; species Lontra canadensis. The sequence goes on along the minus strand of NW_022631031.1, from coordinate 17,792,932 downwards.
CACCACCGGCAGTTACAAAGGGCCCAGACACAAGTACCCCAGGAAATATGGGAGCAGCTGCCAAGTCAGACAGATTTTGTCTGTAGATTGCATTCAGCCCACATTTATAAAATCGGGGTCATAATAGTAATACCTGTCTCCAAATTTTGATGTAAGATTTTAAATGGGGGATTCTATGTATAAGGTTTAGTTTAATACCTGGCACATAGTGCTAAGTAAATGTTAGCTAACATTTGTCCAGTCATTGGAATTCTTTAAAAGTATCATTTACTATTGTTTTTATTTTAAGAGATTATGTAAGTAATATATGTAAATGTCTTTTATAAAAAATTTCAACAATATAAAAGAATAATTAATTATAGGATTGAAGTTGCATTTGCTTTCCACTCCCAACTTCCTTCCTCTCTCTGTATATAATTAAAAACCCATAAATGCTATATTTATCTTTCTGGCTTTTTTTTTTTTTTCTTCACTTATATGTCTTGGGAGATCTTCTGAGGCCAGTTTATACAAAACGTCTTCATTCTTTTTAAAGGTTGTGTGGTGTATTCTTTACTCTGGTGTACCATAATTTATTGAACTAGATCTCATTTGTTATTTAGGCAGTTTTCAACCTTTGGCTATTATAAAGAAGGTTTTGCAAATAGTATATATATTTGTGCACATTTGTGACATTTTTCCTAGGCTTGACTCTTAGATGGAATTGCTGAATCAAAACCATATTAACTTAATATAGAGAACACACTGATGGTTACTGGAGGGAAGGTGGCTGGTGGGTGGGTGAAATAGGTAATGGGGATTGAAGAGTGCACTGTGATGAGCACTGGTTGTTGTATGGAGTTGCTGAATCACTATATTGTACACCTGAAACTAATTTCACACTGTATGTTAACTGGAATTAAAATTTAAAAACTATATTAAGAATTTTTACAGCTATTGCACCTTTGTTAAATATTTTTTTAATTTATTTAAAGATTTTTATTTATTTATTTGACACAGACAGAGAGAGATCACAAATAGGCAGAGAGGCAGGCAGAGAGAGAGGAGGAAGCAGGCTCCCCATTGAGCAGAGAGCCCAATGTGGGGCTCGATCCCAGGACCCTGAGATCATGACCTGAGCTGAAGGCAGAGGCTTAACCCACTGAGCCACCCAGGCACCCCGTGTTAAATATTTTTTAGTAGCTTTGTAGTATTCCATTTTGAGAATCTACCATTATTTACTGATTTCGTATGTTGACACAGTTAGATTGTTTCTAATTTTTTGCCACTATAGATGGACCTGTGATAAATATCTTTGTTAGCAGGTTATGGTTTTTAAAAGGTAAGTAGTCAGGAAGTTTTCAACTAATAAGTGTATTTCTGAGGCTTTTCTTTCCCAAAACTATTATAAGAACCATATTTAGTCATAATTTATTGTTTCTAGAAAAATAGAGGTTTGATAAAATCATGGCCTAGGGTTTTTAATATTACAGTCAAGATTTTTAGAATCTTTTATATATGTTTCATTTTAGGTGTTGTCATCTGTAATGAAGATCACTGAAAAACAGAAGATTGAATAAAACCTTGTAACGTTGGACCTGGATAGGACATTTAGAAAAGAAAATTACTCACGTTGGTTTTAGTGTTTCAATTTCATAATATTTATTCTTTTGAATAAATTTAAGGAGCTGAAATTAAAATTCAGTGCTATACTAACAGATGCACTAATACTTTTTTCTTTTTTTTTTTTTTTGTATGAGAGAAGAAAATAGATAACCAAGAGCTCTAGTGATTCATAATGAAATACACTAAATTGCACTTTATGTTGTCAGTTCTTGGCATTATAATCTATATAACTGATTTAATTGTGGACATTTGGGTATCTGTCAGGTTTTTCTATGAAGGACGAAATGTTTTTGGTGTTTTAACAGTAAGCTTTATGCTCTTTGGAACACTTGTGGTGCAGTGTTTTAGTTACTCTTGGTTCAAGGCTGATTTAAAGAAAGCAGGCCAAGAAAGTCAGCACTGTTTTCTTCTACTTCATTGCTTGCAAGGAGGAGTTTTTACAAGGTGAGCATACACTTTTGATTATTAACATTATTTTTCTTTTATGTAAAAAGAAACTACCTTTCTGTGTTTGGGTAGTCAAATGTACAAAGTTCCCCTACTTGCATGTAGCACAAAGGTCACTTGCTCCTCACTATCAGTGGTTATATGAGTCATTGCTACTGTTAGAATTTTCTAGGTTCATTAATAGAATGTTTTAATTTACCTTGGGACACCTGGGTGGCTCAGTTGGTTAAGCATTCGGCTCTTGATTTCTGTTCCAGTCATGATCTCAGGGTTGTGGGATCCAGTCCTGCGTCAGGCTTGGTTTAGCGTGGCATCTGCTGCTCTCCCGTCTCCTCGCCGCCTTCCCCTGCTTGTGTACGTGCGCACATGAGCGTGTGTGTGTGCACGTGCGTGTGTGTTCTCTCTCTCAAAATCTTAAGGGATGTTTTCTTAAATTTCAATTCAATTGATATATAGTGTATTATTAGTTTCAGAGGTAGAGTTCAGTGATTCATCAGTCTTATATAATACCCAGTGCTCATTACGTCATGTGTCCTCCTTAATGTCCATCACCCCGTTACCCTATTCCCTCAGCCCCCTTCCCTCCAGCAACCCTCAGTTTGTTTCCTATGGTTAAGAGCCTCTTATGGTTTGTCTCCCTCTCTGACTTTGTCTTGTTTTATTCTTCCCTCCTCTCCCCCCACAATCCTGTTTTTTTTCCTCTTAAATTTCAAATATGAGTGAGATCATGTGATTATTGTATTTCTCTGATTGACTTATTTTGCTTGGCATAATACTGTCTGATACCAGCCACGTTGCTGCAAATGGCAAGATTTAATTTTTTGATGGCTGAGTAATATTCATATATATCTATATCTGTATCTATGTATCTATACAAGTGTGTGTATATATATATATATATATATATATATACACACACACATACCACATCTTCTTTCTTTATTCATCTGTTGATGGACATTTGGGCTCTTTATATAGTTTGGCTATTGTGGACATTGCTGCTGTAAACATTGGGGTGCACGTGCCCCTTCAAATTAAGTTACTTTTTCTGGTATGTACTCACTTTTTGTGGGGGGATGACTCATTTCTGTGTTTTATGAATCTTTTATCTTCTATTTTGTATTCCAATCCTGATTATATAAATATAGTTTATCACATGCAACTGTGTTAGATCACTTCATTTTTTAAGTTTCTTATACCACTGATTTCACGGTATGAAATTTTTATTATAATAATTGCAGTAGCCATATGGTTAATTAGGTACAGAATCATATGTAGAACTAAAAATAACTTTAAGAATCATCTTGTTTGAGGACGCCTGAATGGCTTAGTTGTTAAGCATCTGCCTTCAGCTCAGCTTATGATCCCAGGGTCCTGGGATTGAGTCCCATGTCGGGCTCCTTGTTCAGCAGGGAGCCTGCTTCTCCCTCTGCTTGCTGCTCCCCCTGCTTGTGTTCTCTCTTTTTCTCCCTCTCTCTCTGACAGATAAATAAAATATTAAAAAAAAAAAGAATTATCTTGTTCATCTTATTTTATAGTTAAATTAGGAATCTAAATAAGTCCTGAGAATTCTATGATTTTCCATATGTCTAATTTCATTTGACCTTTTCATTATTATCTTAAGGCATTTAATTCTGTTAAAAGCAATATATATGTAATAGATAAAGAGAAAAATAAAGACAAATATTAGATAGATAATATTTTTTTTGTTACAATTAGATTTTGAATTTGGGCTATTTTAACTACCGTCTTCAGAGATATTTTAGTGACTAGAATTCTAACATGTAGTTATTTTGTCTCTGCATATTATAGTCTTTGCATATAAATCTCTTGGTTTCTGTTGTTGCGTTTCAGGAATTAGATATCGGTTTTACTGCTGTTCTTTTGTTTTTTAAAAAAATTTAAAAATGTTACTTTTTTAAAAAGATTATTAGAGAGAGAGAGTGAGAGATCATGAGCAAGAGGGAAGGGTAGAGGGAGAAGACGATCCCTGCTGAACAGGGAGCCCAGAGCGGGACTTGGCCCCAGGATCCTGGGATCATGATCTGAACTAAAGGCAGATGCTTAACCAACTGAGTCACCCAGGTGGCCACTGCTATTCTTTAAAAAGTATTTTATCTTTTTGGGTTTATACAGTTTCCGATATATCTAGGTATAGATTTTTTTTTTCCGCTTGGGATTTGCTGGCCTTCTTAATTCTGTGGATTATTATCTTCCATCAGTCTTGCATAATTCTCAGCCATTATCTTTTCTAATGTTTTCTGTACTACATTTCCTTCTGGGACTCCAAGCAAATGTAAGTTAGATCTCACACTATCTAATATGAGTGTTGCATGTTAGTTGTTTTGAATTTTTTTTTTTTTAATTTTATTTTTTATAAACATATTTTTTTTTTCCCCCAGGGGTACAAGTCTGTGAATCTCCAGGTTTACACACTTCACAGCACTCACCATAGCACATACCCTACCCAATGTCCATAACCCCACCCCCCTCTCCCAACCCCCCTCCCCCCAGCAACCCTCAGTTTGTTTTGTGAGATTAAGAGTCACTTATGGTTTGTCTCCCTCCCAATCCCAACTTGTTTCATTTACTCTTCTCCTACCCCATTAAGCCCCCATGTTGCATCTCCTCTCCCTCATATCAGGGAGATCATATGATAGTTGTCTTTCTCCGCTTGACTTATTTCGCTAAGCATGATACCCTCTAGTTCCATCCACGTTGTCGCAAATGGCAAGATTTCATTTCTTTTGATGGCTGCATAGTATTCCATTGTGTATATATACCACATCTTCTTTATCCATTCGTCTGTTGATGGACATCTAGGTTCTTTCCATAGTTTGGCTATTGTAGACATTGCTGCTATAAACATTCGGGTGCACGTGCCCCTTCGGATCACTACGTTTGTATCTTTAGGGTAAATACCCAGCAGTGCAATTGCTGGGTCATAGGGTAGTTCTATTTTCAACATTTTGAGGAACCTCCATGCTGTTTTCCAGAGTGGTTGCACCAGCTTGCATTCCCACCAACAGTGTAGGAGGGTTCCCCTTTCTCCGCATCCTCGCCAGCATCTGTCATTTCCGGACTTGTTAATTTTAGCCATTCTGACTGGTGTGAGGTAATATCTCATTGTGGTTTTGATTTGTATTTCCCTGATGCCGAGTGATATGGAGCACTTTTTCATGTGTCTGTTGGCCATCTGGATGTCTTCTTTGCAGAAATGTCTGTTCATGTCTTCTGCCCATTTCCTGATTGGATTATTTGTTCTTTGGGTGTTGAATTTGCTAAGTTCTTTATAGATTCTGGACACTAGCCCTTTATCTGATATGTCGTTTGCAAATACCTTCTCCCATTCTGTCAGTTGTCTTTTGGTTTTGTGAACTGTTTCCTTTGCTGTGCAAAAGCTTTTGATCTTGATAAAATCCCAATAGTTCATTTTTGCCCTTGCTTCCCTTGCCTTTGGCGATGTTCCTAGGAAGATGTTGCTGTGGCTGAGGTCGAAGAGGTTGCTGCCTGTGTTCTCCTCAAGGATGTTGATGGATTCCTTTCTCACATTGAGGTCCTTCATCCATTTTGAGTCTATTTTCGTGTGTGGTGTAAGGAAATGATCCAATTTCATTTTTCTGCATGTGGCTGTCCAATTTTCCCAACACCATTTATTGAAGAGGCTGTCTTTTTTCCATTGGACATTCTTTCCTGCTTTGTCGAAGATTAGTTGACCATAGAGTTGAGGGTCTATTTTCTGGGCTCTCTATTCTGTTCCATTGATCTATGTGTCTGTTTTTGTGCCAGTACCATGCTGTCTTGATGATGACAGCTTTGTAATAGAGCTTGAAGTCCGGAATTGTGATGACACCAACTTTGGCTTTCTTTTTCAATATTCCTTTGGCTATTCGCGGTCTTTTCTGGTTCCATATAAATTTTAGGATAATTTGTTCCATTTCTTTGAAAAAAATGGATGGTACTTTGATAGGAATTGCATTAAATGTGTAGATTGCTTTAGGTAGCATAGACATTTTCACAATATTTATTCTTCCAATCCAGGAGCATGGAACATTTTTCCATTTCTTTGTGTCTTCCTCAATGTCTTTCATGAGTACTTTATAGTTTTCTGTGTATAGATTCTTAGTCTCTTTGGTTAGGTTTATTCCTAGGTATCTTATAGTTTTGGGTGCAATTGTAAATGGGATGGACTCCTTAATTTCTCTTTCTTCTGTCTTGTTGTTGGTGTAGAGAAATGCGACTGATTTCTGTGCATTGATTTTATATCCTGACAC